>NC_083114.1:32912650-33512650 GCF_949774975.1 Lagenorhynchus albirostris
CAATAGGCACTAGGACCACGGGCCCCTGCAGAGCCCAGGCAGAGTTCTGGGTCTCGGTAGCTGCCTGACCTGGGCCCTCTGTACCTGACCCATCCTCATTCCTGCCCTCCCACTTGGTCCAAGTGACTGGTGGACTGTGACTGGTGAAGATGCCCTGAGGGCTGCCCCAGCCAGCCTGGCCTTCAGAGGAACACCTGGGTCCAGTTTAGGCCCATGCTCTGCGGTCCTAGGCTACCATTTGCCTTCATCTTCTTCCCCAGGAGCTAAGCAAAAAGCCAGTTCCAGAAGGGTGAGAGGTAGGTGGCCCAACACCTCTCTGCACCTCAGTGCACAGGAGGGGCCTTCATAGGTTCCAACCTTGGCTGGGGTCCCTCTCACTGAAGAGTCTCTGTCCCCTAATCCCACACCCTCTGTCCAGAGAGCCAGGCCACGCAGTCACTGCAGAGGCCAAGGCTGCCGGGAAGTCGGTTCCCAGGCCAGCTGGCTGGACGGCCTCCTCCCTGGTGGAATGAACCCCTCCTCTGCCCATACCCTGCCCAAAGCTGAGGGGACATTCTGCTGCTGCTTGGACACTTCCCGGGAGTCCCTGCTCTTAGCCTCTAGAAACATCTCTGCTCTGCTTCTGGTTGTACGGGAAAGTGCTTTGTTTACATGTTAACTGAAAAAGGCATGTTTCCTGAGGCCTCCGGGTTGGGGGGTTGGGATGAAACAGAACAGTGAAGGGAACACACCTAAATGTTAATAGTCATACCTGTGGGTGATGGGTAATTTTCCTCTCTTCTATTTTATACTATCTGTACATTTCAAACTTTCTATAATGAGCATACCTGCGGGGAAAGGGGGAAAAAGAGAAAAGAAAGAGTGGAGAGGGGGAAGGAAAATGGACAGAAAGAGAAATGCAGGGATGGGACTTCCCTGGTGGCACAGTGGTTAAGAATCCGCCTGCCAGTGCAGGAGACACGGGTTCGAGCCCTGGTCCAGGAAGATCCCACATGCCACGGAGCAGCTAAGCCCGTGTGCCACAACTACTGAGCCTGCACCCTAAAGCCCATGAGCCACAACTACTGAGCCCACGTGCCACAACTACTGAAGCCCACACGCACCTAGAGCCCATGCTCCACAGCAAGAGAAGCCATCGCAATGAGAAGTCCATGCGCGGCAACGAAGACCCAACACAGCCAACAATAAATAAATAAATGTAAATAAATAAATTTATTAAAAAAAAGAAAACAGAAATGCAGGGATGGGGACTCCCCTGGTAGTCAAGTGGTTAAGACTCCGCGCTGTGAATGCAGGGGGCGCGGTTCGACCCCTGCTCTGGGAACTAGATCCCACATGCCACGTGGTGCGGCCAATAAATAAATAAATGAATAAGTAAAAGAAATGAAGGGACGAAGAGAAGATGGGGAGGAGGGATGAAGACTATGTCAGCTGTTCCACGGGACACACAGGCCCCTCCTCCAGGCATTACCTCTCCTGCTGTGGCCCTCAGCTCTCAGCTCCCCGAGCAGGGAGACCTGGCGGCCAGGGGCATGCATCTTGGACAGCCTCTCCTTCATGGCACTGAGGTGACTGTGCAGCCCCCAGGCAGTGCAGAGCTTGGGCAGACTGTCCTCCTTGTTGGCAGGCAAGGAGCTCTCCGGGATGTCCAAATGGTAGAAGGCTACCTGCAAGGGGGCCACAGTGTTGAGCAGAAGAGAGGGGCCCATGTGCCAGAGCCCCAGCCCTGCCCTTGTTAGGCAACAGCTTCGGCCCGACTGCACCTCACACCTGCGTAGCCAGAAGGATGGAGGGCCACAGATGGGGACATGGGGACATTGAGACCAGGCTGCCAACTGTCCCTTCTTGGGTGTCTCTTTCCGTTGGGATATGTCCTTCATCTCTTTTTTGAGTATAGTGTCTTATGTGTTTGTAATGAAACAGTGGTACTTGTTTTAAAGTCCTTTGCAAAATTAAATTGAGAGTCTGAAAACATCTTTTGAAATTTTCCTGCTGCTGAAATCCAAGAATCACCAAAATGGCAGCTCCTTATATTCAGAAGGGGAATCACTGAATCCACTCATTCATGTTCAGAGGTAGAAATAAAGACCCAGAGAAAGAGAGGATTTGGTTAAGGCTGCACAGCTATAGCAGTGGGTGGGGTGAGGTCAGGGCGGGGCTTTCCTTTGAACTAGATTATGTTTGAATCCAGTTCTTCCCTCCCACTTGCTATGTGGCTTGGGTCAAGTTACTTTACCTCACCACCTTCATTTACACACTGTGGACAATAATTCCAATTACCACTTAGGGTTACTTTTTTTTTTTTTTTTTTTGCGGTACGCGGGCCTCTCACTGTTGTGGCCTCTCCCGCTGCGGAGCAACAGGCTCCAGAGGCGCAGGCTCAGCGGCCACGGCTCACAGGCGCAGCCGCCCCGCGGCATGTGGGATCCTCCCCGACCGGGGCACGAACCCGCGTCCCCTGCATCGGCAGGCGGACTCCCAACCATTGCGCCACCAGGGAAGCCCTAGTGTTACTTTTGAAGATGACATGAGGGAACATAATGTGCCTGGTACCTAAAAACTGTTATCTGTGATTATTCTTTTGGATCAGTGGTTCTCAAAGTGTGCTCTATGAAATACTCTAACCTCACAGACCCCCTGAAAAGTGGGGTCCACTCAAAGTGCAAGAGAGAAACCAATGGATTCTAATGTAACCTAGTGTGAAAAGTTCATTGCTACAAATCTGAAAAGGCTACATACTGTATGATGCCAACTACATGGATATTCCAGAAAAGGAAAAACTATGGAGACAATAAAAAGATGAGTGATTGCCAGGCGTCTGGGGGAAGGAGGGAGGAATGAATAGGTGGAGCACAGGGGATTTTTAGGGCAATGAAACTATTCTGTTTGCTACTGTAATGGTGGATACATGTTATTGTACATTTGTCAAAACCTATAGAATGTGCAAAACAAAGACTGCACCCTAATGTAAACTATGGACATTATTTTTTTAGTTAATAGTGTATCAATATTGGCTCATCAAAGATACAAATGTACCCCTCTAATGCAAGGTGCTAATAATAAGGAAGACAGAAAAGGGTGGGATATGGGAAATCTGTATTGGGTTGGCCAAAATGTTGGTTCAGGTTTTTCCGTAACATTATATGGAAAAAACCGAACTAACTTTTTGGCTAACCCTATACCTTATACTCAATTTTTCTGTAAACCTAAAACTGGTTTAAAAAAAAATGTCTGGGACTTCCCTGGTGGCACAGTGGTTAAGAATCCGCCTACCAATGCAGGGGACACAGGTTCGAGCCCTGGTCCGGGAAGATCCCACATGCCGCGGAGCAACTAAGCCTGTGCACCACAACTACTGAGCACACGTGCCACAAGTACTGAAGCCCGTGCGCCTAGAGTCTGAGCTCTGAAACAAGAGAAGCCACTGCAATGAGAAGCCCTCGCACCACAACAAAGAGCAGCCCCCGCTCACAGCAACTGGAGAAAGCCCAAGCACAGCAACGAACACCCAACAATGACGACCCGACACAGCCAAAAATAAAAAAATAATTAATTAAAAAAAATTTTTTTAATTCTATTTTAAAACATTCATCAATATGGTTTCAGATTCCACACTGCATTAAGTAACTGCCACTTTCTGAGTTTTGGTGTGGTAGCAAAGAAAACTATCCATGATTATCGGAAAACACTAATAAAATGCTCCTCTCTTTTAACTATATATCTGTATGAGGCTGGGTTTTCTTCATGCACTTTAACCAAATCACTATATCATAAGAGATTGAGCAGAAGCAGATATGAGAATTCAACTGTCTTCTATTAAGCCAGACACTAAAGAGATCTGCAAAAATGTCAAACAATGCCACTCCTCTCTCTAAATCTTTTTGTTTTGGAAAATATAGTTAACGCTCATAAAAATTATGTTAATATATAATGGACTCCTTGTTTTTATTTTTAAATGAATCAGTAAATACATATTTTGAATTATTTCTTTAGCTTTAATTTCTAGTAGGGCAAATAAATATCAATAGATGTAACCTACAGGAATACAGGTTTTGGGGGGTTCCCAATGATTTTTAAGAGGGTAGAAGTGACTCAAGTCCAAAATGTTTGAGAAGCACTGTTTTTGGACAAAGCCTGCCCAGGATCTTTTTTTTTTTTTTTTTAATTTTTTGGCCATGCCTCATGGCACGTGAGATCTTAGTTCCCCGACCAAGGATCGAACCACACCCCCTGCATTGGAAGCTCGGAGTCTTAACAACTGGACCACCAGGGAAGTCCCTGCCCAGGAATTTGTCCTCTGTCCTCTGTCCTCTGCAACAATCTCCAGTCTCCCCCAAGCTGGCTGTGCCTTTCTGCCTGGCCCCAATCATCCCTGCCCATGGCTCTCCAAGGACTGTCCTTGCCCCTGTTCACATCAGGGTGTGGGTGTGGAGGATGAATAAATATCTAGAACTTGAAGCTGAGTCTCTGCCCTCTTCAGCCCCACTCTGTGCCCACCGCAGGGGCAGTGGCGTCTTCCTCAGGCAGTGAGTGTGGAAGGAACTGAGGGGTGCTGGCTGTATCAGAGGGCCCTTCAGGGAATTCCCTGGTGGTCCCGTGGTTAGGATTCCCGGCTTTCACAGCAGGAGGCGCCGGTTTGATCCCAGGTTGGGGAATTAAGATCCCAAATGCCGCCCTTCAGTTGCAGGCCTCCCCTCACAATTTAAGAACACACCAACCAGCCCTCAGCTGGACCCTGGAGGAACCTCACCGGGAACTTGGCCATCTGGCTGTTCTTGGTATACTTGTAGAGCCTGTAAAGCTGCTTCGCCTCCAGTTCTGAGAAGAGGGAGACAAATCTCCAGAGCTTCCTGCAGGGGAGAAGTCCAAGCCCAAGGCTGAGGGGGGCGGAGCACAGCCCCTCTCCCTCCAGCGTTTGTCCTGTGGCCAGAACCACCCAGGGGGAAATGCTGCCTCCTTAGTGTTTGGTTGGGGACATGGAGTAATGGGGATTTGCCAGACCTTGGGTACCCTGTATCGGTGAGGAGCCCCCCACACCACACAGCAGTTATTCGATCAGAGGCCATTCCCTCCGGGGTCAGGCGAGTCCTCTGTCCACTCAGTGCTGCCCAGAGTCGCAAGCGGACCCTGTTCTCCCCATCCCCCTTCACCATGCTCACTCCAGGATCCTGACTCTTTCACACTAAGATAAAGAACTAGGAGATTTTCACTAAGGTGTGACCTTGATTCTAGAGGGGTCGGCCCAGGAGTGAGTGTAGTGGTAAGGGTAGGGAGGCTGCCCTACTTCCTCCAGTGCTTGATTTCCCAGGCTCGGCAGTAGTGCTGCAGAAAGGTGTTGATGTGGTCCCCTAGGACCACCAGGCTCTGCTTCATGCACTTTAGCTTCTTCTCCTGGGGAAGGTCCCTCGGCGGGTGCAACCTTCGCAGGAACTTCTTCAGCGGCCTTAGACATTCTTTACACTTAGGAGGCAACAGGTGAAGTGAGGGGCCACAGGAAAAACAAGAGGCAGCTGGGCAGCCCCACAGAGCCAGCAGGTTGGCCCAGCTGCAACCCTTATGGCCCAGGAAGTGTTGAGGAGGCTCCCGTCAACCTCTTACCCCACTTCCTTCCCAAGAGTGTGTCAAGCGGGGCTGTGAACTATGAGTCTGAGGCCTGCCAACTTCTGACCCAGGTCTCCTGACCTGTGGGGAACGGGGACAGGGTCCTGGGCTGGCCCCTTACTCACAATTTTGAAGGTGTCCTTGTCCAGGCCCTTGGCCTGGCACACAAGTGAGTCTCTGGCAGGGATGGTGCTGGAGCTCCCCTCTAAGCAGGGTCCATCCGTCCCCTGCGAGGAGGCAGGGGCAGGAGTCAGCTGGGGGGCTTGAGCTACTGCTCCTGAGGGGCAGTGCTGGGCAACCACTGGTCCAGATGCCAGCCAAAGCCCTTCTCCGTTTTCCCAGTGACCTCGTCCTTGAGCCAGCACTCAGGTGAGTTAGCCCCAGGCAAAGAAAACCATCTCTGAGAATCCCTGCTTAGAAAACCTAGAACGCCCAACCCATTTCTTTTATAATAATTGTAGCATGGTATACTAGCTAACTTTGCAAAGCACTTGATAAACATTAACTCATTTTATTCTCCCACAGATTCTGTGAGGCTAGAAATCATTATTCCTAGTTACAGATGAGAACACTAACGGCACCAAGAAGTTTAAGTAACTCCTTGGGGGGAATGATTAGGGATCCATTTACTCATTCATTCAGCACTTATTGAGTGCCTAAAAATCCCAGGCCCATGGGCTAATGGGCACTCAGAAAGCGTATGACGGTGATGGTGATGATGAGAAGGAACTTTCTGACAGCAAGCTGGGGCAAAAAAAGCTGAAAATTAATAACGACGAAGTGACTGTGGAATAATACTTGAAGTCATAGCACAGGATTAGACTGACACGAGATTCACACCTGACCTTTCAAAAGCCTCTCAGAAAAGTGAGCATTAATTCCTGCCTGTGTTCAGGGGGCACAAGGAAGATCCAGGCCCAGACCACTCTGAAGGGATAGACCAGGGAAAGGGAGGGAGAAAGATGGAGAGGGAACGGGACACAGGCTCCTCCAGACCCGAGAGAGAGGGGACTCTGGCTGATCAATTCCATAAACACACCACACAAATCAGACAGACCTCACAGACCACAACGCACGTGCACACACACATACACACACACACCCGAGCCCGTGTATCTTCATAAACAGCAATCATCTTGCCGAGAACCTTCCCATCATCTTGCCAGATATATATGTCCTTGATAAACATCTGTCTGAGTGAATTAACCTTCTCTTGTTCTTTCAGTCTCTTGCCAACTCGTGTACCTCACCCTTTTTCTTTCTTCTCTCCTTCCTTGAGTTTCATACTCTCTGCCTTCCCAAACCAGCCCCTCCAGGCCCCTCCTTTCCTCACTCCCTCACATCCCCAACCCCACTGCACCTTCTCTAGTGGGTGGTCCCCTTCACCCCCCTGTCCATCTAAGGCTTCCATCTCAACAGGTGTGCCGATGGGCTCCAGAGGTAGCACTCCTCAGTCCCCTCGGGCTTCTGACCTACTGCTTCTGGGACCTGAGTGTCTCAGGGAGTGGGCAGGTTGACACTCAGAACTCGGAGCAAAACCATGGCAACTGCCAACACAGAGTGCCGTGCCCCTCCCCCTCCCCGACCCTCCCCCACCCCTTCCCCGGGTGACCAGCCTCTCCTTCAACTGGGACTGGCCTAGGGAAGTGAGCAGGTTGTGCCAGGTAGATCCCAGACTTTGTCAGAGTGCACAGCTGGACAGGAGGGGCTGGCACCCCTTCTCCCAAGAGAACTGTCAGATGCTGTCCATTTTGAACCCGGCTAAGGCATTTGAAGTCATTTTCCTGCGTGTGTACCATTCATGCCCCTTCAGTTTCAGCGTAGGCTTCCCGAGAGTGAGGACCAGGTTTTGTAACATCCCTTTCCCGACTGGGACGATGGACTAGAGGGTATAGGGAGAAGGGAACACTGTAAATCTGTCCTGGGATAGATCTTCTCTTCCATCCACCGTAATCTCCAGGAAGGGAAGGAGCCCGTTGTGTTGGGTGGTGGTGGTGTTTCTAGAGAGGTGTACAGAAATACTAGCCACCATATATTATCTCAATTAACGCTCACAACAGTCTTCCCCGGGGTAGGTCCCAGCAGTGATCCGTATTCATAGAAGACTAGCTGAGACGCACAGAGGTCCCGTAAATTGCCTAGGGTCCGCTGCCAGTAGGTGGGGCGCGAGGGTCTGGGTCAGATTCCGACCGCCCTGGCTTTTCCCTCCTGCGTCGCCCTCGGGAGGATCAAAGGTCGCGGGGAGGTCCTCGGAGGCTCTCGGGGGCGCGGGTCCAAGCCGCCCCCTCATCCCTACCGCGGTCCCGGTGGCCGCTCAGGGCGCACAGCGGGTCGGGGCGCTGGTAAGACCGTGCGGCCTCAGTTCCCTCACCTGACCCGCATCTTCTTCCTTGGATCGCGGAACTTCCTTTTCTGGCCCTTGCCTTTCTGTCCTCTGGGTCCGGGTCCTGTTTTCCCCACTCCGTTTGGCCCTCTACCTCCCCTGCCTTCGCGGGCACTGGGTCGGACGGCCGTCGGCCAACCCAGCCCGGGCTGAGGCTGCGGCACGGTCCTCCCACGTCTCCCTCTCGCCATCTGGCAGCAGTAGCCGCGTTTGACAGGGGCATTTAGCTCCTGACGTTCCTAGGGGACAAGATGGCTTTGCCTCCAAACTGGAGCACCAATTCAAGATTATTTTGCGGCTGTTAAGAAGGATAATTACACTGGCAAGAGTGAGGGGAAAGGAGCTCTTTTACAAACTTCTATAGGGAGTAATAATTAGTAAAAAAAATAATAATAATTTAAAATGTTAAATATGCATTCCCTTTTTTTTTTTTTTTTTTTTGGCGGTACGCGGGCCTCTCACTGTTGTGGCCTCGCCCGTTGCGGAGCAACAGGCTCCGGACGCGTAGGCTCAGCGGCCATGGCTCACGGGCCCAGCCGCTCCGCGGCATGTGGGATCTTCCTGGACCAGGGCACGAACCCATGTCCCCTAGCATCTGCAGGCGGACTCTCAACCACTGCGCCACCAGGGAAGCTCTGCATTCCCTTTGACTCACAAATTCTACTTCTAGGAATTAGCCCTACGGAGAGATATATGTATGAGGACAGTTACAGTGGTGACAATTTGTAAACAACTGAAGTGTAATCCATAGGAAAGGGTAAATACAGTGTGGCACACACATACTTAAAAATACTACTCTAGGGCTTCCCTGGTGGCGCAGTGGTTGAGAGTCCGCCTGCCGATGCAGGGGACACGGGTTCGTGTCCCGGTCCGGGAAGATCCCACATGCCGCGGAGCGGCTGGGCCCGTGAGCCATGGCCGCCGAGCCTGCGCGTCCAGAGCCTGTGCTCCGCAACGGGAGAGGCTACAACAGTGAGAGGCCCGCGTACCGCAAAAAAAAAAAAAATACTACTCTAATATTAAGGTTAAGATTAATTTAAAAAATACTTTACTGGGCTTCCCTGGTGGCGCAGTGGTTAAGAATCCGCCTGCCAATGCAGGGGACATGGGAAGATCCCACATGCCGCGGAGAGACTAAGCCCGTGCGCCACAATTACTGAGCCTGTGCTCTAGAGCCCAAGAACCACAACTGTGGAGCCTGCGAGCCACAACTTCTGAAGCCTGTGCGCGCCTAGAGCCTTTGCTCCATAAGGAGAGAAGCCACCACAATGAGAAGCCTGGGCACCTCAATGAAGAGTAGCCCTGGCTCACAGCAACTAGAGAAAGCCTGCACACAGCAACAAAGACCCAACACAGCCAAAAACAAAAAACAAAAAAACTTTACTACTAAAATACTACTAATTATTAAAATACTACCCTACCAAATTAAATTTATAAGAATAAATTTAAATTAAATATGAATTGAAATTTAAAAATTTTAAATTGCTTATCTATATCTGTATTTAATGACATGGAAAACAGGAACTGGAACAGCATGTATGGTATGATCCCATTTATTTTAAAATTTATTTTATTGAAGTATAGTTGATTTACAATGTTGTGTTAATTTCTGCTGTACAGCAAAGTGATTCAGTTATACATATATTTACATTCTTTTTCATATTCTTTTCCATTATGGTTTATCATGGGATATTGAATATTGTATTGTGCACCTTGTTGTTTATCCATTCTCTATGTAATAGTTTGCATCTACTAATCCCATACCCCGAATCCATCCCTCTCCCACACCCCCTCCCTCTTGGCAACCACAAGTCTGTTCTCTATGTCTGTGAGTCTGCTTCTGTTTCATAGATAAGTTGATTTGTGTCATACTTTATTTATTTTAAATTTATTTATTATTTATTTTTGGCTGCATTGGGTCTTCACTGCTGCACGCGGGCTTTCTCTAGTTGTGGCGAGCAAGGGCTACTCTTCGTTGCAATGCGTGGGCTTCTCATTGCAGTGGCTTCTCTTGTTGTGGAGCATGGGCTCTAGGCGTGCAGGCTTCAGTAGCTGTGGCTCATGGGCTCTAGAGTGCAGGCTCAGTAGTTGTGGCACAGGGGCTTAGTTGCTCCAAGGCATGTGGGATCTTCCTGAACTAGGGCTCAAACCCATGTCTCCTGCATTGGCAGGCAGATTCTTAACCACTCCACCACCAGGGAAGTCCCTGTGTCATATTTTAGATTCCACATATAAGTGATATCATATGGTATTTGCCTTTCTCTTTCTGACTTACTTCACTTAGTATGATAATCTCTAGGTCCATCTGTGTTGCTGCAAATAGCATTATTATTATTATTTATGGCTGAGTAATATTCCATCGTATATCCATTGTATACCACATCTTCTTTATCCATTCATCTGTTGATGGACATTTAGGTTGTTTCCATGTTTTGGCTATTGTGAGTAGTGCTGCTATGAACATAGGGGTGCATGTATCTTTTTGGATTATAGTTTTATCCAGATATGTGCCCAGGAGTGGGATTGCTGGATCATATGGCAACTCTATTTTTAGTTTTTTGAGGAACGTCCGTACCATTTTCCATTTATACCAATTTACATTCCCACCAACAGTGTAGGAGTGTTCCCTTTTCTCCACACCATCTCCAGCATTTGTTATTTGTAGATTTTTTTGTAATGGCCATTTTGACTGGTGTGAAGTGATACCTCATTGTGGTTTTGATTTGCATTTCTCTATTGATTAGTGATGTTGAGCATCTTTTCACATGCCTGTTGGCCATCTATATGTCTTCTTTGGAGAAATGTCTATTTAGACCTTCTGCCCATTTTTTGATTGGGTTGTTTGTTATTTTGTTGTTGAGTTGTACGAGCTGTTTGTATATTTTGGAAATTAAGCCCTTGTTGGTCGCCTCATTTGCAAATGTTTTCTCCCAGTCCATAGGCTGTCTTTTTGTTTTGTTTATGGTTTCCTTTGCTGTGCAAAATTTGTAAGTTTGATTAGTTCCCATTTGTTTATTTTTGCTTTTATTTCTATTGCCTTGGGAGACTGACGTAAGAAAATATTAGTATGATTTATGTCAGAGAATGTTTTGCCTGTGTTCTCTTCTAGGAGTTTTATGGTGTCATGTCTCATATTTAAGTCTTTAAGCCATTTTGAGTTTATTTTTCTGTATTGTGTGAGGGTGTGTTCTAACTTCATTGATTTACATGCAGTTGTCCAACTTTCCTAACACCACTTGCTGAAGAGACTGTCTTTTTTCCATTGTATGTTCTTGCCTCCTTTGTCGAAGGTTAATTGACCATAGGTGTGTGGGTCTATATCTGAGTTCTCTATTCTGTTCCATTGATCTGTATGTCTCTTTTTGTGCCAATACCATGCTCTTTTGATTACTGTAGCTTTGTAGTATTGTCTGAAGTCAAAGCAGGAGGGTTATGCTTCCTGCTTTGTTCTTTTTACTCAGGATTGCTTTGGCAATTCTGGGTCTTTTATGGTTCTGTATACATTTTAGGATTATTTGTTCTAGTTCTGTGAAAATTTTCATGGGTAATTTGATAGGGTGGTATGATCCCTTTTTTTTTTTTTTTTTGCGGTACTGAGGCCTCTCACTGTTGTGGCCTCTCCCGTTGCGGAGCACAGGCTCCGGATGCTTAGGCTCAGTGGCCATGGCTCACAGGCCCAGCCGCTCCACGGCATATGGGATCTTCCCGGACTGGGGCACGAACCCGTGTCCCCTGTATCAGCAGGCAGACTCTCAACCACTGTGCCACCAGGGAAGCCCTGATTCCATTTTTTTTTTTTTTTAATTTTTTGTGGTAAGCGGGCCTCTCACTGTTGTGGCCTCTCCCGTTGCGGAGCACAGGCTCCGGACGACGCGCAGGCTCAGCGGCCATGGCTCATGGGCCCAGCTGCTCTGCGGCATGTGGGATCTTCCCGGACCGGGGCACGAACCCGTGTCCCCTGCATAGGCAGGCGGACTCTCAACCACTGCGCCACCAGGGAAGCCCTGATTCCATTTTTGTAGGTATTTATATGCACATAGAAAAAAGTTTTGAAGGCTACACTTCAAAATATTGAGGGTGATTTTTCACTTTCTTTGCATATTATCAGCATTTTAAAAAATAATGAATATGGGGTTTCCCTGGTGGCACAGTGGTTAAGAATCCGCCTGCCAATGCAGGGGACATGGGTTCAAGCCCTGGTCCAGGAAGATCCCACATGCTGCAGAGCAACAATGCCCGTGTGCCACAGATACCGACCCTGCACTCTAGAGCCCACGAACCACAACTACTGAGCCCATGTGCCACAACTACTGAAATCCACACGCCTAGAGCCTGTGCTCTGCAAAAAGAGAAGCCACCTCAATGAGAAGCCTGCGCACTGCAATGAAGAGTAGCCCCCGCTCACCGCAACTAGAGAAAGCCCGCACGTAGCAGTGAAAACCCAACACAGCCAAAAATAAAATAAATAAATAAAAATAAATTATTTTAAAAAAAACATAGTGCTAAAAATAATGAATATGCTTTAGATTTACAGTCAGAAAGAAAGGAGAGCTCTGTTTTTAAAAGCTGTTTAAGGAATAAATAACATCATTAAAGATGTAATATAATGCTAAGTTTAAAAACATAATGCAAAAGAGTATTAGGGCTTCTCTGGTGGCGCAGTGGTTGAGAGTCCACCTGCCGATTCAGGGCACACGGGTCATGACCCGGTCCAGGTAGATCCCACGTGCCGCGGGAGCGGCTGGGCCCGTGAGCCATGGCCACTGAGCCTGCGCGCGTCCGGAGCCTGTACTCCGCACCGGGAGAGGCCACAAGAGTGAGAGGCCAGCGTACCGCAAAAAAAAAAGAGTATTACATTATAACTCATACTTAGGTAAGTGGATGTGAATATGGACCAAGACTGGATGAAAACAGAAAAAAAAGAGAAGAAACAAAGAATATATGTACATTTATTCCTCCACCAGCCCCAAACAATATCTAAAATTCAGAAGGGGGAATTAAGTATCAGAACCCCAAAGCTTATCTGTCTCTGCCTGCTCCCTCACCGCACTCCACCCCTCCTTTTCTCTCCCATAGCCTCCGGCAAATCCTAGACTCTGGATGTCTGCCCTATTCCCATAATGGTTGTATTATAAACCATAGGAAGTAGCCTGAAGAGACAATTAAATCTAACAGCAGTCACGAATAATGGCTCAAAGCTCAACGTTAACTAAGACAAAATGAAAATCCATTGCCTTTGGGAAACACTCTTCAAAGTCCAATTGGTCAGGGTTCCCTGGTGGTGCAGTGGTTAAGAATCCGCCTGCCAATGCAGGGGACACGGGTTCGAGCCCTGGCAGGAAGATTGCACATGCCACGAAGCAATTAAGCCCGTACACTACAACTACTGGGCCTGCACTCTAGAGCCCGCGTGCCACAACTACTGAAGCCTGCGCACCTAGAGCCCGTGCTCCGCAACAAGGGAAGCCACCGCAATGAGAAGCCCGCACACCGCAACGAAGAGTAGCCCCTGCTCACCGCAACTAGAGAAAGCCCATACGCAACAATGAAGACCCAACAGAGCCCAAAATAAATAAATTAATTAATTTTAAAAAATCCAGTTGGTCAGCATAAAATGATTCTATAGGGCAAGACAACTCTTTCAACAGTCATTCCTCCAATATTTAATTTAAAAAATAATCCTGTGTGCCACATACTTTAGGCAGGAGGAGATGGGGGTAGAAAGGTGTGTGAATTTGTCCACCCTCCACTTTCTGCAGGCTGGCATGTTCCTTGATAGTATGGACCAATTTCATAATCCTCACATCTCGCCCCCACTGTAACCTGAAAACTGGGTTCATCTCTTGGTGGGTGTCGAGCCAAAAGACACAACCAAGCCAAAGATTGGGAGAAGGAAGGATTTATTACTTGCAGCAAGGAAGGAGAACACCGGGGATCGTTCCCAAAACAGTGTCTCCCAACGGCATAAGTGGGGACGTTTTAAGCTAATGGTACATGCATCTTCATGAAGGGGCTTGGGCAAAGAATTCAGCATAAAATTGGGGCAAAGATTGAGAGTCCAATCTTCAGTTGATTGACATCATAGGGTCAGAAAAGGTCAACATCATCATTCCAACCCCTTAGATCCTGCAGAACTCAAAGATAAGTATCAGATTTTTATGTGTATCCCTTGAGGAGGAACTAGGACTCTGTTTTATCACTGAACTATTGTTTCTTTTTCTTTCTTTTTTTATACTTTCTTCTTTTTAAAAAAATAATTTTTATAGATTTATTTATTTTTATTTATTTATTTTTGGCTGCATTGGGTCTTCACTGCTGCTCGCAGGCTTTCTCTAGTTGTGGTGAATGGGGGCTACTCTTCCTTCCGGTGCGCTGGCTTCTCATTGCGGTGGATTCTCTTGTTGGGGAGCACGGACTCTAGGCGCACGGGCTTCAGTTGTGGCTCGCAGGCTTAGTTGCTCCGCGGAATGTGGGGTCTTCCCAGACCAGGGCTCGAACCCATGTTCCCTGTATTGGCATGCAGATTCTTAACCACTGCGCCACCAGGGAAGTCCCTGGACTGGTTTTCCTTTGTTCCTGCTTTCTCTCACTTTCTTTAAGATCATTAATTACTGAGACCTGTTCAAGGGCAAGCATTGCAGCCGGGCTTAGATGACAAAATGGCTTAGCCTAAGCTTCTTTTTTTTTTTTTTTTTTTTTGCGGTACGCGGGCTCTCACTGCTGCGACCTCTCCCGCTGCGGACGCGCAGGCCCAGCGTCCACGGCTCACGGGCCCAGCCACTCCGCAGCACGCGGGACCCTCCCGGACCGGGGCACGAACCCGTGCCCCCCGCATCAGCAGGCGGACTCCCAACCACTGCGCCACCAGGGAAGCCCTAAACTGGCTTCTTTAATGTCAAGAAAGCCATGACTGGTTCTTTTTGTCCGGGGATCTCCTACTCTATCTGCTTATACCACCCCCCAGTGCACATGGTAGAGCTCACAAAATTCTATGCTCTGGATTCAGTGGACATGGAAAATGACTTGAGCATCTACTGCCTACGCTTCCTCTCATAGACTTGAAGATTTTCCCATCTCTCTTTCTCTCTGGGTTAAACAGTGACTTAGAGACCTTTTATTCCCCAAAAGAACTCTGCTCTATTCCTCTTGATGATAAGAAACCCCAGGGTATTCTAGCATTGATCTTACTTTGAATTATCCAATTATCCAAATAGAATTATATCAAGACTTCAAGAAAAAGAGGGTCATTCAATTTCCTGTCATAGCTGGAGTGCTGGATCTTCAGGGCTTGAGACAGTTCCCAGTGGAGGGCCAAGGTATCCCTACTCCAAAGCTACCAGGGTCTGAATCACTACCTAATGCACAGTCTCCTTCTCTCTCTCTCTCTTTTTTTTTTTTAATTTTTACTGAAGTATAGTTGATTTACAATGTTGTATTAGTTTCAGTTGTACGCAAAGTGATTCAGTTATGCATATGTATATAAATATATAAATTCTTTTTTACATTCTCTTCCATTATAGGTTATTACAAGATATTGAGTATAGTTCCCTGTGCTATATAGTAGGTCCTTGTTGGTTATCTAATTTATATATAGTAGTGTGTATATTTTAATCCCCAAAAGAGTCTCTTAATATGGATCCACTGACAGGCTTGAGGAAGTCAACAAGCCCTTTGAAACTCTAACTAGCAAATTGTATGTGGGGACCCACAGCCTTCATCAGGCAATCAGAGAAGTCTATAGCCCCCAGAAAGTTAGGAACCAGTGATCTAAGAGGGTGCACCTAAGAGTGTGAACCTTCTCAGCCGTAGTTTTCCAGATGGGTCTTTAAACCTGAGCTTGTGGAAGCAAATAGAGACACTGAGAAATGCCAGAAACACAGGTAGTCTGGAGAGAAACAGGATGGAGGAAGAAGGCAAGGGGTTTTAAGGCCTAGCTAACCATATTCCAGATCCAACCGAAGAAACCAGGGACTAAGCAGAAGGCCAGTGAGGTCCTTGACCATGTCCAGTAAAGCTAAAGCACTGTGTCCCCTGCCAGGGACATACAGCCAGCCCTTACCAGGGGGAAGGAAGTATCTCTTGTACTAATACAAGGGTGAGAGCCTGTCAGGACAGGGCTGCCTGCGTGAGGCTTTTCCCTCCGTCGCTGGCAGGACCCAGGCACATCTGTGCATGCTGATCAGCCACCACCGCGCACCGCAGTGAAGAGTAGCCCCCGCGCGCCGCAACTAGAGAAAGCCCGCACAGCAACAAAGACACAACGCAGCCAAAACTAATTAATTTTTAAAAAGTCATCTCTAAAAAATAAATAAATAAAATAAAAATAAAAATTTATGTATCAGAATTTAGGCATTAAAATGAGTACTGATATTCAAAGTATTCTCTGTTAAAAAAAAAAGTCCCAAAGGACTTATGCTCACCTCCCCTCTTCCAAGGCACCATATTTGTACCCCCTGCCTTCAGGCCTAGGTTTGTTGGTACTGGAGGCTCATATCAGGTTTTCCAGACTGAGACAAATTCTGATGAGTAAAATCATTTCACCTCAAAGCTTCGGAATCAGAATCTCCCACGAGGGCCTGGGAATCACTATTTTAATAGATGTCCCAGGCGATTCTTATCATCAGGCACATTTGAAAGATGCTGGAGTTGCATCCCAAATTGGCCCTTGTTGGGTCTAATTTACTAAATAAGGCACTCTCCAGCGTTGTGCTAGAGCTAGCTCTGACAGGCTCTAACAGGCTCACCAGAGCTGATTGGTAAATTTTCAGGGATTTTGTCAGCTGTTTGTTAAACACAGACATTAAATGATATTGAAACTCCACATACTTGTACACTAATGTGCATAGCAACATTATTAGCAATAGCTAAAAGGTGGAAATAACCCAAGTGTCCATCGACAGATGAATGGATAAACAAAATGTTGTATATACATAAAATAGAATTTTATTCAGCCATAAAAAGGAATGAAAAAACAATTTTAATTTTATTGAAGTATAGTTGATTTACAATGTTGTGTTAATTTCTGCTGTACAGCAAAGTGATTCAGTTATACACATATATATTTTATTTTTTTATTGAAGTATAGTTGATTTACAATATCATGCCAACCTCTTCTGTACAGCAAAGTGACTCAGTTATACACATATACACATTCTTTTTTTATATTCTTTTCCATTTTGGTTTATCCCAGGAGATTGGATATAGTTCCCTGTGCTATACAGTAGGACCTTGTTGTTTATCCATCCTATATATAACAGTTTGCATCTGCTAATCCCAAACTCCAATCCTTTCTTCCCCCTTGGCAACCACAAGTCTGTTCTCCATATCTGTGAGTTTGCTTGTTTTGTAGCTATGTTCATTTGTGTCATATTTTAGATTCCACATATAAGTGGTATCATATGGTATTTGTCTTTCTGACTTTCTTTGCTTAGTACGATAATCTCTAGGTCCATCCATGTTGCTGCAAATGGCATTATTTTATAAGGAATGAAATTTTTATATATGGATTTTACAATATGGATGAACCTTGAAAACATTATGCTAAGTGAAATAAGCCAGATACAAAAGAACAAATATTGTATGATTCCACTTATATTAAAAAGACCGAAAGGAAAATAAAAGTTACCAGCATCTGGGAGAAAGAAGGAATAGTTACAGTTTCTTCTGGGGATGATGGAAAAGTTTATTGTTGGAAATAGATAATGGTGATAGCGATACAACATTGTGAATATACTTAATGCCACTGAATTGTACACTTAAAAATGGTTAAGGGCTTCCCTGGCGGCACAGTGGTTGAGAATCTGCCTGCCAATGCAAGGGACATGGGTTCGATCCCTGGCCCGCATACCCAGAGCCCATGCTTCGTAACAAGAGAAGCCACCACAATGAGAAGCCCGCTCACTGCAACAAGGAGTGGCCCCCGCTCGCCGCAGCTAGGGAGAGCCCACACACAGCAACGAAGACCCAGTGCAGGCAAAAAAATAAATTAATTAAAAAAATTTTTTTAAATGGTTAAAATGGTAAATTTTGTGTAATGTATATTTTACCACAATAAAGAAGTTAATTCTGGGACTTCCCTAGCGGTCCAGTGGTTAGGACTGCCCTTCCAATGCTGGGGACGTGGGTTCGATCCCTGGTTGGGGAACTAAGATCCCATATGCCATGCAGCGCAGCCAAAAAAAAAGAGGTTAATTCTGTAAAAATAAAATTATAAACTTAGTTAAATAAATTATATTGGAAAGAAAATAATATTCAAAACTCAGCACTTCTTGATTATTTTTGTACATTTTACAATGATCTTTGCCTGGGAGGTTTTTATGTCTATTGTATCTGTTTGGTGGAGATACTATATCACGGTATCCTGTTAAGCATCTCTTCCCATCTCCAAATTCAGTGATGTCATATTGGTAGCTGGATGTTGGCTGCAGTAGGAGTATTTACACAGCAGAAACCAAAAACACTACAAATCAGGGTCTTCCCACCAAATTGTTGGTTAAGCATTTACCAGCACCCCACTGTCTCTAAGCCATAATTTCCTCAATGGTCAAAAGGAGATAACAAAACCTACCTTACAGAGTTTCTCTGAGGATTAAATAAAGATAATTCTTTATGTGAGGTGAGGGATGTTAATTAAACTTACTGTGGTGATCATTTCTCAGTATATACATATGTCAAATCATTATGTTGTACACATTAATACAATGTTAGAGAGCAATAAAAAATTAGAACGAACAAATAAAGTTTGTTCAGGTAAAGGGGCCCATTCACATGCCTGCTGCACAGGAAGTGCTTGGTTGGCGTCCCCTTCTCTAGAGACCGTGAGCTCCTCCAGGAACTTTATAACTCTGGGGGCAGAAGGTGATACCTGCAGGCAAGGAGCCTTATCACCAAAAAGAGATAGCTAAGATGATGTGAAAGAGAAAATGAGAAGAATTTGGCCTTTGTTCTTACTTTCAGTCTAGAATGCCAGGGGAATTCCCTGGCGGTCCAGAGGTTAAGACTCCACACTTCCACTACCTTGGCCTTTGTTTGATCCCTGGTCGGGGAGCTAAGATCCCGCAAGCTGCAGTGCAGCAATCCATCAAGGCATGCCAGAAGGGAGAGGAAGAAAGAGGGGACACTGCAGAGCGAGAAGCCAGCAAAACAGCTAATGAGAAGCTGGCTCACTGTGGGGTGAGTTGGAAGTTGGGTCAGACAGAGACTACACTTCCCATAAGACATTCCTGGGAAAGGGTGGCCAAAGGGATTAATATGGATTGTATTCACTGGCTGTAAGGTCCAAGATGCAACCCTTCACTAAAACCCTTCATGTCTACTCTACTCAACAGCCTCAGATTCGTGTTTCTTTGGGAATGAGATGAATCAAAAAGAATCTAAACTATCTTATTTTGGGCCCTGGTTGCCAGTGAGAGATAAAGGGACAGCTAAAAGATAAGGTACAGAGGGAAAAATTCAATCAGAAGGTATCACCATGGTGACATAAATTCCTGGGAATTTGGAGAAACCTTGAAAAACACTTTGAACTTCTGTCCTCTACAGATTGGAGATCTGCATAAATTTTCTCTATATTTTAAGAAGCTGGGAGATCTCAGCTGTCAATAGATTGCATTCAATTTTTTTTTTTTAATTATTTATTTATGGCTGTGTTGGGTCTTCGCTTCTGTGCGAGGGCTTTCTCTAGTTGCAGCGAGCGGGGGCCACTCTTCATCGCGGTGCGCGGGCCTCTCACTGTCGCGGCCTCTCTTGTTGCAGAGCGCAGGCTCCAGACGCGCAGGCTCAGTAGTTGTGGCACACGGGCCTAGTTGCTCCGTGGCATGTGGGATCTTCCCGGACCAGGGCTCGAACCCGTGTCCCCTGCATTGGTAGGCAGATTCTCAACCACTGCGCCACCAGGGAAGCCCTGCATTCAATTTTGTTAAAATTTTTAGAGCTATGTAATGTTGCATTGCTTGACAAGTGAGCATTAATACATTTTGGTTTATTTCTATAGTTCAGAAGGTCAGACTTCCAGAACATTCTTTGTCTTTTTGGACTCCTTTTGGAATTAGGAATATTTTGAGTAAATCCATAAAACCTAAGGCCATTATAGTGTCAAATTACCCTGCTCTCTTTACAAAATGGTATTTGATGCCCATCAAGATCCGAGCTATCCAAAGAATAGAGTAGGAACAGGGAATGTTAGTAACTTTACAATGGAGAAGACTGGTAACACTAAATCAACCTAATGATGAAGGTTAATATTACCAATGATGTCATGTGGTTTTCATGTATGCATTCCCAAATATGATGTGTGATGAGAAGGGCAGTTCAGCTTCACAGTATTTTTCAAAAAACCCATAACCCCAGTCTAATCATGAGAAAAACATCAGAAAAAACAAGACTGGGAGACATTCTACAAGATATCTGGCCGGTCTTCCTCAAGACTGTTAAGGCCATGAAAAATAAGGAAAGACCAATAAACTGTCATGGACTAGAGAGGACAAGGGAAACATGACAACTAAATGCAAAATGGTACTCTGCGTTGGATCCTGGAACAGAAAGTGAACATTAATGGAAAAACTGGTGAAATCCAAATAAAGCCTGGAGTTTAGATAATAATAATATACCAATGTCTATTTCTTGGCTTTGACAAATATATCATGATAATATAAGATGTTAACAATGGTGGAAGTTGAGTAAGGACTATATAGAAACTCTCTATAAAACCTTTGCAACTTTTCTGTAAATTAAAAAAATTTATTTTATTGAAGTATAGCTGATTTACAATGTTGTGTTAATTTCTGCTGTACAGCAAATTGATTCAGTTATACACATATATACATTCTTTTCGTATTCTTTTCCATTATGGTTTATCACAGGATATTGAATATAGTTCCCTGTGCTATACAGTAGGACCTTGTTGTTAAAAAGTTTATTTTTAAAAATCTGGGACTTCCCTGGCGGTCCATTGGTTAAGACTCTGCGCCTGCAATGCAGGGGGTGCGGGTTTGATCCCTGGTCGGGGAACTAAGATCCCACATGCTGTGTGGCGTGGCAAAAATAAATAAATAAAGCAGGGGTGGAAGTGACCAGCTCTCCATTTAAAAATTTAAAAAATAAATAAATAATCTGAATTACATGGCCTTTGGTCTAACCCAGGGAACCCACATATCCTTATGTTCTGGGCTTTTCTGTTTAAGGAAATATAATCCTATGGTTTATTTGTGCCACCTGGCAGAGTATGTTTCAAGGAATCTTCATTTATCCCCACTGGCAAAGAAAATGGGAGTCTCCTAGCCCACAAAAAAGAGATGCATTTGGGAACCTGGTCTCATAAAAGACATTCTCCGTTAAGCTGTTTCAGTAGGATCAAACCTGGCTTCCTTTCCAGGCCTGCACTTGGGATGAATTACCCATTGATGTTTCACTTGTACAACTGTAATATATTGAGATTGAGTGCAACTCTGCACAGAATTCTGTCCTGAGTAGTTGCATGAGATACAACTACAAGGGATCAACTTGTAGTTGATCAGCTACAACTACAACTACAAGATACAACAGATACAAGGGAAAGAAGCAAGCAGGTACCATTTGGAAGGAGTTCATAGTTAGTGGAAAGCACATAACTTCATACAAATCCATCATGATGATACAAGTGGGTAACGTCTCCATAAGTGCAAAGTCCCCATGTTTCAGGTTGAATCCAAAGGGCTGGTGAGAAGCAGAGCATAGAGATTGAGAAATGTTAGGTAAGAATGATTTCCTAAAATAAATAATTTATAGGCCAAATCTGATGGATTGGCAAGAAGGGATTAGGATTTCTCTGTGGAAGGAATAGCATAGGCAAAGTCACGGAGATGGTAAAAAAGGAAGAATTGTGTGCAGGAAAGGGATCACATTAGCTTGACTGGAGTGGAGAAGACAGATTAGAGTGAAGAGATGAGAATGTCAAGGAGGATAGCCACCCAAACCAAGGGCAGCATCTCTGATGTCATCTACAGGTAGAGAAGTGAGCCAGTTAAAGAAGAGAGATGGGCTAGGGATGGGAAATGGGAAGAGAAGGGGAAGGGAGAGAGAACACTCACAAAGGGCATGGCCGAGTGAGGTATCTGAGGCCATAGTTTCTCCACCTGTTGGACAGAAGGGACTCAATTTCTTTCTTTTTTTTTTATTGGAGTATAGTTGATTTACAATGTTGTGTTAGTTTCTGTTGTACAGCAAAGTGAATCAGTTATACATACACATAGATCCACTTTTTTTTAGATTCTTTGCCCACATAGGTCATTACAGAGTTCCCTGTGTTATACAGTAGTGAGACTCAATTTCTTATCTGTGAAGGATTTTGTATTTATAGGACTAGCTTGTGTACGTTGAATGATGTAGAGAATTCATTTACCAGATACGTATATTTACACTGTGCCAACCACTATGCTAGACTCTGGGGATATAGAAGTGAGTGAAACAAGCCCAGTCTCTGCCCTTGGGGAGCTTTATTGTCTACTGCAAGAGAAAGATGTCAGTCAAGTACTCCCAGAAATTTGTAATTAGAGTGACAAGAATGACATCAGGTATCATGAGAGCTATAACAAAAGGACCTGCTGACCAAAAAAATTTTCAGATTATTAATTTAGTTTCCCAGGTTCCTTGATGCTGGAAAGGGGAAATTCTTTGTTTATTTATTTATTTTTGCTGTGCCACGTGGCTCGTGGGATCTTAGTTCCCTGACCAGGGATTGAACCCAGGCCATCAGGAGCGAGAGCACGGAATCTTAACCACTGAACAGACAGGGAAGTCCTGGGAAATTCTTTTTTTGTCTTTTTTTTTAATTTAATTAATTTTTTTGGCTGTGTTGGGTCTTCTGTTGCTGTGCGCGGGCTTTCCCTAGTTGCGGCGAGCGGGGACTACTCTTCGTTGCGGTGCGCGGGCTTCTCATTGTGGTGGCTTCTCTTGTTGCGGAGCACAGGTTCTAGGCACCCAGGGTTTGGTAGCTGTGGCACGTGGGCTTAGTTGCTACGTGGCATGTGGGATCTTCCCGGACCAGGGATTGATCCTGTGTCCCCTGCATTGGCAGGTGGATTCTTAACCACTGCACCACCAGGGAAGTCCCTGGTAAATTCTTAATAGAGACTAATATTATCATATATCCTGGAAGAAATTTCTCCTATATAAAAGGCACTAACCATTTAGGTATGTATATTTGTTTCATGGGATTTTTTTTTCAGTTTAAAATTCAACTTTACTGAGGTAAAGTGAACCCATTTCAAGCACAGAGTTCCGTATTATCAAATACACCCTTATAACCTATAGAGCTACAATCAAGATATAGAACATTCCCATCACACCAAAATTTCCCTTCTCCTTTCCCATCCAACCTTCACTCCTCCCTCCTCCTTCTGCCCTCACCCCCAGGCCCAGGCAACTATTGGTCTGCTTTCCATCATCATCAATTGTCTCTTCTACAGTTTCATATGAATAAATCATACAGGATGTACTTTTCACACCTGATTTCTTTTGCTCAGCAGAATGTTTTTGAGATTCTTCCATGTTGTCACATGGATGTATAGTCTGTTCCTTTTTATTGCTGAGTTGTATTCTATTGTATGAATATATCAGTTTGGAGGGAGTTTTGTTTGTTTGTTTGTTTTCTAAATGGCTACCTAGTTGTTCCAGTACTATTTGTTGAAGAGGTTCTTGCATGAGTTATCTGCTGCTGCTGGAAAATACATTGTTTTAAATTTTAATGGCTTAAGACAATCAATACTTATTATCTGACACAATTTCTGTGGGTCAAGAATCTAGCAGTGGCTTAGTTTGGTGAGTCTGACAATGTTTCTCAGGAAGTTGCAGTCAAGATGTCAGCCAGGGCTGCATCATCTGAAGACTTGACAGGGGCTGGAGCATCCACTTCCAAGGTGACTTGCTTGTGTGCCTGGCAGCTTAGTGCTGGTTGTTGGTGGGAGGCCTCAGTTCCTCATTAGCTGGACCTCTCCATAAGGCTTTTCGAGTCTCCTCAAGATGACAGTCACGTCAGACTTCTAGCCTACAGAACTGTAAGAGAATAAATTTTGTGTTGTTTTCAGACACCAAGTTTGTGTTAAATTATTACTGCAATAGAAAAGGAATATACTAGGTCATAAAAGGCATGTGCCTTCTTCCTTGCAGCCTCTGTTTTTTCTCTGCGAACACTTGCTTTGGGGGAAGCTAGCTGCCATGTTGAACTTTTCGTTTCAGGTATTATATTTTTCACCTTTAGAAGTTTTATTTGGTTCTTATATCTTCCATTTCTTTCCTCATTATGTTTGTGTTTTCCTTTAAATACCCCAGTGTAGTTATAATAGCTGTTTTATCATTCTTGTCTGCTCATTCCATCATCTCTGTCATTTCTGGGTCTGTTTCTGTTGATTGGTTTTTCTCCTGGTTAGGCTATTCTTTTTCCTGCTTCTTGGCATATATGGTAATTTTTTATCAGATGCTAGGATATTAACATTGTCGAGTGCCTGAATTTTGTAGTCTTCCCTTAAACACCATAGGCCTTTGTTTTACCAGACATTTAGGTTACTTTCAGATTAATATGATGTTTTCGAGGCTTGTTTTAAAGTTTTGTTAAAGCAGGTCTAGAGTATAATTTACTCTAAAAGTAGTTTAGACCAACTGGTAATGTTTGACACTTCTGAGGTCTCTCTTGAACGTCTTGGGTAGTCAGTGAGGTCTTTCTACTCAGACAGGTCAGAATGTTTCTTAGCCCTGTATGAGCTCTGGGAATTGTTCAGTTATATCTCTTTGATTATTCCATGCTCACTCTCCTGGAATTTAACTCTACATATGGCCACATTAGTATCCAGCAAAGACTCAAGGCCCTCAGCAGATTTTTGGAGCTCTTATTATATAACTTCTTCCATTTTGCTATTTTGTCTAGCAACTTCCAGCTGCCACAGAGACCCTGAACTCCAATCTCTGTCTTCTCAACTCAGTGAGACTGCTGTGTTCTGCCGTGTTGTGAATTTATGATCCAGAATGTGCTTCTAGGCATAAAGCCAGGGCAATTGTAGAACTCAGCTCATTTGTTTTTCTTCTCTCAACGATGTCAGTTCTGGACTCCCTATTGTCCAATGTCTAAAAAGAATTGTTTTATATATTTTGTTTAGTTTCCTAGTTGTTATGGCGGAGGGTTAGGTCCCTTTAACTGCATCATGGTCAGAAACAAAGGTCCTCTGTTTCATGGTCATTTTATTAGCATAATCCAGTCTGTGAGAAATGATCAGTCTGATAAAATGGAGTTTGTAAACCTAAAAGTTCCTCAAGTGAGGTGACTGCACTAAGATTAGTGTCAACCTGGGAAGCCTTTTATGGGCAGCTAACAAATCTGTCCAGGTGGCATCTCACCCCAATTTCTTACCCCATATGGTTATTTGACAAATGTTTGTTGAATAAATGAATTACTAAATGAACATAATTACATTTAAGCGAGGTCATTCTAGGATCCAAAAGAACGGCCAGACTGATTTGCTCTATCCTAAGAATTTACTAACTCCTTGATCTATGAGTCTAATGGCAAAGAAGTTATCTAAGCATACTCATCATGAGAAACAATGCTAATTTACCAAAGAATGAATGTTCAGCATACGTGTGGGCAAAACTCATCAATGTTCTCACAAAGGAAAAATAACTCACAAAGTAGCAACATGCTTAAGTTCATACTTTATTTTATTTTATAATCCATAGTGTAAGTATAGGTTATGAGCATGATTCTGGATCTAGATTGCCTGGGTTCAAATCCTAGTTCCATTAACTAGTTGTATGACTCTGGGCAAATTATTTAAACCTGTTAAACTTCAATTTTCTTCATCTGTAAAATGGAGATAATGATAATATATACCTCATAGGGCTGTTGTGAAGATTAATGATTTGGGACTTCCCTGGTGGTTCAGTGGATAAGAATCTGCCTGCCAATGCAGGGGACACAGGTTCGATCCCTGGTCCAGGAAGATCCCACATTCTGCAGAGCAACTAAATCCATGCGCCACAACTAATGAGCCTGTGCTCTAGAGCCTGCGTGCCCTGGAGCCCATGCTCCATAATAAGAGAAGCCACCGCAGTTAGAAGCCCATGCACCAGCGTACCACAATAAAGAGTAGCCCCTGCTCGCTGCAACTAGAGAAAGCCCGCGTGTAGCAACAAAGACTCAACGCAACCAAAAAAAAAAAAAAAAGATTAAATCATTTAACAATATATATAAAAGACCTTAATCCAGTGTCTGACACATATAAGAAGAGCTCAATAAGTGCTAACAATTATTATTAAATTGTTTAAGAGGATGATCCTTGATTACATATCTCGCAAATGAACTCTTTATACATCTTCGGTATAGCTAATACTAATTTTTAGGTGATAACACATCTGGTGTTGATGCAAGGATTTCAGAATAATCAGTTTTGAATGAATAAAATTGTATATATGATGGCCGTGAATAAATTTATTAAATGGCCAGCATGTGCTTGTAGAGGTACTAACAGTTCCTAAACTGGGGCTTTTACTAGTGATTATTCTTTGCTTGTTTGGGGATTGTGACACTGACTAAAAAGACTCGCCTTCTCTAGTTTGAAAAGTGTCCTTTTCAAACTAGAAACATGAGAAAGTTGTTTCTGGGCAGCCACTATTTTTAGAGTTTGTGTCTGGGAGCACAGTGATGGTTCTTCAAGAGAGTTAATTCCAGTCTCTTTTTGTTACAAGGAGGCTGATGTGCAACTCTCTGTAATTTCTCCAAAAGCCGAGCCACTCTTACAGATGCCTTTAGTGTGTAGGTAATGCAAAGACCATGGAAAAGCTGAGTCTCAGCGAGGCCAAATGTCCCCTCTCAGACAGGGATCTTTCTAAGACTAGCTCTTTAAGGAAATGGGATGTGGAGGAATGTAGGCTAAAGTATGGGAGGTGATGGTGTCTTCTTGAAGATATCTGGGAAAAGGGAGAATTAAAGGGTCTTAATGTCCAAAAGTTAATAGAAAGGTCAAGTCAGGACTTGCCCCTTGAATGAAATATATCAAAATATTAATGCTCAGAGCCTATTTCATTTTTTTGAATTTTGACTGTTTCACTTTTTTATTTGGAATTAATTTCAAGCTTACAGGAAAGTTGCAAAAATAAGAATAGTACAAATAATACTTGTATGCCCTTTACTCAGATTCATGTATTGTTAATATTTTACTGAATTTGCTTTATCATTTGCATTCTCCCTCTCTCCCATTCTCTTTATATATTTATATATATAAATACATATGTACATATATATACACACACTACATATATATGTGCCTACAATACATACATATATATATATATATATATATATATATATATTCTATCCTCAGATGTAACACAGTGCCATTTCTGCTACATTCTATTCATTGAAGCAATCACGAATTTCTGCTCAGGCTCAAGGAGTGGGGAAATTGTTTCCAGAAATTGTGTGTGTATAAAAATAGTCTTTTCCTGAACCATTTAAAAGTAAGTTCCGAGTTTCCCTGGTGGCGCAGTGGTTGAGAGTCAGCCTGCTGATGCAGGGGACACGGGTTCGTGCCCCGGTCCAGGAAGATCCCATGTGCCGCGGGAGCGGCTGGGCCCGTGAGCCATGGCCGCTGAGCCTGCGCGTCCGGAGCCTGTGCTCCGCAACGGGAGAGGCCACAACAGCGAGAGGCCCGCGTACCGCAAAAAAAAAAAAAAGATGGTTCCATACATCATGGTCCCTTTTCCCTGAATAACCTCAGTGTATATTTACAGAGAACAGGTGATCAAGTCAAGAGATACTGTATTCAAAACACAACCGAGGAGCCTCACTCACAACTGGACCTGATCTAGATGATGAGATCCCAGACTCCATGTCTGATCCTGATGTCATGACAGGAATTTTGGAGAAAAGGGTGAAGGTATATTGCATATGGGAAGAATGTAAATTCTTGTGACCAGAGGGCAGACTGTGGCACAGCACTGTTTCTGGAGACTATTTCCCCTCCCTTTGAACCTGGGCAGAACTCTGTGACTGTTTCAATGATTAGAATGCTGCAGAAGTGACACTGCATTATACATAAGGCTACGTCATAAAAGGCGATATAGCTTAGGCTAATCCTCCCCCGCCCTGCTCATCTTTGGAAGCTAGCCACAACATTGTGAGGAAAGAAGAAACACATTATACATGTAATCATTCCACTTGACAGTTCCAGCTACGGTCTCAGCCAAAACCAGGATCAACTGCCAGGCACGTGAGTGATCAAACCCTCAGAGGATTCCTACTTCCTAGCTTTCAAGCTGTTGCAGCTGACACTAAATGGACCAGAGGTTAGTTATCCCCACTGAACCTTGCCCAAATTGCAGCTTCATGAGCAAAATCAATGTTGTCATTGTTTTAAGCCACTAAGTTTTGGGGGGTAATTTCTTGTGCAGCAGTAATAACCAGAATCACATACAGTAGCATAGGCATACTGACTCATGCAAGCAAAGACATACGTACTAGAATGTAATTACAATGAGTGCTCTAGCACTTCAGAAGAGTGAAAAAGTTGAAGATCAATGAGGGATGGAGTATTGAGGATAGAGAAAATCCTTACACTAGTGTTTGTATAATGCTAAGTTGGGTGCCGTTAAATAAATGCACACAGGGGCCTATTAACTAGAATTTAACTCTGCCCATCTTTGTTTTTGTTCCATAGCCACAGAAACTAGAAGATTTAGGTTAATTCAACACCCTTTTTTTCAGAAGGTTGCCCATGAGTCCAGGACGTGGTCTGAGCTACTAATTAAACAATAGTTTGACTGAGTGGAGGAAATTTGAACCATTTCCCTATGGATTTTCTGGGAACAATCTTTGTATTTATTGGCTACTCTCTTAGATTTTTCTATGAATTAATTGGGATGTCAGTATTATTTACTAATGTACACAAAAGTATGGGCCTCAACAATCTCTTCTGAGTGACATCCAGGCTAAAGTTCATGCATTTGTAGAGATCTACTTTCAACCATTAATTTTTTTTTTTTGGCTACGCTGCTCGCAGGGTCTTAGCTCCCCGACCAGGGACTGAACCCTCAGCAGTGAAAGCGCAGAGTTCTAACCACTGGACCACAGGGGAATTCCCTCAACCATTAATTATTATACTTTAGCCTAATTCATTCTTTTAGATCAAATTTCAATGGTGCCTCTTGTCCCGAGAACCTCCTGTCCAGTATTGCCCATTGACAAGCTCAAAGACATCACAGCAAAATAGAAATCTCACAAAAACAAAGTTCTAAAAAAATCTACCTGAAAGCATTCCTCAAATGCTTATAATTCTTACCGAGTGGTAAAAGTGAGCACTGTTGCCTTGCTAGTTAATAATGGATTTTGATTTTTCAGTTGTTTTAGCAGCTAGCTTTGATTTTGTTGGTACAAAAGGCATTTCTTTTTTTTTTTTAATTTATTTTTGCCTGTGTTGGGTCTTCATTGCTGCGTGCAGGCTTTCTCTAGTTGCAGTGAGCTGGGCTACTCTTCGTTGTGGTGCGGGGACTTCTCATTGCGGTGGCTTCTCTTACAGTGAATCACAGGCTCTAGGCGTGCAGGCTTCAGTAGTTGCAGCACATGGGCTCAGTAGTTGTGTTGCATGGGCTTAGTTGCTTTGCGGCGTGTGGGATCTTCCCGACCCAGGGATAGAACCCGTGTCCTTCGCATTGGCAGGTGGATTCTCAACCACTGCACCACCAGGGAAGCCCTGGTACAAAAGGCATTTCTGATGAAGCAGACCTTCTTTGGAGTTCTACTTTATATCTCTGTGCCTTTATGCACACTCTTCTTCTTTCTTGGCACGCCCCCTCCCCTTATTTGCTTTCCTACCTCCCTGACTTCACCTTCTCACTAAGTCTTCTTGCTTGTTCCCCATCTCTGAACTTCTAATGTTGGAAGCCCTTTGGGAGTGGAACATGTCCTTGGAGATCTTACCCAGTCTCGTGACTTTAAATGCCATCAATCTCTAATGACTCTTCAATTTATGTCTCCAGCCTGGACTCTTTCTAACGTCAGACAAGTATTTAACTCTATTCACCTGGGGGTCTAACAGGCATCTCAAACATAACAGGTCCAAAGCTGAGCTCCTGATCTTGCCCCACAAACTGCTCTTCCAATTGCCTTTCTCATCTCGGTGAATTGCAATTCTATCCTTCTAGTTACCTGGGCCACCAACCTGGGAGTCACTCTTGAATATTCTCTCAGACATCGCAATCCAATCTGTCAATAAGTCCTGTTGGCTGTTCCTTCAAATTATTATCTTGGACTCAGCCTCTCACCCCTCAACCTCGCTGCTTGGATATCTGTAATTGCCTCTTAACTGGTCTCCCTGTGTTTACCCTGTTTTTATCTCTCCTCTCACCTGCCCATTTTCAACAGAGCAATTAAGAAATCGTTTAAAAATAGGGAGTTCCCTAGTCGTCCGGTGATTAGGACTTGGTGTTTTCACTGCTGTGGCCCAGGTTCAATCCCTGGTTGGGGAACTAAGATCTCACATGCCGTGCCAAAAAGTTTAAAAAAAAAAAAAAAAGAGTGAATGAATGGCTGATTTCTTATTCATCCTTCAAGACTCCCATCACCCAAGACTTCCCTCCCTCCCTACTTCTTCAGTTTGGACTAACACCTCTCCCTACTTTCGGTTCCCATAACATACTGTGTTTATCCTGATCATAGTTCTTCCCACAGGATTTAAAAAGTTCATCTTTGATTCAGCACAGTCCTTTGCACACAGAAAAATGCTTAATGTTAAAATGAACTATTTGCAACATTCATACCAAATGTAGGGGCAGTGGGAAGATGTTAAATAGGAAGGAGTGAGGAACTTGTCAACTTCCTGTTTTATTATGAGAATTTCCTTCCTCTTTCAAAGAAATCCAGATTTGATTCTAATCCCCAACCCCTGGGGGGCCAGTAATTGAACATAACTGCCAGAAAACTTTTGACCAAATGCTATTGTATAGCTTTCCAATCTTTTTAGAAGAAAATACTGGGATTTTTTAAAAAAAATTAATTAATTAATTTATTTTTGGCTGCATTGGGTCTTCGTTGCTGCACGTGGGCTTTCTCTAGTTGCGGCGAGAGGGGGCTACTCTTCGAGGCAGTGCGCGGGCTTCTCATCACCGTGGCTTGTCTTGTTGTGGAGCACGGGCTCTGGGTGCACAGGCTTCAGTAGTGTGGCTCGATTCTTAACCACTGCGCCACCAGGGAAGCCCAATACTGGGACTTTAAACGATGTTAGTTTTTGGATCAGTAACATCAAACAAGCGTTTCACCTAAACCTACAATCACAACTTACACATACTGTATAGCTAGCTTCACCTCCTAACTCCTTTTAAGACTCCAATGATTTACTCCATCCTCACTTCCACTGTAAACCCCTGAGTTTTCAAAGTATAGCGCAATTACTAACTATTAAAAACTGATATGTAGGCAGGCGTATCTCTGTATCAGAATTTTTGAGTATCAGACTTTATTTTTTTGAGCAGTTTTAGGTTCACAGCAGAATTAAGCAGAAGGCACAGAGATTTCCCACTTACTCCCTGCCACCACACATGCATAGACTCCTCCATCAAAATAATAGTTATTGATCAAAAGGAAGCCTCAAGAGATGGAGGACAGTTAGACAAACAGCAGACTGGGAGTTCAGTAAAAGGTGGGAAACAGAATAGAAACATTGCATTAATTAGCCATGTGAGAAAAAAAACTCAGCCTGAACTAAAAATAAAAACAGATTTGAGGATTTCCCTGGTGGCGCACAGGTTCGAGCCCTGGTCCGGGAAGATCCCACATGCAGCAGAGCAACTAAGCCCGTGCACCACAACTACTGAGACTGTGAGCCACAACTACTGAAGCCCGCGTGCCTAGAGCCTGTGCTCCGCAACAAGAGAAGCCACTGCAATGAGAAGCCCGCGCACCGCAACGAAGAGTAGCCGCAACTAGAGAGAGCCTACACGCAGCAACGAAGCCCCAGCACAGCCAAAAACAAATAAATAAATAAATTAAAAAACCGAACAAACAACCCCCCGAAAGACCAGATCTGAGCTGGCAAGAGAATATACATTTCAAGAGATAGTAAGATCATAGAATTTAAGACCTGAGAAAAGGCTGAGTTTAAATTGGTCATCTACTAGATGAAGAAATCAAAGTCAAAGGTACATTTGGCATTTCTCAGATATCTAAGAAAGCATATTAGACTGATAAACTGGACTTTGGATGACTTGACAAAGCTATTTAGAACCTAGAAGCTGAAGTAAGTTATATCCTATCTGTTCAGAGCTGGATTCTGTATTATTCTATGTTTTAATTGCTGTGTGGAATTCAATTAATGGACTTATTCTCAAACTTGTAGTTCCAATTTTGCTGGAAAAGACTGGCCTAAGAGTACAATGAAATTGCCATATCGGAAGGAATTAGGAGATCAGAGGAGGACTAAAAGGAAGCTGATTGATTTTTCAGTAGCTGACAAGAAAAAGCAGCCACTGATGGTCCTGTCCTTAAGATCCATTGCCTAACATTTGTAAACTATTAATTTAAAAAAGACACAAATACAAGTTAATTGCAGGTGGGGTGGAGGAGGGCAACAGAGGAGCATTATAAAGGCAAAACATCTACTCACAGGTTCAGTGGGTAGTGTAAAATGTTTGCCAAGCATGGACTGTGGTTAAGACAGAAGAAAACTTCTAAAGTAGGTCTAAGTTAAAGGCCCTCACTCTGAATGTTGTACTTCTTTCCCATTCTTAGTTTTAGCTTAGGTATCTTGTGAGTTGGAAGCTCTTAGGGGATGGGCCCTGTTGAAATCTTGCCAATTTTAGGCACCTTTTTTTAAAAAAATTATTTATTTATTCATTTATTTAATTTTTGGCTGCATTGGGTCTTCACTGCTGCACGCAGGTTTTTCTCTAGTTGCTGAGAGCAGGGGCTACTCTTTGTTGCGGTGCGTGGGCTTCTCATTGTGGTGGCTTCTCTTGTTGCGGAGCACAGGCTCTAGGCTCACAGGCTTCAGTAGTTGTGGCACACCGGCTTAGTTGCTCCACAGCATGTGAGATCTTCCCGGCCCAGGGCTCGAACCCATGTCTCCTGCATTGGCAGGTGGATTCTTAACCACTGTGCCACCAGGGAAGCCCCTAGGCACCTTTTTAAGAATGATAAATAGGAAAGAGAAACATCTCTAATTGCTGATTAGAGAATGACATCTCTTTAGTCATTCTTCAAATATTTTGTCCAGGTTTAAAATGAAAATGAATTTCATGTCTAGAAAAGCAGGGGTTCAATTCTTTGTTCATAGGATTTGTAATAGGTAAACGATAATAACAAAAATCAGCTTAACTTGATATTAATGTTAGCAAGGGTGAGGGGAAACTGGCTTTCTCAGATACTCTTGATTAGAATGTAAATTTTATTTTTATTTTAGCTTTTTAGATTAGAATGTAAATTGATCCAACTTTTTAGGCAGGCAACTTGGCAACATCTATTAAAACTTAAAAGGTGCATACTCCCAGACTCTGCTATTCCACTTCTGGAAATTCCATCTACAGATACACTCACATATGTAAAGAAGGATATATATACTAGGATGTTTATTGCAACAGTATTTGTCATACTGAAACACTTGAAACAATCTAGTGTTCATCAATAGGTAATTGGTCAATTACACATTAAATACAGCATACTATGCTTCTGTTAAAAAGAATAAGATAGATCTGTATGCTGAGATGAAAAGCAGTCTGGGATATTCTATTAAGTGAAGAAAGAAACTGCAGATCAGTAGGTAGACTGAAAAATATGTCTAAAAATAAAGGGAGTATAGATGCATATCTTATATTCATGAAAAATATGGTGGGTATAGTCACAGAAAAGTGGAAAGATACACACTCCTAAGGAATGAGACTGGGTGAAGCAGGGAGTGTGATCTTTTGTTTTAGATACATCAGTTTTGTACTGATGGAAAAATTTTTTTACAATGAGTGGTATTATTTTCATTAAAAAATAGCTTATGGGACTTCCCTGGTGGCACAGTGGTTAGGAATCTCCCTGCCAATGCAGGAGACACAGGTTCGATCCCTGGTCAGGGAAGATCCCACATGCCGCGGAGCAACTAAGCCCGTGTGCCACAACTGCTGAGCCTGTGCTCTAGAGCTCGTGAGCCACAACTACTGAGTGCGTGTGCCACAACTGTTGAGGCCCGCGTGCCTAGAGTCCATGCTCCATAACAAGAGAAGCCACAGCAATGAGAAGCCCACACACCACAACGTAGAGTGGCCCCCGCTCGCTGCAACTAGAGGAAGCCCGCGCACAGAAACGAAGACCCAACGCAGCCAAAAATAAATTAATAAATTTATTTTAAAAAAAACCAAAAAACTTAAAATGCTTTAAATAAAAATATAATACAAGTAGGGAATTCCCTGGCAGTCCAGTGGTTAGGATTTGGTGCTTTCACTGACGTGGCCCTGGGGAACTAAGATCCTGCAAGCCATGAAGCACGGCCCCCCCAAAAATGTGTATATGGTGACCACAACTTCACATTGTTTCACCATAAGGTAACAAGTCCCTAATTCTGGAAAATCAGTTCTCTTATTGTAGAGTCATACTTCCTACAGTGTTGGCCTCACTTTGTGGCAATCCAATTATACAAAAGTCAGGTGCTGTTCTGCCCCTTCTTTGTTGTAGTGACCTCCCTGTCTGTGACTTAAGTTTCTTTGGTAAGTACTAAAATGTCTCTATCCTATTCCTATGTCAATTCTCTGGGAATATAAACTGAGGAACACTGTCATTTGGATTGCCCAACTGGAAGTAGAAATTACATACCAATCTCCCATGCTTTACATCTTCGTATGGATAACTCTTTCACAGACATGTAATCATAGTTAAAGCAATGGTTGCCCAAGTGCGACCTAAAGCTTAAAGTCAGGGGGCTGGTCAACTCTTCAATGGATGAAGTGAAAGATGATGAAACTGAACAAACGAAATGATTAATAGAATTCCTTTCAGCATGACAGGTAGGCTTTAGATTTTCTACATCATCAAACTTAAGTGCTTATATCAATTTTAAGTTATAGAGGGATGTTTAACATTTGACTGCCTGATACCGTGTAATACAAACCGAAAGGCAGGTTTTAATCCCAGCTTAACATTTAAAATTCTCATCAGACATAACTATCTGCTTCACTGCCTTCAATAATATGCTTAATTTAACTTAGACAAGGGAGAAATAGTATTTCCTAGTTTTCTACCTCAACCCATAATTTTGAGTTGTGCTTAATCCATGGTAAACTCTGTGATGGGGTGAATTTTTTTATGGCTCTAGGGGAAGCTGGGCCTAAAACCAAGGAGGAAATCTTAAAAGTTCCCGTGTATTAGTACTGCTCTTAAATCTTTCATTATATAGTTTATCTTCTATTCTTTCCTGAGTACTTTGTAATGATTTACTATTTCATGAGATAGATTAATTCCAACCCAATCCCACCTTTCAAGCGGGGCAAGTACTACAAAGAGGTAAAACAATTTGCTTCCAATTCTACTGTAAATCAAGAGGGTAGATCATCACCCAGGTCTGTCCTTCGTACAGCAAGGTCGCCTCTAGGTACTGATTATTTAGGACAGTAATAATGCCAAGGCATTTTGCAATTAAACTCTTGAGGGTCCTTTCTCCACAGCTGAGCCCTTTCTTAAGATTCACTTCCCATTAATTACTATAATCTAACTGCAGGCTGAAGATGACTGAGTTGTTTTGTCTGGAGACTTATGTCTATGCCGAACTAATCACCCGGAAATTAAAGGCTTTGAAGTACATTCCCAACCCCCTTATTCATGGCCTTTTAGTAGTGAAACTAATCTGAGGCCTTAAAATTAACTACCTCACTGTGAACCGGAAAGGGCAGCACTGTGACTAATGCCACGCCGCTGATCTAGTCTGCCAGGAAAGATGAGTAGAGAAAAGAGTTATTACCTTCTCTCTCTAGCAGGACATATAGTTGGCTTTAGGACATATGTTGGCTTTAGGAACTAAAAATCCTTTTGCTGCCCCTCAATTACCTAAGTAGCACCCTGAGTCTAATCTAACCCAAATGCTTATTTTTCAAATAAATGGTTGTGTTTCCTTATCCAGAAGTTTGATGCTGTGGCTTTCAGGGTGAAGACTAATGAAAGCAAACTGAATTAAAAAAAGCAAGGAACTGAATGTATTCCATTGTACGCATATACTGTATTTATTTATTCATCTGTCGATGGACGAACTGCTTCTACCTTTTGCTTACTGTGAATCATATTCTATCAACACAGATGTATAAATATCTGTTCCTGTCCCTGTTTTCAATTCTTTTGGGTATAATTTCACAAGTGGAATTGCTGGGTCATATGGTAAACCTGGGAAATTCTGATATTGTGCTGCAACACGGACAAAACTTGAGGACATTATGCTAAGTGAAATAAGCCATTCACAAAAAGGGAAGTACTGTATAATTCTGCCCTTGAGATATTTAAAAATGGTTGGCATGGCCAATTCTCTTATACCTTACCACAATTAAAAAAATAATAATTAAAAAAAGCGTAAGAAACGCTGTTATCAGTCTTGTAACTCTCACATTTCTGGCAGGGAGCAACTCTTGCAGATCAGCAAGCTAAGCCTTTGCATTAACAGCTTCCAAAGTCTGTGTACACGAAGCAGGCTCAGAGCAGGAGGTGCGCCCAGGGCAGGCTGGCTGGGCGTATGTGAAAGGAAATCTAGCGTCAACTGGGATGGGGGATGGGGTAACGCGAAAAGGAAGATCTCAACTTTGTCACAACATTCGCTTTCCTTAAGGATCGCCCCACTAGGATAAAGAATTCTCTGGTGACATGAAATCCTTGAGTCTCCTTTCCTTTCACAGCTCCCTCCCAATCAAAAATGCCCTTAACGTTAGGAATGCACTGTCTGCCCGCTCCTTTCTCTCATGAACCGCACCACTAGGACCTCGGCACCCTAAGATTTCATTTCTCTTTTAAGATGCGTCTGGGCCCAGGCAAAGGCTCCGACCCCGCCCAGCGAGCGCCAGAACGTGTGGGCGGGAGGACTGCCTCGACCGCCCCGGAAGTCCCTGCCCCCCAGGCGGGCGGAGGCTCCTGGGCCTCGCGGCTTCGGATTGGCCGGAAGGTGGCGATGATGCGTTACGCGCGAGGTCTGGCTCTGCCCCTACGCCCCTGCGCGCGGCGGGGCGGGGTGGGTGGTCCCTGGCGGCCATTACCCGGAACAATCCCCGGCCATTGGGTCAGGTGACCCTCGGCGGGGCAGGCGGGAGGCGGGGGAGGGAAGAGGGCGTGAGGAGGGAAGGAAAGGGAGGGGAGGAGAGACGAGAAGGGCGGAGTAAGAGGGAGGGGAAGGGGGCGGGGTGGGAGCGGGTCACGTGATTCGGCATGGAGGCGGTGGCGGCGGCCGGGAGGAGCCGCCGGGGCAGAAGCCGCACTTGTTAGTGTGGGGGGAGGAGGAGGCCGGGGGACGCCAACACCGTCTGCCCGGGACGCCGAGGAGAAGGCGGGAGGGGGGTGGGGGCGAGATCGGGCTCCGACCCCCAGCCGAGGGGATGAGGGGAGCATGGGCGCCAAGGAGTCACGGATCGGATTCCTCAGCTACGAGGAGGCGCTGAGGAGAGGTGAGGGGGGAGGGGTCTGGGCGAGCTGCCGGGGAGGCCGGCGACGGGCTGCCCTGAGGGTGGGTGACCGGGGAAGGGGAGGGGAGCTTGAGGGCGTGGGGCCTGAGGCGGAAGGGAAAGGAGGCCACGATGGGGATAGCGTGGGGGAGAAGGGTCGGGTGGGAGCAGTGTTTGGGGATTGGGATCGTGTGGACGGGGGCGAAGCTTTCCCAGAGAGAGGGGTGTCAGGCGCTAGCAGGGCACTGCCCTTGCTCTGTGGTGGCGTTGTTATCCTGGATGTGTCCAGGGAAGTCCCTCCTCCCACCTTTTCTTGGGTGGCACCAGCCCTTCCAGCCCCCCTCATCCTTTACTGCCATTTTCTCCTATCACTCCTTCATAAACCCTCCAGCAACATCCTAACCTCCTACCTAACAACCCCGGCTGGAAAGGGAGAGGGGAGGCGCCTGCAAAGCCCTCCTTTTGCGAAGTAGAAGCCCCTTCAAGCCCCTTCCAATTGTAGTGTCTCTGCCTTTTCCAAGGGCTTTTGGCAGTCTCTTGGGGGCTGTCACCATCCCCTGCCTGCCACCCCCTCACCCTTTGAGCAGCTGACTTTGATAAGAACGACCTGAAATTGAGTTGTGTTTGAGGTGAGATGAGACTGGACAGCTGGTGTTGCCAGAAGACCTTGTCTTCGGTTTCATCGCCTCAAACATTGGTCAGAGCCTTTCATTGCACTTGATCCCCAGTTCTCATCCCCTCCTTCCCCATAAAATGGCATTCGGAAATCCAGCATTCTGATATTGTGTTATAGCTCCCTTTAGAGACCGGCCTTGCTGTCAGTCCTAGCCTGCTGCTTATTGGCTCTGATGCACTGTATGTTGTCAACCACCTCCAACCCCCTATCACTTACTCTGATACCGCTGTCCGTGATCACTAAGGCACACGCTAACTCGAAGTGTCAATTGCACGGTTTATGGCCAGAATGTGACTTAATTTTTCATGACTGGGATTTCTGTGTGTGTGTGTGTGTGTGTGTGCGCGCGCGCGTGCGCGCGCGCTTGTATTTATTTCTTTTCGACATTTAATGGATTTTCTTGGTAAGAAGTGAAAAACATTAAGCAGCTTAGGTGCTAGGCATTATTGGTAACAGGTTTCTAAGTCAAGAAACCAGCCGTGCTCCAGGTGATGGTTTTAGTAGCTAAAGATATAAAATAAAAAATCTAGATTACAAGACAGGCATTCAAAATGAGAATTTAATAGTGAACTCTTGTTCATGTGTAGGAAGGAAAGGGGTAAGTTCAGTGGGCCATCACCTGAAAATAGATACAGAATTTTGATATATTCTTGTGGACTGACCAGAATAACAAAAATATGCTTTTTAGGTCTTTTTTTTTTTTTTCCATGTGGAACAGAATGCTGATTGTTCTTAGGGACAATCTCAGTTGAACTTTTTTCCTTTCTTCAATATGAGAAATATTCCAAATTCTTGATGTGTTTCCAGCTCTAGAAGGCTAGTCATTTCTGGGATGCTGTTGAACCTGACAGGTCTGGCCTCAATTAGACAATGGCTTACATGGCATGAAAGAGGACATCAGTCAAACTGATTTCAGCTTCAAGGTTTAGAAGTGTTTAGTTTCTTAAGTTTGAGGGTGTTTTAGCTGGCATTAAGGAATTCTGAAATTAAACTTTTATCCAACTCTAGCCTGCCTACTTTCATATAAAACTAATATTCTACCTTTGTAAATATAAACGAAATTAATAGTTGGTGTATTTTAAAGTGATTTGACCGAAGGTCTTTGTTCAATTTGTTAGGAAGTGTCTGCTTGTTGAATTTTAAAGCATATATTTGAAGAGGTAGCAAAATATTTGTTAAAACCTTATTTAACTGTTGTTTGAATGAATTTGTTTTATCATTTTTGCTGCAGAGGAAAACTAAGGCAAGAAAGAGAAGCAAGTTGATAACATAGCATTTCTAAATGTAAACCAGCAGCTTTTTCTTTTATAAAGTGGGTAGTTCTTTTGAATATGATACTGTTTACGCTAGTAAATGTCAGATTTTGATATAGAATTTTTTTTAGTAAGGTTATAGAAGGAATTAATAAAGCTTTTGATAGAGCTAGAAACTAGTTTGAGAACTTTTTTGGGGCATGTGAATAATGTAAATAGGTACTGGACCTTCCATCCTTAGTCTTAGCTGCTTGCTTATATTGTATAAGGTGAATGGGAAGGAGCAAAGGATTGGACAAATACACATTGTGTGTTATATGAATCATTGTACAAGTAAAAAGCAAGCTTGATAAACTACTGAAATACCTACTTGCTTGGAATACCTACTTAAAAGTACTGAAGTATACCTACTTAAATACCTGCTTAAGAAATACCTACTTAAAAGTACTTAAAAGTACTTAAAAATACTGAAATACCTACTTAAAAGTACTGAGCACTAAAATGCCTAACCACAATTAGACAGTATTAAAAAAATATCAAGTACGTATTGCCACCTACAAATATGGAGTTACAAGCAGTTTATCTTGCAAAATGGGGCCTTGGAAATGGAGTGTTATGTGACAGATAACTCCTACTGAAAGGGCAGGCTAGTGACTTCTCATTTACATTTCAGAAGCTCTAGAAATTAGAAAGATTGGTTTTGCATACTATTTTAGCTACACTGTATATCAGTTTAATAAAAATAATTTCCTTAAAATATACCTTAACTTTTTTTTTTTCTTTAAGGGAGATGTATTAGTGGTAGCTTTTACTTTTGGCTTGTATCTATCTTTCTTAAATAGAACACAAGCTTTCCTTTGAAGGCTTGACTCTGGTTCAATTGCATGTATTTTCTAAAGTACAGTACTACTGTACTTTATGGATAGTGAGAATTTTAGCATCTAAGTTCTTCATCTCTTTACTTCATTTCCTTATTGCATCTTAAGTTTGTGGCTGTGTATTTCTAAAAATGTATTCTAAGTGCTTGGAACATAGCAATAAAAAAACATTGAATGAAAGGAATTGCAGTTTAGAGCATTTCAGAACTCTCAAGAAACCTTAAAAAATCTTCTCCAGTTCTTTAATTCTTTCTTCCTGCTCCTCTCTTCCTTCCTTGCATCATTCTGGAAACAGAATTATAAGGCTTTTTTTTTTAAATTAAGAATTAGCTGAATTAAAATTGTCCTTAGCTTTTAAATTGTAGTAATAAAATACAGTAGGTAAATTTCTTCTAATCCCTTTCTTTAAGTAGAATTTAGCACTTGTATTAGACTAAGCAGCTGGCTGATGTCAAAAAGTTATGTTGTGGATTCACTTTTTCAAGTGTCTGTTTGCTCATACATTTAGCAAATTTTTACTGAGCTGTCTATGACTTAGACACTGAAGAAACAGAGATGACTAAGACCCCTCTCCTATAGCCTGGGTCGATGATCTCCACTGAAGTGTACAGTATATATTGTAAGGTGTGTGTAGGACTGTCCATGGCAAGTGGGAATAAAATATTAGAACTTCTATGTTAAGATTCTTTTTTTGTGTTTTTTTGATTAATGGGCATAATATTTTCAAAATGTAGTATATATGTATTTAATTTATAAATGATTAACATGCAGTATATTAAGTGCTCCAGTGCTATAGAAGGGAGTACTGTAGGAATGCGGAGTGTGTGTGGGAGTATTTGGTGATCTGGAAGTGCCCTATCACCATACTTATTTCATAGTATGTGCTCAATTAATTGTTTATTAAAGAATTTAATTTCCTAGTCACTTAAAGGTTGTTGTGTTTGCTAGTGGAATAATTAGGCATGTAATAGTTGAGGATTTCAGAACTTTTCATTTTGCTTATCCACCAACCCTAACATGCTCTAAAACATTGACTCCCCAACCAAGATTTTATTCTCCATGTTTTGTAGTATTAATATTAAAATTTCATTAGTATTATACTACCTATGATGTGATGTTAGCTGGTTTAGTATAAAATATCATTGTATAAATGGAAATTGAATTTCACAGTTGGTACCTTCTGGGATGCACTATTCTCTTTTATTAAAGCACTGATTTGCCTTCATCTAAATTTGCTAAATTTACGAGTGAACGCTCTAGCATTAGTGTGGAATGGTAGGTTTGGGTCAAGCCTTTTTCAAGTATGCCTCGCCAGCTGTTATTATATGTAAAGGAGGAAAACAGGGCAATTTTAAATTAGTCTGCTTATATGTAGTCACCTAAGTAGTTACAAAGGTTCTATTCTTCATAATCTCCAGTTTGACACTCCATATGAAGTGTCAGTGACAAAGAGGAGATAAATACACCAATGAACCCTGGATATGGGGGGGAATGAGCAGAATGAGGTGACATCACTTGATGGTTAATGGCCTCCCCATTTACCAAACTGGACAGCTGTTGTTTGTTGTTCATTGTTTGTCTTTGTGCTTGGTTAGTGAGACTTCACAGTGACAGCATTCAGGGTTGCCTTCCAGAAAGATGTGTAAGTCACTTAGACTTGGGAATGTGGTGACCAACCAACAGCCAGGTGTTTTCTCAGGAGACAGGGAAGAATTTTGGCACTTGATTTTATGATAGGTCCCAGGAAAAGTTAGGGAAATGATTATTATTGTTGCTGTAGCTATAGAAAATCTGTTTTTGGAGCACTAGAGATTAATGCTGAGAGTTTAGAAGCTCCAATGTTAAACAGCTGCAGAGGTGAAGAGGTTTTTATTTATAAATTAAAAGTTGGTGGTTTGATAGTAGTACTGAGAAGGCTAAGATGGGACTGACAGTTGTTTTTTTTTTAAATATCTTTAAACTTTTAAAAAAATTATTAAAAAATTTTTATTTTTTTATTGGAGTATAGTTGATTTACAATGTGTTAGTTTCAGGTGTACAGCAAAGTGATTCAGTTATACATATACATATATCTGTTCTTTTTCAGATTCTTTTCCCATTAAGGTTATTACAGAATATTGAGTAGAGTTCCCTGTGCTATACAATAGGTCCTTGTTGATGACAGTTCTTTCCATACTGTTTCCAGAAAGCATTGCTTCTCTTTTCAGGGCTTGTTTATGCTTCTGCTTTTACCTTTTGGGCTTCATGATATTTATGTTTAAATTGAGCCACCCACTCAGCCTCTTTCCTTTCTTCTAATAATAAAGAGCTCTTGGAGGTCAGAGGTGGATAGTTAATTACTGACCCAAAAGCCTGATAAAACTAGCTTTATGGTATTTACTGTTATAGTCAGAGACCTGACTGTTAGAAGACCCATCTGTTCAAAGATAAAGGCTTTCCCTTGTCACCCCTTTTCATTAGGGATTTAATATTAACATAAGGCTCTTTTTACTTTAGAGGAATCCCAAGTTCATCACTATCTTGTGAACAAGGTTCAGGAAAATTGATGGTTGTTGGAGTCCTTGATACTGGATTGCATTAAGAGCAAATCTATGCTAAAATGAGGTTTTACTATACTATCTTTGCTAAAATGAAGTTCTCCTCTTCATTTCTGTAAAGTTAGAATGTCTTAGCATCTTACCCCGTGCAGAAAAAACTTTCAAGGTTTGCTGTGGTGTCTTGCCTTTTCCTAATGACTTGTAAAAGAGTTTATAGAGATTGCATTGTGAAAAGGCCCTTCTATCAAGGTAGGCCTCTCCTAGTCTTTCCCGTGACAGTAAATGGCACCACTATTCCAACACAGTGGGTAAAGCCAAAAATCTATAGACATCCTTAGTTCCTCTCTTTCACTATCTGACCTAACCTCTTATCCCCTTTTTGAGTCTGTTGCCTAGTCATGTAGTTTGGTATCCAGTCCAGTCTGTTGACTTCTCATCTTCACTGCTACTACTCTAGTCCCAGCTGCCATCATCTCTTGCTAAGATACCATGCAGTGGTTTCCCAGTTTCACACAGCGGCCAGTGTAATCTTAAAATTCAAATCAGATCCTGTCATTCCTTTCTTCTCGGGCTGTTTTCCTCTCAGTCGGGAAAGGCTGTTTACAAATTTTCACATATTTGGCTCATTCTTCGTACCTGAAGTCCTAACTCTGGTTGCCTCAGCTTGGCCTTTTCTTATCATCTTATGTGAAGTGGTCTTCTGTCAGTATTGCACTATTCTGTATAGTTCATAATTTGTGATTATCATGTTTATCATCAGTCATGATGCTGAATCCCCAGTGCCAAGATAGGTTCAGTGCCTGGTGTATTTTGTGCTCAGCAAATATTGCATGACTGGGTGAATATACAAATGATGGAGAGAAGATTTGGAGAACTGCGTAATGTTTGTGAGGTTGGGGGGTAAAGAGTGGAGTATTGACAGGGATTGAGTATACTGAGCAATCCATCTCAGAATTTCTTTTCCTTTCATCAGCTTTAAAAATCTTTGAAAAAAATTGCTAAAGGTTTTGAATCATAGTTAAGAACCTGGGAGCCTTAAAAGTAATATGTAATTTTGTCTGTTTAGTTCAGATATTTAAGTTCATACCTAATAATGTAAAGTCCTGAGTAGTCATTGAGAGACTAGTATGGAGGTAAGTATTATGTTTATGAACTCTTAAGAATGTCTTTCAGTAATATATAATATTTAATAATTTTGCTCATGAAGTGATTTTTTGAAGCGATTTATTTTTTTATTTTTTAAAAAATTTATTTTATTTATTTTTGGCTGCATTGGGTCTTCGTTGCTGCACGTGGGCTTTCTCTAGTTGCGACGAGCGGGGGCTATTCTTTGTTGCTGTGCGTGGGCTTCTCATTGTCGTGGCTTCTCTTGTTGAGGAGCACGGGCTCTAGACACGCGGGCTTCAGTGGTTATGGCACGCGGGCTCAGTAGTTGTGTCTCGCAGGCTCTAGGTTGAGGGCTCAGCAGTTGTGGTTCAGGGGCTTAGTTGCTCAGGGGCTTAGTTGCTCCGCGACATGTGAGATCTTCCCAGACCAGGGATCGAAACTGTGTCGCCTGCATTGGCAGGTGGATTCTCAACCACTGCGCCACCAGGGAAGTCCCTACTCCATATGTTAATATACATCAGGTGTTCACTCAGTTCACCATATTAGAAAAAACTTTTCCTGGAACTTTCTGGCCTGCTCCAATCTGTACCTTTTGCCTTTGTGCTTAAAGCATGGCTGCCATCCTGGGATCTTCCTCACCATTATTCTGGGGATTTCCTTCGCTGTCCTGTGTTGGATCCTGTTGTCTGTATTCTTTGTTTCCTCTTTCTTGATTTACTCTTCCATTTTGGTGGGACACCACTGCGCAGCTTGCGGGATCTTGGTTCCCTGACCAGGGATCGAACCCGCCCTCCGGGCAGTGGACAGGGATCGAACCTGTGCCCCCTGCAGTGGAAGCACAGAGTCTTAACCACTGGACCATCAGGGAAGTCCCCAGTCTGGTGCTTTTTTAAAAATAATTCTTATATCTCTACTTTTTAATTTCCGAGAGGCCTTCTATGTTTTTACCAACTAATTATTTTGAAGTTCCTTTTTAATAATCCTTATACTTAATCTTCAGTCATGTGGATCTTAATTTAAGGCTCAGGGCAGATTCACTGCAGTGTTCACTTAGAGACTGGGGTAGGAGGAAGACATTGCCCCAGAATACAGTTTTCAGGATCATATACCACTAGGGTATAAAACTCCATGAGGGTGGGGGCGTGTCTTACTCACTGCTGTATTCCTAGCACTTGCACAGTGCCTGTCACACATTAGCTAATCAATACATATTTGTTGAATGAGTGAATTACATATCAAAGCAATCTTTTCTAAAAACCAGATTGAATTTTTAGAGGAAAATTGGTTCGGATATGTGTGTGTGCTCATGTGTGTGTGCCCAGAGGCTTAAAACTCATGTTTTCTTATCTATAGTATATATGTATTTAAATGCATCTTTTGCTTTTAAAAAGTTAGTTGTATTAGGCATGTTATTATGTCATTTTTGGCTCTGCTTTAAAGTTGGTTTTGGAATCTGTTGGTGAGTAGCTGTGGTAGGAAGCTGTGGTGGGTTTGGAACAGTTGTTTGATTAATAAATTTGGTTTAGAGATTCTTTAGTTTATGTAAGCATCTATAAATGAAATCCTTCACTGTATAGAATTTTATAGATCAGAAGTTATTCATTTTGTCAGAGATGCTGACTTGAGAATACTTCTTTACAGCTGATTATGGAGGGACAAATTGCTTATTCTTTGTAGGCTTAGAGGTGTAGTAAGGAGCAATTACCTAATGGTGGAAACATTTTATATTGTCACATCGCTGGTACCATGGAGATTCAAATTGAAGTTGACAGATGATTGCCAAGCAAATATATTTATTTTTTAAAATTTTTATTTATAGCTGTGTTGGGTCTTCGTTGCTGCGCGTGGGCCCTCTCTAGTTGTGGCGAGTGGGGGCTAGTGTGCGGGCTTCTCATTGCGCTGGCCTCTCCCGTTGCGGAGCACGGGCTCTAGGTGCATGGACCTGAGTAGTTGTGGCTCTTAGGCTTCAGAGTGCAGGCTCAGTAGTTGTGGCGCACGGGCTTAGTTGCGCCGCGGCATGTGGGATCTTCCAGGACCAGTGCTCGAACCCGTGTCCCCTGCATTGGCAGGCAGATTTCTAACCACTGCACCACCCAGGGAAGTCCCAAGCAAATATATTTAAATAATAAAGGAAAATAGGACATCAACTGAATGAACACTTGGCAATGAATAACATCTCATAGAAAAATGTTCCATTTTGAGTGGAGCATGTTTCTTATATTATTTAAGTAGAGTCCAAAACTAAATGCAACTTCGGGCCCAAGCCAGAAACCTAGTCATCAGTTGAGACTCTTTCTTTCCTCTGTTCACATTTAATCAGTCACAGTGTCCTTTTGGTGCTACCTTCTTATTATCTTCTGTTTCTTCTCCACCTTTAAAGTTATTGCTTTAGAAAAGGGCTTCATCTGTCCCCTGGACTATTAGTCTCGTACCCCTCCAATCCATTATACATCTGGAATAGTCTTTCTGAAATGTACATCTGGTCATTTTACTCAAGTGCCTTTCAGTGGAAGGTACACATGGTTTGAAGTCAGTCTTTTTAGCATGGCAAGCCCTGGTAGCTTCTGTGATTTGGTCCTTGTCTGAATACTCTGTGCCTTTGAAAATGCTGCTTCCTAGATCTGGGAATGCCTCCCTTCATTACTTACATACAACAAAATCTCACTGTACAGCTTGATGAAATTTTAGGTATGTACCCAAGTAACCACCATGCAAAACCAAGATAAAGAACATTCCCACTGCCCCAGTAGGTTCCCTCCTAACCTCTCCCAGTTGATACTGCCCTTCAGAGGTAACCATTGTTTTGACTTCTATCACTGTAGATTAGTTTTGCTTATTTTTGAGTCTCGTATGAATAGAATCATGCAATATTTACTTTTTTGTGCACAGTGAACTCATTAAAAAAAATTGAGTGTGAACTCATTTTTAAGACCAAATTTTAAGCCTTTTCTCTATGAAGTAAATTCTTGAGAAGATTACTAGTATCTTGAATTAGCGTCAATGTATTATTTTCATTTCTAGAAGCTGACATAGAGGCTGGCATGAAGTACATGCTCATCAATGAATTTACATGCATCTTTCTCCCTGAACTATCTGCCTTACTAGATCCTCATCCATCAAAACTAAACGCAGGCATCAAGTCCTTTTAGAAGCCTTCCCTGATATTGCTCCTACTTTCTCTCCTGCTGTAATATACTTTTATTATAGTAGTTATTCTGCTGCATTATAGCTGCTGGTTTAATTGGCTGTCTCCTCTACTTTATGTTGAGTTCTGAAATCCTTCAGAATGAGAGCTCTAGGGTCTAGAAGGTGCCTGGTAGGGCTTATTAAAATGTTGACTGAATGAATGGGACAACTTAGTGCCTTTTGAATAAAGGAGAAAGCTCACAGAATAAAGCTAGTAGTAATAATCTGGTAAATTGTATTTTTACAGGATAAATTATGGTTGTTTCATGACATTTATGCAACTATTTAAATGTTCCAGGAATATAAACATTTAAAATTGGGTTAAAAACTGGCCTAAACTAAAATTACATGAATCCACAAAGCACTCTGTAGAAGATATGAAGGAAAACAGAAACATGACCTTATATGCAAGGAGTAGTAGATTTCTTTTAAAAATATTTATTTATTTAATTTATTCGGTTGCGCCAGGTCTTAGTTGTGGCAGGTGGCTCATTCGTTGCGGTTTGCGGGCTCCTTGGTTGCGGTTCGCTGGTTCCTTAGTGGGGGCTCGTGGGCTCCTTAGTTGTGGCATGCGAACTTTTTTTCTTTTAATTTTTAGTTTTCTAAAAAGTCTTTATTGGAGTATAATTGCTTTACAATGGTGTGTTAGTTTCTGCTTCATAACAAAGTGAATCAGCTATATATATATATATATATACATATATCCCCATATCTCCTCCCTCTTGCATCTCCCTCCCACCCTCCCTATCCCACCCCTCTAGGTGGTCACAAAGCACCGAGCTGATCTCCCTGTGCTATGCGGCTGGTTCCCAAGAGCTATCTATTTTACATTTGGTAGTGTATATACGTCCATGCCACTCTCTCACTTCATCCCAGCTTACCCTTGCCCCTCCCTGTGTCCTCAAATCCATTCTCTACATCTGTGTCTTTATTCCTGTCCCGATCCTAGGTTCATCAGAACCTTTTTGTTTGTTTGTTTTTTAGGTTTCATATATATGTGTTGGCATATGGTATTTGTTTTTCTCTTTCTGACTTACTTCATTCTGTATGACAGACTCTAGGTCCATCCACCTCACTACAAATAACTCAATTTCATTTCTTTATGGTTGAGTAATATTCCATTGTATATATATGTGCCACATCTTCTTTATCCATTCATCTGTCGATGGACACTTAGGTTGCTTCCCTGTCCTGGCTGTTGTAAATAGAGCTGCAATGAACATTGTGGTCCATGTCTCTTTCTGAATTATGGTTTTCTCAGGGTATATGCCCAGTAGTGGGATTGCTGGGTCGTATGGTAGTTCTATTTTTAGCTTTTTAAGGAACCTCCATACTGTTTTCCATAGTGGCTATATCAATTTACATTCCCACCAACAGTGCAAGAGGGTTCTCTTTTCTCCACACCCTCTCCAGCATTTATTGTTTGTAGATTTTTTGATGATGGCCATTCTGACCGGTGTGAGATGATATCTCATTGTAGTTTTGATTTGCATTTCTCTAATAATTAATGATGTTGAGCATTCTTTCATGTGTTTGTTGGCAATTTGTATATCTTCTTTGGAGAAATGTCTATTTAGGTCTTCTGCCCATTTTTGGAATGGGTTGTTTCTTTTTTTGATATTGAGCTGCATGAATTGCTTGTATGTTTTGGAGATTAATCCTTTGTCACTTGCTTAATTTGCAAATATTTTCTCCCATTCTGAGGGTTGTCTTTCGTCTTGTTTATGGTTTCCTTGTTTATTTTTGTTTTTATTTCCATTTCTCTAGGAGGTGGGTCAAAAAGGATCTTGCTGTGATTTATGTCATAGAGTGTTCTACCTATGTTTTCCTCTAAAAGCTTTATAGTGTCTGGCCTAACATTTAGGTCTTTAATCCATTTTGAGTTTATTTTTGTGTATGGTGTTAGGGAGTGTTCTAATTTCATTCTTTTACATGTAGTGTCCAGTTTTCCCAGCACTACTTATTGAAGAGGCTGTCTTTTCTCCATTGTATATTCTTGCCTCCTTTATCAAAAATAAGGTGACCATATGTGTGTGGGTTTATCGCAGGGCTTTCTATCCTGTTCCATTGATCTATATTTCTGATTTTGTTCCAGTACCATACTGTCTTGATTACTGTAGCTTTGTAGTATAGTCAGGAGTCCGGGAGCCTGATTCCTCCAGCTCCGTTTTTCTGTCTCAAGATTGCTTTGGCTCTTCGGAATCTTTTGTGTTTCCATACAAATTGTGAAATTTTTTGTTGTAGTTCTGTAATAAATGCCATTGGTAGTTTGATAGGGATTGCATTGAATCTGTAGTTTGCTTTGGGTGGTATAGTCATTTTCACAATGTTGATTCTTCCAATCCAAGAACATGGTATATCTCTCCATCTGTTTGTATTATCTTTAATTTCTTTCATCAGTGTCTTATAGTTTTCTGCATACAGGTCTTTTGTCTCCTTAGGTAGGTTTATTCCTAGGTATTTTATTCTTTTTGTTGCAATGGTAAATGGGAGTGTTTTCTTAATTTCTCTTTCAGATTTTTCATCATTATAGCAATGCAAGAGATTTCTGTGCATTAATTTTGTATCCTGCTACTTTACCAAATTCGTTGATTAGCTGTAGTAGTTTTCTGGTAGCATCTTTAGGATTCTCTATGTATATTATCATGTCATCTGCAAACAGTGACAGCTTTACTTCTTCTTTTCTGATGTGGATTCCTTTCATTTCTTTTTCTTTTCTGATTGCTGTGGCTAAAATTTCCAACTATGTTGAATAATAGTGGTGAGAGTGGACAACCTTGTCTTGTTCCTGATCTTAGTGGAAATGTTTTCAGTTTTTCACCATTGAGGATGATGTTGGCTGTGGGTTTGTCATATATGGCCTTTATTATGCTGAGGTAGGTTCCCTCTATGCCTACTTTCTGGAGGGTTTTTATCATAAATGGGTGTTGAATTTTGTCGAAAGCTTTTTCTGCATCTATTGATATGATCGTATGGTTTTTCTCCTTCAGTTTGTTAATATGGTGTATCACATTGATTGATTTGCGTATATTGAAGAATCCTTGCATTCCTGGGATAAACCCCGCTTGATCATGGTGTATGATCCTTTTAATGTGCTGTTGGGTTCTGTTTGCTAATATTTTGTTGAGGATTTTTGCATTTATGTTCATCAGTGATATTGGCCTTTAGTTTTCTTTCTTTGTGACATCTTTGTCTGGTTTTGGTATCAGGGTGACGGTGGCCTTGTAGAATGAGTTTGGGAGTGTTCCTCCCTCTGCTATATTTTGGAAGAGTTTGAGAAGGATAGGTGTTAGCTCTTCTCTACATATTTGATAGAAATCGCCTGTGAAGCCGTCTGGTCCTGGACTTCTGTTTGTTAAAAGATTTAAAATCACAGTTTCTATTTCATTACTTGTGATTGGTCTGTTCATATTTTCTGTTTCTTCCTGGTTCAGTCTTGGCAGGTTGTGCATTTCTAAGAATTTGTCCATTTCTTCCAGGTTGTCCATTTTATTGGCATAGAGTTGCTTGTAGTAATCTCTCATGATCCTTTGTGTTTCTGCATTGTCAGTTGTTACTTCTCCTTTTCCATTTCTAATTCTATTGATTTGAGTCTTCCCCCTTTTTTTCTTGTTGTGTCTGGCTAATGGTTTATCAATTTTTGTTTATCTTCTCAAAGATTCAGCTTTTAGTTTTTTTGATCTTTGCTATTGTTTCCTCATTCCTTTTTCATTTATTTCTGATCTGATCTTTATGATTTCTTTCCTTCTGCTAACTTTGGGGTTTTTTTGTTCTTCTTTCTCTAATTGCATTAGGTGTAAGGTTAGGTTTTTTATTTGAGTTGTTTCTTGTTTCTTGAGGTAGGATTGTATTGCTATAAACTTCCCTCTTAGAACTGCTTTTGCTGCATCCCATATGTTTTGGGTCGTCGTGTTTCATTGTCATTTGTTTCTAGGTGTATTTTGATTTCCTGTTTGATTTCTTCAGTGGTGTTTTGGTTATTTAGTAGTGTATTGTTTAGCCTCCATGTGTTGGTATTTTTTTACAGATTTTTTTTCCTGTAATTGATATCTAGTCTCATAGCGTTGTAGTCACAAAAGATACTTGATACGATTTCAATTTTCTTAAATTTACCAAGGCTTGATTTGTGACCCAAGATATGATCTGTCCTGGAGAATGTTCCATAAGCACTTGAGAAGAAAGTGTGTTCTGGGTTTTTTTGGATGGAATGTCCTATAAATATCAATTAAGTCCATCTTGTTTAATGTATCATTTAAAGCTTGTGCTTCCTTATTTATTTTAATTTTGGATGATCTGTCCATTGGTGAAAGTGATGTGTTAAAGTCCCCTACTGTGATTGTGTTACTGTCGATTTCCCCTTTTATGGCTGTTAGCACTTGCCTTATGTATTGAGGTGCTCCTATGTTGGGTGCGTAAATATTTACAATTGTTATATCTTCTTCTTGGATTGATCCCTTGATCATTATGTAGCGTCCTTCTTTGTCTCTTTTAACAGTCTTTATTTTAAAGTCTATTTTATCTGATATGAGAAGTGCTGCTCCAGCTTTCCTTTGATTTCCATTTGCATGGAATATCTCTTTCCATCCCCTCACTTTCAGTTTGTATGTGTCCCTAGGTTGAAATGGGTCTCTTGTAGGCAGCATATATATGGGTCTTGTTTTTGTATCCATTCAGCCAGTCTGTGTCTTTTGGTTGGAGCGTTTAATCCATTTATATTTAAGGTAATTGTCGACATGTATGTTCCTATTACCATTTTCTTAATTGTTTAGGGTTTGTTATTGCAGTCTTTTCCTTCTCTTGTGTTTCCTGCCTAGAGAAATTCCTTTAGCATTTGTTGTAAAGCTGCTTTGGTGGTGCTGGATTCTCTTAGCTTTTGCTTGTCTGTAAAGGTTTTAATTTCTCCAATGAATTTGAATGAGATCCTTGCTGGGTAGAGTAATCTTGGTTGTAGTTTTTTCCCTTTCATCACTTTAAATATGTCCTGCCACTCCCTTCTGGCTTGCAGAGTTTCTGCTGAAAGATCAGCTGTTAACCTTATGGGGATATATTAGTATGTTATTTGTTGTTTTTTCCTTGCTGCTTTTAATATTTTTTCTTTGTATTTAATTTTTGATAGTTTGATTAATATTTGTCTTGGCTTGTTTCTCCTTGGATTTATCCTGTATGGGACTTTCTGCACTTCCTGGACTTGATTGACTATTTCCTTTCCCATATTAGGGAAGTTTTCAACTATAATCTCTTCAAATATTTTCTCAGTCCCTTTCTTTTTCTCTTCTTCTTCTGGGACCCATATAATTCGAATGTTGGTGCGTTTAATGTTGTCCCAGAGGTCTCTGAGACTGTGCTCAATTCTTTTCATTCTTTTTTCTTTATTCTGTTCTGCTGTAGTTATATCCAGTATTTTATCTTCCAGGTCACTTATCCATTCTTCTGCCTCAGTTATTCTGCTATTGATTCCTTCTAGAGAATTTTAATTTCATTTATTGTGTTGTTGATCATTGTTTGTTTTTTCTTTAGTTCTTCTAGGTCCTTGTTAAACATTTCTTGTGTTTTCTCCTTTCTATTTCCAAGATTTTGGATCATCTTTACTATCATTATTCTGAATTCTTTTTCAGGTAGACTGCCTATTTCCTCTTCATTTGTTTGGTCTGGTGGGTTTTAACCTTGCTCCTTCATCTGCTGTGTGTTTCTCTGTCTTCTCATTTTGCTTCACTCACTGTGTTTGGGGCCTCCTTTTCGCAGGCTGCAGGTTCATAGTTCCTGTTGTTTTTGGTGTCTGACCCCAGTGGCTAAGGTTGGTTCAGGGGGTTGTGTAGGCTTCCTGGTGGAGAGGACTAGTGCCTGTGTTCTGGTGGGTGAGGCTGGATCTTGTCTTTCTGGTGGGCAGGACTGTGTCCAATAGTTTGTTTTGGGGTGTCTGTGAACTTATTATCATTTTAGGCAGCCTCTCTGCTAATAGGTGGGGTTGTGTTCCTGTCTTGCTAGTTGTTTGGCATCGGGTGTCCAGCACAGTAGCTTGCTGGTTGTTGAGTGGAGCTGGGTCTTAGCATTGAGATGGAGATCTCTAGGAGAGCTTTCGCCATTTGATATTACATGGAGCCAGGAGCTCTCTGCTGGACCAATGTCCTGAACTCGGCTCTCCCACCTCAGAGGCACAGGCCTGACACCCGGCCGGAGCAACAAGACCCTGTCAGCCACACGGCTCAGAAGAAAAGGGAGAAAAAAACGAAGAAAGAAAGAAAAAATAAATAAAATAAAATAAAGTTATTAAAATAAAAAATAATTTTTAAAAATAAAAAAATTAAAAAGTAAGAAAAAAAAGAAAGAAAGAAGAGAGCAACCAAACCAAAAAACAAATCCACCAGTGGTAACAAGCGCTAAAACTATACTAAAAAAAACAAAAACAAAACCAAAAAAAACGGACGGACAAAACCCTAGGACAAATGGTAAAAGCAAAGCTATACAGACAGAATCACAGAAAGAAACATACACACTCACAGAAAGAGAAAAATAATAAAATATATATCTATATATAAAAAAAAGGAGGAAGAGAGCAACCAAATCAATAAATCTACCAATGATAATAAACTCTAAATACTAAACTAAGATGAACATTAAGCCAGGAACAAATTAGATGCAGAAAGCAGACCCCAAGTCTACAGTTGCTCGCAAAGTCCACCGCCTCAATTTTGGGATGATTCGTTGTCTATTCAGGTATTCCACAGATGCAGGGTACATCAAGTTGATTGTGGAGATTTAATCCCCTGCTCTCGAGGCTGCTGGGAGAGATTTCCCTTTCTCTTCTTTGTTCGCGGAGTTCCTGGGGTTCAGCTTTGGATTTGGCCCTGCCTCTGCGTGTAGGTTGCCTGAGGGCAACTGTTCTTCGCTGAGACAGGATGGGGTTAAAGGAGTAGCTGATTCGGGGGCTCTGGCTCACTCAGGCCATGGGGAGGGAGGGGTACAGACTGCGGGGCGAGCCTGCGGCGGCAGAGGCAGACATGACGTTGCAACAGCCTGAGGTGTGCCGTGTGTTCTCCCGGGGAAGTTGTCCGTGGATCACGGGACCCTGGCAGTGGCAGGTTGCGCGGGCTGCACAGGCTTCCCGGAGGGGAGGTGTGGATAGTGACCTGTGCTTGCACACCGGCTTCTTGGTGGTTGCAGGAGCAGCCTTAGCATTTCATGTCCGTCTCTGGGGTCTGCGCTGATAGCCGCGGTTTGCGCCCGTCTCTGGAGCTCATTTAGGCGTTGCTCTGAATCCCCTCTCTTCACTCTCCCCAAAACAATGATCTCTTGCCCCTTAGGCAGGTCCAGACTTTTTCCTGGACTCCCTCCCGGCTAGCTGTGGCGCACTATCCCCCTTCAGGCTGTGTACACGCAGCCAACTCCAGTCCTCTCCCTGGGATCTGACCTCCGAAGCCAGAGCCTCAGCTCCCAGCCCCCACCCGCCCCGGAGTGTAAGCAGACAAGCCTCTCAGGCTGGTGAGTGCTGGTCCTGGTCGGCCCGGATCCTCTGTGCGGGACTCTCTCCACTTTGCCCTCTGAACCTCTGTTGTTGAGCTCTCCTCCGTGGCTCCGAAGCTTGCCCCTCCCCTCCCGCCACCCACCATCTCCGCCAGTGAAGGGGCTTCCTAGTGTGTGGAAACTTTTCCTCCTTCACAGCTACCTCCCAGAGGTGCAGGTCCCGTCCCTATTCTTTTGTCTCTGGTTTTTCTTTTTTCCTTTGCCCTACCCAGGTACGTGGGGAATTTCTTGCCTTTTGGGAAGTCTGAGGTCTTCTGCTAGCATTCAGTAGGTGTTCTGTAGGGATTGTTCTACATGTAGATGTATTTCTGATGTATTTGTGGGGAGGAAGGTGATCTCCAGGTCTTACTCCTCCGCCATCTTGAAGGTCTCGGCCTCCGAACTCTTAGTTGCGGCATGCCTGTGGGATCTAGTTTCCTGACCAGGGATTGAATCCTGACCCACTGCATTGGGATCTCAGAGTCTTTTTGTTTGTTTGTTTTCTTAATTTATTTTTTTGGCTTCGTTGCTCTGCTAGGGCTTTCTCTAGTTGCGGCAAGTGTGGGCTACCCTTCGTTGCGGTGCGTGGGCTTCTCATTGCAGTGGCTTCTCTTGTTGTGGAGCATGGGCTCTAGGTGTGTGGGCTTCAGTAGTTGCAGCATGTGGACTCAGTAGTTGTGGCACATGGGCCCTAGAGCACGCGGGCATCAGTAGTTGTGGCGCGTGGGCTCAGTAGTTGAGGCTCACGGGCCCTAGGGCACACAAGCTTCAGTAGTTGGGCCGTGTGGGCTCAGTATGTGGCGCACAGGCTCAGTAGTTGTGGTGCATGGACTTAGTTGCTCCGCGGCTTGTGGGATCTTCCCGGACCAGGGCTCGAACCTGTGTCCCCTGCATTGGCAGGCAGATTCTTAACCACTGCACCACCAGGGAAGTCCCAGGACTAGTAGATTTCTAATTTGTGTTATAATTAGTACCTTTGATTAAGTTTGAGTGCCACTTTTTTCAGGTGAGCATTGGTTTGATTGGTTCTGAGACACGTTTCTCATAAACGGTAAATACTTACTGATATGAATAGAAAATAAGGGAAAGTCATGTCAAAAGTCCATGCAATTTTTGGAAACTTTTTTTCATATAATTTACCACACTTTGATATATACTCCTACTTAAAAAAATTTAACTTCTCTACAGTATGCATTATGTGGGCTAATTGGTTGGTACTCCTCATTTCATATTTCTGTCATTTGTCTGGGTGACATTTTCTCTGCTTTCATTTATTCTAATAATTTTATATTGTACAGAGTGTTGGACAGGCAAGATGAGGCTAGAATATGAAGGGTTTGTTCTCATTTGATTCTACCCATCTTTCTGGACTTCTAGACTTTGCCTAAATTGTACCTTCTTCTCTGGAATGTTCCTGGACTATCCAGCACTTACCACTTTTGAATTCCTGTGACTCTTAATTTGTATCCTTGTTATTTTAATATTTTTACATACATATGGTATTGTTTTATGTTTATTAATTTAATCTTCCCGCTAGATTGCAAATTTCTTGAGGAGGAATTTTTTTTTTTTTTTTTTTTTTTTTTTTTTGCTGTACGTGGACTTCTCACTGCTGTGGCCTCTCGCGCTGCGGAGCACAGGCTCCGGACGCGCAGGCTCAGCGGCCACGCCTCACGGGCCCAGCTGCTCTGCAGCATGTGGGATCCTCCCGGACCGGGGCATGAACCCGTGTCCCCTGCATCAGCAGGTGGACTGTCAACCACTGTGCCACCAGGGAAGCCCAGGAGGAATCTTTAAAAAAATAAAACATTGGGGGGTTGGGATGAATTGGGAGATCGGAATTGATATATATACACTAATATGTATCAAATAGATAATTAATGAGAACCTGCTCTATAGCACAGGGAACTCTATTTCACTCACTATATAGTAGAAACTAACACAACATTGTGAAACAACTGTACCCCAATAAAAAACAACAACAACAAAAACCCACTTTGTACTGTTTTAAGCACAGATAGATGTTCAGCATTTGTTTGGTGATCAAGAGAAGCAGATGGTTACAGTCATTGGTGTCTTTATACGATGATGTGTTGCATTTTAAAATCAGTAGTTATTTCTTATTTAGTTTTATTTTAAGATATACGGTTGGCCTTCTGTCCTCCTTGGGTTTTGCATCTGCGGATAAGGAGGGCTGACTGTATTCATTGTACTGCACCATTTAATGTAAAGGACTTGAGCATCTGTGGATTTTGGTATCCACAGGGGCTCCTGGAACTAGTCCCCCACAGATACCAAGGGACAACTGCACCTTGTAAATTTCATTTCCATGTCTTCATCTGAATGTTTAAATAACATGTGGCTCATACTTCAAACTCTCAATTTGCAAGTTTATAGAAATGTGACTGAAGGTTACAATTATAGGTCCAAGAGAACTGCACTGCATGGCAGTTCTGTATGTGTTAGAAGAATTTATTAGAAGATAGACAATTGTAGGTTGCACTGCAATTTAGAAGACTTTTCTCATCTTATATATTTGTGTCAGTTTGAGGATTTGAAAATGCACCCAGAATGTCTACTTCTCACCAGTGCCTTTGTGATCCTGGCAAGGGTAAGCTAAGTTGAAAGGGTAGATTTTTATGTTTATCTTAGTATCCTGAGTCCTTATACCTGGAATGATAGATGTTTACATATTTCCCTATGCAAGTGGAAACACTGCAAGTGGATTTTTCAGCCTTTTAAAGTTTTCACATTTATTAAGTCCTTCACAGTTATTTCCAATAGTTAAAAAAAAATCTAATTTGACATTTGCACTTCTGTAAAACCCTTTCTAAAAGCTGTGTGTGTATTCCTAACAAGTAAAATAATATACTTTTCTCATACATATGAGATAGAAAGCAAAAATTATACTCAGTTATGTAATTGCAGTAGGAACATAGCCTTTTTTTTTTTTTTTTTTTTTTTTTTTTTGCGGTACGCGGGCCTCTCACTGTCGCGACCTCTCTTGCTGCGGAGCACAAGCTACAGACGCGCAGGCTCAGTAGTTGTGGTTCACGGGCCTAGCCGCTCCACGGCATGTGGGATCTTCCTGGACCGGGGCACGAACCCATGTCCCCTGCATCGGCAGGCAGACTCTCAACCGCTGCGCCACCAGGGAAGCCTGGAACATAGCCTTTTGACCAGTATTGTATTTTCAACTGTCTTAGCATTGTTGTAAGGGACTTCTGAAATGTTTCATGTGAATTTTTGTCTCATCTTCACAGACTCAGGTATGTACATAATTTTGTTTTTTTTCTGACTTCAGTAATTTATTATTACTATGGTAAACTATACATAATATTAACTTTACTCTTTGAACCATTTAAAAATGCATAATTCACTGGCATTAAGTACATTCATAATGTTGTGCAACCATCACCAGTATCTATTTCTAGAACTTATTCATCATCCCAAACAGAAACTCTATAATTATTAAATAATAACCCCTCCTCCGCCACCCCCTAGCCCCTGGTAATTACCTCTGTTCTACTTTCTGTCTCTGAATTTGCGTATTCTGGGTACCTCTAATAAGTGGAATCATGCAGTGTTTATCCTTTCATGTCTTATTTCACTTAACATAATATTTTCAGGGTTCATCCATGTTGTAGCATGTAGCAGATTTCATTCCTTTTTATGGCTGAATAATATGTATATTATTAATAATAATGAGTATACTACATTTTGTTTATCCATTCATCTGGACATTTGAATTGTTTCTACCTTTTTGTTATTGTGAATAATGCTGCTATGAACATGGGTGTACAAAGGTCTGTTTGAGTCCCTGCTTTCAGTTCTTTTGAGTATATACCTAGGAGTGGAATTTCTGGGTCATATGGTACCTCGATACTTAACAGTTTGAGGAACTGCCAATCTGTTTTCCAAAGTGGCTGCACTATTTTACACTCCCACCAGCAATGTATGAGGGTTACGGTTTTTCCACATCCTTGTCTACACTTGTTATCTGTCTTATTTTAGTCATCCTAGTGGATATGAAGTAGCATCTCCTTGTAGTTTTTTTTTTTTTTTTAAGATTTAATTTTATTTATTTTTGGCTGTGTTGGGTCTTCATTGCTGCACGCAGGCTTTCTCTAGTTGTGGAGAACAGGGGCTACTCTTTGTTGCGGTGCATGGGCTTCTCGTTGTGGTGGCTTCTCTTGTTGCGGAGCACGGGCTCTAGGCCGTGGGCTTCAGTAGTTGTGGCATGCGAGCTCAGTAATTGTAGCACGTGGGCTCTAGAGCGCAGGCTCAGTAGTCATGGCGCACAGGCTTAGTTGCTCCATGACATGTGGGATCTTCCTGGACCAGGGCTCGAACCCATGTCCCCTGCCTTGGCAGGTAGATTCTTAACCACTGTGCCACCAGGGAAGTCCCAAATTTTCTTCATTTTAAAAAAGTTGTTCCTTTTCATAAAATTAAAAATCAGAGTATAATTGGCAAAAAAACTGAGTGATAATGAAAATGCAGTGCATATTCTGAGTTACTGCTTTTTGATTATGTATGTTGGAAGATATGAATTATCCTTTCTTTCCGAATTAGTTTAGAAGTTAAAGATTTGTTGGGAAAATTAAAAATGACAGGTCAAAATTATTATTTACTTTTTTCACTTTCCTCCTACTGTCATTTTTGTGCTTAGAATTCACATCTCAATTCTGATTGTCATGTTAGACTTACTTCTGCAGCTTTCTGTCAGATTACCTCTACCAGTGTTGATGGGATAAGGGTAATCATAACTCTGGCCTTATACATGGAATGTACTCAGCTCTACTGCATTTAAAATAGGAAAAGGAAAAACAGTATTAACCAAAGACATAATTTAGTATGTGTTATTTATATACTTTATGGGTGTGTATATATGTGTTTGGTCCTAGAATGCAAATTCTGGCATTGGGCTGTATAATTTATGGTGCATTATAGATATTTCTTTAAATGCTCAATAATACTGTTTATTTAGTACACTATAACTTAAATGATCAGAACTTTAAAAAATTTCTTTGTAAAAAACCTGTCAGGAGTAGTTTCAAGCTTCCTTCTTGTTGTATAACTTAAAATATGGAGTGGGCATCTTTTCTTTGATGAATTGTCATAGTCCTTTCTAAGTATGGGTTACTTCCAACACTTTTTCTCTTTTCAATGTTGTGAAAGTACCTCTGAGGGCTACTTAAAAGTTTTTTTGTTTTTGTTTTTTTGCCATTGCTGCTTCCTCTGGGACATCTTCATCCTTTTCAACACGACTACTTTCTTTATTTACCTTTCACTAAGTTCCTCTAAATGCATATCTAGTGTCTCTTGAAAGGTAGCAATGTCAATATTTCCATGGTCAGCTGTTTCTTCTAAAACTCCATTTATGTTCAATTTGAATTTAGCATTATCAGTTCATTTATTTTCTACATTTTAATCTTTGTTGGAGAGTTCTCTCTTTTGATTCTCCATTTTCATAAACTATAATGTGGATTTATTATGTAACTACCTTTGCTCTTCACATGAGAACTAAATAACAGATGCTGAGTGACCAGTTATGGACAGACATTTAAAGAAGTGACACTGCTGGTCACTGATCATGATGTCTATCTTTTGTTTACATAGGGATTTGTGCACTGAGGAGATAGCAGTGAAATTTGTGCTTTATGCAATTATTTATAGTTAATATAATGTAATGACTGAAATTTGAGCTGTGTTTTGGGGGGACTTGGGTTATTCAGCTAAGCTGTAGTAACTGAAATTCATGCGTGTGGAATTTCTTCGATTTTTCAAGAAAGGAATAAATGTGTATGCGGTTTGTAGAGAAAAGGACGTGAGGCTTACCTATATAACCTCAGTCTTTTCTTACACCTAAAAATTCTACGAGCTTACTGCCTTTTAAAAAAATTAATTAATTTATTTTTGGCTGTGCTGGGTCTTTGTAGATGCGCGCGGGCTTTCTCTAGTTGCGGCCAGCAGGGGCTGTTCGTCGCAGTGCGCAGACTTCTCATTGCTGTGGCTTTTCTTGTTGCAGAGCATGGGCTCTAGGCGTGCGGGCTTTAGTAGTTGCAGCATGCGGGCTCTAGAGTGTGCGGGCTTCAGTACTTGTGGCTTGCGGGCTCAGTAGTTGTGGCGTGCGGGCTCTAGAGCACAGGCTCAGTAGTTGTGGCTCACGGGCTTAGTTGCACCATGGCATGTGGGATCTTCCCAGACCAGGGATCAAACCCGTGTTCCCTGCATTGGCAGGCGGATTCTTAACCACTGGACTACCAGGGAAGTCCCAAGCTTACTGTTTTTAATGTAGACAATGTATGATGTGCTTACGTTCTGTGGGTAGTTTTTTAGATGCTTTTCATTTCTTACCTACCTTGTGGAACTGATTAACAAAGATATTCTTTTTTCACCAAAAAGATTTAGTAACAATTATTTGTTTTAGATTGTTTATAATTAAAAAAAAATTATGGGGGCTTCCCTGGTGGCGCAGTGGTTGAGAGTCCGCCTGCCGATGCAGGGGACACGAGCTCGTGCCCTGGACCGGGAAGATCCCACATGCCGCGGAGTGGCTAGGCCCGTGAGCCATGGCGGCTGAGCCTGCGCGTCCGGAGCCTGTGCTCCGCAACGGGAGAGGTCACAACAGTGAGAGGCCCGCATACCAAAAAAAAAAAAAAAAAATTATGAACAGCTTAAATATCCACCAGTAGATTAGAATTATGTTATATCCACACAATGAATATCATATGCCCATTAAAACTGATACTGTAGAAGAATACTTAATAACATGGAATGCTGTTCACAGTATGGTATAGTGAGGAAAACATGAAGTAATATAATGTATGATCTCATTTTTGTAAAAATTATATACATGTAAAGGAAAACAAATTTGAAGAATATATTGCAAAACATTAACAGATTGACAGGTTATCACTGTGTTGTGAGGTTGAAGGTGATTTTTATTGTCTCCTTGTATATCTGTGTTTTTCAAAAAAGTTTAAGTTGTATTTTAAAAATTATTTTTCTTATTACCAAAAAAAAAGAATAAAAAAGGCAGCATCACGTTTTAGTCCACTTCATAAGTGACCTATGTTTGTTTCATATTTAGCTGTAATAAGGAGTTCCATTTCTTTTGGTATTCCAATGGGATTAAAGTCCCGTTGTAAAGTTTTTTGTGACTTTTTTTAAGGTTAAATTTTCAGGTTAATATGTAAATGCTTTTTGTGTGTTTTCTAGCCAGTTGTTTCATAAAAATAGATTTGTGTTTTATGAAGCTTTCAACAGCTCTCATTAATTTATATCCTTTGCCATTAATAGCTTTTTAAAGTTTTTTTTTGTAGCAGAAAAATTGAGGCTATTTGTTGGCATCACCATTCAAAGTGTTTGTGTTGAGAGAATCTGATCAGGTTAAGAGCTTGTTGTTGATCAATATAATTGAAAAAAATTTTCTAATACATTGTCTTCAACATCAAAGTTTAGAGAATCATCTGATATCTGCCTCTTTCATTAGCTTATGAAGAATTTAAGACATTTTGAGTTTATCCTTAAGGTAATCTAGGTAAGTTCCTATTAAAGATTTGAATAATACGTTGTCAACCTGAGTTATATAGAGAAGTAAAAGGTAGATTATTTTAAAAATGTTAAAGTAGAAAAAATGAAATTTAATAGTAAGAAATTATATTTCCCATTTAAAAGTCTCTTCTGTGTGTAATTTATTAGCTCCTTTTGCCTTTTTTCCCTCTTTTTAAAAATTTTATGGTGTGTTTGATTTGACAAAAGCACTTAGATTTCTTATTGAAATAAATAAATAATTGAATGATTATTTATTAAATGCCTACCAACTGTTCTAGGCTCTGTGCTGAGTGCTGGGTGTATCAAGACAAATAAGACATGATAGGACCTTCAGGAGCTTATTATTCATACAAGATAAAGCAGGGTCATGAAGGAGAGAGTAGTTTGGGGATGAAAGGAAAGAGGAAGGTGATGTTTTAACTAAGTCACAGAAGATGATTAGGCATTCAGGTGTCATTGTAAAAAGTAGGGTGGTAGCTATAGAGAAGGACGGAGCATTGTAAATAAAGGCAAACAGGGATGTCACCTAACAGCCAATAGCACTTTTGTAAAATTTGCTTAAAAATTATAAAAGCAATACAGTAGTATTACTGAAAGACTGGACAAGGGAGAGAATTTCACTAATGATCCTGTCACCTAACACAGCTAATTATTTGCTTTTACTCTTTTTTCAAATAAATGTTTTATATTATTTAAATCATAACACATGCAGTTTTATATCTTTTAGGTTTTTCTGAGATGTCTATTTTTATCGGTGCTATACATGCATATAGCTTAAAGCGTTAAGTAGTTTGTATAAGATTTGTTGAATAATAAGCCGTTGCCTAATCTTCCTTGGTATTTTCTTCTCAGAAGAGACTACTTTATATTCTAGGCATTATCTATTGACTTCCCACTTCTGAGCATGTAAATTTAGCTTTCTTCCCCCCGCCCCTTTCCCCTTAGTCACTTCCTCTTCACCTCTCCCTATTACTTCATCCTACACTATAGCTATATGGCAATCTTGGTTAGATAAATATTCAGTGTTTACCTTATGACCACGTACGTATGATGCACAGCCGAAGTCATGTAGTGAGCTATGATTACTTTTCTAGCACAATTTTTTGTTTTCCCTAGAGCTAATAATTGTGGTTTTATTTGTGTTTGTTTAGTATTCTAAGTATCACTAATTCAACCCTACACTCACCTCTCAAGATTATCAAATGTTGTCAGTTACTTCTAATGTTTTTTGTGTAGCCTTTGGACTGGCTTCAAACTAGATTGGCTACTCTTTTTTTTTTTTTGCAGAGCGCAGGCTCTGGACGCGCAGGCTCAGCGGCCATGGCTCATGGGCCTAGCCGCTCCGCGGCATGTCGGATCTTCCCGGACCAGGGCATGAACCTGTGTCCCCTGCATCAGCAGGCGGACTCTCAACCACTGCGCCACCAGGGAAGCCCTAGATTGGCTACTCTTTGAACCTTGTCCATGGTTATGATCCTGGCAACTCCCTTCACCCTTATCCTGGGGTTTCTCCTGTACTACTAGATCTTTGTTACTTCTCTCCCATATCTTCTGCTTTTTGGATTTTTTCTTGTTTTGGTTTTCTCCAGGAACTTTTTGAGCAAGAGTTTATTAGAGGTAAATTATTAAAATTTGTAAATCTGAAAATATCTTAAATCTGTCCTCATACTTAAAGTTTGTCTGAGTTAGAATTCTAAGTTAGAAATCATTTTTCTTTCTTTTTTTCTTTAATGTTTAATTATTTGCCTGTGCTGGGTCTTAGTTGTGGCACGCGGGATCTTCGTTGCAGTGTGTGGGATCTTTTAGTTGCAGCACTTGGGATCTTTAGTTGTGCCATGAGGGCTCTTAGTTGCAGCATGCAGGATCTAGTTCCCTGACCAGGGATCAAACCCTGGCCCCCTGCACTGGGAGTGCAGAGTCCCAACTGCTGGACCACCAAGGAAGTCCCTGGAAATCATTTTCCTTCAGAATTTTGAAAAACTATTGCTTCATTTTTAGCCGGGCTTCCCATTTGCTGTTGAGATATCCAGTGCCATTCTAATTCTTGTACCGTTGTATTTGTTTCTGTTTCTGAGAGATTATAGGATTTTTATCTAAAATGTTCTGAATTTTCACAGTGATATCCTTTAATATGGCTCTGTTTTCACCTATTTATTGCTAAAAATGGGCTCCTTTAATCTGAAGGCTAATCTCTTTCAGTTCTGGGAAATGGAAAAAATTATCTCATAGATGATTTCCTCTCTTAGATTTTCTTTCTTCTTGCAACTCTTATTTGGATATTGGACCTCCCGGACTGATCCTCTAATTTTCTTAGCTTTTTCCATCTTTGTCTTTTTACTGCTTTGGGGGAGATTTCTTTAAAGTTACCTTACAGTTTTTCTATTGATCTTTGTCTTTCTGCTCTCATTTTTTGAAAATTTTAATTTATTTTGTTTATTTCATTTTTGGCTGCGTTGGGTCTTTGTTGTGTGCGGGCTTTCTCTAGTTGTGGCAGGCGGGGGCTACTCTTCGTTGCGGTGTGTGGGCTTCTCATTGTGGTGACTTCTCTTGTTGCAGAGCATGGGCTCTAGGCGCATGGACTTCAGTAGTTGTGGCACGTGGGCTCAGTAGTTGTGGCTCGCAGGCTCTAGAGCGCAAGCTTAGTAGTTGTGATGCATGGGCTTAGTTGCTCCATGGCATGTGGAATCTTCCCGGACCAGAGCTCGAACCCGTGTCTCCTTCATTGGCAGGCACCACCAGGAAAGCCCTCATTTTTTAATTTTTAAAAGCTCTCAAATTTTTTCTTTACTGAAAATTTTCATTTGATAAAATTATATGTGGTAAAATGCACAAATCTTAAGTGTATACTTCAAAGAGTTTAAAAAACATGCACTCATGTAATCTACATTCCTAGCAAGATGTAGATCTTAAATGTTTAGTTCAGTGATTTCTGACAAATGCTTTACAATTATGTTATTACCCAATTCAAGACATGGAACATTTCCATCACCCCAGAAAGGCGTTTCATGCCTCTTTCCAATCAATCATTCTCTACCCACCAGAGGCATCCACTTTTCTGATTTCTATCATGATATATTAGTTTTGTTTGCTTTTACACTTAATATAAATGGCATCGTATAGTATCCTTTTGCATCTGGCTTTTTTTTTTTTGCTCAAAAAATGTCTGAGAGATGTGATATTCATCCAAGTTGTTGCTGAGTAGTATTCTACTGTATGAATTGAACATAATCATTTATTCTTCAGTTGGAAATTTGAGTTTCCTAGTTTTGGCTATTATGAATAAAACTGCTATAAACATTTTTGTGCAAGTCTTTCTGGACATAAGCTTTCATATATCTTATATACCTAGGAGCATAGTGGAATGGTTGAGACATAGAGTAGGTATATGTTTAGCTTTATTAGAAACCATCAAATAGTTTTTCAAAGTGGTTATACAGTTTTTTTACTTTCACCAGTTTTAGTTGCTCTGCCTCCTTACCAATGCTTGGTATTGTGAGTCTTTTTAATTTTCACACATTCAAATTAGTGGAAAGTAGTATCTCAGTGTGGTTTTAATTTGTATTTCCTTAAAGTCTAAGAATGTTGAACATTTTTAATTGTGCATGTTGACCCTTTGTATGTCCTTAAGAGCCCTTTTTTGTTCTATGAATTTTGTTTAAATAGTATCTTGTTCTTGTTTTTTCATCTTCTATCTCTTTGAAGATATTAATGGTACTTTTTTTTAGTAGATCTTTATTGGAGTATAATTGCTTCACAATACTGTGTTAGTTTCTGTTGCACAACAAAGCAAATCAGACATATGCATACACATGTCCCCATATCCCCCTTCCTCTTAAGCCTCCCTTCCATCCTCCCTATCCCACCCTTCTAGGTCATCGCAGAGCACTGAGCCAATCTCCCTGTGCTATGCTGCTGCTTCCCACCAGCCAACTATTTTACATTCGGTAGTGTATATATGTCGATGTTACTTTCACTTCACCCCAGCTTCGCCCTCCCACCCCATGTCCTCACATCCATTATCTGTGTCTACCTCTTTATTCCTGCCCTGCAACTAGGTTCATCAGTACCATTTTTTCTTTTTAGATTCCATATGTATGTGTTAGCATACGGTATTTGTTTTTCTGACTTACTTCACTCTGTATGACAGACTCTAGGTCCATCCACCTCACTACAAATAACTGAATTTCGTTTCTTTTTATGGCTGAGTGATATTCCATTGTATATATGTGCCACATCTTCTTTATCCATTCATCCATCTCTTGATGGACATTTAGGTTGGTTCCATGTCCTGGCTATTGTAAATAGTGCTGCAGTGAACATTGGGGTACGTGTCTCTTTTTGAATTATGGTTTTCTCAGGGTATATGCCCAGCAGTGGGATTGCTGGGTAATATGGTAGTTCTATTTTTAGTTTTTTAAGGAACCTCCATACTGTTTTCCATAGTGGTTGTATCAATTTACATTGCCACCAACAGTGTAGGAGGGTTCCCTTTTCACCACACCCTTTCCAGCATTTATTGTTTGTAGATTTTTTGATAATGGCCATTCTGACTGGTGTGAGGTGATACCTCATTGTAGTTTTTTTTGTTTGTTTTTTTTGCAGTACGTGGGCCTCTCACTGTTGTGGCCTCTTTCGTTGCGGAGCACAGGCTCCGGACACGCAGGCTCAGGGGCCATGGCTCATGGGCCCAGCTGCTCTGCGGCATGTGGGATCTTCCCAGACCAGGGCACGAATCCGTGTCCCCTGCATCAGCAGGCGGACTCTCAACCACTGTGCCACCAGGGAAGCCCTCACTGTAGTTTTGATTTGCATTTCTCTAATAATTAGTGATGTTGAGCATCTTTTCATGTGCTTCTTGGCCATCTGTATGTCTTCCTTGGTGAAATGTCTATTTAGGTCTTCTGCCCATTTTTTAACTGGATAATTTGTTTTTTTGATATTGAGCTCCATGAGCTGTTTGTATATGTTGGAGATTAATCCTTTGTCTGTTGTTTCATTTGCAAATATTTTCTCCCTTTCTGAGAGTTGTCTTTTTGTCTTGTTTATGGTTTCCTTTGCTGTGCAAAAGCTTTTAAGTTTAATTAAGTCCCATTTGTTTATTTTTGTTTTTATTTGTATTGCTTTAGGAGGTGGGTCAAAAAAGATCTTGCTGTGGTTTATGTCAAAGAGTGTTTTTCCTATGTTTTCCTCTAAGAGTTTTATAGTGTCTGGTCTTCCAGTTAAGTCTTTAATCCATTTGGAGTTTATTTTTGTGTATGGTGTTAGGTAGTGTTCTAATTTCATTCTTTTACGTGTAGCTGTCCAGTTTTCCCAGCACCACTTATTGAAGAGGCTGTCTTTTCTGCATTGTATGTTCTTGCCTCCTGTGGCATAAATTAGCTGCCCATATGTGCATAGGTTTATCTCTGGGCATTCTGTGTTGTACCACTGATCTATATTTATGTTTTTGTGCCAGTCTCATACTGTCTTGATTACTGTAGCTTTGTGGTATAGTTTGAAGTCAGGGAGCCTGATTCCTCCAGCTCCGTTTTTCTTTCTCAAGATTGCTTTGGCTATTCGGGGTCTTTTGTGTTTCCATACAAATTGTAAAATTTTTTGTTCTAATTCTGTGAAGAATGCCATTGGTAGTTTGATAGGGATTGCACTGAATTTGTAGATTGCTTTGGGTAGTGTAGTCATTTTTACAATATTGATTCTTCCAATCCAAGAACATGGTATATTTCTCCATCTGTCTATGTCATCTTTGATTTCTTTCATCAGTGTTTTATAGTTTTCTGAGTACAAGTCTTTCGCCTCTTTAGGCAGGTTTATTCCTAGGTATTTTATTCTTTTTGTTGCAGTGGTAAATGGGAGTGTTTCCTTAATTTCTCTTTCTGATTTTTCATTGTTGGTATATAGGAATGCCAGAGATTTCTGTGCATTAATGTTGTATCCTGCAACCCTACCAAATTCACTGATTAGTTCTAGTAGTTTTCTGGTGGCATCTTTAGGATTTTCTATGTATAGTATCATGTCATCGGCAAACAGTGGCAGTTTTATTTCTTCTTTTCCAATTCATATTCCTTTTATTTCTTTTTCTTCTGATTGCTGTGGGTAGGACTTCCAAAGCTATGTTGAATAAGAGTGGTGAGAGTGGGCATCCTTGTGTTGTTCCTGATCTTAGTGGAAATGTTTTCAGTTTTTCACCATTGAGTATGATGCTTGCTTTGGGCTTGTCATATATGGCCTTTATTATGTTGAGGTAGGTTCCCTCTTTGCCCATTTTCTGGAGAGTTTTTATCATAAATGTGTGTTGAATTTTGTCAAAAGCTTTTTCTGCATCTATTGAGATGATCATATGGTTTTTATTCCTTAATTTGTTAATGGGGTGTATCACATTGATTGATTTGCGTATATTGAAGAATCTTTGCATCCCTGGGATAAATCCCATGTGATCATGGTGTATGATCTTTTTAATATGCTGTTGGATTCTGTTTGCTACTATTTCGTTCAGGATTTTTGCATCTATGTTCATCAGTGATACTGGTGTATAATTTTTTTGTGTGTGTGATATCTTTTTATGGTTTTGGTGTCAGGGTGATGGTGGCTTCGTAGAATGAATTTGGGAGTGTTTCTCCCTCTGCAGTTTTTTGGAAGAGTTTGAGAAGGATAGGTGTTAGGTCTTCTCTAAATGTTTGATAGAATTCACCTGTGAAGCCATCTGGTCCTGGACTTTTGTTTGTTGGAAGATTTTAAATTATGGTTTCAATTTCATTACTTGTGATAGGTCTGTTTATATTTTCTAATTCTTCTGGTTCAGTCTTGGAAATTTATACCTTTCTAAGAATTTGTCCATTTCTTCCAGGTTGTCCGTTTTATTGGCATATAGTTGTTTGTAGTAGTCTCTTATAGTCCTCTGTTTTTCTGCAGTGTCAGTTGTGATTTCTCCTTTTTCATTTCTAATTTTATTGATTTGCATCCTCTCCCTTTTTTTCTTGATGAGTCTGGCTAAGGTTTTATCAATTTTCTTTATCTTCTCCAAGAACCAGCTTTTAGCTTTATTGATCTTTGCTATTGTTTTTTTTGTTTCTATTTCATTTACTTCTGCTCTGATCTTTATGATTTCTTTCCTTCTACTGACTTTGGGTTTTCTTTGTTCTTCTTTCTCTAGTTTTTTTAATTTAATTTTATTATTATTATTTTTAACATCTTTATTGGAGTATAATTTCTTTACAATGGTGTGTTAGTTTCTCTCTAGATGTTTTAAGTGTAGGGGTTAGATTGTTTATTTGATATTCCTTTTGTTTCTTGAGGTGAGACTGTATAAGTCAGTATATTTAGGTCTTTACTCAGAGAAGTCCTCTCAAGTTCTGTCTGGAGGGTGAATGTCTGATTGCCAGACTCCGGAAGCTCAGAAGAGGAAGAGGGGAGATATCTCTACATTCCCATTCATGTGTTTATTTAATACCCGTGTTTTTAGAATGGCTTATCTAACTTCATTTTTGTCTGATGTCCATAAAAGTGTTTCATATCTTCTAGACAATAAACTTCTAGTCTTTTGCCATAGTTGGGGAAGCTTAGTGGCTAGGCTTGTGAAATGGAGTTGGGTATCTCTGTAATGTCACTGTTTCTTAGTTAGCTTTGAGCCAATAGCACAACTACCTTCTTTACTCCCACCTTCTAGAGGTACCCTGGTCCCACTAATTCTGAGCCTTTATAGGATTCTGCATATGAAAAGCTCACCTTCTCCTATTGTCAGCTTAGGGATTCAGCTTTATTATATCTACTAAGCCCTGTATTTAATATTGAATATACATCCATCTGCTTTACAGCTTCCAAAACTTTCTTAATTTTATCTCCAACCTGATTTCTTTGTCTTTGGGTTTATGCATTTAAAGAAGCAAACAGTCCCTTTATTGAGTTTTAGTGGGCTTTAAGAAGGGAGTGAAATTAAATGTATTTCAATCCAGTGTTCTTTTATTAGAATTCTGTATTTTTTGTTACATAGTGTATCATATATTATTTTTTTCAAATTGTTATATTTTCATAATTATAATGATTCTTGGTTGCTTGATATTGCATTGCCTAGATTGCCCATAATTTACTGTTGCCTTATTACTAGATATTTAAGTTTCTTCCAGTTTTTCACTTATTACATTATGCTGAAGTGAACATCTTCATTAATTTAAGATTCCCCCAAATTTAGGATTATTCCCTTAGAATAGAATTCGAGAAATAACATCTTTTTGAATTTTATTTCTTTTCTAAAATTAATTTTATTGAAGTATAGTTGATTTACAATGTTGTGCTTTTCTGCTGTATAGAAAAGTGATTCATTTATACATATATATTCTTTTTCATTACATTTATTACAGGATATTGAATATAGTTCCCTGTGCTATATAGTATGACCTTGTTATTTTGTAATTATTTTCTGAAAGTGATATATGAGTGTTGATTTTACTAAACATTTATCAGAATTTGGTATTATAATTTGCCAAAAAAATTATTTGCTAATTGAATAGTCTAAAATGGCAGCTTGTTTTAATTTGTATTTTTTTGTATTAGTTGTCAAGGTAGAAACTTTCCCCACGTTTTTGATAGTTGTATTTACTCACTATCTTTTTGTCCTTTGTTCTTATCAACATTTTTAGTTCCTAAAACATAAAAGAAATCAATTTGAGAACTTCTTTATAATAAATGCCTTAAATGTAAACTGTCAGACAGATTTGCTATAAATATTTTCTCTAGTTGGTTTACCATTTTTTGATTTTTTTTTGCTATTTTTTTTTAATGTGCGTGAGTTTAAAATTTGTATATAGTCAAACCTGTGAACAGTGGTATTTTGTATCATTTTTGAAGTTTCACATTTTTACTCAAACAGATCTCTGAAAAATAATCGATTCTAATTTATGACTTTATATTTTTAGTATTGAACTTAAAAAGAAATTACCTGAAATTTATTTTCGAGTGTAGTAAAAGTTAGTATATAAATTTATGTTTTGTTTTTGTTTTTGTTTTTAAAGCTGCTAAGCAGCTAATCCAATATGAGACAGGGAATCATTTCCATTCTTAGTTTTTAAAAAATCTTTAAACAAAGAATTTGAATATGTGTAGTAACTCCTATTTTACCTCATAAATTCTGTTCTAATTATTCCTCCATATAGTTTTGCATCAGAAACTTGTGTATTCCCTCACAGAAACTTGCATTGCATCATGTGTAATCTAGACTTCCTTATTTTAAATTAAGTTGTTCTGCTTTGGTTGTTTGGGAAGTGTTGGTACACTTTTGCTTTTATGTAATAAAACTTCAGAATGTTGCCATCTTGAGGTTGTTTATAAAGCCATGTATGGTTATCAGGAAATTGCTGACAATTATGAAGTGCTTATTGTGTGCAATAGGGAAAAGAAACTCCTAGACATATTTTATGTTTATTTTTTGATGGCCAGATTCAATTCTTGGTTTTAATAGTTTGTTTTGTTTTTGTTTTTGAACTAGGACCTTAGTTTAGAATATATTTTCCCTATAGCGTTTTTCCCCCCACTACAACTAGTAGTTGGCCCTACAACTAGTAGCCTTGTTTCTTTTGAACCAGGGCTGTTAGGTGAAAAGATTTTCTTCTAGTAGCAAAGATCCTTTAGATCTTTATATCAGGATTTCTTATTAACAATAGAACTTCTCTTTTCCTTGATTACTAGAAAGTAAAAAAATGGCAAAAAACCCACTACATATTGAAATGAAATTTAGTGTTTATATAACTCTGTCAAATTTTAAAAAATTTTACATTAAAATAAATAAACAGCAAGTGGAACACTATCCAGTGCTGTAGTACAGCATGAAATGCTTCATTATCTCTAAATACTTTATTTTTCTTGCCGCAGGAAGGATGAAATTGTTTTTTATGAAATAGGGTGAACTTGGTTATATGGAATTTTTACTTCCTGTCCACATTTTCTTTTTATTTATTTGTTGGTTTGTTTGTTTATTGCCTGTTAGCTTATATGGCTCTTTGAGTTATATGGGTTTCTTTTAAAAAGTGGGCTTAACAGGGAGATCAGCTCGGTGCTTTGTGACCACCTAGAGTGGTGGGATAGGGTGAGTGGGAGGGAGATGAGATGCAAGAGGGAGGAGATATGGGGATATAGGTATATGTATAGCTGATTCACTTTGTTATAAAGCAGAAACTAGCACACCATTGTAAAGCAATTATACTCCAATAAAGATGTTAAAAAATAAAAATTGGGCTTAAGATTCTTATCCACTTTAATAATAGCAGTGTGTTTCTGTTTCTGGGAGAAAAAAACAGCACCACAATTTTCAAAAATAAACTTAAATTAGAATATTTTTTAGAATTATAAAAATCAAGAATCAATAGCAAACTCTTACCAAATCTAATTATAGTCATTTTTCCTAAATGTGCAGTGAAATATTCATTTCAGTTTTAAATGTCAGAGTAGTAAAACTATTACTATAAATATATGAGTTAATTTCCTCAAAAGGCAGAAATTTGTATTCAAGGCCAAACTCTCTTTGGTACTTTCGTTTTAATTTTTCCTCTTATATATTTATTCTGTGGCATTATTTTTGATATTTTAATAAAATTACATATAAAATTTTATTTGTAAAAATGCCTTCTCTGAATGAATCCTTTTAGTAATTACTTTGTTTCCTGACAACTTAATAACCACTGCCATGAAGTCACAGTGTAATGAAAAAAATAATAAAATTTTTGTACATAACTAGGGCAGGAATTCCTTGGGGAAATATTGAGTGAATGATTACAGGAAAGGTAATTCTTTAGTTACAGATTGTCTTGAAAGTTAAATTCAACTTTAAAACAGAGTCATTTTTAAAGCAATAAACTTATTTATAAAACTAGATTAACTGAATAATTAGAGCTTGGTTGACAAGAAAAACTGGAAAACAATGACCATTTTCTTCATTTAAACAAAATTAACTTTCACTAGTTGAAATAACTTTCTTTTTATTTTTCTTCAAACCATAAACTGGTAATGCTGTTGTCTGTTCCTCTACCTGAATGTTTCATAGAACAGTAATGATTTTTCCCTCCAATGCTTGTTGGTAATCATTGCTGTAGAAAATCTGAGATAAGAGAACTGGTAATGGACAATATCTAAAATACTCATGAAAATTAAGTATCTATGGTACATGAATTTTTTCTATAAAAATTTGAAGCTGTTAGATTTTCTTATAATTTTAATTAAAAATTTTCAGATTAAAACATTTGTCATTACCAGGTTGGTATGCACCATCTTATTATAATGTATCGGTAAGCACTGTTGAGAAAATATAAAGTAAGAACTCAGTTTGACAATGTAAATATGTGAATTTCTTTAAAGAATTCAGAATTGTCCACATCTGACTCTTATCCATTTAAATAATTTTGTTCTGAATTTCTTTTGGTAACAGAAGGAATAACATATGAAGGTTTTCAAATGTTATATGTTGTTATCATCAGTAGTACTGAAAATGACATTTTTTCCTGTCACTTATTAGGTGTAGTGGCTGCCAAGGCATCAGTTGATTTTCAGCAGTTCTTCCTAAATGACAGCAGAGGCACTATATGTGTTCTTTTTCACCAGTTTGTCAGGAAAGATGTTAAAAATTTAGTAATTTCCACTCTGTATGGAAAGTAGAAGAACAGTTCCAAATTTCATTAATGTTTTCTTCTGACTAATACATTGGGTTTTTTTTGTTTCCAAATTTCATTAATTTGTTCTCTTCTAAGGTGTTTTTTTTTATAGTGCCTTTCAGCAAGGATCTTAATGACACATAAGGATGAGTGAATTCTCATAGAATTGTGGGAAATTTTTCTTGGTTTCTTAATTGAAAGGTGTAAGAAAATGACTTCCAAGTTGAATATTATGGATTTAGCTAGTACTAGTAGTAGAATGTAGAATATCTGACTTAATTCTGTAATCATTTGATAAAGATGTACACCTGTGTTGTTATTTGTGGCTTTCTTTACAAATGGGAGCCTAAAATATAAAATTTGACTGTTACTTGGAAGGTGAATCTTACTGGAGGATTGAGCTTTCTTTTCTTTGCAGCCATCATAGTGAATAATAAAGTTTCTGGAAAGGGGAGATTTAGGATATATTATGTTATAAAAGACTGCTCTTAAAGGGAAAGAGAATGGAAGTAATAACTAATTTTAAATTCATGGATATTAAATGTGATTGGCTTAGCAGGTTTTGGGGGATGGCGGTGAATGAAACATCATTGGTTTTCTTAGGGAACCTGAAAACTTGTATGTGTGTGGGCTGGCCTTCTTTTCCTCCCATCTCCCCATCCTTCCTCCTTGCCCTTCTCCCTTCTTCCCTCCCTCCCTTCCTTTTTTCTTGCCTTTCTGCCTCCCTCCCTGCCCTCCCTCCTTGCCTTCAGTCTTTTTCTCTTTCTCTCCTCTCTTCAATACAAAAGAACCAGTACAGAGAAATATGTTATCCTTATCTGATGAGCCTATTGCAAAAAAATTTTTTTTTGGCCACGATGTGCGGCTTTCGGGATCTTAGTTCCCGGGCCAGGGATTGAATCCAGGCCCTTGGCAGTGGAAGTTCAGAGTCCTAAGCACTGGACCGCCAGGGAATTCCCCCTTTTTTTCTTTTTTTAAAGAATCTTATGAGATAGTGTCTTTGAGTGTGCTTTTTAAAGAGTAAAATGCTAGGTTAGAAATAACACTTATTATTAATCTTTTTTTTTTTCAAGGTTGAAGGCACTAATGACAACTTGTCATTACATTTTGGTTAGACTTGCAGAGGGATTTGGGCTACTAGATGTCTTTTGACTAAGTTTTTTTCCTCTCTGGGGGAAAGGAGGGTACTTGGAAACATACATTTTAATGTAGTTGAACTGATGAGTGCCATGTTGCTGATAGCTCAGAAGTTTATGAACCAGGAGAATGATAAATTGGGTGTTTGATTTGAGAAACTGCTGGAAGCAAGTGAATGAACTAGAAAACTTGTCATCAACATATGTTAAATAGTCATTTTGTTTTATTATGGAGAATAAAAAAAGCCAAGGAATACTTAAAGGCATTCTTTCCATGACTTTTTTTTTTTTTTTTTGCGGTACGCGGGCCTCTCACTGTTGTGGTCTCTCCCGTTGCGGAGCACAGGCTCCGGACGCGCAGGCTCAGCGGCCATGGCTCATGGGCCCAGCCGCTCCGCGGCATGTGGGATCTTCCCGGACCGGGGCATGAACCCATGTCCCCTGCATCGGCAGGCGGACTCTCAACCACTGCGCCACCAGGGAAGCCCTCCGTGACGTTTTTAAGACTCTCCTGCAGCGTTTAAGTATACAACAGATTTCCTGTGACCATAAACTAAGTGGTGTCCTTTTTGATTTATGTTCTTATGGGCAGTTTCCAAAGACATATTCGTCCCCAGAAATTATTTGAATTTGTTAACTGTAAAGTGGCATATTTGGCATGTTTCAGAATGTGAGCTGCTATTCTTAGTAGAAGAAAGCTTGTACAACTTGCCTATTTCCCCATTTGTGCTCTAGGCTGATAAGTTGTTACTGGTTCATTCATTGATAAACTAGCTTAGCTGTCTAGCACACATATTCCATTCTATATTATTTTTCCTTCACATTTTTATGCTTGTTAATAAAAACTAATAGAAAGGAAGAAGCAGAATTTTCTCTTAGACTACTTCAATTTTTTATGCAGTGCAGCAAAGCTCAGGGACTCTGGGGAACAGAAGTAGTGGCAGATGGTCCAACTTGATGCTCTGCAAAGATAGGGTGGTTCCTTTTGATTACAGACACTGGCAGTCTGTGAAGTGAAGATATGGAGCCACAGTCTGTTTTACAGCATGCACTAACCATGTGTGTTGTGGTAAAGCCAAGAACAACTTTGTATGGGCATAGTAGAAGAGATGACTGCATTCACTTCTAGTTTCCACACACCCACACGTAACAATGCTGTCAACCTTGTATCTTTGAGCGCTAAGGCTAAATGGTATATACATTGCCACACTGTTTTCTGCTTTGAATTACAGATGATGTGCTCAGGGATAAAACTAGGACATAATAGTAGGGAGCTAGATTTATACCTTCTCAATAACAAGAGAAGTGGAGATTTATTTTCTTCATTATTTAAACAGCTACCCATACAGGGCCATACAGGATAGATTCTTTAAGAAATTTTTGTTCGTTTGAATTACAGGGACTGTATAAACAACAGTGAATAAAAGGCTAGGAAAAGCACAATTGTAGGAATGTAAATTGGTAGAGCCACTTGGAAGTTTGGTGGTTATTTATTAAATGAAAAAAATGTGACTGGCCTAGTTCTTACTAGAGAAGCATATGTATATATTTTTCTAAGGAGACATGTACATGATTTTTCATGGCAATTGTATGAAAGAAAAAATGAGAAACAGGCTAAATGTCAACAATAAGTGACATCTAGATGATCTATAGGATTGTTATGTGATGGAATATACTAATACTATGCAAAGGAATGAGCTACATTTCTATGGGTACTTCATATGAAAGCATGCAAAAAGATCTGAAAGGAGGTAGACCAAACATGATTATCTCTTGGGGAAGGGTGAGGGATCAAGACCACTGGGAGTCAGTGACTAGGGTTTAGTAGTGGTGATGCCTTTAGCCTTATCTGTATGCACTGTTTGACCTTAAAAAAATACTTTTACTTATTGTGTAATAAAAAATTAATCAAAAAATGATCCCAAAGTACCACGCAATACAACGACCACTGTTTTGCATAATGTCATTCATTTTTGTGTATATTCTGTACACTTTTAATAATCTTTGGTTAATTTATTATATTACAAACATGTTTTCATGTTTCTATAAAATCTTTCTTTTACCGTCTTTTCTGATACTCTTAAATTATTCGTTTAAATGAAATTCCCAGGAATGAATCACATGATGGAAGGATATGAACATTTCCTGCTCTTAAGTATTGCCATATTACTTTACAAAAGGATTTTGCCAGTGTATAATGCTGCCAGCAATGGTGAAGTGCACTAACTTCATGAACTCAGTGTTCAAATTTTTTTTTTAATTAATTAATTTTTGGCTTGTTGAGTCTTCGTTGCTGCACACGGGCTTTCTCTAGTTGTGGCGAGCGGGGGCTTCTCACTGTGGTGGCTTCTCTTGTTGCGGAGCACAGGTTCTAGGCACGCAGGCTTCAGTAGTTGTGGCATGCGGGCTCAGTAGCTGTGGCTCACAGGCTCTAGAGCGCAGGCTCAGTTGTTGTGGCGCATGGGCTTAGTTGCTCTGCGGCATGTGGGATCTTCCTGGACCAGGACTCGAACCTGGGTCCCCTGTACTGGCAGGTGGATTCTTAACCACTGTGCCTCCAGGGAAGCCCTTAAGTTTCTTCTTAAAAGCATAATGTAGAGATTAAGAGTATGGACCCTGGAAACTGAGTCCTTGGGTGCAAATCATGCTTCTCAACTGTGTGCCCTTGGGCAAGTGACTTACCTTTTGTGCTTCAATTTCCTCATTTATAAAATGGGAATAATAACAGTGTCTACTCTGTAGGGAAATTACAAGGATTATATGAAATAATATTTGTAAAACACCTGGAATACCTGACATAGGTCAAATGTTAGATAAAAAATTTAAAAAAAAAAGATAGTTTGGAGGTGATTTGGAGCAAGACTGGGTCATATCCAGTTTGTATCTTATCTGCCTTGTTTGATATTGTGTGATTATTTTTCTTCTAAAATTTGTCACTTTTTATCTTTTGAAGGAAGAACATACCACAAAAATGTATAAATAGTAATTTTTCAGTACATGGTATTGTAAGGTCGGATCTTAACAAACGGCACCGCGAAACAGAGGAAAGCTTCAAGTGAGCTTTATTAGGGAGCGCTCCCGGGCGAGGTTCACTGGTCCGAGAGAAAGGAGCCAGAGAAGTCGCACCCGGGCGAGGGTTGGGCAAGATTTTATAGGGGAAGAAGGGAAAGGGGTGTGGTGAATCTGGGAGGGCGCAGGGTATTCCTTATTTGGTGGTCTTTTCGGGTATCCTGGGGGACCGTTAGTCCCGCCCCTCGAAAGACGGGAAGGCTGGGCCGAGTGCAAAGTCCCCAGGTCAGTTCCTGGAACTGGGTGGTGTGGAATGTCTCCAGGTCAGTTTCTGGAACTGGGTGGTCCGGAGAGTTTCCGTCTGATGCAACCTGTGAATCTGATTGTGTTCCCCTGCCTCGGGCCAGTTGGCCTTACAGGTATCTGTTTTAATGATAAGGAAAAAGATGCATTTATCAGAGTTAAGAGATTTTGAGTCATTATTTGATTTTCTGCCTTTGCGCAGGTAAATGTCTAAATTATACCTATTCCACAGCACTTTTAGAATTAACGTACTATATTTCCCACCTGGGTTTCATTCAGTAGGTTACTAAATGAACTCGATTTAAAACTGGTTTTAGGCTGAGGAAAGATGTGAGCAGGAGATGCATTTAGTGATGACAAACATCAGGTACAAGATAATGAAAAAACATTTTTATTGAGCCCTTACTGTGAGTCAGTACAGTTTTAGATGCTGTGGTTCAGTAATAAGTGAAAGGCTGTGAATAGAAGAACAGATAGGACATTCATTTGATCGTCAAAAAATCTAAATCTTTATCCAAAAATTTATTGAACATCAGTAGTATTTAAGATTCTTTCATAGGTGTTGGGATACAGATTAGTAAGACCATTTCTTTGCTCTCAATTAAATTAACAAATACAGTATAAGTTGTGTTATTTAAAGGTTAAAGCATCGAAAGTTTGATACTGAGTAAATGGTGGTAAGGAAGGTCATTCTGTGGGAGGGACACCTACCTTTAGGTAATGGGGCATGGAAGCCTTTAGAATATGCTTCAAAAAAAAAAGTAAAAGAGAGACATTAAGCCTTGAAGGATGTTGGACCAATTGGAGTAATTGGGGATAAGAGGCAGAGGACAGTGCAAGGATGATGGCAGTGAGTATTAATATCATTAGGGAAAGGTAAGTACAGTTGACTCTTAACTCAGGTTTGAACTGTGCAGGTCCACTTGTACTCAGATTTTTTTCAATAGTAAATACATAGAGTACTGTATGATCGTGGTTGGATAAGTCTGAGGATATGGACCTGAGGATACAGGGGAACCATGGATATGGAAGAACTGCAGATATGGAGGACCAACTATAAGTTATATGTGGATTTTTCGACTGCATGGAGGGTTGACACTCCTAGCCCCCTGCATTATTCAAGGGTCAACTATAGTTTGAGGCTTTGTATCTCTACTTCTCATTCTAAGGTTTACAATTAAATTTTTCAAAAAAAAAGAAAGCGGACTTCCCTGGTGGTCCAGTGGTTGGGACTCTATGCTTCCACTTCAGGGGGCAGAGTTTCAATCCTTGGTCTGGGAACTAGGATCCCACATGCCGTGCAGCCAAAAAAAAAAAAAAAAAAGATAAAATTTTTCATCTATTTATTGCATGCTAGAATATTTTAGATCTTTTTGTTTTAAGACAAGGATCCTCATCATCAATATTCTGGTCTTGGCTAGTTTCTCCAAATTTAATCTATAATAAACTCCATCTGTAAAAATTACTTTCATTTTAAATCTAATTTTTAGATGTAAAAACTCTTGCTTGGGACTCCTGTTTTCAAAGTGGTCTTTTATATTCTTGATGTACAGAGTAACATTATCTTTATTAAACTTTGCCTTTACTGGTTTTCTGATCCTTTGAATTTTGCATTATCTACATTTTTCTAGTACTATTTCTCATTGTGAGGTTCTGACCTATAGTAGATTTGTTTCTGATTGCCCCCTTATACATTTTATATATTCAAGTAGCCATTAATTGTATTTAATATGCTCTCCTTATTGTATTAGATATCAAGGTCTACTTCAGAAGTTGTTCTTTTCTACTAGGTTAATGTATGTCGTAGTTACCTTTGCAATCTATTCGTGCCAGGCATAATTTATTCATCACTAGTTTGCTTTTTGCGATTTTTCCATGTCATATTTGTAGAAATTTCTTTGTTTCTATTGTGGGATTTCTTCTATATTACTTCTGCTTTTATGTTTAGTTAACCATTTATATATTGTTCTTTTCCTCTCTAATAGATACTTTGAAAACATTGAAGGAATGGTTATTTTGGCTTTTCCTTCAAAATGCTATATTTCTGTTTTAGATTAGAGTCATAAAACAAAGTACTGTGAATGCTTAAAGGGAGTTGTGAAAATTTATTTTGGTAGGCATGTTAACTACCAAAAATTAGATTTGTACTATTGAGTGATTTAATGATGTTAGAGAAACATATTGAATTACCTGAGCTATTGAAATGTGTTTTTTTAATCTAAGAGAGAGTACGCTAGTTTTAAAGTACTCTATACATTGACTTCCAAAAGTTTATTTGGAATTTAAAATTTATTTCTCCATAGAAACAGTGTTATAAATGATGATTAGATTCATAGGGTGGTGACTTACAGAAATTTAAGTCGCTATGTAGCTGAAATACTGTACATTTGCAATAAAAAAAATAACAGAAACAATTCTGTGGGAATACTAGATGAAGCACAATAACAATTAAATTGAAAAGTCATTTAAAAATGTATCTAAATGCTAATATTTGAAGATGTGGAATACTATTTCCTGCTAGGTCAGTGAGTCTTTTTCAGATGCAACTTCAGAGTGTTTATCAACTACTGTTAGTCACATAGAGGGATAAGAGTATTCTTAGGGAATTTTTGTCCATTTGTAAGTAGCTGGGGAGTTGTCAGTACATTAGGTATTTGTATTTGTAGGACTGTTCCTATGCATCTGGGATAGGTTTATTAGTTTTTCACATAAGTAGAATCTACTCTTTTTTTATCAGCCTTCTTTTGTTCAGTATAATAACTGTGAGCTTCATCCATGTTACTTGGTTGAGTAGCTTTTGCCTCTTCAGTGCTGAATAGTATTCTGTAATATTAATATATCATAATTTTTTGTTAACTTGTTCAATGAACGTTTGGGTCATTTCCAGTTTTTTGCTATTATCAATGAAGTTACTGTGAACATTTTGTACAAGTCTTCTGGGATCATCATATGTTTTTATTTCTCTTAGGTAAATACTTAGTGAAATTGCTAGGTCATAGGATAGGTATGTGTTAACTTAATAAAAAACTGCTAAGCCTTTTCACAAAGTAGATATACCATTTTATTATATTCCCACTAGCAATGAGTAAGAGTTTCAGTTCCTCTATATCCTTGCCAACATTTGGTGTTCTCAGGCTTTTAAATTATAGCCATTTTAATGGTTGTGTAGTAGTATCTCATCATGGTTTTAATTTGTATTTCCTTGATTGCTAACGAAATTGAACACCTTTTCTAATGTTCTAATGAATACCTTAGCTATCCTCTTTTATGAAATGCTCATTTAAGTCTTTTCTTCCAACTTTCAGTTGGGCTCTCTGTCCTTCTAATGTTTGTTTTAAAGGACGATAATAAAAGGAGTCTGATAGTTAAAGATCATTCCCTGTGACGTGAAGTTGTAGATACTCAGAAGCAGTGTAGTTAATACTCTTAAATCTGGCGATGACTGTTTTGTGGGTTGATGAGGGGTCTTGGCATTGGACTTTTAATGATCTCGTTTGCGTTTTGTATTTTGATAGATGGAATTCAGAATAAGTAGAAAGCTTATTAATTTAGACTGTAATAATAGAGTTTATACTTTGGGTTCACAGGTACAGCCATAACTGCCATGATCTGCCACAGAAACAGTTTGTATAAGCATTGTTGTAACTCCTATGAGCCATTACTTTTTTTGAGGGCAATATTGCTTAGAGATCAAAATCAGCACTTATAGTTTTAGCATTGTCCTTGATTAGCCAAATCAATCTTTTTTTTGCCTCACTTATAAAAATTGGGAACTTTTTTCCTGTTTTATGGTGGTATTGTGGAAAATTGTGACACTCAGAAGTCCTTTAATCTTTTTAGAAGAATAAATACATAATCATTAAAATTAGTTTTTTTTTTTTAACATCTTTATTGGAGTATAATTGCTTTACAATGGTATGTTAGCTTCAGCTTCACAACAAAATGAATCAGTTATATACATACATATATTCCCATATCTCTTCCCGCTTGCGTCTCCCTCCCTCCCACCCTCCCTATCCCACCCCTCCAGGCGGTCACAAAGCACCGAGCTGATCTCCCTGTGCTATGCGGCTGCTTCCCACTAGCTATTTACCTTACGTTTGGTAGTGTATATATGTCCATGCCTCTTTATCGCTTTGTCACCGTTTACCCTTCCCCCTCCCCATAACCTCAAGTCCATTCTCTAGTAAGTCTGTGTCTTTATTCCTGTTTCACCCCTAGGTTTTTCATGACATTTTTTTTTAAATTCCATATATATGTGTTAGCATACGGTATTTGTCTCTCTCTTTCTTACTTCACTCTGTATGACAGACTCTAGGTCTATCCACCTCATTACAAATAGCTCAATTTCGTCTCTTTTTATGGCTGAGTAATATTCCATTGTATATATGTGCCACATCTTCTTTATCCATTCATCCGATGATGGACACTTAGGTTGTTTCCATCTCCGGGCTATTGTAAATAGAGCTGCAATGAACATTTTGGTATATGACTCTTTTTGAATTATGGTTTTCTCAGGGTATATGCCCAGTAGTGGGATTGCTGGGTCATATGGTAGTTCTATTTGTAGCTTTTTAAGGAACCTCCATACTGTTCTCCACAGTGGCTGTATCAATTTACATTCCCACCAACAGTGTAAGAGGGTTCCCTTTTCTCCACACCCTCTCCAGCATTTATTGTTTCTAGATTTTTTGATGATGGCCATTCTGACTGGTGTGAGATGATATCTCATTGTAGTTTTGATTTGCATTTCTCTCATGATTAGTGATGTTGAGCATTCTTTCATGTGTTTGTTGGCACTCTGTATATCTTCTTTGGAGAAATGTCTATTTAGGTCTTCTGCCCATTTTTGGATTGGGTTGTTTGTTTTTTTGTTATTAAGCTGCATGAGCTGCTTATAAATTTTGGAGATCAATCCTTTGTCAGTTGCTTCATTTGCAAATATTTTCTCCCATTCTGAGGGTTGTCTATTGGTCTTCTTTATGGTTTCCTTTGCTGCGCAAAAGCTTTTAAGTTTCATTAGGTCCCATTTGTTTACTCTTGTTTTTATTTCCATTTCTCTAGGAGGTGGGTCAAAAAGGACCTTGCTGTGATTTATGTCATAGAGTGTTCTGCCTATGTTTTCCTCTAAGAGTTTGATAGTTTCTGGCCTTACATTTAGGTCTTTAATCCATTTTGAGCTTATTTTTGTGTATGGTGTTAGGGAGTGATCTAATTTCATACCTTTACATGCAGCTGTCCAGTTTTCCCAGCACCACTTATTGAATAGGCTGTCCTTTCTCCACTGTACATTTCTGCCTCCTTTGTCAAAGATAAGGTGACCATATGTGCGTGGGTTTATCTCTGGGCTTTCTATCCTGTTCCATTGATCTATCTTTCTGTTTTTGTGCCAGTACCATACCGTCTTGATAACTGTAGCTTTGTAGTATAGTCTGAAGTCTGGGAGCCTGATTCCTCCAGTTCCTTCTTTCGTTCTCAAAATTGCTTTGGCTATTCGGGGTCTTTTGTGTTTCCATACAAATTGCAAAATTTTTTGTTCTAGTTCTGTGAAAAATGCCAGTGGTAGTTTGATAGGGATTGCATTGAATCTATAGATTGCTTTCGGTAGTAGAGTCATTTTCACAATGTTGATTCTTCCAATCCAAGAACATGGTATATCTCTCCATCTATTTGTATCGTCTTTAATTTCTTTCATCAGTGTCTTATAATTTTCTGCATACAGATCTTTTGTCTCCTTAGGTAGGTTTATTCCTAGATATTTTATTCTTTTTGTTGCAATGGTAAATGGGAGTGTTTTCTTGATTTCACTTTCAGATTTTTCATCATTAGTATATAGGAATGCCAGAGATTTCTGTGCATTAATTTTGTATCCTGCCACTTTACCAAATTCATTGATTAGCTCTAGTAGTTTTCTGGTAGCATCTTTAGGGTTCTCTATGTATAGGATCATGTCATCTGCAAACAGTGACAGCTTTACTTCTTCTTTTCCGATTTGGATTCCTTTTATTTCCTTTTCTTCTCTGATTGCTGTGGCTAAAACTTCCAAAACTATGTTGAATAAGAGTGGTGAGAGTGGGCAACCTTGTCTTGTTCCTGATCTTAGTGGAAATGCTTTCAGTTTTTCACCATTGAGGAGGATGTTTGCTGTGGGCTTGTCATATATGGCCTTTATTATGTTGAGGAAAGTTCCCTCTATGCCTACTTTCTGGAGGGTTTTTATCATAAATGGGTGTTGAATTTTGTCAAAAGCTTTCTCTGCATCTATTGAGATGATCATATGGTTTTTCTCCTTCAGTTTGTTAATATGGTTTATCACATTGATAGATTTGCGTATATTGAAGAATCCTTGCATTCCTGGAATAAACCCCACTTGATCATGGTGTATGATCCTTTTAATGTGCTGTTGGATTCTGTTTGCTAGTATTTTGTTGAGGATTTTTGCATCTATGTTCATCAGTGATATTGGCCTGTAGTTTTCTTTCTTTGTGACATCCTTGTCTGGTTTTGGTATCAAGGTGATGGTGGCCTCGTAGAAGGAGTTTGGGAGTGTTCCTCCCTCTGCTATATTTTGGAAGAGTTTGAGAAGGATAGGTGTTAGCTCTTCTCTAAATGTTTGATAGAATTCGCCTGTGAAGCCATCTGGTCCTGGGCTTTTCTTTGTTGGAAGATTTTTAATCACAGTTTCAATTTCAGTGCTTGTGATTGGTCTGTTCATATTTTCTATTTCTTCCTGATTCAGTCTTGGCAGGTTGTGCATTTCCAAGAATTTGTCCATTTCTTCCAGATTGTCCATTTTATTGGCATAGAGTTGCTTGTAGTAATCTCTCATGATCTCTTTTATTTCTGCAGTGTCAGTTGTTACCTCTCCTTTTTCATTTCTAATTCTATTGATTTGAGTCTTCTCCCTTTTTTTCTTGATGAGTCTGGCTAGTGGTTTATCTATTTTGTTTATCTTCTCAAAGAACCAGCTTTTAGTTTTATTGATCTTTGCTATTGTTTCCTTCATTTCTTTTTCATTTATTTCTGATCTGATTTTTATGATTTCTTTCCTTCTGCTAGCTTTGGGGTTTTTTTGTTCTTCTTTCTCTAATTGCTTGAGGTGCAAGGTTAGGTTGTTTATTCGAGATGTTTCCTGCTTCTTAAAGTGGGCTTGTATTGCTATAAACGTCCCCCTTAGAACTGCTTTTGCTGCATCCCACAGGTTTTGGGTCGTTGTGTCTCCATTGTCGTTTGTTTCTAGGTATTTTTTGATTTCCTCTTTGATTTCTTCAGTGGTCACTTCATTATTAAGTAGTGTATTGTTTAGCCTCCATGTGTTTGTATTTTTTACAGATCTTTTCCTGTAATTGATATCTAGTCTCATGGCGTTGTGGTCAGAAAAGATACTTGATACAATTTCAATTTTCTTAAATTTACCAAGGCTAGATTTGTGACCCAAGATATGATCTATCCTGGAGAATGTTCCATGAGCACTTGAGAAAAATGTGTATTCTGTTGTTTTTGGATGGAATGTCCTATAAATATCAATTAACTCCATCTCGTTTAATGTATCATTTAAAGCTTGTGTTTCCTTATTTATTTTCATTTTGGATGATCTGTCCATTGGTGAAAGTGGGGTGTTAAAGTCCCCTACTATGAATGTGTTACTGTCGATTTCCCCTTTTATGGTTGTCAGTATTTGCCTTATGTATTGAGGTGCACCTAAGTTGGGTGCATAAATATTTACAATTGTTATATCTTCCTCTTGGATCGATCCCTTGATCATTATGTAGTGTCCTTCTTTGTCTCTTCTAATAGTCTTTGTTTTAAAGTCTATTTTGTCTGATATGAGAATTGCTACTCCAGCTTTCTTTTGGTTTCCATTTGCATGAAATACCTTTTTCCATCCCCTTACTTTCAGTCTGTATGTGTCTCTAGGTCTGAAGTGGGTCTCTTGTAGACAGCAAATATATGGGTCTTGTTTTTGTATCCATTCAGCCAATCTGTGTCTTTTGGTGGGAGCATTTAGTCCATTTACATTTAAGGTAATTATCGATATGTGTGTTCCTATTCCCATTTTCTTAATTGTTTTGGGTTCATTATTGTAGGTCCTTTCCTTCTTTTGTGTTTCTTGCCTAGAGAAGTTCCTTTAGCAGTTGTTGTAGAGCTGGTTTGGTGGTGCTGAACTCTCTCAGCTTTTGCTTGTCTGTAAAGGTTTTAATTTCTCCATCAAATCTGAATGAGATCCTTGCTGGGTAAAGTAATCTTGGTTGCAGGTTTTTCTCCTTCAACACTTTCAATATGTCCTGCCACTCCCTTCTGGCTTGCAGAGTTTCTGCTGAAAGATCAGCTGTTAACCTTATGGGGATTCCCTTGTGTGTTATTTGTTGTTTTTCCCTTGCTGCTTTTATTATGTTTTCTTTGTATTTAATTTTTGACAGTTTGATTAATATGTGTCTTGGCGTATTTCTCCTTGGATTTATCCTGTATGGGACTCTCTGTGCTTCCTGGACTTGATTAACTATTTCTTTTCCCATATTAGGGAAGTTTTCAACTATAATCTCTTCAAATATTTTCTCAGTCCCTTTCTTTTTCTCTTCTTCTTCTGGAACCCCTATAATTCGAATGTTGGTGCGTTTAATGTTGTCCCAGAGGTCTCTGAGACTGTCCTCAGTTCTTTTCATTCTTTTTTCTTTTTTCTGCTCTGCAGTAGTTATTTCCACTATTTTATCTTCCAGGTCACTTATCCGTTCTTCTGCCTCAGTTATTCTGCTACTGATCCCATCTAGAGTACTTTTAATTTCATTTATTGTGTTGTTCATCGTTGCTTGTTTCATCTTTAGTTCTTCTAGGTCCTTGTTAACTGATTCTTGCAATTTGTCCATTCTATTGTCCATTCTATCTCCAAGATTTTGGATCAACCTTACTATCATTATTCTGAATTCTTTTTCAGGTAGACTGCCTATTTCCTCTTCATTTGTTAGGTCTGGTGGGTTTTTATCTTGCTCCTTCATCTGCTGTGTGTTTTTCTGTCTTTTCATTTTGCTTATCTTACTGTGTTTGGGGTCTCCTTTTTTGCAGGCTGAAGGTTCGTAGTTCCTGTTGTTTTTTGTGTCTGTCCCCAGTGGCTAAGCTTGGTTCAGTGGGTTGTGTAGGCTTCCTGGTGGAGGGTACTAGTGCCTGTGTTCTGGTGGGTGAGGCTGGATCTTGTCTTTCTGGTGGGCAGGTCCACGTCTGGTGGTGTGTTTTGGGGTGTCTGTAGACTTACTATGATTTTGGGCAGCCTCTCTGCTAATGGGTGGGGTTGTGTTCCTGTCTTGCTAGTTGTTTGGCATAGGATGTCCAGCACTGTAGCTTGCTGGTCGTTGAGTGAAGCTGGGTGCTGGTGTTGAGATGGAGATCTCTCGGAGATTTTTGCTGTTTGATATTATGTGCAGCTGGGAGGCCTCTTGTGGACCAGTGTCCTGAAGTTGGCTCTCCCACCTCAGAGGCACAGCACTGACTCCTGGCTGCAGCACCAAGAGCCTTTCATCCACAGGGCTCCTTAATTTGGGATGATTCGTTGTCTATTCAGGTATTCCACAGATGCAGGATATATCAAGTTGATCGTGGAGCTTTAATCCGCTGCTTCTGAGGCTGCTGGGAGAGATTTCCCTTTCTCTTCTTTGTTCTGACAGTTCCCAGGGGCTCAGCTTTGGATTTGGCCCCGCCTGTGCGTGTAGGTCGCCGGAGGGCGTCTGTTCTTTGCTCAGACAGGACGGGGTTAAAGGAGCCGCTGATTCGGAGGCTCTGGCTCACCCAGGCCGGGGGGTAGGGAGGGTCACGGAGTGCGGGGCGGGCCTGCAGCGGCAGAGGCCGGCGTGACGCTGCAGCCTGAGGGCGCCGTGCGCTCTCCCGGGGGAGCCGTCCCTGGATCCCGGGACCCTGGCAGTGGCGGGCTGCACAGGCTCCCCGGAAGGGCGTGTGGCTAGTGACCTGTGCTCGCACACAGGCCTCCTGGCGGCAGCAGCAGCGGCCTCAGCGTCCCATGTCCGTCTCTGGGCTCCGCAATCTTAGCCGCGGCTCGCGCCCGTCCCTGGAGCTCTCTCAAGCAGCGTTCTTAATCCCCTCTCCTCGTGCACCAGGAAACAAAGAGGGACGTAAAAGTCTCTTGCCTCTTCGGCAGGTCCAGACCCCTCCCCGGACTCTCTCCCGGCCAGCCGCGGCGCACCAACGCCCTGCAGGCTGTGTTCACGCTGCCAACCTCAGTCCTCTCCTGGCGCTCCGACAAAAGCCGGAGCCTCAGCTCCCAGTCCCGCCCGCCCCGGCGGGCGAGCAGACAAGCCTCTCGGCTGGTGAGTGCCGGTCGGCCCGATCCTCTGCGCTGGAATCTGTCCGCTTTGCCCTCCGCACCCCTGTTGCTGTGTTCTCCTCCGCGGCTCCCAAGCTCCCCCACTCCGCCTCCCGAAGTCTCCACCCGCGAAGGGGCTTCCTAGTGTGTGGACACTTTTCCTCCTTCACAGCTCTCTCCCGCTGGTGCAGGACCCGTCCCTATCCTTTTGTCTCTGTTTAGTTTTTTCTTTTGCCCTAACCAGGTACGTGGGGGGTTCCTTGCCTTTTGGGAGGTCTGAGGTCTTCTGCCAGCGTTCAGTAGGTGCTCCGTAGGAGTTGTTCCACGCGTAGATGTACTTCTGGTGTATCTGTGGAGAGGAAGGTGATCTCCGCGTCTTACTCTTCCGCCATCTTCCCGGAAGTCCTAAAATTAGTTTTTTATATTATCTTATTTAGAGCTGATTTCCTGTATCAAAACGAATTGATCATTTATATTAGAAACTCTAGTTTACAGAACAAATGTTAGGCCAGTTTCAGAATTTCTAATTTTGTTCCACTTGATTAAAGATTATGAATATGTGTGTGAGTTTAATCATTCAGCCTTGCTTTGCCCCTTTTTAATTTAATTTTATTTGTTTATTTTTTTTAAAAAATATTTATTTGGTTGCATTGGGTCTTAGTTGCAGCAGGCGGGCTCCTTAGTTGTGGCATGCAAACTCTTAGTTGCGGCATGCATGTGGGATCTAGTTCCCTGATGAGGGATCAAACCCTGGCCTCCTGCATTGGGAGCATGGAGTCTTAATCACTGTGCGACCAGGGAAGTCCCTGCCCCTTCTTATGAGGGAAAAAACTCTTATGACACCATTTGGCCCTAGATATATTCTGAAACTCTTGTTTTCTGAAGTCACTAGTGGCAAAAAACGTGCTGGTTGTGGGCTGCCTCTTACCTAAGATGTTCCATTTAGGTTGGCCTTTATTGTCTACTTGAAGTGGCTTTGCAATAGTTTTTGCTATAGGTAGTCTGCTAGAGAGACTTTTGGTAGGTAAATTCATTTTAGATCAGCTGCACCAAGCACATTTATAATTTAATATTGGTTGTGATTTCTTTGCTACACTGGGCATTTTCCTTCTTCTGTATTTGGAAATTTTTACTCTAGTTTGGCAGTGAAAGGCATATTTCCCAGTGTTTGTTTACTTCTGTGGTTATCTTCTGATTCAAATGTTGTTAAATTTTCATCCATGCCTTTGGAACTAAACTGTTAAAACAGCAATTCCTATCTTTCAGCAAAAATCTGAATGCATGACAAGCTTTGGCTCTATGAGAAAGATGAAGAAATAGATTACTTGGTCCCTGCTTTCCAGAGACTTAAAATCTACTTGGAGAGATAAGACTTAACCATTACCTTTGAAAAAAAGTTGTGATATAAGGCAGTATATAATAGGAGTATAGAACACCAATATTGTGGTCTAACGTGAAATATTTTATAACCACGTAATGAGTAATAGTGAAGTACTGAACTTTGTTTAAAAAAAAGCTTACCTTTACAAAAGTGGATTAAAGTTCATATACTTCACATATGTATATGATTTATTTATTTTTTAAAAATTATTTATTTGGCTGCACCAGGTCTTAGTTGCGGCATGCGGGATCTTTAGTTGCAACATGTGAACTCTTAGTTGTGGCATATGGGATCTAGTTCCCTGACCAGGGCCCGGGCCCCCCACATTGGGAGTGCAGAGTCTTAGCCACTGATCCACCAGGGAAGTCCCCTATATGATTTAAATGGAAGTAAAAAGAGTGTTGTTACAGCTAGTGTTCAGGGAATGCATGTGGAAATGAAAACATCCATCCTGCGTCATTGCAGAAAAAGTTTGATAACTACTGGTATAGATAAAAAAAAAATTTTTAGGAGTTTAGAGATGAGCATTGTGCTGTTCTTTCTTTCACACTGAGGTTTTTTTGGTGAGATCACTAAAGTACAGACTTTTATTTTCCTTTCAAAGACAGTGAGTTCTAATCCCTTCCTCTGATCCTGCAAAAGCCATTTAAATAGCTTTTTTATCTAAACTAGAAAGGAGGAGTCGGCCTATTTATTATTGGTACTGTAAATATTGTATTGGTCTGCTGTAACAAAATACCATTGACTAGGTGGCTTAAAAAAGAGAAACTAATTTTCTCACATTTGTGGAAGCTGAAAAGTCCAAGATCAAGGTTCTGGCAGGGTTTGATTTCTGGTGATGGCTCTTTTCCTGGCTTGCAGATGGCTGCCTTATCTCTGTGCCTTCAAGTGGCTTTTCTCCTGTGTGCTTGAAGGGAGAGAAAGAGAGTTCTTAAGCTCTCTGGTGCTAATCTTATTTTTAAACAATCAGGACCCCACCCTTCTGACCTCATTTAACCTTAATTACTTTCTAGTCTAAATATAGCTACACTGGGTTTAGGGTTTCAACATATGAATTTTGGGGGACATATCAGTTTATAACATTCTGCCCGCTGGCCCCCCCAAATTAATGTCCTCCTTGCGTTGAAAATACATTCATTCCATCCCAGCAGCCTCCAAAGTCTTAACTCATTCCAGCACGAACTGTAAAGTCTGAAGTCTATAGTCTCATCTGAATATCATCTAAATCCAGGTGTGGATGAGACTGGAGATAAGCTTGCAAAAGTACAATGCTGGGACAGAATAGAATATACATTCTCATTCCAAAAGGGAGAAGTCGAAAGAAGAAAGGAGTGACAGTTCTCAAGCAAGTCTGAAATTTACAAAGGGAAATTCCATTAGATTTTTTAAAAATATTTATTTATTTGGTTGCACTGGGTCTTAGTTGTGGCAGGTGGGCCTCTTGATTGCAGCTTGCCGGCTTCTTAGTTGTGGCATGTGAACTCTTAGTTGCGGCATGCATGTGGGATCTAGTTCCCTGACCAGGGATTGAACCCACGCCCCTGAATTGGGAGCACAGAGTCTTAACCACTGCGCTACCAGGGAAGTCCCTCTGTTAGATGTTAAGACTTGAATACTCCTCTTTGGTTTCATGCACTGCCCTCCAGGTGCATTGGGGAAGCAGCGTCACCCCCAAGGCTCTGTGGGGAAGCCTTGCCCCCAGCCCCTGGGCCATGACCTTGCTCTTGAGGCACTAGGTGGTGGCATCTTGGTCCCCCACCCGCAAACCAAGGAGGCCGCACCTTTTGAAGATGAGGAAGAGCCAGCACTACACCCTGGACCAGTGGCGGGAGTGGCAGCCCTGCCCTCTCAGAATCGCCTTTGGGGTCAGTCTTCCCTTTTCTTGAAGGATGATGCATGTTTGTAGCTGGTAACTATTGTTCCATCCTGTAGAATCCCAGACAGCCTTCTTTCATTCTGTCCCATTTGTTTTCTATTCCTTTTAGTCCCAGCTAGCAGTGTTTCTGCTCCTATAATCCCATCTTTATTCCTGACTTCTGCTGAAGTGGTTGATTAAGTTTGTGGTTCACCTCCTTATCAAATAGATGTTAGCCACATCTATTGTTAGTGTTCTCTTCAGATCAAGCCTTTATCATTTTTTGCAGCAGTATGGATAGGCTGAGAATTTTCCAAACCTTCAAGTTCCGGGTCCTTTTTGTTTAACAATTCCTTCAATTTATCTCTTTCCTCACATTTTACTAAAAAGAAGTACGAGAAAAACAAGTCTTCAACACTTTGCTTAGAAATCTCTTCACCCAAATATCCAATTTCATCACTTGAAAGTTCTGTATTCTACAGAACACTAGAACATGACAACAGTTCAGACAAGTTCTTTGTCACTTTTTAGCAAGGATCACCTCTCCTCCAGTTTTTTGTTCCTCATTTCTGTCTGAGATCTTTTTTTTTTAATTTTTAATTTTTATTTATTTTTGGCTGTGTTGGGTCTTTGTTGCGGCGAGTGGTGCTACTCTTTGTTGCGGTGCGCAGACTTCTCACTGCGGTGGCTTCTCTTGTTGTGGAGTACAGGCTCTAGGTGCGCAGGCTTCAGTAATTGTGGCACACAGGCTCAGTAGTTGTGGCTTGCAGGCTCTAGAGCACAGGCTCAGTAGTTGTGGTGCAAGGGCTTAGTTGCTCTGGGGCATGTGGGATCTTCCCAGACCAGGGCTCAAAACTGTGTCCCCTGCGTTGGCAGGTGGATTCTTAACCACTGTGCCACCAGGGAAGTCCCTAAGATCTTTTTACCCAACCGAACTTGGGTTCACTTGCCCATCACGCAGTAAAGCCAATCTACTGACACCGGATTGTGGTGAAAGAAAGTATGGCCTTTATTTGTAGGTCACCAAGCAAGGAGAGTGGGCAGCTAATGATCAAAAAACCTGAACTCTCCCGTGGCTTTCAGGCAGGGGTTTTAAAAGGCAGCACTAGGGATGAGGGTCACAGAGTACATGATCAACTAGTGGACATTTTTCTGATTGGTTGGTGGTAATGTTCAGGAATCTTAATCAACAACTTTCTGGTTCCAACCAGTTTAGGGTCTATGTGCTTATGGTCATGCTTGTGGTCAGCTTGTAGTTACCATCCTCCACTGGGTTGGGGGTCTTAGTTTCAGCAGAACAACTGAAAGATACACGTCAGACTGTTATCTGTATCCCTTCAGTGACTTAGTCCTGTGACTCCATTGTTCAAGCTATTATTACTTCTCTTGCTTGACTGCTTTCCTTTGTTTCTGCATTTTCCACTTCTCTAATCATTAACTGCTTGAGTCTGCTCTTTGGCCAAACAAGCGGGGGACACAGAGGGCCTAGTACCCAGGAAGGCTCTGCAGGGTCCCACTTGGTTTCAGTCCCCCCTTTTCTTTGATATTCCTCAGTCCTGAGGGGAAAGGGGTGGGACAAGAAAGGGAATAAATTTTGGATAGAGAGGTTAATCATAAACTCTGCAGGGGAACTTGGTTTTAGGGGGACTTGGTTTCAGTCTCACCAGAATGGCCTTAAGCATTCATATTCCTAACCTACATTCTGTTCATGATGTGTTCTTTGAGATAACAGAGACTCTCTCCATAGCCCTCCTCTTTCTAAACTCTCCCCAGAATTGCCTTTGATGTCCATATTTTTGCCAACAGTTCCTTAACAGCAGTCTAAGCCTTTTCTATCAAGTGCCTCAAAACTCCCCCCGCCTCTACCCATTACCCAGTTCCAAAGCTGCTTCCACATTTTTAGGCATTTGTTATAGCAGCAGCTCACTTCTCAATACCAAATTCTGTATTAATCAGCTTGGGCTACCATAACAAATATCACAGACTGGGTGGCTTAAACAACAGAAATTTATTTTCTCATAGTTCTGGAGGCTGGAAAATCTAAGATCAGGGTTCTGGCAGGATTTGGTTTCTGATGGGGACTCTGGTGGCTTGCAGATGGCTGCCTTCTCTCTGGCTTCTCACATGGCCTTTTGTGTGTATGTGGGGAGAGGTGGTGAGTGCAAGCACTCTGGTGTTTTTTCTTAGGTGGACACTAATCCAATGGCCCCACCCTTATAATCTCATTTAACAGTAGTTACTTCTTAACTCCAAATGCAGCCACACTGGGGGTCAGGGCTTCAGCATATGAATTTTGTTAGTGACGTTCATTTAGTCCATAACAGAAATGTAAATACAGTTGACCTTTGAATAACTTAGGAGTTCTGGGTGCTGACCCATAGTTGAAAATCTGTGTATGATTTACAGTCGGCCTTCTGTATACAACGTTCCTCCATATCTGTGGTTCTGCATCTGAGGATTCAACCAACCTCGGATGGCTGATGGCGTAGTCCTCTGTGTTTACTTTTGGAAAAAAATCTGCGTATAAGTGTACCTGAGTAGTTTAAACCCACGTTGTTCAAAGGTCAGCTGTACAATGTGAAATATTCAAGTTTTTCTATAGACTTGGTCTTCATCAAGTCTGAGTATAACTTAGAACCAAGCAGACATCTAGAACTCACCATAGATCCTTTTTTCTTTCTTGTTTTTTTCACAGCTAATTATTCATTGAACTCTGTTCAGTCAACTCTCACATCTCTTGAATCTGCCTTACCTTACCTCCCTTTTATAGTTTAAGTCCTCAACTCTTGTCTGAACTAACACAGTAGCCTCTAAACTGCTCTTTATGCTGCTTATCTGGTCTTTTCCCAGTCTTTTAAACACATTAATATGAGTGTGAACATAAATCTGATTGTTATTTCTTTGTTTAAAACTCAGGAATAGCTTAGAGTGTCCTTTCATGCAGTTGCATCTGATATCTCTATCTATCTAGGATTAAGTTTGGATGAATATTAAACAGGAAATATGTGATATAGTTCTTTATTTTTCTTATACGTAAATCTGGAGATAGAATATCCAGAGGTTGTATGGCAATTCCATGGTTGTTAAGCTTTTTCTGTCTCTTTGACTTCACCATCTTTAGTGTATGGTTTTTAACTTGAAGTTCACTTGCAGGGTAAAATGGCTTCTGGAGAGGCAGCCATCCCATCTTGAGATCCAGGTGAGAAGAAGAGATAATAGCAAAAGGACATTGCTAGCTATCTGGAGCTTTTAAGGTGTCTTCTTGGAGCAATTTCTATTACATTTCATTGGCTATTTCTAGTTCCATAGCAAGGGAAGCTGGAAAGTATAGTCTTTTACCTGGGAACATTATCACCTCGAAAAAAGGATTCTGTTTATCTGCCAGTTATCATTCCAACCTCATTTCCTGCGGCTCTGTTTCTTGTACCCTGTACTTCATTTATATCAAACTACCTGCAATCCCCTGATTATCCATGCTACTTTATTCTTTTATATATGTTTTCCTTACATGGATTACACTTCTGCCCTTTTTGGCCACGTGAACTCCTATCCTGCAAGGGTCAACATCTCTTGGAAGCCTTTCTTAATTACCAGCTGGGACAATTAATCACTGGCTATTTGGGGACTCCATTTTAATACCTCCTCTTTAACATTTCCTGTCTGGCATTGCAGTTATTTTGGTTGTGCCTTTTTTCCCTACTAAATTTTGAAGTATTAGAATGCAGGGACTATGTCTTATTCATTTTGACTGTGCCTGACACATAGTAGATCATTTAATAAGTGATTGTTGAAAAAAATCAGCTAAAAGTACAATTTAATAACAGCTAGGTGGAATGTTATTCTTGTAGGCCACATGCAATTAGGAACTGCCTCTAAGAACTACAGATAATGAATATATAGGGTATGTGGGCTGTAACATTAAAATGATGGAATTAGAGAAAGTTGTGAAATCCCTGGTTGAATGATTTGAACATGCTTATTGCTTAAAACAAGGTGAAATAGAATTAGTGTTGATAGCTCTGCTTTGTAAATGAATTTTTGTAAATGAATTTTTTTTTTGGCAGATTATGCTTCCCCCTCCTCTTTTAAAACAGTTATAACAAACTAACAGTTATAACAAACTAGGTCTGTTTCATCTTTGATTTTCTTTCCCAAGGACAGTGTGTCCATTGCCTTGCTAAGTTGTACTTCATTATACAAGTCAAGTTGACTATGAGAAAAGAGAAAATATTCATTTAAACTTTCAGGAAGGAAGGCTCTCAATGGTCTTAGAACCTCAGATCAGGAAGTAAAGCTAACCTAATTTTTTTTATCCTTTTGACTTGGAATATATTTTCCCTCCCTCCCTTCCTTCCTTCCCCCCGCCACCCTTCTTTCTACAGATTTTAGATACCAAAGTTCTTTGTGAAGAAATAGATCACAGTCTTCTCTCTCTGCCTCCCCTTTTTTTCTCTAAGGCTAGGTTACTCCTGATTTCTGAAATGGTGCCCTTAAATGTAGTACAGATGGGATTTTGATCTCTCCCAGTGGGGTTGAAAGTTTAAATCTTCAGTTTAGCTCTCTTTGGCTAGAGGTAATGGTTTAGTATTCCTGAAGGAGAGTTGTATGGTTGACTATTTTAGGGCCAACTTCTTTAGTAACACTTTTGATGGAAGTACCATTTTCTTTAGTACTTACGTATCTAACTTGTGTTACAGAGATTTGTAAATATTTAGAAGAGTAGTATAATATGTGAAATTCTTCAGATGCCTATGGAGAAAAGAAAACCAGTACAGATGTAATACTTAGTATTCGTGTTTATGGCAGATTATATTTCCAAAAGATAACTATGACAAATATCTCCCATCCCACAAGCTGGTTACAATGTGACTTTGACACATTGGAATCTGTGCTTGCTTCTCTTGAACCTGGGCAGGTTTATGACTGCAGCAGAAGTGACAGTCTTGTTATTTCAGCTTTTAAAATTTGGGATACCAGTGGAATGTATGTTGATTTCCTGTGCCTCTTTGTCTAATATTTTCTCTCTAATCTTTCTGTTTTCACTTTGTTAACTTTCTTGTTCTATTTGCCTTCTTTTCCTTAATCTTGTTCTCTTTCTGTTTCCTGCATCATTTCTTTCTTTGGCCAGGGAGCGAATGATGGGCATTTTGGTAGACATTTTTCCATAATACTGGAGATCTCAAACTGAGATCTCCTTCTTCTCTGTTATCAGAAAATGAAATAAAATGAGGGATGGATTTGTATGAGGGCTGATGTATGTCTCTCTGGCTTTCTTTTTCAAATTGTAAACTTTTTCAGTGTGGAGTATGTTGTGTCTATATGAACACTGAGCACTTAATAGAAGTCTTAGATTTAGTTTTTCATTAGCTTCTAGATTTGCATTCCTAATTTAAAAAATTTACGCCTTATTATATACTTCTTTCACACTCTTACCAGAATAACTCCTGAAAAAGTAAAAACTCATTAGCATATTTATCACCCTAGATATTCCTTCCATTTCTCTTGCCATACTTTTCTGTTTTGCAGTCCCCACACTTTACATTCCAGCCTCTCAAACTGTCCTGTAAACATTCCTAACATCTTCTGACTTCTGTGTCATTGCTCACTCCCTTCCTGATACTCGACATATTCTTCCTGTCTCCCTGTCTTGTACTCATTCTTAACTTTCTAGTATGGGAACTGACCCCCTTTTATGAAACTTTCCTAGATTCCTCCCTTGTAATCTTTTCTTCTGTACTTCAGTATCACTTGTTTATACCCTTTAGGGTATTTATTACAGTCTACTTTGTGTTATTGGTATGTTACTTATGTATTCATTAATTTAGCAAACATTTGAATCCCTGGGTCCTACTTCTGGAGACTTCAATTTATTGGTTTGGGATGGAGCCTGGGCATCAGAATTCTTTAAATGCTCCTCAGTTGATTCCAGGTTTAAGAACTAATAGAATAAAGACATAACACAGTGCCCACCTGGCCTGTGATAAACACTCAAATATTTGTTGACAGATTTTAAGCTTTTAAATCCAAGGACCATAGTTTATTTTTGTATCCCCCATAACACCCAACACACTATTGCCTCCTATTGTATACAGGTTTTCCCTATTATCTGAAAGTAGAGCATTCCTGTGAAACGTTTTGTAAGCTGAAATGGCATAAAGCAAAGAGGCAGTCACCTTAGGGCACATCTTGCTAACAATGTACAAAATAAATTGAGATAAAACATAAATGCTCACAGGCATAGTTCAGAGCTATGGCAGCTTGATGCTGAGATGCTAGTGTAGTTCCCAGGGAAGGAGCTTGAAAATGCCACTCTTGCTGCTTGGGGTGCATGATGCCTCTATAATAGCTCTCTGCAAAACAAATGCTAAAAGCTATTTTCGCCTTCTTTTGTAAAAGCAAAAATCCTCTTTAGATTTCTTTTGATTAGCGAAAACAGGTGCTAACGTAGGTTTCTCATAAAAGCGAAGAGGCATAAAGTGAACTTTTGAAAAGTGGGGGATACCTGTATATAATTAGGTGAAATACATAGTTCTTTTCAGTTTTCATGATATTTCATGTTGTTACAGGGGCCATTCAGAATATGCTTGGATTACTATGTAACTAGAAACTGCTAGACAACTGTAAAATGTTTTTTCTGCTCTTTGGCTGTGCCTGCGGGGCAAGTGGGATCTTAGTTCCCCAACCAGGGATTGAACCTGCGCCCCCTGCATTGGAAGTGCGGAGTCTTAACCACTGGATCTACAGGGAAGTCCCTGTTTTTTCTGCTCTTGTTTGTATTTTTAAAATAAATTTTAAAATACCCTCTAGAGAAGTCTTGGATTTACTGAACTCTAAACTAGTCTTGTGTTTGATCTATGGGTTAAATATAGAATATGAGCTCCATTCTTTAATCTGATACAACGTAGTCTTCATAAAATGTGACTTTAGTTCAAGTATGTTTAGGAGCCTTTATAGATAAATATAGTAAATATAGCAAATGAATGTACCCATGCTTCGAGTAAATATAATATTTAGCCCAACCTATAGCCAGTGCATGCAGCAGAATTATCAGATTGAACCTTTGACCTATTCAGACCATATGGCTCCTGACTTGCGTCTTTTATGTGATGTTGATAGCAAAATTTGTTTCACAATGGGAGGTTTTATTTTGTTCATAATTTTTGGGAATGTTAATAACCTTTTAATTAAAAGTGCTTATGATACTTATGTGACTAACCTGGCTTTGAGTAAGACAGCACTCATGGTCAAATCTAATGCAGTTGGCCCTCTGTATCCACAGGTTCCTCATCTGTGGATTCAACCAAGTGTGGATCAAAAATATTTGGGGGAAAAAATTCCAGAAAGTTCCAAAAAGCAAAACTTCAATTTGCCACTCCTGCTACACACAGACAACTATTTATACAGCATTTACATTGTATTTACAACAATTTATTGATACTTAGCATTTACACTGTATTAGGTATTATAAGGAATATAGAGATGATTTAAAGTATAGAGGAGGACTTTTGTAGGTTACATGCAAATACTACACCATTTTATATAAGGGACTTTGATCGTCTGTGGATTTTGGTATCAGGGTGGGGGTGGGGTGGGATTGCTGGTCCTGGAACCAATGCCCGGAAGGTACTAAGGGTTGACTTGAGTACGTTCTTTACAATTAATGACAATACTTTCTGTATGCTTGTCTGTCAGACCTACAGAAATTGCCTTCCTCTTCTTGATATCTCCCTTCTTCTTCTGCTTGCTCTCTTTTCCTTCCCTCCCCTTTGTTCCAGTGTTAGGTGGCAGCTGGATCTGCTGGGATGGTAACATTAGTCTATAGGTAAGGAGGAAAAGGATAGGGGAAGAAAAATTTGTTGTTGTTTGTTGGACTTTTACCTCCTTTCTCCAGCCCTCATTTTCACAACTTTCCTCCAGAGTCAGGAGTAGAAAGTAAACAGGGGCTGCTCTCATTACTGCTAGAAATCTCCTCCTCCCCACAGACTGTCATTATTGGGCATCCATTGTTTTTCTGTCTTTGTTTTATACATATATATATATATATATATGTAAGTGACCGTGTTGGATTCGAACATACATATATTTTGTTTGTGCCCTTAACCATTTGGCCAGAGGTTGCCAAACTTGGCAGCTGGTGGGCCATATTTAGACTGCATGTTCATTAATTTTTTTTTAATATTAGCTGCTAACACTTTTAATATGGAGAGATTTCACAAAAAATTTATATTCCTGGTTTCCTCATTGCCACATTGCAGCATAGGCCTGGAACTTAGTAGCAGCTTCACGCTATAGGAGGAATATGTGCTCTCTAGGGCTCCACAGACCCCACCTGGCCCACTTCATCATTTATAGTACCCTCCTGCTCCCTGTAGGTATTTCCGTTTTTGAGGTTTGCATCATCAGTCTTTACTACCACCAGTAATTCCTTTTATGCTTGAACTTGTGTTCCAGAGCAGAGGAGCTACAGAATATTTTTATTCATACAGCTTTTCTTCCCAGTGTGAGGTCTGAGAATAGTCAAGTGTAAGGGAGATGCCTTATGTTTCTGGCCTTTTGAGTTGGAATTACACATATATTTTCATTTATTTGGACAATATTTATTGATAGTGATGGTAAAGGATCAGATGAAATGTGGTTCAGAAATAGCGGAGAGTATTAAAGAAGCACAGGTTTCTTGTCAGCGCCCATGGCCCTGAATATGTAGTCCTTCAGCGAGACATAGACTGCCTGGAGTGAATTCAGTGTCCTCGCCTTAGCTCACCACAGTACACTGTTGCCTTTCACCCTGCTCCGAAAGCCAAGTGGTAAGAAAGGGTGGGACAGTCTTGGATGAGAAGGTGTCCAGGAAGCACTAATTCGTGGCTACAATTAACTCAAATCAGCCATGTTAGTCACAGTTATATCAACTGATATAACCTGTAAATCTTACTTAGCTCGGAAGACTACCATTTTCTCTTAAAAACTGGTGATTAGGTTGTTTATGCTGATAAGTTGCTATATTAGGTTTATTATAGATCAAATAGGTCTTGAGAATGTCATGCTATAGATGATCAAATGTAAAAAGAATTCACAAGGAGATCTTTATAGAAAGTATATATGCAAATAATCACTAGATGCACCTAGCTATCTGTTTTGCTCTAACTTGTGCTTAGTAATGTAGTTTTAGAGCACTCTTCCCCCTTTTTAGATGTTCTTCCTCTGTGCACAACTATGTCTTTTATGTTTACTATATTGTCATTGTTTATTCATGAATCTGTCTCTTAGCTGTGAGTTCCTTGAAAGCAGACTTGGAGGTCTTATTAGTTTTGTGTTCCTCATGGCCTAGCACAGTGTTTGGGCATATGATCAGTAAGGGCACAGTAGCCTTTAATTAATTAATGATTTGTTGATTGATTGATTGCATTTCAGGAACGTCTTACTGGAAGGATTCTGTTTCTGTGGTGAGAACCATAATCTTTGTTTTATCTCTGTTTCAGTATTTGCCCTTTCTGTGTAATTGCTTTTACTTTTGTGCTATAATCATTACGTGATTATCAAATACTTTCTTTTTCTTACCATATCTTGGTATTTGAGTGTGAGTTGCTAATTCTCACTAATGGAATATTTTGAAAACTGAGATGTCTTGAAATCACCAAGGCTTTTTGTTGGATGAGATTTGTGTTAAATTTTCTTGAAAATCTGTTTTGATATGAGAAAAGAAAACTTTCTCCCTTTGTTCTGTGCCTTGGGTGTTCCCTTGTCTTTCATTCACACTTACTTCCTGTTTGAGGAAGGATTTTAGTTCTGTTTCTGTAGTTTTCAATAAGATTCTGGTTAGTTTCTTGACTCTTATGACGGTGTTATAGGTGGACTTGAAATGTTTCTACAGTTCCTTAGATTAAGAAAAACCTAAAGTAAAACCAGCCCTTGAGATTTATTTTTTGAAGGTGAAATACCTCTTTAAGCTATTCCCATTGTGGTCAAATATATTAGTTTACTGTCCAAATGTATTAGTTTACTGTCATTCTTTCCTTTTTTATTCTGGAATCCTTCATTTCTAATCTAGTCTTGTTCTCTAGGCTTATGCATAGCTGTCCTGCTGGGATATCATATCATAATCATCTTAGAAATTCCCTTTACCTCTCTTATGCTACAGTCAGTGTTTCCTGGATCCTTTTTCTTTCCTTTGTTTACCCCCTCATTTTGTTGTAGGACATTCTCCTGTAGCTTTCTGGAAAAGGTATAGGAGAGATTGTTTGTACTTTTTCCTTGTTATATTTTTCTAGTACCCTATTCTTATTTGGATGCAATTTTCTTTTTCTCCTTTTCTGAGAATATTTGGAGGTTTTCATATTTTTTTCTTCTTTCTTCATTATTTCTGTTCACCCCTCCCCCTTCCCCCATTTGTTTGTTTTGGTACCTTTCTTTTTGGAATCTTCCTCAATTTTTGGTGTTCTTTGGCAGTTCATTCATTTTTTCAGTCTATTGATATATAATTTACATACAATAAAATGCACAGATTTTAAGTATTCAGTTTAGTAAGTTTTGACAATCATATTCACTTTTGTAGCCACCACCCCAATCAAATATATAAGACATTTCCATCAACTCAGAAGAGTTCCCTCCTATCTCTTTGCAGTGTCTGTTCCCTGCAATTCTAGCCACATACTCCCCACTTCACCACCTGTCAACCACTGTCTTTGACATCACAGCTAGTTTTGCCTCTTTAAGTCTTTTATATAATGCAGTCGTATGGTATATGTTCTTTTGTGTCTGGCTTATTTTGCTCAGCATAGTTTTTGAGATCCACTTATGTTGGTGCATGAATCAGTGGTTTCTTCATTTTTATTGCAGAATACTGTTCCATTGTATGGATATACCACATTTATTTATTCATCTGTTCAAGGATCAAGGGGCTGTTGTTTCTAGTGTTTTTGCTATTGTTAATAAAGCTCCTTTGTATGTTTCTGTACAGTATTTTCTTGGGTAAATAGCAAGGAGTGGAATTATTGGGTCATAAGGTAAGTATATGCTTAACTTTATAATAACTGCCAAACTGCCTTTTTATTTTAAAGAGTGATGCATTATAAGATTGACTGGAACACTTACATGTTTGAGTATATCACTTGTTGACTTGTGGATTTTCCTTTTGGGAACCCAGCCATTTCTAAAGGGGGAATGGAGACATTCCCCTCACCCCATGTCAGTAACAGTAGGTCTTTGTTCTAGAATCATTTACTTTCTTCAGAGAAGAATCCTCATTGATTCTGCCCAGGTGATATATATGTGAGAATAAGGCAAGGGAGGACAGCTGGATGCAAATGCTCACTTAATCTTCACCTTTTTTCATACCTCATTGTCCTTCCTATAGCTCTTAGCTAAATCTGGTGTTTCCATGTATGGAGCCTTTCTGTGTCAGTGTCTCCAGAGAATGTATCTCTGGTTTTTGATATATATCTACATCTAAAAGTGATGTGCAGGGGTGGGTAGATGGTAGATTGGTGTGTGACTGTGTTGTGCTGCAAGGGACCCGAGAGTCTAAGCACTCCTCATATAATTTTCAACCAATTTCTCTTCAATCCCACCTTTTACCCTCACCCCTTTTTTTTTGTGGTAACTGGTACAATGAATTCGAGTCTTTTTTGGGTGCTCTAGACAGAGTAAGTTAGTTCACTTTCTTGTTCACATTTCTCAACTGCTGGTGCTTAGGTTTCAATTTTATTTTATCTGCTCAGGTCAGTCACTCCTCCAGACACTAATGTTCCCCAGAAAAAATTGACTGCCTCTTAGATCCTCAGTTCTTTTTTCTCCTATTCTCTTTGTCCTTGTGAGTTTATGTCCTTTTTTATTCTTGCTGTAATTTTAGTGAAGTCTTTGGAGAGAAAGGAGATAGAAAAACCACTTGTGTTCAGTTTTCTATTTTTTCCAGAAATTGCTTTTTCTTTCTAAAACTAAAATAACTGCATTAATATTATGTTTTCCTACCCTAAAATTTTACTAGGCTTGATTCTCTTTTGTTTTCCATCTTGCCTGAATCTTTATTTTTAAAGTTTTCAAAGTTTCACTTGTACAATGAATGCTTTTATGTATTCCTTATCTACAGATGAACTAATTGTTAGCTTGTTTATATTGAATAAAAATACTATTTATTTTCAGTAAATATGGATCTCTGGCAGTATTTTAGTGTCTGATAGTTTCTTTTGTGCATATACAATAACTTATTCAATCTGTCTTCTGCTGATGGACATTGTTTGCTTTTACAAATGCTTTAAAAAGCTCATATGTACATTTTCTCCTGTTATTAGGGAATAAATTCATTAGTCATCTGGTTGCTATTTTTTTAACATATTACCAAACAGTCCTTCAAATATCTGTAACCAACAGTGTATAAGATTATCATTTTATATCACAATGATTGATTTTTCTTGCCTCCTCCACTAGACTATGAGCATCCTAATTTGTTACTAAAACCATTAATGAAAATTAGGCATATTGAAGAAATAGGTATTCTGGTAGCTGAAGTAATTTCTTCTTTTTTATTGTAATTTATAAAATGAGCTTTGTTCTGTTTCTCACTTTTGCATTCTAAAAAGGAAACAAAATTAGTAACTTGGGGCTATTAATATTATGAATTCATTTTTTAATGAATTAAGCATCTAGTGTTCATACTTTTTCTAGCTACTTATTCAAGTATTAGTTCTTATTGTTTTATCATTGCCCTACAGGTCGTTGAACTCATGAACTTTCCCTCCCTACCACAGACTTTCATTGAATGATAATCTATGTGCCAGGGCACTCTTTAGTCTTTATCTTGCTGGCCCTTTCTGCCTTACTTGAGACTGTAGACCAGCCCTTTATCTTGTCCTTTGGAGACTACACTCTTGTTTTTCCTGTTCTAACTATTCCTTGTCAACCTTGTTTGAGTATTTTTTCTTTCTCCACAGGTACTGTAAGCTTTGGTTTCTCCCAGTTTTGTCTCTGTCTCATTTGTACTCTTCATTCATGGCTTTAATTGCCGCCTATAGGTTGATGACTCTCATCAAACCTCTCCTAAGCTTTACACTCATAATTGTAAAAACCCAATGGATCTCCCCAAGGTTCCTCATTTTCAGTATGTCCTTATCAGAATTTGTCATTGTTTTTCTTCCTCACGATTTTTTTAAAAAAATATTTTTAAAATTTATTTATTTGGCTCTGCTGGGTGTTGTGGCATGCAGGATCTTTGTTGCTGTGTGCAGGATCTTCGTTGCAGCATGCAGAATCTTTAGTTGTGGCATGCAAACCCTTAGTTGCAGCATGTGGGCTCTAATCTAGTTCCCTGACTAGGGAGTGAACCTAGGCCCCCTGCATTGGGAGTGTGGAGTCTTAGCCACTGGACCACCAGGGAAGTCCCCATTTCCTCACTTACTCTTTTTCATACATTCCCTTTCTACATGCTAATACCATCCTTCAAGTTTCCCAGGATAGAATCCTGAGTGTTATTCTAGATTGCTTCTACTTTTAGTCAAGCTTCAGATTCTACAGACTTTTCCTTCTAAATATTTCCAGATTTAGCTCCTCCTTTTCTTCTCTTAGTAGCAGTCTATCTTTTGCTTCCACATTTGTTCCACTCTCTATAGAACTGGTAAACTATCTGAATTTTATCTGACTGTGTCCTGTTTCCTGTCTGCCTGGAGTTTGTATCTGAATTGTGTCTGACGGAATCCCTTCCTTATTATGACAGAACCGAATTTCTCTGAATTGGTCAATGACTGCTTTAGGTTTATCACTTGCTACTCCCTGCCTTATTCATTTTGTTCTAGTAACATACAGTTCTCCATACGCTCTATACATCATGCTCTATGCATTATACTTTGAAACAAACTATTATGTCTGCCTGGCATGCCCTTGTCCATTTTGCCTGGATTAGCCTTTAAAAGTTTAAGTAATCATCCTCTCTGTCCAGAAGTCTTGTCTTTCTTCTCTAGCATGGGATAAAGGTACTAATTCTGTGCCTCCATAGTGACGATTGTACTGACCACATAATACTAAAGAGTATTTATTTTTCTGTCCTTGTAGACAGAGATTGTTCTATTCAGTGGAAAAAAGGCTTCAATGCCTAAAATAAAGTAATGGCTCAGTAATTTTTTTTTTGAGAGTGGGTGTCTAAAAATTATAGTTTATTAGAATCATCTATTTATAGGTTGCTTTCTTTGTAGATGATGACACGGTCTAAACTAAACTTAGGGGGTGTCTTCTGTATGGATAGATACGTGCTCAAAGAGTAGAAATAATATAATTTTTATCCCAGAGGCAATGAGTGCATTGCTGCTAAAAACATATTAATGCCAGCGTCTAAGGCCATTTAGCTTACTTGCTAATTCGAAGTACTTGTTACCTCTTCCTTACCCCTGCCTAAAACTTGTATGCATAATTTAATGTTCTGTCATTTGAAAATAGTGGGTCAGGAATTTGCATATTTATTCTCTAGATTAGATTTGAAGATATTAGAATTATGAAAAATATCTTTGGGGTTATTTGACTTATTTGGAAAGAGAAATAATATTTGCCAATTTTTATTAGGAATTGGGTTGAAAAAATGTAAAGATTCTGAGAGATGACTTTTCTCCTCTAGTTTCTTACCCATCTTCTCTTTCTGAATTTCAGTTACAGATGTAGAGCTGAAACGACTGAAAGATGCCTTCAAGAGGACCTGTGGACTCTCATATTACATGGGCCAGCACTGCTTCATCAGAGAAGTGCTTGGGGATGGAGTGCCTCCAAAAGTTGCTGAGGTAATCTTTATGTTCTAGGTTTTCCTGTGAGATAGTTACCACCAGCCTGAATTCTTGAGGGTTCTCCTGGTCTTGACAGATGTAATCTTCCCTACAGTTATTTTTCTTGCTGAGTAGGTTAACAGATCTTGTTTTAGATGTCAATATGGCTGTGTTCTTAGAGGCCAAATGGGAGTACTGCAGAGCTGCAATTCTGCTTCTGTGTGCTTCTGAGCTTTAATAGCCACTGATTATTATCATGGGACCATTTATATGACTAGCTTCTTATTCTTATAAACTTCATCACCCTGACATATAATTTTTATGTTGGGAGTATTTTTATAAATTTTGAATTTAAAACCTTTCTATATAGTAAAACCTAATTAAATTAATTCTGTAAAATTAAATGTTGTACATGAAACACTAGCTTTTTGGAATTTGTAAAGACTTATTTAAATTCTACTAAAAATTTTTAGGTAGAGATAAAATGAGCTAAGTTGATATAAATATCCCCTTTCTAACATTAAGTTCACTATTTTATAGGTATATACACAGATATGTATTATGTCATTCGAAAGGTGAAATGATAAAAAAATTAATAAAACAGTGAAAATTATAATAAGAATTTTAAGCTTGGTGTATTTCATAAAACCTTGATTCACCATTCCTAATTAGTGACAGTTGATATTTCTAACTCTGTGCTGTGTGCTTTTGAATCTTATGGTTTACATAATATAGAAATTACATTTATTGCTTTTTTGTGTGTTTTAATCTTTTTTTTTTTTTGGTGGGGATATATGTTGCATTAATTCTGTTACATGTATTCTTGTGTAAAATTACGTACTTTCTTGCTCTGTCATTATTTTGGATTTATGACAGGATTAGTTTTTTTCCTGATACTATTTATTGGTTCTCTTTTTCAGTATGAATTCATCTTCCTATTTTCTTGTGTGTGTTTTTTTTTTTTTTTTTTTTGGCGGTATGCGGGCCTCTTACCGTTGTGGCCTCTCCCATTGCGGAGCACAGGCTCCGGACGCGTAGGCTCAGCGGCCATGGCTCACGGGCCCAGCCGTTCTGCGGCATGTGGGATCTTCCCAGACCGGGGCATGAACCCGTGTCCCCTGCATTGGCAGGTGGACTCTCAACCACTGCGCCACCAGGGAAGCCCTTCCTATTTTCTTTTAATTTATTTGTCTTAAATGCTAGTATAATATAAAAATTTGGAATTCAGAATTTTTCATTTTAGGATATAACTAGCAATTTAATGAGATAATATAACTTGCCCATTAGAGGAAGGGATTTAAACTGAATCCATAGTATTTAAAACAAGATGCTTCCAAATTCAAATGTATACTAACTTGAGCCTTTCTTTCCCTTAGCTTCTTCCTTAAAGTCAAAAGTGTCAGTCTCTGTAAATTCATGGTGCTGGGAAAACTTAGGTCAGAATATCTGATTTATCTCTTTGGATCATGTATAAAGATTTACTTGTGTACATCTACATACCTATAAACAGATGTCCATTCAGGTCCTTGTCCATTTTTTAATTGGCAAGCTCCTACTGTTTGCCACATAACAGCTCAATAAATTGAGAGACGTGTTGTGGGGGCAAGGAATAACGACTTTATTCCTAAAGCCAGCAGACCGAGAAGATGGTGGACTAGTGTCCCAAAGAACCATCTTCCCTGAGTTAGAATTCAGGCTTCTTTTATAGTAAAAGGGGAGAGGGTATGGCTGGTTGTTGCAGACTTCTTGGTGCCTTTGTTCTTGCAGCTGTCCACGGAGGTCTGATCACAATGTTCCTAGACCTCCTGCAAGACAAATCTTATTCTCTGTTTGGCAACATTTTATCTCTATATGAATGAAAAAGTGTTATACCTTTAAGAAGTCAGAGCCTTGAGAATGGGCTATCTTGTATATTTTAGGCTATAGGCAACATTCTTTTATGAAAGGTGCAAAACCTGCATGACTAAGCACAGGCAACAGAGCGCAAAGGTTAGAGCTAAAGGAATAGATTCAATATGGAGTCAGGTTTTTTCTTCTCTGTTATAGTCCGAGCAACTGTTTGTTGAAAAGATTATTCTTTCCCATTGAATCGTCTTATCACTGTTGTTGAAAATCAACTGATCATAAGCATAAGGTTTTACTTCTGGATTCTCAATTCTATTCCATTGCTTTCTGTGTCTATCCTTGCATCAGTATCATATTGTCTTGATTATTCTAGGTTTATAGTAAGTGTTGAAATCACAAAGTGTCATTTCCCCATCTTTCTAATTTTTCAAGTTGTTGTGTCTATTCTGGGTCCCTTGCATTTACATATGAATTTTTGTATCAGTTTTTCAATTTCTGCAAAAGAAGCAGCTGAGATTTTGATAGGGGTTGCATTGAATCAGTAGATTGATTTGGGGTGTATTGCCATTTTAACAATATTTAAGTCTTCTGACTCACAAAATTAGAATGCCTTTCCATTGATTTAGATTTTTAATTTCTTTCAGCAATGTTTTATAGTTTTCAGTGTACAAGTCAAATGTCCATCGATAGAACAAAATGTGGTATATCTAATCTATAGAATGGAATATTGTTAATAAAAAAGGAATGAAGTTTTCTGATACATGCATGGATGAACCTTCAAAACATTCTAAGTCAAAGAAGCCAAATACAAAACACCATGTATTTTTTTATTCTATTTGTATGAAATGGCCAGAATAGCCAAATCTATGGAGACAGGAAATAGATTAGTGGCACTTTGTTAAAATTGTCGCTGATTTTTTTCTTACTCGCTTGCATGGTAGCTGCCTCTTCCTGCTGTTGTTTTGGAGGAATCTATCTTTCTTGAAATGTCAGATACAGGTTGCCCTGTTAACTCAGTTCTCCGATATGCTCAAGAAATGTAATATGATAGTTAAATGACTTTTTCTTGTTTTTAGGTTAGGAGTGACACTCAGGCTTTCTACATCTAAGGTGGAAGTGGAACTCCCTGGAGCGTCATTTTTATGTCAATATTTCATAAATTTCATTTCACCCAAAATTATTTCAAGAGTCTCTGTCCTTTGGACTATCTTTTAAGAATCATCACTGGCTAGAATAATTAAAGTATTGAATAATTGTTTTCCAAGAATGATCTTAATTTTAAATTGTAAAATCCATAATGATAGTTTCAAATTTCAGTTTCATTGTAGTTAACACTTTTTTGTGTGTAAACTCTACCACAGTATTAAGCACAAATAGAAATTTTATAAATGCTTTTAGTGCTGATGGTGAACTTAATTTATCCTATTATTTACAGATCTAGGTTTATTTTAAGTGAGGAGGAGTACTATTAGCATGTGAATATTGATTAGTACATATAACACTGTGTAGGTTTTAAAGTACTATAAGGAACTAAGTACTTCTGTCTTTTTTTAATTTATTTTTTTGTTTATTTTTATTTTTGGCTGTGTTGGGTCTTCGTTTCTGTGCAAGGGCTTTCTCTAGTTGCTGCAAGCGGGGGCCACTCTTCATCGCGGTGCGTGGGCCTCTCACTATTGCGGGCTCTCTTACTATTGTGGGCTCTCTTGTCGGAGCACAGGCTCCAGACGCGCAGGCTCAGTAGTTGTGGCTCACGGGCCTAGTTGCTCCACGGCACGTGGGATCTTCCCAGACCAGGGCCCGAACCCGTGTCCCCTGCATTGGCAGGCAGATTCTCAACCACTGCGCCACTAGGGAAGCCCGGTACTTCTGTCTTTAATCTCTCGTATTTTCTCATGAAAGGATGTCTTTATAGTGTCTCATACAATAATCTCAAAGGATGAGTGAACCCCATTAAGCTCAGTTCTGGAATAGTTCCAGCATTTATATAAAATGAGCTTGTAGCTTATTTCAGGCATCTCTCCAAGACAGGCAGGTTAGTAAATAGACTTCAACTTTTGTGTGTATTTGGGAAAGGGAGTATGCTTCATCTTGCAGAGTATAAAGTTATTTGCTAAAGAGGAAATAGTACATTTTAAGTAAAATGGAAGTATAGATCTGGGCAGATAGTTTTGAAGTTTGAATTTAGATGTAGTGGGTAGGCAGACTCATAGAATGGAGGATCTGTATTCAGTAGTTGCAGCAAAATCTTGTTAAATGTTGGGATTTCTAAACAAAGTGATTAGTTGCAAAGCTAAGGAAGTAATCATTCGACTGTATATTGCTCTTCTGCGATCTTTCTTAAAATCCTTCTAAGAGTTTCCTATATAAATTCCAAGACAGGCTATTTTGGATAAGGAAAAATAACTCAAAGTAGTCTAAAATTTTTAGAATCAAAGCATTGATTTCATTTGACTCATTATTTTCTAGGATAGATTAGTGTAGTTAATATTTTGATGTAATTCTGATCTTGCTTATAATAACTGTGTTATTTGAACAAAATATTAAATGAATGGAATTTGAGGGAATTAAGAAAACAAGGTCAAAACAAGGTGAATGGAAAACTGTTCTACTGGAAATTGGACTTTTCTGAACCAAGGCTACTAACTCTTAATTATTCAGTGTTTTTTCTTTAGTGTGTCACCCATCTCCCAACCCCTATTCCCCCAAAGAAATCTAATGACAAAACATTTCCATGTAGTATTAATTTGTAATCATTTCCTCTTGTTTTCACATTCACTTAAAACTGGTTTTCACCATTTACAAAATATGCGATGCAAGTGAATTGATAGTTGCTACTCCTTAACTATTTCTTTTAACTGGAAACTCTTAAATCTCTATCCCAGGATTGATTTCAATTCTGGATGGCTGTCTAGGATAAAAATTCCACTCCACCTTCCTCCATAAAGCTGTCTCTGACAATTTTAGCCCGCACTGTTTTTCTCCCATCCTTAAACTCTTAACAGGCATTAAAGCCTGCCTCTGTACTATGTAGTACAATGTTTTTATTAGATAATGACTAATTGTTCATTTAAATCTTGTCTCAACTAAGTTATGATTCTTGACGGGCAGACTTTATGACTTTTAAAAAATTGGCCCCAGAGTGTTGTGCATATAATATAAACTCAGTGAGTATTTTGATGTTTCTGTTTTGTTTTGTTTGTAGGTAATTGTATATTCTGCAAAACCCTATTGTAAGAATGACCAGGACAATGACCAGGAAACCATACTCCTAAAGTCAGTTAGCTTTGCTAGCTTTGCAGTCTTTGAACATTTAACCTTTTCCAAATTTGAGGAAAATACACATTTTAAGCAAAAGCAATCATGGAGACTGGAGTGTTTTTAGATATAGTGGTCAACATGTGAAAACAAGCAGCTGATTAGTAGGATATTTTTCCATTAGTGTTGGTAAATTTATGCTGAGATATTCATAATGCATTTAGATGCCCCTTGGGGCTAGGGACATGCATTTATTCAGTTGGCCAAAACGTTTGTTCCAGTTTTTCAGTAAGATGTTATGGAAAAACCCAAACGAACTTTTTGTCCAATTCAATACTAGACAGTCTAGGTTTAGGGGGACTATCTGACTATAGAATAATGATTTGTGATTGTTTTTTTGTTTTGATGTTAGTTGATCAGTATTATTGATTACATCCCTTTATGTTGGATTTACTAGCATCATGGATAACAACTTTCTTGACAGCTCTAGCCATTGTCAGCTCTTGATGCTGTTGATCATTGACTGTTGTAATATACTAAAATAATATGTTTATGTCAACCAGAGAAAAGCAGCTAATGTTTTCATGTTACATTAAATCCTAGTCTTGACATTATGGCTAACAGTAGAACATTAAGCAGGATACTGGTTTAAAATCTTTCTCTGGAACTGGAATCTGTAAAATATCCACTAGTCTTTATCTTAACTGCATCACTTTCGTTCAGTGTAATATTCATGCTAGTTCTCAAATTGCATTGTTGTTTTTTCTTTTTGTATTTCTCTTTGTAAGACCAGACAAAAAAGATTCCAAGGGCTCTCTTAGATGAAGATAATAACAGAATATATCACTCCCTTCTTGTAAAATTACATATGGACTTTTAAAAAAAATATGCATTATTGTCTTGATGGTTCTTAACTGCCAAGTTTTATCCTAGAGCAATATTTAAACAGTTTCATAAGCTATTGAAAAACAAAGTTTATAGGAGAAGAGCTGATATGTCATTAAGCATAATGGGACTAGGGAATTCCTTGTATAAAACATTACATCAAATACATTACATAAATTATAAGTGTTCTAAGTGGTATGCCGTATGTCAAAGAAGTTACTTATATTGGTACTAAAAAATACTCTTATAGAAAATAACTTATGCATAATCACTTATTTTGAATCCTTGGTGTATTAAGTGAGCCACTGACATGACTAGTGTAGTGGATTATAAAAATAATTGACATCCTTTTCAAGTCAGTCTTGATAAGACACTTCTATCCAATAGCATATTCCTTAATTGGTATTATAAGGTAAAATAAAGTTGATTTAATTTATAATCGAGAGTGTTAAAAACCTCTGCCTAAATTTAGCTGATAAAATTCAGCTGAATTTGACTACAGAAGTTGGAAATTTTATATAAAAAGAATTCTAAATGGTGGGAAAAGCAACTAACGTTATCTAAAGTTGGGTGAATGTAAAAGGAATGCATATTCATTCTTATCCTTTTCTCCCTTTCTGCATGCCCATGGAATAAATATAGCTGTATTTTATTGAGCACCTACCTAATAAATTTCTTTTCTTTTTATAATTTATTTATTTTTGGCTGCGTTGGGTCTTTGTTGCTGTGCGTGGGCTTTCTCTAGTTGCAGAGAGCGGGGGCTACTCTTCCTTGCAGTGCATGGACTTCTTATTGCAGTGGCTTCTCTTGTTGTGGAGCGTAGGCTCTAGGCACGCAGGCTTCAGTAGTTGTGGCTCACGAACCCATGACTCCTGCATTGACAGGCGGATTCTTAACCACTGTGCCACCAGGGAAGTCCCTAATAAATTTCTATTTGTAGCAGTAATGGAATGATTTTTATGTTTGCCTTGCATATGGTAGTTATTATCTTTTAAGACTATCATCTTTGAGTAATATTAATTGTTACATTCAATACTTAGATTAAATATAGGGAGAAGAGTTGTAAAATACAGTTGAACTTTCTGTATTTCCATAATTTTGTCATTAAGTGATAAATATGAGAATCCTTCCTTAATGTACTTCTAAATGTAATTTCTGTTTTTAAAAATAATTCTGTTTATTTATTTTTGGCTACGTTGGGTCTTTGTTGCTGCACACGGGCTTTCTCTAGTTGCGGTGAGTGGGGGCTACTCTTCGTTGCAGTGCACAGGCTTCTCAGCGTAGTGGCTTCTCTTGTTGCAGGGCAAGGGCTCTAGGTGTTTGGGTTTCAGTAGTTGCGGCATGCAGACTCTAGGGCGTGCAGGCTTCAGTAGTTGTGGCTCACGGGCTCTATAGCTCAGGCTCAGTAGTTGTGGCGCACGGGCTTAGTTGCCCCGCTCCATGTGGGATCTTCCCAGACCAGGGATCGAACCAATGTCCCCTGCATTGGCAGGCGGATTCTTAACCACTGTGCCACCAGGGAAGTCCCTAAATGTAATTTCTTGATGCTTTATTTTTTATGAGTAGCTGATTGAAAATATGAAGAGGAAAGAATTTATGTTCAGAGTCATTTATTTATTTATTCTTTTAAAATTTATTTATTTTTGGCTGTGTTGGATCTTCATTGTTGTGCGCGGGCTTTCTCTAGTTACGGCGCACAGGCTTCTCATTGCGGTGGCTTCTCTTGTTGCAGAGCACAGGCTCTAGGCACATGGGGTTCAGTAATTGTGGCACACCGTCTCAGTAGTTGTGGCGCATGGGCTTAGTTGCTCCGCGGCATGTGGGGTCTTCCTGGACCAGGGCTCAAACCCCTGTCCCCTGCGTTGGCAGGCGGATTCTTAACCACTGCGCCACCAAGGAAGTCTCCAGAGTCATTTATACTTACAGCTTTAGGGTACACTTTTTCCTGCCTAGTTCTCTATTAAGTTATAAGAACATCGTGAAGCACCTTTCTGAGAATCTGAGGTGTTGTCCCAAATATGCTATTATAAAAAATGATGGACTTAAAGAAATTATTAGCTGTGTAATGGTAACATTTCATACTATATACATCATTGTAGTTTTGAATGCAAATACGTACAGTATATAAACAATATAACCACATATATTGTAGTTTCAAATATATGTAACAATTTATAGTCATCAAAAATTGTGATTTTAGGATTAATTTTGTAATTAAGGAACATTGCAGTCAACTGTGGGATTTTCAAGGGTGTATTCTCAGGAAACAAATGGCATGAAGAAACAGCAATATATCCTCCTATGTTCACACAAACTAATACAGGATAGCAAGTCATTTACTGAAAAATGTTTATATGTTATGGCTAAAAAGGAAGTCCTTAGTATAGTCTATCCTTTTTTCTTTTTTTTTTACAGTATTGTTCTTTAGTACGCGTCTCGTTTATTCCCATTTAAAATAAATATTTGTTGTAAAATGTCTCTGATTTTTTGTGAATGAATAAAAATTTTTTGAACTGAACTCCAAATAATAGTATATAATAAATGATTTGTAATACATACAGTAATACCTATCATTGTATTTTCTCCTATATTAGTTAACTTTTCTCAGCAACATACATTTAATAACTAATTAATAATTAATAATATATTATTATTAATTAATAATATTAATTATAATTATTAATTAATATTAATTATAATTAATAATATTAATAATAATAATTAATAATTAATAATTCCCATCCACTGGAACGGGAATATGTTTTAAAGAAGTCTTGTCCTGTATTTTTAGCTGCTAAATCTAGATTATTGAAGTCTTTAATTTATTTTTCCTGAGAGTTTGATACTAATAAAATATACTTCTTCACTGGGCAGTGTTTCTTTGACCTTCTTCCTTCTAAAATAGAAGCATATTAAAAATGTTCATTCTGCTTATTATAAATATAGTAAGATGTTTTTCATGAGGATTTTCTTTTTACTACTTTGTAAAATTATATTCAGTGACTTAGCAGTAAAAAGGAAGACCTGTTGGTACACACACAACATAAGTGAATCTCCCAATCACTATGCTAAACGAAAGAATCCAATTAAAAATAGAGCACATGCTTATGAGTCCATTCATATAAAATTCTAGAAAATGCAAAATCTATCATGAAACAAAGCTTACCTAGAGCCTGGTACTGGTGTTGGTGCAGGAGGAAGGAGATGCAGGGATAAATTACACAGGGACATGAAACTAGAGGTGATAGAAATGTTTGTTACTTGTTTTTTTTTTGGCTGTGCTGGGTCTTCGTTTCTGCGCGCGGGCTTTCTCTAATTGCGGTGAGTGGGGGCTACTTTTTGTTGCGGCGAGTGTGCTTCTCATTGCAGTGGCTTCTCTTGTTGTGGAGTGCAGGCTCTAGGCGTGCAGGCTTCAGCGGTTGCAGCATGTGGGCTCAGTAGTTGCAGCACGTGGGCCCCAGAGCACGCGGGCTTCAGTGGTTGCGGTGCGTGGGTTCAGTAGTTGCCGCGTGTGGGCTCTAGTGCATGTGAGCTTCAGTAGTTGTGGTGTGTAGGCTCAGTAGTTGCAGCACGCGGGCTTCAGTAGATGCAGCATGCAGGCTCAGTAGTTGTGGTGCGCAGGCTTAGTTGCCCCACGGCATATGGGATCGAACTCGTGTCCCCCTGCATTGGCAGGCAGATTCTTAACCACTGGACCACCAGGGAAGTCCTGTTACTTGTTTTCTTGATTGTGATTATGGTTTCAGTGGTATGACATGAAGTGTGACAAAATGGATCAATTGTACACTTTAAATATATGCAGTTTATTGTACTTCAGTTATTCCTCTAAAACTTGGTAGAACATTTAATTAGATGTACTTTTTGAGCTTTTCAGGAAGAATACTTGTTCTACTTGGAAAAGTGAGCTGGAAATATAAAAATTGACTATTGACAGACATATGATTTCCTTTTCGTTCTTCATTAAGATATTTGGATTTTAGTTCTAACTTTGTTATTTACTTCATGATCTTTTCCTAGTCACTTAAGTTCTGAGGCAAAAGAACCTCCAAACCTTCCATCAGAATTATTGTAGGAATTTAGGTATATGACCAGCTTGACTATAATTAGAAGAGTTTGAAGTGTAGTTAAATTGTTTTATTCATTTATTTATTTATTTGGTTGCACTGTGTCTTAGTTGCAACCTGGCGGGCTCCTTAGTTGTGGCTTGCTGGCTCCTTTAGTTGTGGCATGTGGGCTTCTTAGTTGTGGCACGTGGGCTCCTTAGTTGTGGCTTGCCAGCTCCTGAGTTGTGGCATGCGAACTCTTAGTTGTGGCATGCACGTGGGATCTAGTTCCCTGATCAGGGATCGAACCTGGGCCCCCTGCATTGGGAGCACCGAGTGTTAGCCACTGTGCCACCAGGGAAGTCCCATGAAGTGCAGTTAAATTGTAATGTTCTACTGTTGACTTTGAGATCTGCCTGGATTGGAGGAGAGAAGGATATCGGTAGGTTAGTCTGGGAAAGTTGGGGCAGTGAAAGGAAAGAATTCCCAATGATAAATTTGGAACTCTGCCTTTTTCTCCTGATTTAAGTTATGGATTAAATTAAGCTTTTAGAGGGGCTTCCCTGGTGGTGCAGTGGTTGAGAGTCCGCCTGCCGATGCAGGGGACACGGGTTCGTGCCCCGGTCCGGGAAGATCCCACATGCCGCGGAGCGGCTGGGCCCGTGAGCCATGGCCGCTGAGCCTGCGCGGCCGGAGCCTGTGCTCCGCAGCGGGAGAGGCCACAACAGTGAGAGACCTGCGTACCGCAAAAAAAAAAAAAAAAAAAAAAAAAATTAAAAATTAAGCTTTTAGAAAATAAAAGTGAAAGCAAGGCAATTCTAGAATGAGATCATTAATCGTAGAAGATCCAGGATAATTAGCTTCCAAGAAAAGTATGGATAATAAAGTAGGATAAGAACAGACAAGGGGAGTCAGTTGTGAGGACAAGGATCCAATCTTAGGATCATGGATTAAGATGTGGAACAGCAAAGAAAAAAGCTAGCCAGGAAATCTCACTAGGCAGAATTCAGGGATACTAACTCCAAGGAGAATAATTTTGACTTGAAACTTAGTAGTTGAACCTGCAGCATTAACAGGTTTCTTTCTTCAAGCATCAATGAGTTTAAGGAAAATTCATTTTCTTCCTTGGGATGGGAATAGATCAGCTGTAAGGGACAAATATTTGCTTTAAAGGAAGCTAGTGAGTAGAAGGGGAGTTACAACCCAGAACTTCAAAGACATTATTTAATAATGTTAAATAAACCAAGGCCAAGTTAATTGAGAGAGTATACTAAAAATTTACCTCATCGATGTCTAGTGACACTGTAGTTTATGCTCTGAGCCTTTTTTGTAGTTGTGTATTTGAACAGACTTAAGTAGACAAGGTATCTTCAGAGATGAGAAAAGAGGGTACAGACTGAATCTTAGGACTTGCTATCCAGTGTGGTGGCAGCAGGAAGTTACCTAAGACAGAGGTAATAATCTGGTTTGTTCAGTCGGTCCTGGGATTAGTTTACTGGTCTGACAGTCTGTCAGATATTAAGTAATTAATGTACAGAGGTATTCTGAACATTTTGTTTAGGCAAGGCTCCTTTGCTGTTGGGCTGGAGGAAGGGAGAGAAGTAATAAGGAATGTTCTATTCTCTAAATTTAAGAAGAGTATTTGTTAGTAACTTACTTTCTGACTCTTATATAAACATTTAATGCCATGGATTCATGACTACCATATAACAGTCAACAATTCTGTGGGATATATACCTGACACAGGCCTAGGATAATTCTTAATATGAAAAATAATGGATTGTAGGACAAATATTAATGAAATATACCAAGAATATGGAGCAACTAACATGTTTTAGTTTTTTTCTGAAAATAGTATTTAATATTTTCCCTTCAACAATAAATTTCACAATTTATTCTTTAACAATAAAGTAAGTTGACAGGATAGTAATCTATATAAATAAAATTAATTTCTATCTCTTAGAACGTCCTGTGAAAATAACCAGACTTATTTTCATAAAACTTGGTAAAGTTTGTTTGGGGAGATAGGACTTATAGCCTATTCTATACTATGTTATAGTCTGTTCTATACTCTGTGCATGAACTTTTCTTTGGTGAGTCTTTAGGGGAATTTCAAGGAGAGAGGCATCTTACATAGTATCTCATACTGAGGTCCAAGGATTCTATGTGACTTACCACAAGTATTAAGTACCAATAGAATGAGAAAATAAACCATGGTGTCAAATATGGACCTCAAATCAAGTTACAAGGTTAGATGGTCTGACATGCAGGCTTTGATTTATTATTGATCTATGTACCAGTGGGAAATGCAACACCACTCTCCCCCACCTAAAATCCACAGTGACTAAATATATTAGTTTTGTTTCTCTTTTATGTAAAAGAATTTCAAAGGTAGATATTCTAGGGCTTGAATGGCAGCTGCCCTATCATCAGGGACCCAGGTCCTATTTGATCAGAGAGTCTTTTCGGAAGTCCACCCATTGACTTTCAGTTTTATCTCATTGGCTATCCCCAGTTGCAAGAGACTCTAGAAAATGTAAAAAATGTAAGTTTGAACAGGTATAATAATACCTTAGAAAAAATTGGGGTTCTATTACAAGAAGAAAAGAAAAATGGTTATTGTATAAATAGCTAACAGTTTCTGCCACAAGCTATATCATACAAGGTGTATTATGATCCTGGATAAAGTAGCAACAGGAATATACTTAATATAGATTGGACAGTTGAACATTTTATTTAATAAAATTGCCTTTTAAAAAATGTATACAGTAGGGCTCCCTGGTGGCGCAGTGGTTGGGAGTCCGCCTGCCAATGCAGGGGACACGGGTTCGTGCCCCGGTCCAGGAAGATCACACATGCCGCGGAGCGGCTGGGCCCGTGAGCCATGGCCGCTGAGCCTGCGCTCTGAAACGGGAGAGGCCACAGCAGTGAGAGGCCCGCGTACCGCAAAAAAAAAAAAAAAAAAAGTATGCAATAAATGTTTTTATTTATATTTTTATTTAGTTATATATTTATTTATATTGAATTACAGTGCTTTTTTGTTTTTAATTGCTCTGTATTTCATGTTTTATAATCCTGTGAACTGTTTTCAATTGATTTAAAAGAAATAGGTAATGTGTGTGTATGGCACACTATTTAAAACTTACAGAAGGGATTCCCTGGTGGCGCAGTGGTTGGGAATCCACCTGCCAATGCAGGGAACATGGGTTCGAGCCCTGGTCTGGGAAGATCCCACATGCCGCAGAGCAGCTACTGAGCCTGCACTCTAGAGCCCGGGTGCCGCAACTACTGAGCCCACGTGCCTGGAGCTCGTGCTCCACAGCAGGAGAAGCCACCGCAGTGAGAAGCCCGCGCATGGCAGGCAGGAGTGGCCCCCGCTTGCCGCAACTAGAGAGAGCCCGCGCGGAGCAACAAAGACCCAATGCAACCAAAAATAAAAATAAATTTTTAAAAGATTAAAAAAATAAAACTTACAGAAGAGTTTTAAGTGAAAAGTTAAGACTTCTCCATTTTATCCCCATTATCTAGAGTCCTTCCCCAGCAGCAACCAGTTACTTGTTTTGCAAATAAAAATTTTAAATTATTTTTATCATAGTGATATATGCATATAGTTAAAGTAGAATCAGAAAGAGAGTGAAAAACAAGAATCCTTGTCCCCGCGTACCTAAATCTCATCCCGGTTCCAGAGGCAACCACTTTCTAGTAATAGTTTCTTGTATATACCTACATTTTCTAAATACTGTTCTTTACTGCTAATTCTTAGTTAATTTTAGATTTTATCCTTTGCTTTCCAGTTGTAGAAGATATTTAGTGTTCTTACACACTCCACACCACATCATCCCAATGCAATTGTATCACAATCTTTGGTTAAATTGGTATTTGTTATTTATAGTGTTATGACTATGTAAATATTCTCTGCAACATGGTGTACTGTTATTTAGTTTTCTTTCTTATTCAATTTTTTGTTTTTTCCTGGAATTATAACAGTTTCCTTATTTCTTAAAAATTGAGGTATACTCGATTTACAGTATTTTATAAGTTTCAGGTGTTCAACAGCGTGATTCACAATTTTAAAAGATTATACTCCATTTATAGTTGTTGTAAAATATTGCTTTATTTTTTCATTTGCTTAGTTTTCATACCTGTGGCTAAATTGTTCTATACCTTCCAACTTTTTAGTATGATTTTCTGTGAGACAATGGTTACTTTTCTATACTGATCTTCTAAATGTATTTTTAGCTTAAGTATTTTAGTTGTGGTAGATACATATATACATATCATATATTTCTTTCTTTCTATCTATCTGTCTGTCTATCTATCTATCTCAGGCTGTCTTTGTTTCCTCTAATAATCCATGAATTTTTATGCTTTTTGGCCTTCTTTGTCCCAACCATGAATAAAAAAAAAACAATGCAAGATTTAATTAGTGAGTTTTCCTTATTTGCTATTGAAGTAATGTGGGACATCAAGACAAAATATAGGGGCTTCCCTGGTGGAGCAGTGGTTAAGAATCCACCTGCCAATGCATGGTACATGGGTTCGAGCCCTGGTCCGGGAAGATCCCACGTGCTGCGGAGCAACTGAGCCTGTGCACTGCAATGAAGAGTAGCCCTTGCTCACCGCAACTAGAGAAAGCCCGTGCACAGCAACGAAGACCCAATGCATCCATAAAATAAATAAATAAAATAAATAAATTTATATAAAAAAAGATAAAATATAGGAGGTGAATTGAGGATGAATTTTAATTACATCATTTGCATGTTGTTAAATTACCATTAATAACAATGGAAATATACTAGATATAAAATTCCATCTGTACAAAGCAGCTGACCTCAGAGGAAGGAGAAATCAGGCTTAAGAATTGTTTTAGTTATTTTTTCCCTCTCATGTGAAAGAAGCTGAGATATTCTTTAAAATCAAGTTAGTAGCATCTATGAAAATGTGTTTTCTTTTTTTACAGATTCTGGCTAGAGTTTAGCTTTTTAAATAGTTTATAGTTTAAAAATCAGTTTATAATTGGCACTGTTCACAGAAATTAGTAATAGGCAAAAAGTTTTAAGTTATTTTGTGTATGGTTGGCAATTTTAATAGTATTCTAGCTCTGAAGAATAATTTCTTCATTAATTTCCAAATGACAGAGCAGTAAAGGTATTTTGACAATTATACAGAAAACTATACTGGCATATAATACCTCACATTAAGATTCATCCGAAGTATTTTTCCCATCTTTCTTGTAGTTATATTTGATTTTCACAAATTTCAGATTAGGAATAAAAATACTTACAGAAGCAATCTTCAAAAAAAGTGTATTAGGGCTTCCCTGGTGGCGCAGTGGTTGAGTCCGCCTGCCGATGCAGGGGACACGGGTTTGTGCCCCGGTCTGGGAAGATCCCACATGCCGCGGAGCGGCTGGGCCCGTGAGCCATGGCCGCTGAGCTTGCGCGTCCGGAGCCTGTGCTCCGCAACGGGAGAGGCCACAACAGTGAGAGGCCCGCGTACCGCAAAAAAAAAAAGTATATTAAACCAACTTTGCTGTGAATACCACTTCTTTGCTTTAAATGAAATAGTGCTGTTTTTTCCCTAGCAGCTTTTTCCTTAACAGTTCTGTAATTATTGAGATATAGTACATGCTATTCAATTCACCCATTTAAAGTATATAGTTAATGGCTTTTAGTTTGTTCACAGAGTTGTGCAGCTACCACCACAATCAGTTTTATCACCCCTAAAAGAAACCTTATTCTCTCCATCCCCTTCTCTGCTAGCCCTAAGCTAACTAATATACTAGTTACTTTCCATCTTTATAGATTTACCTATTCTGGACATTTCATATACATGGAATCACATTGTATATGGTCTTCTGTGACTGGCTTCTTTGACTTAGATGAATCTCAAAAACATTATGCTATCTTGCAGCATGTATCACTTCTTCATTCCTTTTTAAGAGGACAATATGCTATCATATGGATATATCACATTTAGTTTATTCATTAATCAATCAATGGATATTTGAGTTATTTTCACTTCTGGGCTATTATAAATAATGATGCTCTGAACATTAATGTGCATTTATGTTTTCATCTCTCTTGGGTATATACCTTGGATGGAATTTCTAGATCTTATGGTAACTCTGTGTTTAACCTTTTGAGGAGCTGTCAGACTGTTCTCCAAAGTGGCTGCACCCTTTTACATTACCACCAACAGTGTGCGATTCCAATATTGCTCTACATCCTTGCCAACCTGGTTATTAACTGTGTTTGATTATAGTCATCCCAGTGGGTGTGAAGTGGTATCTCATTGTGGGTTTTTTTTTAATTAATTAATTAATTAATTTTTGGCTGCGTTGGGTCTTCGTTGCTGCCTGTGGGCTTTCTCTAGTTGCGGCGGGCGGGGGCTAATCTTCGTTGCAGTGAGCGAGCTTCTCATTGCAGTGGCTTCTCTTGTTGTGGAGCACAGGCTCTAGGCATGCCAGCTTCGGGAGCTGTGGCACGCAGGCTCAGCAGTTGTGGCTTGTGGGCTCTAGAGCACAAGCTCAGTAGTTGTGGTGCATGGGCTTAGTTGCTCCATGGCCTGTGGGATCTTCCCAGACCAGGGCTCGAACCCTTGTCGCCTGCATTGGCAGGTGGATTCTTAACCACTGTGCCACCAGGGAAGTCCCACTCATTGTGGTTTTGATTTGCATTTCCCTCAATAGTGGTATCCTGAAATAAAGTTTTTAATTTTTAAGGAAGAATATTTGAAAAGAATCTCTGTTCAGATATCTTGATTAAATATGTTAGTGGATCTGAACTGTATAGTAAAGATTTATACATTCTGTGGTGTACATGTATATGGGAGTTTGTGTTTGGCTTCGTTGACTCAAGCCATTTCAGGGCACTGAAGAATTTGAGGTTTTTTGTATTTCAGCAATAGATATTTTTGAAAATATAAAATAATAATCATTCTTCAAATTTAATGTTGATATAAAAGACTTAATCTATATTGTATATGGTGGCTCTATAGAGTCCAGGTCTAGAACTATCTCCTCTTTTTTGAACCCCAACTCAGTTAATTTTGATGTTTTCCAATCTTGATCCTTTTCTGAATTTCTACTTTTTAAAATCCATTTTTAACAATATCTATATATCTGTTAATTTTGTATAAATAAAATTTTGTGAAGATTTACTAATATAGGGAACCAAGATGAAATGCCATTGGCTTTTAAATCACTTATACATTTTCTTGGTTTGTAGTATAATACTTACTAAATTCATCTAAGAACAATATTTTAAACACATAAATAAATATGATTTAGTTCTGCAGAGCTACTACCCATCTCACTCTAAAGGAACAGCATGTTGAGTCTCAAGATATATTAAACATCTTGTATAAAACAGTGGACCTGTTTTGTACCCAGTAGTCACATTTTACTTTTTTTTTTTTTTGCGGTACGCGGGCCTCTCACTGTTATGGCCTCTCCCATTGCGGAGCACAGGCTCACGGGCCCAGCCGCTCCGCGGCATGTGGGATCTTCCCAGACTGGGGCATGAACCCGTGTCCCCTGCATCGACAGGCGGACTCTCAACCACTGCGCCACCAGGGAAGCCCTTTACTTATTTTTTTTCTTAGTCTCATAAGGACTTATATTTTGATACTATTTATTTTTGTTCCTTAACTTTATTCAGTAGTCATTGAGTGCCAACTATAGGCCCTTTATCAAAAAGGGGTGACTAATAAAGTTGTGACAAAGTTGAAATACACTGCCTCGTAATCTCATTAGAGTTATGAAGAAAGTCACCTGATTAAAATAATGAACGCTGAGGTGTTAATGACTAGTATAGTTGGCCTTCACAAGGAGTTTTCACTCTTAAAAGTTGAGCTTGTTTTCCCAGATTTCCAATTAGTAGACCTAAGGAAGTGATTTTTTTTTTTTTTTGGTTGTTGTATTCTTCAGTTCTAAAATTTCCATTTGGTTTCTATGCTGAGACTTTCCATCTTTCCATTCAAAAGTGTTCTCATTTCTTTGGGCATTTTTATCATGGCTGCTCCATATCTGTCTCGTGTAATTGTTGATGCCTGTTGATTGTAGTTCCCTAATTGAATTGAGATTTTACTGGTTCTTTATATGCTGAGTAATTTTGGATTGTATTCTAGACATTTTTAAAATTAATTAAATAATTTATTTATTTATTTTTGGCTGCATTGGGTCTTCGTTGCTGCTCACGGGCTTTCTCTAGTTGCGGCAAGCAGGGGTTACTCTTTGTTGCAGTGCACAGGCTTCTCATTGTGGTGGCTTCTCTTGTTGCGGAGCATGGGCTCTAGGAGCGTGGGCTTCAGTAGTTGTGGCACACGGGCTCAGTAGTTGTGGCTCACAGGTTCTAGCGTGCAGGCTCAGTAGTTGTGGTGCATGGGCTTAGCTGCTCCATGGCATGTGGGATCTTCCCAGAACAGGGCTCGAACCCTTGTCTCCTGCATTGGCAGGCAGATTCTTATCCAGTGAGACACCAGGGAAGTCCCTATTCCAGACATTTAAAATTTTTTTTTTATTTTTGGCCACGACGTGCAGCTTGCAGGATCTCAGTTCCCCTACCAGGGATCAAACCTGTGCCATGGCAGTGAAAGCGCCAAATCCTAACTACTAGACCACCAGGGAACTCCCTCTAGACATTTTTAGTATCATGTTATGAGATGCTGAGTCTCTTTAAATCCTATGGAGATGTTGATACAGTTGGCCTTCCAGATCTCCTGGGTCCCCCAACCGAGGATTCAACCAACTGCGGATGAAAAAAACTTGGGGAAAAAATTCCAGGAAGTTCCAAAAAGCAAAACTTGAATTTGCCACAGGCTGGCAACTATTTATATAGCATTTACAACTATTTACATAACATTTACATTGTATTAGATATTATAAGTAATCTAGAGATGATTTAAAGTATAGGAGAGAATTACGTAGGTTATAGGCAAATACTACTCCATTTTATATAAGGGACTTGAGCATCCGCAGATTTTGGTATCTGCCAAGGGCTTGGAACTAATTTTCTGTGGACACCAAGGGACAGCTGTACATTTGTTTTTTGTCACATCATGGGTATTGATGGGTTCAGGCTGCAAGTTCCAACCAGTCTTCTTTTGGTTGTGTCAGTGAAGTTTTCACAGCCTTTGCAGTGCTATTTGGACCTGTTCCACACGTGCAACCACCCAGTGGCCAGTCTGGAACCTGGGCATTGACCTATCCTCAATTTGTACTTCTGTTTAGGATCAGATCCATGCATGTGCAGTTATGTGACAAACCCAGGAGTTCAAAAACAACTTTCCTGAGCTCCTTCCTCCTCTCAATATCCATAATACTTCCCTTTCGCTGAGCTCCCATTTTTAGTCCTCCTATCAGGTGCCTTAGTTACTCTGCTATGCCATGTACTTCCACTACTGTGTCTGTGTCCAGAGCCAAGCTGGAGGACAACAGAGAGATGACAAAAGCAATGGGAGTTTGTCTCACCCTCTAGGGATCGTAGCTACTCTGATTGGAGAGTGTGGTAGGCTGAATAATGGACCCCCAAATCTCCAGGTCGTAATCCCTGGAGCCTGCATGTGGCATGTGTCTGTGGAATTGTGGTAGTAAATGTGCATGTTCTAAAATGCCAGGTTTATTACTTTACCTGAAAATATTTTTATTTATTTAATTGAAGAAATCTGCCTTGACTACTGGAAATAGGTTTATATAATTATGTATTCTTGGTTGTTTAAGTCTCAGTTTGAGATTTCCAAGAGTGATTACTCTCTGAAAATTTATTGTGCGGGTGGTATTGTTCTAATGATGATATTGAAGATATTTATAACCTGTCCTCTTTTGTTTTGTAGTGAGTATTCTAGTTGCCCTTGTGATTTAATAAAATAAAATTCATCTTTGACACAGTGTTTATCACACCCTATATGTTGAGTTGGGTCTTGATTTTACTGTTTCTCATAGAGTTATGTAGTATTTACCTAACAGGTGAGTGGTACAGTGTTTAGGCCAGTATAAGCTACCAAAGGTTGTAGGTAAGGGCAGGAACTGGCATGAGTTTTGGATCCCACCCCTCTATCCCACCCCTCTAGGTGGTCACAAAGCATCGAGCTGATCTCCCTGTGCTATGCAGCTGCTTCCCACTAGCTATCTGTTTTACGTTTGGTAGTATATATATGTCCATGCCACTCTCTCACTTTGTCCCAGCTTACCCTTCCCCCTCCCCGTATCCTCAAGTCCATTCTCTAGTAGGTCTGCATCTTTATTCCCATCTTGCCCCTAGGTTCTTCTGACCATTTCCTTTTTTTTTTTTTTTTAGATTCCATATATATGTGTTAGCATATGGTATTTGTTTTTCTCTTTCTGACTTACTTCACTCTGTATGACAGTCTCTAGGTCCATCCACCTCACTACAAATAACTCAGTTTTGTTCCTTTTTATGGCTGAGTAATATTCAATTGTATATGTGTGCCACATCTTCTTTATTCATTCATCTGTTGATGGACACTTAGGTTGCTTCCGTGTCCTGGCTATTGTAAATAGAGCTGCAATGAACATTTTGGTACATGACTCTTTTTGAATTATGGTTTTCTCAGGGTATATGCCCAGTAGTGGGATTGCTGGGTCGTATGGTAGTTCTATATTTAGTTTTTTAAGGAACCTCCATACTGTTCTCCATAGTGGCTATATCAATTTACATTCCCACCAACAGTGCAAGAGGGTTCCCTTTTCTCCACACCCTCTCCAGCATTTATTGTTTGTACATTTTTTGATGATGGCCATTCTGACTGGTGTGAGATAATATCTCATTGTAGTTTTGATTTGCATTTCTCTAATGATTAATGATGTTGAGCATCCTTTCATGTGTTTGTTGGCAATCTGTATATCTTCTTTGGAGAAATGTCTATTTAGGTCTTCTGCCCATTTTTGGATTGCGTTGTTTGTTTTTTTGATATTGAGCTTCATGAGTTGCTTGTATGTTTTGGAGATTAATCCTTTGTCAGTTGCTTCATTTGCAAATATTTTCTCCAATTCTGAGGGCTGTCTTTTCGTCTTGTTTATGGTTTCCTTTGCTGTGCAAAAGCTTTTAAGTTTCATTAGGTCCCATTTGTTTATTTTTGTTTTTATTTCCATTACTCTAGGAGGTGGGTCAAAAAGGATCTTGCTGTGATTTATGTCATAGAGTGTTCTGCCTATGTTTTCCTCTAAGAGTTTGATGGTGTCTAGCCCTACATTTAGGTCTTTAATCCATTTTCAATTTATTTTTGTGTATGGTGTTAGAGAGTGTTCTAATTTCATTCTTTTACATGTAGCTGTCCACTTTTCCCAGCACCACTGAAGAGGCTGTCTTTTCTGCACTGTATATTCTTGCCTACTTTATCAAAGATAAGGTGACCATATGTGCGTGGGTTTATCCCTGGGCTTTCTATTCTGTTCCATTGATCTATATTTCTGTTTTTGTGCCAGTACCATACTGTCTTGATTACTGTAGCTTTGTAGTATAGTCTGAAGTCCAGGAGCCTGATTCCTCCAGCTCCGTTTTTCTTTCTCAAGATTGCTTTGGCAATTTGGAGTCTTTTGTGTTTCTATACAAATTGTGAAATTTTTTGTTCTAGTTTTGTGAAAAATGCCAGTGGTGGTTTGATAGGGATTGCATTGAATCTGTAGATTGCTTTGGGTAGTAGAGTCATTTTCACAATGTTGATTCTTCCAGTCCAAGAACATGGTATATCTCTCCATCTATTTGTATCATCTTTAATTTCTTTCATCAGCATCTTATAATTTTCTGCATACAGGTCTTTTGTCTCCTTAGGTAGGTTTATTCCTAGATATTTTATTCTTTTTGTTGCAATGGTAAATGGGAGTGTTTTCTTAATTTCACTTTCAGATTTTTCATCATTAGTGTATAGGGATGCAAGAGATTTCTGTGCATTAATTTTTTATCCTGCTACTTTACCAAATTCGTTGATTAGCTCCAGTAGTTTTCTGGTAGCATCTTTAGGATTCTCTATGTATAGTATTATGTCATCTGCAAACAGTGACAGCTTTACTTCTTCTTTTCCAATTTGGATTCCTTTTATTTCTTTTTCTTCTCTGATTGCTGTGGCTAAAACTTCCAAAACTATGTTGAAGAATAGTGGTGAGAGTGGGCAACCTTGTCTTGTTCCTGATCTTAGTGGAAATGCTTTCAGTTTTTCACCATTGAGGACGATGTTGGCTGTGGGTTTGTCATATATGGCCTTTATTGTGTTGAGGAAAGTTCCTTCTATGCCTACTTTCTAGAGGGTTTTTATCATAAATGGGTGTTGAATTTTGTCCGAAGCTTTTTCTGCATCTATTGAGATGATCATATGGCTTTTCTCCTTCAGTTTGTTAATATGGTGTATCACATTGATTGATTTGCGTATATTGAACAATCCCTGCATTCCTGGGATAAACCCCACTTGATCATAGTGTATGATCCTTTTAATGTGCTGTTGGATTCTTTTGCTAGTATTTTGTTGAGGATTTTTGCATCTATGTTCATTAGTGATATTGGCCTGTCATTTTCTTTCTTTGTGGCATCTTTGTCTGGTTTTGGTATCAGAGTGATGGTGGCCTCGTAGAATGAGTTTGGGAGTATTCCTCCCTTTGCTATATTTTGGAAGAGTTTGAGAAGGATAGGTGTTACCTCTTCTCTAAGTGTTTTATAGAATTTGTGGCAGGTGGATTCTTAACCACTGCGCCACCAGGGAAGCCCCCTGTTCCTACCATTTTATGAATGAGAAAAAGATAATGAATCTTAAGGATGTTTGGTTACTTGCTCAAGTATTAAAGCTAATGAGCAGATCCAGGATTCAAGTCCAGGTATCCAAATCCTTATTAGCTACTGTTCTGTGTTGCCTCCCCTGGATGATGATAATAACTAAAATTTATGGAGTTATTTACCATGCACCTGGCTTAGGGTAAATATTTTATGTAAATTATCTCATTTAATTTTCACCACACCATGTGAATGTTGCTATTATTAATAGCACCATGGAGGTGCTCTTATTACTAATCCCATTTTCTAGACTAGCAAATTGAAGTTATGTAATTTATTCAAGACCATACAGCTCCTAATTAGAAGAGCTAGGATTTGACCCCAGGTCTTTTTGGTTCCAGAGTTGTTAACAGTTATGTTTCACTGAAAACCCAGGTGCAGTTGCAAGGTCATACATTTATTTGTCATGTTGATTCTTTTGCATTTTTTTTTTTATGCGGTACGCAGGCCTCTCACTGTTGTGGCCTCTCCGGTTGCGGAGCACAGGCTCCGGATGCGCGGACTCAGCGGCCATGTGGCTCACGGGCCCAGCTGCTCCGCGGCATGTGGGATCTTCCTGGACTGGGGCATGAACCTGTGTCCCCTGCATCGGCAGGCGGACTCTCAACCACTTTGCCACCAGGGAAGCCCTGATTCTTTCACTTTTATATAAGATGCACAACACTGTCTTATTTGGTCTACTGAAAATCTGTCTTGTCTGGTGACTATGGCTTCATTTTTTACCTGGTTTAAATCTCTGTCAGTATGATATGGCTTGTGAGGACAATTAGGAAATACATGTCTTTTTTTCTTTCTTATTCTCTTTCTGTACTTTTTAACAAATGATACATTCTCATGGTTCAAAATTTTAAAAAAGAACAGACCATGAAAAAATCTCCTTTCCACCCAGTCCACCAGGCATCTAATTTCCCTCCCAGAAGGAAGGACCTTTCTTACCATTTTTTTCTTTTTCAGATTTTTTTTTTTTTTTCTGGCTGTGCCACTTGACTTGTGAGATCTTAGCTCCCCAACCAGGGATCAAACCCAGGCCGCTGGCAGTGGAAGCACAGAGTCCTAACCACTGGACCTCCAGGGAATTCCCTCTTACCAGTTTTTGATGTATCCTATTAAAGATGTATCTTAAAGGTATGAATTAGGATATTTACTCTATTTTTAAAAAATTGCCCTCACAGCAGCTTCTTCAGATTCCTAAAACATTTTGTTGTCCTGGAGTTTACAGAATGTAACTCCTGGGCTTTTTTTTTTTTTTTTGGTAAGTACATTTACGTTCTCTTAACAAATTTGAATTAGTGGCATATAATATAGTGTTATCAACTAGAGTCACCATGTTGTGCATTAGATCCTCAGATCTCCTTATTCATCTTACAGCTGAGAAGTTTGTGCCTTTTTACCAACCTGTCCCTGTTTCCCCCAGGCCTTGGCAGCTACTTTTCTACTCAGTTTCTAAGAGTTTGACCTTTTTTTTCTTTTAAAGAGATTCCACATATGAGTGATACCATGCAGAATTTTTATTTCTCTTTCCGGCTTATTTCTTATAGCATAATGCCCTCAAGGTTTATCCATGTTGTTGCAAATGGCAGGATTTTCTTTTTTCTCATGGCTAAATAATACTCCATTGTATATGTATACCACATCTTTATTCATTCATCCATTGATGAATACTTAATTTGTTTCCATATCTTGGCTATTGTGAATAATATCTGTTGCATTGAAAATGGGAGTATATGTATGTCTTCGACATCCTGTTTTCATTTCCTTTGGATATATTCCCAGAAGTGGAGTTGCTGGATCATATGGTAATTCTATTTTTAATTTTTGGGGGCACCTCCATACTGTTTTCCATAATGGCTGCACCAATGTACATTCCTACCAACAGTGCACCAGTGTTCCCTTTTCTCCATATCCTCACCAACAGTTTATTTTTTTCTTCCAATTTTATTGAGATATAAATTGACATACAGCATTGAAGTTTAAGGTGTACAGCATAATGATTTTATTTACATATTTCTTGAAATGTTACCACAGTAAGTTTCATTAACATCTGTCATCATACATAGATATAAAAAAGAAAAAAAAATTTTTTACTTGTGATAAGAACTCTTTTGATTTACTCTCCTAACAACTTTCATATATGCCATACAACGGTGTCTCTTGTCTTTTTGAGGATAGCCATTCTAACAGGTGTGAGGTAATACCTCCTTGTGATTTTGATTTTCCTGATGATTAGTGATGTTGAGCACCTTTTCATGTACCTGTTGATCATTTGTATGTCTTTGGGAAAATGTCTATATTCAGTTCCTCTGTCCTTTTAAAAACCAGGTTGTTTGATTTTTTTTTTCTTTGCTATTGAGTTGTATGAGTTCTTTACATATTTTGGATATTAACCCCTTATATATAATCTACAAATATTTTTTTCCCATTGTATAGGTTGCCTTTTCATTTTGTTGTTGACTTCATTTGCTGTGCAGAAGCTTTGTAGCTCGATGTAGTCCTACTTTTTTGTCTTTGTTGCCTAGAATGAATGTGTGTTTGGGTTTGTGTGGTGTTTCTGATTTGCCTGATCATAAGATATCCCAGAATGATATTTATTTGTTAACTGTGTATTTTTGGTTACTGAGAGAAATAGGAAGATAAGAGTATCTTGGTACAAAGATCTCCATTCTTTAAAATGGCATTTTAGAGCCCACATACTCTTTTTTTCTTAAACATGTTACATTTTATTTTATTTATTTATTTTTTTGGCTGCGTCAAGTCTTAGTTGTGGCACTCAGGATCTTCGTTGCAGCACGTGGGATCTTTCGTTGTGGCATGTGGGCTTCTCTCTAGTTTTGGCACGTGGGCTCAGTAGTTGTGGCATGCGGGCTCTGTAGTTTGGGGCACACAGGTTCTCCATTTGAGGTGCACGGGCTCAGTAGTTGTGGTGTGTGGGCCTAGCAGTCCCATGGCATGCGGGATCCTAGTTCCCTGACCAGGGATTGAACCACGTTCCACACATTGGAAGGCAGACTCTCAACCATTGGAGCACCAGGGAAGTCTCCAGAACCAACATATTCTTAAATGTAGCTACAAAGCAGCATCTGCATATGACAGCAACTTGCTGGTATTCTCTTAGTTTCACTGTTGACTTCCCTCCAGGTTTATTATTACCAGTAGCCAATGTATATATGTGCAGAAAGAGTGCTCTATGCTCATTACTTCTTTTTTTTTTAAATTTATTTTATTGACTTATAGTTGCTTCACTATGTTGTGTTAGTTTCTGGTGTGCAGCAAAGTGATTCAGTTATGCATATAGATAATAGTTTCATGCTTATTACTTCTTGACTTGAACTGGATTCATGAGAATAAGGCACGAACAAAGGATAGCCAAACATGTTATTACCCTCCTTGATCGATCCATCTTTAGAGGAATGGTGGTCTCGGTTCTGGGAATACGATTTTGGGTAGATGTATTATCAAGGACATTTCTGGCATGTAGGGACTTGATAATGTGCACTGCCCCTACTCCAGTTGCTCATTCTTTCTTTAGTTTACTTTTGTCTGCTTAATAATCTCAGCAGTGGGGACTGCATGGGACCAGGAAAGAGAGGAGAGATGGACTGAGACGTTCATATTGCCTTTTTATTTCCTTCTTACCACATAGTGTACACATTTCCCTGGAAATAATATTTGTAAATAACGACTGCATTCCTGTACTAGCCCCTAAGCTTATTTAGTTCATAATACAGATGAATACATTCACAGTTGTATACTTTTAAAGTCTTCTTTAAATTATTGTTGTTAATTACTCAGTATTTTAACCACATTATAATTTAGATAGAATTCGTGGGGTTAGCCAGGGAAATCTGATCATTGATTATGAGAGAAAATGCATTCTGTATTCAAACAGTTCTTTCCACAAGGTATAGTTTGTGAGTGGGGAATGATTTCCTTGTTTCTTAATAACTAAACTGCTTGTGAGTTATTTTAAGGGCTGCTTTTGGGTTAGGGTTTTGTTTGATTTTGCTAGTCAATCTTTGAATTTTCTAGGTAATTCCATGACATCATAGATTTGGACTGGATGAGTGAAGTAGGTCAGGCCTCAAATAAGTCACTTTACTGGATCTTACTGAGCTGAGAGAGAGCAAATAGTGTTTGTGTTAAAATATATATAACATAATTTGCTGTTTTAACTATTTTCAAGTATACATTTAAGTGGCATTAATTACATTCACAATGTTATGGAACTATCACTACTATCTTTATCTAAAATGTCTTCATCACCCCAAACAGAAATTCTGTGCTTATTAAGTGATAATAACGCCACCTACCCCCCCCACTTCAGCCACTTTCTGTCTCTATTAATTTGCCTATTCTAAATATTTCATATATGTGAAATCATACAATATTTGTCTTTTTGTGTGTAGCTTATTTCCTTTGCATAATGTTTTCAAGACTCATCCATGTTGTATTACGTGTTACAACTTCATTTCTTTTTATGGCTGAATAATATCCCATTGTAACTATTAACTTTTAAAAGTGGTCAGTTTTATCTTAAACATCCATCTCTGTAACATTTCTCTTACATTGTTGAAGTTTTTGTGTCTTGCTAATATATTTTAATGTCTTGAAAATATAAGATATCATGAATTCAGTGAAATTTTTGTTTTTCATTCTACCCCCTTTAAATTTGGGGGCATTGAAACAGTTCTGTATATTCACCTGACCTAGTCCCAGCCTCATTTTATGGTTTTAGAGATAAGGGTGGAGCTAGAAGCCACTGGGGATTTTGGCACGGTATCATGGTCCCAAAATTTTTGCTGTCACTACTAGAACTCCCATTGGAAATCTGCTACCCCTCAGAGTTGGAATTAAGCTATTTGAATTGGGAAATGGGAACCTTCCCTTCTAGGCACATGAACAAGTCCTTTTCCCCTGCTGCTCCTTAACCATAGTTAATATGCATACTGGTTAATCCCATGCTGCTCTCTAGATGGAATTAGATTAGTGAACTGTAGGAGAATATTTAAGTCTTTAATCACTACCATGCAGCATAAAATTGCATTAGCTTAAGCAGAAAGGTCATAGCTTTGTTAGCTAAAATTTCCAAGCTTGATCATGTTCTTCTATCCTTATGTATAATACTGAGTTTTTAAAAAATTCTGAATATATTACATTTAATCTTGTTGCATTTAGCCTAGTGTCCCTGCCTAAGATGAATTTGATTCTATATTCTGCTACCTATTTTATTAGCCATTCCTCCCATCTTTGTCATTTACACAATTAACACACACGGCTTCTATGTCATAATCCAAATCACTGGTAAAAAGTGTTTAATAGTTACGATAAAATATAAAGTCCAGGTTGGCACTTCTTTATAGCCTTTTTTTCCAAAGAAGGTATAGAATTTTTAATCAACACTCTTTGTGTTTATAATTTTCAATCAGATTTGCATGACCCTAACTATAATTATTCAGTCCACAATTTACTATATTATCTAAAATGTGTTATTATGAGACCTTGTCAAATACGTTCCTAAATAAAGTCAGCATGTTTATCTTAATTCTTATTAGTTAATTTGATCACTTTACCATTTTAAATTTCTGGAACATGATCTTTGTCGTAACATGGAAGCTAATTAACTTTTTGTAACTTCTAGGCTAGCTTTATAGTTAGGCATATGAGGAAATTGGTCTACTTCTTAAGTGATCTCTTAAAGGGAAAGGTATATTTTTTAAAAATGCACTTTTCAGCACTTATTTTATTTTATTTTCATTTTTGGCCACAACGTGCTGCTTGCAGGATCTTAGTTCCCCACCAGGGTCTTAGTTCCCCATCAAACCCAGGCCCCCTGCAGCGGAAGCTAGGAGTCTTAACCACTGGACCGCCAGGAAATACCCATAAAAATTTACTTTTCTAGAGATTTGAATTGAGTCCTTTTTGAAAATAGTAGTAGAAAAATGTGAGAATTGATATATTCAATGATTGAAGGATTGTTTCATTCACTTGAAAATAGTTATTTACTATATTATCGTAAAACAAAAGGTATGTCAAGTTGACCTTTTGCCAGTTCCTATAGACTGTTTGTTTTTCCAAAACTAAACATTCATCACATCCTTGTAGGAGAATCTGAAGCATAAGATTAATCCAAGTCTAAAATTAATTTTGCTAAGATTTCTATATAAGATTCAAAATCATTTAAGTAAAAACAAGCGATATCTGTATAAATTTGATCTAAAATGCTCTACTTAAGGAGTAAACAAATGATTATCTATTATAATTATCTTTAAAAATGTATTTTTCTAATACCATTTATATAAAAAGGAATAGTGAGTGCTGAAAAGCAGTAAACAGTCAGATAAAATCCCTGTCCCTCATGTGGCTTACATTTTTGTCAGGAGAGGCAGATAATAAGCAAAACATACAAAATGAAAAAATTGCCCATCTTTTAAAACTCTCAAATGACTGTACTTTGTATAATTTATTCTCTTCAGCTTTCCTTTAAGATAACATTAACAGAAGGGTATATGTTATTAGTTCTTTTGATCCTAAGAAGCAGAGAATCACTTAAGTTTCCTTAAATAAATGGTTGGTTATAAGGAATACAAGAAAATAGGAATCTTAGACTACTACTGTGTCTGGTTTTAACATTACAATGGGCTCACATTCAGAAGAATGAAATGGAGTTCAGGAACTTCAAAATTGTCTAGGATCCTGTGTATTTTAATCATTAATGTGTCCCATGAATCTACTCCTAATTTCTTACGGTTGATAGCATTTAATGGGGAAGATTGCTGGTAGGTTGGTCAGAATGGGACTCTAGCTGCCAACAAACGTGGATGGTGGAGTGAAATGTCTATTTTCTTTTTTATTATTTTAATTAATTAATTTGGCTGCATTGGGTCTTAGTTGTGGCACATGGGGTCTTTCATTGCGGTGCTTGGGCTCTTTGTTGCAGAGCATGGGCTTCTCTCTAGTTGTGGCACAGGCTCCAGAGCACGCTGGCTCAGTAGTTGCAGCACGTGGGCTCTCTAGTTATAGCGTACGGGCTCTAGAGCGCGCCCCCTGCATTGGAAGGCAGATTCTTAACCACTGGACCACCAGGGAGGTCCCTGAAATGTCTATTTTCTTAAGTGCACTCAATAATTCAAAAAATATTTGCTGTCTGTAACGTATGAGGCACTAAAGGATTTATTGCAGTATTTAAGATCTACCAAAAATGTAAAGAAATAAAGCAGAATAAAAGCATTTTCTATACAGATGAAATCCTCTCTACCTTTCTCCCCACAATATTCATTTCCCCACAGAAATCATAATTGTTTTCCTAAAATTGATGTTTCAGAAAAGTGGTGTTTCCACTTTTTGTGTTTTAATCTTTGGGGTTGGAACAAGACAGGTGTTTTAAAGTGGGAAACAAAATTCAAAGCTGCTTTCTAACAATAACTTAATAGGTTAAGGCACTAATTGTCTATTTTAAAAATCTTTTCTAAACAAACAAGGAGAACATTTGTGCTGAACAATCAGGTATAATCCGGTGTTCATTATTAGTTGATAGTGATAAACAGGTTCTAAGTAGAAGTTCTCCCATGTTTGTTTGTTTATTTTTAGTATGTTTTAATTGTGGTAAAATATTTATAACATAAAATTTACCATTTTAACTATTTTTAAGTACACGTTTCAGTGGCAATAATTTCATTCACCATGTTATGTTGTGTCCAGTCATCACCACTATCTATTTCCAAAGTTTTTCATCACTCCAAATAACATAAGGTTATTTTTCAGTCATAAAAATCCTGTTGATGGAGTTGGGTGACTCTCCATGACAGCTCTTTTTGTTGGTTCAGCTTTACAGGCAGTGTCAATTTTCCCCCCTTTTTTCTTTTTTCCCTGCACTGAAGCCAAAATGTTTATTTTCAATTTGTTACTCATTCATAAGACAATAGTGCACATTTTAGTGGGTCTTTTTCTTTTAATGAATTTTTTGTGTGTGTGGTATAGTTGATGTACATATATATATATATGTTTCAGGTGTACAAAATAGTGATTCACAATTTTTAAAGGTTGTATTCCATTTATAGTTATTATAAAATATTGGCTGTATTCCCTGTATTGTACAATATATCCTTGTAGCTTATTTATTTTATACATAGTAGTTTTCATCTCTTAATCCTTTACCCCTGTCTTGCCCCTCCCGTCTTTCTCCTCCTTGCTGGTAACCACTAGTTTGTTCTCTATATCTGTGAGTCTGTTTCTTTTTTGTTGTATTCACTACGTATTTGTTTGTTTGTTTGTTTTAGATTCCACATATGATATTGTACCATATTTGTCTTTCTCTTACTTATTTCACTTAGCATAATACCCTCCAAGTCCATCCGTGTTGTTGCAGATGGCAAAATTTCGTTCTACTTTATGACCGAGTAGTATTCTGTTGTGTATATGTATGTGTACACACACACACCCCACATCTTCTTTATGCATTCATCTGTTAATGGATACTTAGGTTGCTTCCATATCTTGGCTATTGTAAATAATGCTATGAACATTGGGGTACATGTATCTTTTTGAATTAGTGTTTTTGTTTGGCAGTGTCAAATCTTTGGCACTTACATATCAGAAAGAGCATCTATAAATCAGTAGTGAAGTAATGGAAGTCATGCTAGGGAGAGGTCTTGTGCAATTTAGGTGCATGGCCCAGAAGTGGTGTCTGTTATTTCTATCCATAACCTTTTGGCCAGAAGTAGTCATACAGGGCTATTCAGCCGCAAGAAGCATGAGGAAATGTCTCCATGCCTTATGTCCCCAAAGAAAGGAGAACTACCTTTGTGAGAGCATCAGAAGTCTTTTCTACAAATATCTAGGCCTAGTATTCTCATGCTTTATGCTCTCAGATTCCCTTTTGAAGTTACTGCTTAGAATTATCTTCTTGTTATCCTACTTCCATGTTACCTTAGTTCAGTGATGTCCTCTAGAAAGGAACATAGAAACATTATTAATATTGAAACATTCAATCGATATCAAAATGTAATGATTAGTTGGAGGTGAAATGGAAAAGATTGCATGTATATGGGAGTATTAGTATAAATTCATGATGTGTTTTACTTTCCTAGATCTGTCCACTGAAAAGTTTGAGAAACAGTCACTAATACCCAGGCAATAAGCACCACTAGTATCCTGATTGTGATCTCTAAATACAACTTCCCATTTGAAAGAACAAGGCTGTTTGGAAAAATGTCTGATTCTAGGTCTGGGTCAGGGAATTTATAAAATGAGCTTAGACCATCTTGTCACACCAGAAAGTAAGGAAGGTGTAAGACACTACTTAGAGTCATATAGAAGGGATTCAGGAGCCAATTCGAAGAGTCTCTCTCTACAAAGGGATGGGCAAAAATGGGGAAATTGATCATCACTAAGGATAATTGTAAGGAGATTGAAACATATCAAATATATATTTTATTTATTTATTTATTTATTTATTTATTTATTTATTTATTGCGGCACGCAGGCCTCTCACTGTTGTGGCCTCTCCCGTTGCGGAGCACAGGCTCCAGACACGCAGGCTCAGCGGCCATGGCTCATGGGACCAGCCGCTCCACGGCACGTGGGATCTTCCCTGACGGGGGCACGAACCCGTGTCTCCTGCATCGGCAGGTGGACTCTCAACCACTGTGCCACCAGGGAAGCCCCTCTATCTTTAACTTTTGATTTTATTTTCTCTTTGTTACTGTACCACAGAGAAGATCTCTCTCCATACTCTTCCCTCTCCTTCGGCAGTAGACTGCTGTTATTTATTCCTCAGTGTTTGCTAGCACAGTGGCGGAGGTGGGTGAGGGGTACCAGGGGCCGGCGGACATTCTCTGTTGTCCTATTTCTGTCTCAGTTCTAGGGGGTCATTATGTCTCTGGATCTTGGAGGGCAAGACTTTCTCAGTGATTCTGCCTTTCCCCCAATGGTAGGGGATTTTTAAAGGTCTGGGGCTTTAAAAATCAGGGATAGAGGGGGTTTTCTGTTACCTTCCTCTGGTTATGCAGGGGCTAACTAAAAATAGTTATTCTATGAAGTGTACTTCTTATGTTCTTTTTATGTTTTATATATTCTGATTTGAGGCCATCTCCCTATGCTAGTTTTTGCTCTCAGTGGCACTAAACACAGTTTTTGGCATCAGCTGTCAGAGTATTATTAAATATATTTATAAATATCATTTAATGAATATGTATTTTCATATGTTGACCATTTAAGTTTTATTCCTTGAATTATCTTTAATCGTGTATTTCAATGACAAATTCTGCATGGCAGATACTAGGTCGGGTTTTTTTCCTTTTTCTTTTTTAAACAACACAGCACTTGCCGATGCCAAATGTGTGGAGTTTTTTCCCCACATCAATCAGTTCTCCAACTCTCTGAACACCAACTGGGTGTCCTACAATTCAATTCAGTTCTGATACTAACTATCCAGAGTTAGTGCAGACCCCACAGGTCTGCCCCCCACTTCAGAAGTTGCCAGTCGCAGGTCCCCGACGTCCTGTACTTCTGACCAATCAGCTATAAGTCGAGGGTTCCCATGTTCCCCTTCTGGGATTCAGTAATTTGCTAGAATGGCCCACAGAACTCAGGAAGGCACTTTATTTAATATCACCAGTTTATTATAAAGGATATAACTCAGGAACAGCCAAATGCAAAAAGATGCATGGGATGGCGGGGGGCAGTTAGGAGGGCGATGGTGCACAGTACTTTCTTGTCCTTTCTGGATGTTCCAACCTTCTTGCACCTTGATGTGTTCACCAATAAACCCGTAGTTTAGGGGTTCTTATAGAAGTTCCATTACATAGGCATGAATGATTAAGTCACTTGCCATTGGTGATTAGCTCAATCTTCAGCTCCTCTCCCTTTCCCTGACTTTGGGAAGTGGGGCTGAAAGTTCTAATCCTCTAATCACATGATTAGTTCCTCTGACTACCAGCTCCCATTGTGAGGCTTTGTAAGGACTCACCAAGAGTCACCTTATTAGCATAAATTCAGGTATGGTTTAAAGGGGTATTATCAATAACAAAAGATGCTCCTTTCACCTGTATCACTCTGGGAATTCCAAAGATTTTAGAAGCTCTTGTGTCAGGAACCTGGAGGAAGACCAAACATATGTTTGTTGTATCACACTATCACACTAGGCACTCAACACAGAATTGTTGAATAAATGAATTTATGTGATTGCTGTTACTGTCCCTTTCTTATGAATAGCTTTTCTTCTTTATTTCTGATTACCATAATACTCAATTCTAAGAGTATAAAAATGTCTTTCTGTATTTTCTTCTTTTTTTTACTTAAAATCTAAATATATTTGACATATAACTTTGTATAAATTTAAGGTGTACAACATGTTAATTAGGTACATTTATATACTGCAGTATAATTGCCACTGTATTTCTGAACATTCACTTAGAGAATGTTGATCTTTCAAATCAAAATTATGTATATATGTTTAACAGAGGTTGAAGGAAGTTGTCTAATTGCATGAAATCCTTATCACATTATTGGGACTATTGAAGGGGAGGAACTTATCTTTTTGGACCTTGATGAGGACTCCCAAGAAAAAGAAAATTCAGTGTGTGAGCCAGTGATATATGTCCTTTAGGATAAGTACAGTATATTCTTGGCTGAGTGCCATAACAAGGTGTAAGGGAGGAAGAAGAGGAAGAAACAACATCATTGCACTAAAATTTACCAGGACCTTGTTTGGAGATGGAGATAAGATTTATTAAAGGTGATGTCAGCCTCACATTCCTCGACAACTGAAATGTCTATAGTTGACTGTATCATTCATTTTCTCCTAGGTGATTTATTGTTCTTTTGGTGGAACATCCAAAGGCCTGCACTTCAATAACTTAATAGTTGGACTTGTCCTTCTTACAAGAGGCAGAGATGAAGAGAAAGCAAAATGTGAGTACTTTTATTATCTCAAAATGTTAAAATACTACATCTGTGTACAGAATAATCTACCGCAAAATTTTGATGACAGTCAAAGGATTTGAAGTGATGTTTCTCCAAAGGAGATATACAAGTAGCCAGTAAGCACTTGAAAAAATGTTAAACATAAGTAGTTATTTGGGAAGTGTAAATTCAAATTACAATTAGATACCACGTAAGTGTAAGATAGATAATGAAGCCACTTTGGAAAACTGGCAGTTTCTCAAACTGAGTTTTCATATGATCCCACAATTTCATTCCTAGGTATATACCCAAGAAAACTAAAAACATATATTCATTAAAAAAAAAAAAGTTCCTAACAGCACTGTTCATAATGGTTACAAAATGGTAACAACCCTAATGCCCATCAACTGATGCATTCAGCATAAACAAAACGTGATATAACCAACAATAGAATATTACTCAACAATAAGAAGGAATAAAGTACTGCGTAGGAGCGGGAAAAATTTCCCTAATTAAGTTGATATAAGACAGATTAACAGGAGAAAACCAAACAAATTTCGTATGTACGTACAGGAGCCCCATAAAAATATGAAACCCAAAGGGCAGCCAGGTAATTGAGGCTTATATAACATTCTGAGCTAAGGAAAGGGATGGGGATCTGAGGGTACAAGAGGAAGGGAGTCCATTCACAGGAAGGCAGAGATGTTTGGAGAACAAAGGTTGCCCTGTTATACTAGTTTCTTAGGTAAAAAAGTATCTCTGATAACAACTCTCTTTCCGGTATAGGCCTTTTTTCCAATGTAAATTTAGGCTGTTGATGGGGAGGTAATGAGCATTTCTGAATCTGCTGGGTTTTGATTGCCTTTAAGCTCAAAATAATTGTCAAGCCAAAGTGACGTATTTGGGGGCAACAAATTCTGCTCTCCTCCAACAGATACATGCTACCACATAGATGAACCTGAAAACGTTATGCTAAGTGATAAATGCCAGTCAAAATAGAACACACATTATGTGGTTCCAATCATATGACATGTCCAGATTAGGTAAATTTATAGAGACAGAATATAGATTAGTGGTTGCCAGAGGCTAGGGGGAAAGGGAAATGGAGAGCTTACTGCCAATGAGTATGGGGGTTTCTTTTGGGTGAAAATGTTCTGTAATTAGATAGTGGTGATGATTGCACAGCTGTGTAAATATATTAAAAAACACTGAATTGCACACTTTAAAAGAGTGAATTTTATGGAACGTGCCTTATATCTTAGTAAAGCTGATTTTTAAAAAGTAATTCTGAATACATAGATTTAGCAATCTATTCTTGCCTTACTTCACAAATACAACCAGAAATTCACTTGATAATACTTTATACAAATTCTTGGTAAAAGGTTTAATTATTTATCATGGTTTTACTTTTAACTTCAGAGATGAATTTTATTAGGTGAATTACGTAAGCCCAGAAGAGGATGGCACCTTTAAGTTCTACTAAGCAGGGAAATTTTATGTTACAATGAGACGGCATCATTTACCCTCTAAATATGAAAGGGAAGACAACCTTAGTTGATCATTCATTGTCCATCTGTGTTTCCTAGGATATGCATTTATTTACTTAATTTTTAATTCATTCATTTGATTACTTATAATGTCTTATGTTTCCTCATTCTTTTCTTTGAGCTCCCCCAAGGCAAATCTGCTCTTAACAAGAATATTAGTAAACAATGTAAATTTTATTGAAAATTTTCCAGGGGAGATGAGAGGGAAATGTCAGATGACAGTTAAAATTTAAGTGACAGCATGGGAGGACTCAGCTAGAATTGCTCTATCTCTGACACTCTGACCCCAATGTCTGGCACATCGTAGGAATTCAGTAGTATAATTTGACTATTATCATAATTAATGATTCTCAGAGCAAAACATGGGAGAAAGACCAAGAGCAAAAAAGCTAGCTTGACCAATTACTATATGTATGACTCTGGGCCTCTTCCTTGAACTTCTGAGCCCCTGTTTTTCATCAATACAAGGATGAAAGCGACATCCACCAAAATCTTTCATTGTAAAACTCAGAAGAAAAAATGTATGTAAAGCACCTGGCAAGTATCAAGAACTAGCGGGCAATCAATAAATTGTTAACTTTTACTGTTTTCTCAAAGTGATTGTTTATATACACACATATGTACCTACAGTTAAACGTGTGAAAAACATTGAGGCCAAAATAAACTTTCAAAGAAGAAAAAAAAAAGAAGAAAATTTTCCAGGGGGAGTTTAGGAAGGTGTTTATATTAAAGAGTATGACGTTTTGCTCTAAAAATCCCTAGAATTTTACCCTTGCCCACTGGATGCTGGTCTTTCTCTCTTCTTTCCTCCTTTTCTAAGCTGCCCTCTTACTTCTTCTAAATCTCTCAGAATCTTCTTTCTCATTTCTGAATTTAGACTGTTGTTCTTCAGCTGTTTCCTTTTTTACAGTTTTGCTGAGGTATAATTGATATACAATAAAATGTACATATTTAAAGAGTGTACATTTTGATGTTTTCAGACATGTATATATCCACATTATCACAATCAAGATAATGAACATATCCCTAAACCCAATTTTATGTATTGGAATTTAACTGAGATCCTGATTTTTTCAAATTAACATCCCTCTACCAACAAACACATACTCTGGCTCCAGGTAGCCAATAAATAAAAATAACCAATTTGAGGGTCATAAACACATATATTTAAAATTTTAAATCATTTTTATTATACAATTGTATTAGTTTCCTAGGGCAGCTGTAGCAAAGTACCACAAACTGGGTGGCTCAAAACAACAGAAATTTATTATCTCACAGTCTGGAGGCTAGAAGTCCAAAATTAAGATGTTAGCAGGGCCTTACTCCCTCTGAAATCTACAGGAAGGAATCCTTCTTTTTACCTAACTTCTGGTGGTAGCCCTCAATCCTTGGTATTCCTTGGCTTGCAGTTGCATCACTCCAATCTCTTTCCATCTCATCATGTGGCTTTCTTCCCACTGTTTCTGTCTTGTCTTCTTATAATTAATCATATTGGGTTAAGACCCACCCTAATGACCTCATCTTAACTTGATTATATCTGCAGAGACCCTGTTTCAAATAAGGTCACAATCATGGGTACTGAGGTTAAGACTTCAACATCTTTTGGAGCGGGGGAATATAATTTAACCCATAACAGATGGTCAGAGGCTTTTAGCAAATATTCCCCTTAAGAGAATCAGCCATGACATGTGGGAGGGCAGTTCAACTCATAACAGTAATATTTCAAACATACATGTAGTATGTACTTCCACCCAGCTTTATTATTTCTTACCATTGTGTCATATTTGTCCCAGAACTTGTTTTTTAAGAAGTAACAGATTATAGCCAAGGTGAGGCTCTTTCTCAGTATCCCTCCATATTCCCATCCACATTCTTCCCTTGACAGAAGTAACCACTCTCATGAAATTGGTGATCTTTCATTCCTCATGCAGGTCTTTATACATTTATGACATTTGTATGTATCCTTAAACATATCTTCAACTGTTTTACAGGTTTAAAACTTTTAAAATAGATAGTATACTATACAGGTTTTGCAATTTGCTTTTTCCCCTGAATATTATTGATATTTACCCATGTGGAAACACTTAGTTCCTTTATTCTAACTGCTATATAGTATTTCATTGTGTGTGTGTGTCTCGGGTTACCTATTTTTTTGTTGATGGACATTTATCTTTTCTTTCCTAAATTTTGCTATTACAAAGAATACTTCAGTGTATGTTGTACCTTATGCATGTATGTATGAGAGTTTCTCACAAGTGGAGGTAGAGTTGCCTAGAAATTGAATTTCTAGCATAAATATTCATCTTTACTAGATTTTGGCAAGGTGTTCTCTGAAGTGTTACAGTAATCTATACTCATTAACAGTATATAAGAGTTCCTGTTTATCCCAGTTTATTGCTAACACTTGGTATTGTCACACCCAAACATTTTTGCAAATTTGGTATTTGAAAAGATACCACATTCCTGTTTTAATTAGCATTGTTTTTTTAAGGAATAAATTAAATTATATATTTATAAAGTGCTTGGCACTAGTAATCACTCAATAATTGTTACCTATCTCTTCCCTCCCTACTTCCACCAGAGTACATTTAATCTATGATAAAATTACTTTATTCTTTCTTTCTCCTAGACATTTTTAGTCTTTTTGCAAGTGAATCCGGGAGCTATGTTATACGGGAAGAAATGGAAAGAATGCTCCATGTGGTGGATGGTAAAGTCCCAGATACACTCAGGAAGTGTTTCTCAGAGGTATATTTAAAGATTTACATTTCATCCCTCCCTGTGGACAAAGTATTAACTCTTAGTTGTATAATGAATTTAACTGTGATGAATAGATGTTTATGTGTAGCATATTCTTGACATTTTTCTATTTAATGTTTGATGCTTTAACGATTTGTGTGCTATGCTCGAAGGTGCATGACACTACTGCTGTGTTTGTGAATCTGAAAATTCCCAATTCCCAATAAAGGCAACTGTCTATACTTAACGGTATAATGAAACATACTCCTCCACTGTCACACCAGCACACATACAGACACACACACAGGTGATCCTGCAGAAACAGCATTGCTTAGGTTGTGGTGCTCATTGCTTTTCATCATGAGCATGTAGATATATCACTCACTGGCCTTGAGCCATAGGTGACCTCTATGATCCATCAATGCCTATTTTATCATTTATTTTACTTAATTGATTTGCATAGTGAAATATTTGGGTTTTAAAAATTTGTCATTTTCCTGTTTTCATAAATAATATATTTTCATTGTAAAAAAACTTTAACAACAGAAAATGTGTATCTTTAACAGAGAAAATTCTTTTATTTCTTTTCAGAGGTCTGCTAATATGGGAAAAGTCCCAAGAGATGGCAGAGTAAAGTCCTTTTACAAGTTTCTGATTCTTTCCTGCAGCACTCAGTGCTGTATGATTTCTTATGGGTGGCTATTTGACCCACTTCCATTTCACTTTCACTGCTCTTGGTTTTATTCAGAGAGTTTTAATTCAATTTAGTTTAGTCACCTTCCTAACTATATAAGCATTGATTGTTAATACCCCAGCCATATGTGGTTCTTTTTTTTTTAATATAAATTTATTTTATTTATTCATTTATTCTGGCTGTGTTGGGTCTTCGTTGCTGTGCGCGCGCTTTCTCTAGTTGCAGCGAGCGGGGGGCTACTCTTCCGTGCAGTGCGTGGGCTTCTCATTGTGGTGGCTTCTCTCATTGTGGAGCACAGGCTCTAGGCACACGGGCTTCAGTAGTTGCGGCATGCAGGCTCAGTAGTTGTGGCTCACAGGCTCTAGAGCACAGGCTCAGTAGTTGTGGCTCACGGGCTTAGTTGCTCTGCAGCATGTGGGATCTTCCCGGACCAGGGATCGAACCCATGTCCCCTGCATTGGCAGACGGATTCTCAACCACTGCGCCACCAGGGGAGCCCATGTGTGTGGTTCTTATATCTCTTTGGACTCTCTGGCTTTACCTTTAGCTTTTCATCACTCTGGCTTTAAGTTTCCTCTGTGTTGATAGCACCTGGAGATTTCCCTTTCTTGCTTTTGAGCTTGACTAAGCAGTTTTTGGTAGTAGTTATGGTGTTACATTTTACTAAACATTTCTGTGTGTTTGGTGCAGAAGGATTGTCCTCCTGCATTTTTGGTTCTTACTTATTGACTGGAAGTTGCTGTGATGGTATTTCAGTACCTCAAGACAAACTAGATCATTTTTTTTTCCCCTAATAAAATTTGCTGACCAGAAAAAAAAACTGATCTCATCTTTACAGGCCTGATTACTTGAATTTTTCACAGAGATGTTAAGTGCTTGCTCATTTCTGGGGAGAATTATATATATATATATATATATTTTTTTTTTTAATATTTTGTTTATTTTGCCATGTTGGGTCTTAGTTGCGGCATGCGGGATCTTTTGTTGAGGCATGCGGGCTTCTCTCTAGTTGTGTGAGGGTTTTCTCTCTCTAGTTGTGGCACGCAGGCTCCAGGGCACGTGGGCTCTGTAGTTTGTGGCACACGGCCTCTAGATGAGACGCGCAGCCTTAGTTGCCCCGTGGCATGTGGGGTCTTAGTTCCTGACCAAGGATTGAACGGGTATCCCCTGCATTGGAAGGTGGATTCTGTACCACTGGATACCAGGGAAGTTCCTATTTTTTTTCATTTTAATAAGGTTTATGCAGACATTACCATTTTATAGATGGGGATTAAATGTGGTTAGCCACCCAGTTCTCTTATAATTTAGGCACAATAGCAGGTACATATATTAGATAATAATTAGTGCTATAGGGAAAAATAAAGTAGACTACAGGGCATAGGTGGTGATGGAGAGGAGGTAGCCAAGTGTAGGCATTTTGTATAGTATAGTTAGGAGAGGCTTATCAGAGAAAGTGACATTTGAACAAAGAATTTTAAGGAAGTGACAGAGAAAACCCACGCGGATATCTAAGGAAAGCATTTTTCATGAAGAGAATATAGCAAAAGCCCTCAGGGGAAGTATGCTTGACTTGTTCAAGGAACAAGAAGAGGTCAATTTAGCTGGAATGGAATGAGCAAGGGAATAGTAGGAAATGAAGCTACAGAGGTTGGGGGACGGGGTGGGATGGGGTAGGGAGATTACACATGGCCCTGTAGGACAGTGTGAGTTCTTCAGCTTTCACCCTGAGTGAGACAGAAATCTTTAGAGGTATTTGAGCAGGAAAATATATGAGTTTTTGTTGCTGTTGTTTAATTACTTTTTTTTTTTTTTTTGGCTGCGTTAGGTCTTCGTTGCTGTGCGCGGGCTTTCTCTAGTTGCAGCGAGCAAAGGCTACTCTTTGTCGCGATGCATGGGCTTCTGATTGTGGTGGCTTCTCTTGTTGCGGAGCACAGGCTCTAGGGCGCACAGGCTTCAGTAGTTGTGGCTCGCGGACTCTAGAACACAGGCTCAGTAGTTGTGAAACATGCACTTAGTTGCTCCGCAGCATGTGGAATCTTCCTGGACCAGGGCTCGAACCCGTGTCCCCTGCATTGGCAGGTGGATTCTTAACCACTGCACCACCAGGGAAGTCCTGATTACATTTTAAACGTCATCATTTTGGCTCTTATGTAGAAAGTACACTGAACAGAGTCTGATTAAGGTATCTGAATAATCCAGGGAAGAGGTCATGGTGTAACAGTGAGGTGATGAGACTTTTCAGATTCTGCATTTATTTTGAAGGTGGAATTGACAGGACCATTTCTTGTATTGATGATGGGCTGTGAGTGAAAGAGAAAAGGATGATTAAGGTGTTTCGCTTGATTTAGTAAATGAATGGAGTTGCCATTAACTGAGCTGGCTAACGCTATAGGAGAGGGAAGTTGGAGGTTTCAAAAGCAAGAGAAGTTTAAGACATAATTAGAGAATCATACTAGACATTCGGGTGGAGTGGTAACTGTGCTTTTTGACATATAAGTTGGAGTTCAGAGGAAAGGATTTGTTGGCTTATAGATGTGGATGAGGTCATCTAGGAGTGAATTAAGATAGAAAATGGATTGGAAGACTGAGTCCTGTACTCTGACGTATGGCGAGATGATGAAGAATCAAAACAGGAGCCTAAGGAATAGCTTGTGAGGAGGAACGAAAGAGAATGGTGTCCTAGAAGCCAAGAGATAAAAATGTTTCAAGAGGAAGGAGTATTTAACTACATCAAATAAGCCGAAAGATCAAGTGAGTTGTCCTTTGATCACTGAGAAGTGATCATTAGATTTGACAACGTGAAGTGTAGGTGATTGGTGTAGGTCCTGTGGAGTTAAAAAATCACTGGAGTCAGGATACTAGAAGGAGTGTGCTCATAAGAGGAAATTGTGACAGGGAAAGTGGAATGCTTAAAATTACATTTATTGGAAAGGGAATGGATTTATAATAAAAATATCAATATAAGACTATGGTAATAAATGGTTGGGTTAGTCTTGTATGAAGGACAAGACCTATGGAAGAGGGAGGATCAAAGAAATGAGAGGCCTACGTTTTGGGATACTCGTGTATAGCTGTTTAAATCATTAGGTACTCAAGGTTGATTTTAAAAAAACAAGACTGTAAATGGGCTAATTTTACCTAATTCAACTATTTGATGTATTTATCTGCTGTAATTTCTGAGTAATGTGTGTGATGTGATCCAGACCCTTGCTTTTCAAGTTACCATGTTTCAGTAACTTGAAATGAAGGAAATCCATATAGGACTTATATTGTTTTTTTCTTACTGAATTTTTTTGGTTGTTGATTCTCAAGGTGGAAATTCGTATTTTACATTGTTCTTCAAAGATGTATCAGTTTCAGAAGTTTGTTTATTTTTATTTTTTTTTTGCGGTACGCGGACCTCTCACTGTTGTGGCCTCTCCCGTTGCGGAGCACAGGCTCCGGATGCGCAGGCTCAGCGGCCACGGCTCACGGGCCTAGCCGCTCCGCAGCATGTGGGATCTTCCCGGACCGGGGCACGAACCCGTGTCCCCTGCATCGGCAGGCGGACTCTCAAACACTGCACCACCAGGGAAGCCCAAGTCTGTTTATTTTTAGTTGCCTTTTATAGTACTGGAAAATTTTTTTTCTAGACTGCTATTATGACAGTTTATAAAAGGAGACTTCCCCTTTACTTCCCTTATTTAGAGCCATGATTCAAAAACATAAAAAGTCAGGTTTGGCAGATGGAATTTTGGTGCTACCAGTTATATGGAGTGATCCCAATGGGCAAGTGGATTTCAGAGACTGCTTTATATTTCACTAAGTCGGCCAGGCAGCGAAGTGTATAGTTTAGGCACAGAGACTTTGGAGCCTTGACTACCTGGGTTCAATCCTATCTCTGCCACGGTATAACCTTGAATGCATAACTTTTTGGAGCCTCAGTTTTCTCGTGTGTAAAATGGGGATAATAGTATCTCCTATAGAGGGTTGCTTGAGGATTAAATGAATATAAAAATATTTAGAATGGTGCTTAGGGCATTGTAAATACTCAATAAATATTACCTATATGTGAAGGTGGTAGAATAATAGGCAGCTTCTTTCTTTCTTAATGGTACATGAAGGTGCATCTTATAACATCATCTTAGTTTCACTGAAACCATTGAAACTACCACGTTCAACTGAATCTAAGATGCCATCGATTAATAACGTGCGCCTTTATGTATTATAAAGAACAAAAAACCTGCGAGTTACAATTGAAGGGTATTATTGATTTTAAGACTTTTCCCAATGTCAGAGATGTTAACTTGTAAAAATTAGTAGACTACAGGGCATAGGTGGTGCCCTTGCATCAGCTTGTAGGGTTTATACTGCAAACCCTCTTTCTAGACTAAATGTAGGGTAGAGAAAGAATATGGCTATGATTCTCTAAACATGTTGGCAATGTCCTCACATCCCTGCAGCAAGTCTGAATGCCATATTCTTCCATGTAGAAAAACAAAACTTCCAATGTTGTCTTGATCGCTTGGATTGCACTGTTAAGTGTTCTGAAACCATGAGGCTTAAGCATGTTGCTATACTTAATAGGATGCTACTAACAATATAGAAATTATTTCTACCATAACTCTTTTAGGTTCTAAGTTAATCCCTTAATATCTCCATCAGGATTAGAGCTGCTAGGCTCCTGAGTGTCATTAGAGCTGCTAGGCTCCTGAGTGTCATTCTTAATTGTATTTCTATGTGGGTTGCTTCTGCCTTTTTTCTCATAGAAACATCTGGCCCTCCCTCTACCTGGGTCCTCTTGTCTTCCAGTCAAAGAGATTGACTTACACAGCCATATGATGTTCTTTCTCAGCCTGGATACTTTTTTTCTCCAGAGATTTAGGAAGACAAATACTTGGAAAGAAAACAAAGAAATAGAAATCTCCTTGCTTCTTTTTGTATTCTAGTTGACTTGTGAATACATGTTTTCAGTGATGTCTTTTGGAGGAGGACTCCTGGATAGATTTTAATTCGCCAATGAAATTTAAAAGAATATTTAAATTCCATACATATTTAATTAAAATATGCTAATTCTGACCAATTGAAGTACTGAAGAAGAGGGATGAAGCAAGTGAAAAGTTGGTTTTATTAAATATTGAAAGAAATTCAGTTTACTGATTTCAGGATATACCTTAGCAAATAAAATGTGACTTATTAGTAGAAATGCACTGCTTTAATGAATTGATGAAATAATTTGCAATTAGCATATAGATTTTATGCAAATGAAAGTTCTGAAGTACAATTATATTTGAAAAATTTTATTTCCAGGTATATAGCCTATAGTGATATTTAGATAATTCTTCCTTTATAGATAGTAGAAGGGTAAATGTCAATTAAATGCAAATTTCAAGTTGTATAAGTTCCAAGTAGGTACCTTAAAATTTGACTAAACCTATGTTTTCTTGTTTTAATTTTAGGGCGAAAAGGTAAACTATGAAAAGTTTAGAAATTGGCTTCTTCTAAACAAAGATGCTTTTACCTTCTCTCGTTGGCTACTGTCTGGAGGTGTATATGTGACCCTCACTGATGATAGTGATACTCCCACTTTCTACCAGACTCTGGCTGGAGTCACACATTGTAAGTAATGGCATTTCATTGTGTTCTGTTCACTTTTTAATACAATTGCCTGGTAATACGAGGAAATGAGAATTTGCCTTTTATCAGTGGGTTTTTTCTTCCAAAGTATAGTAAAATGGAATACTGGAGGCTTGAGTACATAGCTGAAAAGGAAAACTCTCTTTTTTGTCTACTCACTGAATACTTTTGTACTCCAAATGTGTGGGGTATTTTTTTTTTCCCCACACCAAGCAATTCTCCAGTGCTCTATGGATACCAACTGGGTGTCCTGCATCTCAGTTCAGTCTGACACTGTCTACCTGGGGTTAGCACAGACCCCACAGTTTTAGGGCTCAGTCTCGAAAGACTGACCCTCTGCTCCCCACTTCAGACGCCAAGTCCAGATTGTGACCTGTGCTTCTGACCAACCACCTATAAATGAGACTTCCCATGACCCCCTCCTTGGGTTTGGTAATTTACTAGAACAGTTCACAGAACTTCAGGAAACAGTTACATTTACTGATTCATTATATAATAAAGGATATGTTGAAGGATACAGATGAACAGATACATAGGGCAGGATCTGGAAGGGCCCCAAACACAGGAACTTCTGTCCCTGTGGAGCTGTGATGCCCCAATTCTTCTGGCATGTAGATGTGTTTACCAGTCTAGAAGCCCTCCAGACCCTGTGCTTTGGGGATTTTTGTGCAGGCTTATTACATAAGTATGCCTGATTATTAACTACATTCTAGTTCATCTTCCCTCTCCAGAGAATGGGAATGGGGCTGAAAGTTCCGAGTTTCTAATTATGGCTTGGTCTTTCTAGTGACCAGACCCTTTCTAAGAGCTTACCAAAAGTCATCTCAGACATTAAAACAAAAGATTCCTATCACCCAGAAAATTGCGAGGAATTTAGGAGCTCTGTGTCAGAGATTCCTATCACTCAGGAAATTACAGGAATTTGGTCAAAGACCAAATATTAGCAGGAACCAGGGTCAATATTACTATTTCACAATAGCCCTCTACTAATTGTCCTTAACCAAGCTGTATTAGTTTCCTAGAGCAGCTGTAACAAATTACTACAATCTGTAAACTGAAAAAACAGAAATCTATTCTCTCACAGTTCTGGAAGCTGAAATCAAAGTGTTAACAGAGCCTTGTTCCTCCTGAAGGCCCTAGGGAAGAATCTTTCCTTGTCTCTCCCAGCTTCTGGTGACCCCAGGCTTTGCTTGGCCTGTAGCAGCCTCCGTCTTCCCATGGCCTTCTCTCTGTGTGTGTCTATGTCCTCTCCTCTTCTTTTAAGCACACCAGTCATTGGATTTAGGGCCCAGTCTATATTCAGGATGGTTTTAACTCGAGGGCCTTAATTCATTACATCAGCAAAGACCCTATTTCCAATAAGGTCACATTCTGTGATTGCAGGTGATAATGAATTTTTGAGGGACAGTATTTAGTCCTCCACAACACAGGCCTAAGTGTTAACTTCTACTGTTCTTCTTTCCTGTGGTTACAGAATTGTACCTACACTGGGCTTTTGCTTATGCTACTCCTTAACACTAGAATGAATGCCTTTCCCTTTTATTCTCCCTATAAACCTTAGTCATCTTTGAAGACTTAAATCACATGCTGCTTGGTTTTCATAAAACATTTTCTTGCCTTCCTGTGAGAAATCATCTCTCCTTCCTCTGAACTCTCATAACACCATTTTTGTACCCTTCTTGAATGAACTTATCACTTTTGTCCTTGTATTATAATTATTTATAGCATTCCATTTATTTGTACATGTCATCTCTCTTAAATCATAGAGTCTGTATTATTTTTCTATTCACCCTGTGTCAAGCCTTAAATAAGTATTTGTTGACTGAGTAGAGGACCTTGGGTATCAAGTGCTATTTGTATCTATTTGTTCATATAATTTATGAGTTGGCTACTAGTTATACACCAGCTACTTTCCCCCTCATTTTCATTCCATTGTCACCAGAAGTTCTGACAGATAAATTCTGGCATGAATAGGCAATGAATTTGATGTTCCTACTTTTCAGTGCCCCCGCCTGAATATATATATATATATATATATTTTTGAGAAATAATACTCATGTGGTATTTAGGAGTTCTTCGGACTGAGTCAGACACTCTAGCCCTGCTACTTATTATTCATGTAGCTGCGGGAAATTTAATCTCTATGAACTTCTTTTTTCATCTGGAAAACAGGGATAATGATACAACTGTACCTCATAGATATGTTGTAAGGAGTGTGGGGAAGGAAAAGTATTTTCCTCTACTTATCTTGGTTTCATTGGGTGGGGCCCTTTAAATTAGACTAACAAAGATAACAAGAAAAAAACATAAGCTTACTTTGTTACTATTGATACTTAACTAACTTACTTATGTACCAGAACTTTCAGTGATGAGTAACTCAAAGGGGTGGTTATAGCTTGAGCTTGTATAGCATGTTAGCAAAGAGCAATAATTTTATGGAGATGTGACAAGACAAAAGAAAAGGACTTTGAGCTGCTAGGGATGGCATATTGTGGGAAGGCAAATACATGGAGGAACTGTTGATTGATATGGCTGGTTAATAAGGTTTGTTATGTAGATTCTTTCCTTTGGTGCTATCTCCAGGTTGATAAGTATCTAGAGTGGTCTCTGTTGATTAACTTCTTCCTGGTAGAAGGGCAGGTAAGACATCTTTATAAATTAGGCTAATAGGGGGAGCTGGAGAGCTTTTTTTTTTGTATCAGCTTCTTCTCAATTGCCTTCAACTCAAAATAACCCTTATGCTAAAGTGGCATGTTTGGGGTGGTATATGGTGCTACCCTTCAGGAATACATGAGATAGTACCTTTTTTAAGGGACTCAGCATTATGCCTGGTATAGAACAGGTAGGTGCTTTACAATGAATATGCATCCTCTTTTTTTTTTTTTTGGCTGGGCCCTGCGTGCGCTGCATGAGGGATCTTAGTTCCCTGACCAGGGATCAAACCCGTGCCCCCTGCAGTGGAAGCATGGAGTGCTAACCACTGGATCATCAAGGAATTCCCTGCATCCTTTTGTATTAGTGAACACTTGGCTTGGGAATGTCAGTGAGCTTCATCCCACTTTCTCCAGAGAGTAATTGTTTTGGGAGCAAGCAGTTTTCTAAGAGAGGACTGTAGATCAGTACAAAAATTAACTCATCCATGTCTGTGGGAAGAAAGTGTTTTTCTTACCAGTTTGCTTTCTTTTATTTTAGAATTTATAAAAATAAAGAACAAAAATAAACTAGTACAACAGACAACTCATTTGCTGCTGGCTTCAGCAAATGGCTCCTTTCTCAGTGGGCTTTCCTATGAAAGCATTATGACAAAGTCAGAATTACTGCTAAATTTCTTACAGAAATTCTGACATGGGTAGGTTTACATTCTGATGTCTGTGATTTATCATATTATTTATAAATTCTCAGCTTCTGTGGATGTCTTTGCAGGCTCTTTCACTCAAAGAATATTTGGTACATTGAACTTTTCAAATAATGTGTCAGGAATGTGGAAACACGGGATAAAAATAGAGAATGTTATTAACTGATTTATAAGTAAACAGAAAATATTTATTTTAAAGCATCACTGACTCCATTTAAATTTGTGTAATGACCCAAGGTATCTAGGAAACAAAAAGGAGTTATAATTTTTCACTTGTAAATAACATTTATGTTAGAGTGCAGATGCCTTTAATTACTTTTTCACATACGATTATAAAGTAAAATTTGAAGTCACAGTAAGTTGAACATACTGCCACTTTTAATCAAATTTTTTCTCTTTCGTGTAAATCACAAATGAAACTGGGGCGCTATTTGCATTCAATACAGAGTTAGAATAACTAACTGATTTGATTTAGACAAGATTTTAGACTTTGTCATGGCCAGTACAGTTTTTAGAACTTCAGATTCCAAACTATTGTTACCTTACCTTTTATTTAAGTTTAAGAAATTGAATTAGAACTTCTTTTGGCTGCACCGCCTTGCAGGATTTTAGTTCTCCAACCAGGGATTGAACCTGGGTCCTCAGTAGTGAAAGCACTGAGTTCTAACCACTGGACTGCCAGGGAATTCCCTGAATTAGAACTTTAGCCAAAAGTCCAAGTTTTTATGCTTGAGTAGATCTTAACTAGATTTTTATCAAGACTGATATATTTTTCTTTTATAATTTGCTGTTTAAATACCTAAGGTTAGATTTCCTAAAAAGATTTTTTTCGTCAAATATATAGTGTTTTTAATGACAAGTTAATTGTTAAACATTTTGATATTCAGAATCAGAGAACATATATAGAGAACATAAACATGTTCTATATAGTTAAATGTTTGAAATAGTTTGGTACAAGTTTATTATTATTATTAGTGATATCTGAAAGAAGATCCTACTTTCTAAGACTAACTAGTCATTTGGCTTTTTCTTGTAATAGCCTTTCCCCACCCATTTTGTTCATGGTTATTTAGCACTACATAGTGTTGGAATTTGGAGCCACAGACTATAAACTCAAAATGTAATTTGTTTTAATCAGCTTTTTACAAATTTAGTTCAGTGTATCAAATCCCCTACTATTGTACATGCATAGTCCTATCCAATCACAGTCTGGCATCTCTCTGCTTGAGTTTGAAGGCTCATCCTTTAGATGCTAACCTTTGAAACGTCTACATTCTAACCGAACTGTCTACTAATTCTAGGTTGAACTGCCATCTTTAACACTCTTTTTTTGTCACTCACTGGAAAGTAAAGTTCTCTCTTGTTTTTTGTCTTTTATCTTGTGTCCATAGCATAAATCCTTCTATAGGTTATCTATCCTCTTCCTTATTTTTGAATTATAGCAGAATACAACGGTTATTCTTTTTGTTTTTCTGTCCTATCACTACCTGTTTTTCCTAGAGACTTTTACACATGCTTTTTTACTTCTGCTTGCAATATCCTTCTTCTGTCACACTAGTTTTCCTTTCCCTGGTCAACCCTAAGATGTTCTGTGTGTACCTCTTTAAATATCAAGACTTCTAGGGCCTCACTGCTTATGTGCTCCCTGAAAACCCTGTGTCTCTGTTCCTTCATTGTACTTTCCACACTGGATTAAAATGACCCATTTTCTCTTCTATTAGAATCTAAACATAATTATTTTGTTCACTGTCATGTCTATAATTTTTAGTGCAATGTCAGGTACATAAAATGTTTTTATTGAATGTTTGTAGAATATTAAATGATCTTGACATATAGCTCCTGTACTTTTTTTTCCCCAAAAATGCTTTGGAAGGTTCCAACTTACCACATACAGATTGAGCCCTTACTAAAGGAGGCACTATACTCCTTGTACATTATCTCATTTAATCCTTGTGCCACCTCTGAAGTTCATTTTATCGCCATTCTAAAAATGAGGAAACCACAGCTACAAGAAGTTAAAGAAACTTTCTCAAGATCAAATGGCTAATAGGTGCCAAAATTGGGATGTTTGAACCCCAGAGTGCATGCTTAGTATCATTTTAGGATTTGAAGACAGTTTATTGACACACAGTCATTTTTTTCTTTAATCTTTCGTAAGCAGCTTGTAATTGCAGGTAAAAGGAGGTGGTCATGTGATAGCTGTGGTTGTGGTGAGCCATCTTCCTCAGACTCACTTCAGACAATCTTGCAGCTTCACTTTTCTAATTTCCTTTTTTTCCCCTTGGGATACCTTCAAATGATTATTATTTTAAATTTCTCTTTAATAATTAACTTCATTTGATCCAGGCAAGGTCACTGAATGATTCCCCATTTACCAACAGTGAAATAGGTAATTGGAAGAACTAAGATTTTAAGAACTATGTTTTAAGAACTAATCGAGAGTTTTTTCCTTAATGATGATCATCTTTTCATAGAGTTTAGTTATATTATTTGGAAGAAAATATGTGTGCTAACTCTTTCTTGTAAATATGTTTTTTAGAGTTTCCCTAAAATGTATCATAAGCGTGATTTCTTTTAAGTAGTAGAATCTGGATACTGAGGTAATTAATGTAGTATTTTGGGCTAATTTTAGGGCCATTGAACTCATTTTGATTGGTTTTCTTTTCTTATCTAACTCAAATTTATATAACTCAAATGCTTTATTTTAGCATTTATTGTCTCAACTAAAAATATGCATATTATTATATTCCCTTGCCACATTTTAGTTTGCAATGTTAAAGCCTCCTTTCTGTAAGAGAAAAATACTTCAGTGATTCTTAGGCCATAAACTGCCTAGTAAATCTGCATGTCCCTCCTTCATTATCCTCTTATCTGGTTGTAAATGATGTAAGGCTTAAATAGATTGCAGAAGGTCATTGCTTTTGAGAACAGGTTGCTTCCTCAGAAATGTTAAAGAACTGTGTTACTGTTTGAAAATACTTGGATATTTTGCTTGGCTTTGTTTTTGTTTTTGTTTTTAAATAAGAATCCAATTCTGGCATTAAAGAGCAATTTCTGTAGCTGGAGCCTCCGGTAAGGTGGGACTTGATTAGGATGGCCCAAAGGGCAGGCCAGGAACTATTTAGAATGTTGTAGTATGCTACTGTTGTGAACCAGAAAAAATTATATCAATAGGTGGGTGATAAATTCATTCCCATTTAGCTAGTAAAGTATAAGTTTTGATATTTATTTATGAATTGCAAATAGAGTAACTACTGCAGTCGTTAACCTCTAACTTCTTTAAGTGAAAATAAGGTTAGTTATCTTTCCTCTCCTCAGCAATTCAGCTGCCAACTCATGTAAAATATTTGGGTGATGATAATATATATAATTTACTTTAGCATGCTTTTACAAATACTTGATTAACAAATTACAGTCTGTAACTATAAATGAACAGATTGCATAAACTTAAAAGGGAGCTGTAGCCATAACCAATCTGATCATTTTTGTCTTCCAAATATGTTCTACTTACTTGTCTTTCCACATTTCTACTTCAACAAAAAAAATTGTGTTTTTTAAGGAGATTAATGAACTTAGTTTTCAAAGGTAAAAATATTTGGGAGGAAGTTGATATGAATTTTCTGTGTTCTAATTTAGTGTATAAACTAAACACCAACTGATCAGAAGTACTCATTGAATACCCATTATATGCTCAGTACCTAGATGTATAAAAATGAGAACATAGTTTCTGTCTTCCACCTTTGGTTTCAGTGTCAGATTTTTTTAATCTGAAGATCTACTACTGGGAAGAAAATTTAGAATTTGAGAAAACTGTTTCTCTGGAGGAACAGATTTCTCTTTCTTTCTTCCTTTCACATAATAAATGGAGTAAACAGACATCTTATTTAGGAAAATGAGGCAGTAATGCTCAATTTATATATCAAACTCCTGTAATTACTCTCCCTATTGCTAAAATTTTAAATTATTCCTTTTAAATAAATTCAGTCATCTGGGTGTTTGAAGTAGATGCTTCTGTTAAAAAAAAAAAAAAAAAAAGAAAACTGTGGAAATTCCCTGGTGGTCCAGTGGTTAAGACTCGGCACTTTCACTACAGTGGCCCGGGTTCAAACCCTGGTCGGGGAACTAAAATCCCTCAAGCTGCGCAGCACAGCCAAAAAAACTTTAAGAAAAAAAAAAAAAAAAGAAAAACCAAAACTGCTAAGGAATAGAGTAAGAATGAATACTTTGAAATCACTGGAAATTTAAAATACATTGTTCTTGTCTTGCCAGGTAACTTGTAAGCTACTTGTCCATTAAATATTTCTGGAATGCTCAAAATGTACCAGATATTATTCTAAGTTTTAGAATATAACAATGAATAAAATAGACCAAAAAGCCTGCCTACAAGGAGCATATGTTCTAGTTGGAGGAAACAACAAAGAAAACAAATAAGTCTTAGAGAACAAAGTAAAGCAGGGAAGAGGGATGAAGGAGCATCATTGGATGGGGTGCAGTTTAGAAGATCCGAGAATATGACATCGAGTAAAGATCTGAAAGAGTTGTAATAGCCATGCAGGTATCTTGCAAGAAGAGTGTTAAAAAAGTTTTGAAGCAGCATGATTCTGCTTAAATTTTTCTTCTGAAATGATGTTTTTATTCTTAGTGAAATTAACTTCCCCCCCGCTTTTTATGAATTGTCTGTCTTGTACTTGTTAATTTATTGTAGTCTTAATGCTTTTTAATTCCGTATATTGATGATTTAAACTCACTTCTGTTCTTAGCTGCCCACTAGGCTATTCTTTTTTTTTTTTTTTTTTTTTTTGCGGTACGCGGGCCTCTCACTGTTGTGGCCTCTCCCACTGCGGAGCACAGGCTCCGGACGCGCAGGCTCAGAGGCCATGGCTCACGGGCCCAGACACTCTGCAGCATGTGGGATCTTCCCAGACCAGGGCACGAACTTGTGTCCCCTGCATCGGCAGGCGGACTCTCAACCACTGCCAGGCGGACTCTCAACCACTGTGCCACCAGGGAAGCCCTAGGCTATTCTTAACTCAGCAGTCAAGAGTGATCCTGTGGGTTGGATCATGTCACTCCTCTGCATTAGATCCTCCAGTGGTTCACAATTTCACTTAAAATCAAAGTCCTTACAGTGGCCTATATAATCTGACCCCCATTTTCTTACTGACTTTTATTTTTGGATATTTGTTTCTTGTGGGGAAATTGCTATTATTGTTATGCTTTTTCTCTTTTATATTTTCTTACATGTATTAATGAGATATAGGAAAAGCATTGATTTTTCTATATTTATTTTATATCCCTACAGGTTTTTAAACTCAATTATAATTTTTAAATGTTTTCTCTTTGAGTTTTTTTGGAATGCATTCTACTTATATGCAAATAATAACCTTGCTTATTTTCTAACATTATACTTCATATTCGTATCTTATTGCATTGGTGAGAATTTTCAGAATCATGTTAAATAACAGGGGAAGGGTTCTACTTTAGGTTGGGAAGTAGAAAGACATGAAGGATCTTCATTCCCATTTTAATAACATGAAATCACTACATAAACCAAACAATCATAATCTTTAAAGCCACTGAAGACATATCAATACAAAGAAATCTTAAAAAAAAAAAAAAAACTGAATTCCAGAGGGACAAGTGCTTCCTAGGTAATCAAAGGATATAAAGGTGCTTTCATTTCTGAGGCCAGAGGCTGAGATTGGGGCTAAGGCTGCCAGAAGAGTGAGCCTGCCTGAGGACAGTCTTTGCTGGGATAAGGAGAAGCCAGCCAAACTTTGAAAAACCCGTTTCAGATTTAAATCTGAAGGAACCGCAAGTGCAAAGATAATCATCTCTGCCCTGTAATTCTGTCCTGTGGAAATTTTGCTGAGACTGGGGTTAGGCAGTTTCATGAGCTCATAATTTTGAAGTCTCAAAATCTTGAAGGTTGCAGTCTCAAGGCTCTGTGGTCCTGAGCTGCTGTCATTTTATGGAGTTGCAGTCTTGAAGTCCTGTGGTTATGCAGTTTCAACACAGGGATTGACAAACATTTCCTTTAAAAGGCAAATAGTTAATATTTCAGACTTGTAGGCCATATGGCTCTTTGTTACAATTACTCAACTCTGCCATTGTAACACATTAGCAACCATAAACTAAATGTAAGTACATGGCATTGTTGTGTTCTGATAAAACATTATTTATACAAACATGTATGCAGCCTTCAGGCTGGAGTTTATAGATCTCCAGGTTCAAAAACTAGCAGTTTCTGAGCTCTCCTGAATAGAAATCTGAGCTCACCTTCAGAACATTTGAACTAGAGGTAAACTTAGTCTAACCAAAGCTGCAACTAAACTTCTATCCAAAATCTGTCATGATTAATGATATCAGATGGACATTATGGACTGGGTGTTTCCTGTTTTCATCATTGCTCTGTGTAGATACTGATTTCCATCTGGTATCATTTAATTTAGTCTGAAGAACATCCTTTAACATTCCTTTTGGTACCGTTCTGCTATTGATGAATTCTCTCAGCTTTTGTTTGTCCAAAAAATACTTTATTTTGCCTTTGTTTTTGAAGGATATTTTCATAGGATATAGAATTTGAGATTAACAGGTTTTTTTTTTTCTCCTTTCAAACCCTTTTTTACCCCATTAATCTTCTGGCTCCCTTGTTTCCGAAGAGAAATCATTGCTTATCTTAGTTCCTGTGTTTGTAATGTATTTTTTCTCCCCTCTCATAATGCTTTTAAGATTTTTACTTTATCAGCAGTTGGATCGTGTCTTGCCTTGGTTTGGTTTTCCTTGAATTTTTCTTGCACAAGTTTCACTGAACTTCTGGATCTATGGGATTATGGTTTTAATCAAATTTGAAATTTTTTCAGCTGTTATTTGTTTTAAATATTTTCTGCCCACTCTTTTCTGGGACCCCAGTAACATGTATGCTATACTTTTGGTATTGTCTTACAGGTCACTAAGAGTCTACTAATTTTTTCAGACTTTTTTTTCTCCTTATGCTTCCATTTGGATAGTTTCTATTGCTCAGTCTTCAGGTTCGCTTACCTTTTCTCTGTATTTTTTAATCTGCAGTTAATCTCCCATGAATTTTTAAAATTTCAAGTACAGTTGACCCTCCATATCCACAGATTTAGCATCCACAGATTCAACCAATTGGGGATTGAAAATATTTGAAAAAAAGTTGTTTCCAGAAAGTTCCAAAAAATAAAACTTGAATTTGCCACGCACCAGCAACTGTTTATATAGCATTTACATTTTATTAGGTATTATAAGTAATCTAGAGATGATTTAAAGTATACAGGAGGATGTGCGTTGGTTATATGCAAATACTATACCATTTTATATGAGGGCCTTGAGCATCCTTGGATTTTGGTATCCACGGGGGTCCTGGAACCAATCTCCTATGGATACCAAGGGATGATTGTATTGTACTCTTCATCTCTAGTAGTTTCATTTGGTACTTTTTTTTTTTAATAGTTTCCGTTTCTCTTTTCAATATAGTCATGGTTTTCCTTAAATTCTGTAGATATTTATAATGGATGTTTTAAAGCCTTGTCTACTAATTCCATCATCTCTGTTATTTCTATGTTATTTCTATTTTCTATTGACTGGTTTTTATCCTGGTTTTGGATCGCTTTTTCCTGCTGTTTTATGTACATATATATATTTGGATGCTAGACATTATGAATGTTATATGGTTAATGGATTCTGTTGTCATCCTTTAAATTAGGAAGTTTGTTTTGTTTTGATAGGCAGTTATTTGTGGATCAGGTTGATATTTTCCAGAATTTTTTTTAAAGTTTTTTGGGGGCAAGTCTGGAGTAGCCTTTACTCTAAGAGTTAATTTTTCCCCTACTGATTAAGTGACCCTCTGAGTCTGTGAATGCTCCCAGTGTTCAACAAGGTATCTCCGCTCTGGCTGGTCAGAACTTAGGCATTTCCTAGCCCAGCCTCAATGAATTTCACTCTATGCATACATAGCTTAGTACTCTGCTAAAACTCAGTAAGACTCCTGTTCATATTTCTGGAGCTCTTTCTCTACATAACTCTTTCCTCTCCAGTATTCTGCCCTGTAAACTTGAGCTACCTCAACCTACCTGAACTACAAGTTCTATTCTTAACTCAGTGAAATTTCACTGCTTAGGTTCCTCATACCTTGCCAAGGTCTGGGAAGAGGCTGCAGGCAGAAAGCCAGGGTAATGGAAAGACTCACCTTGTTTGTTTTCCAAATCTTACTTTAGTTCCTTGGAGGGAAAAAAAACAACAGCAACAACAATGCACATATAGAATGTAACCATAGTTGGAGTTTACCTGTGATTTTTTTTTTAAAATACATCTTCTGATGAATGAGGAGAAAAAGATGTTCATGTTTTCATGATGCCCCTATTACCTATCACATTATAAATCCTGTTCTACCCTGTCTTATGTATTGACTTTATTACTTATAACATCTTTTGTCATGTTCATTTTCATTTATTTAATAAGTATTGAATGTGTGTAGTTACCATATCGACAGGATGGATCAGACATGGTATCCTGCTATTAGGATGTTTATAGTGTAGCCAGGAGAGAATATGTATATAGAATCACTAAATCCAAGATACAGATTGAAAATTACCAAAAATGAGTACAGATAAAAATGGTGTGGGGGGCTTCCCTGGTGGCGCAGTGGTTGAGAGTCCGCCTGCCGATGCAGGGGACACGGGTTCGTGCCCCGGTCCGGGAAGATCCCACATGCCGCGGAGCGGCTGGGCCCGTGAGCCATGGCCGCTGAGCCTGTGCGTCCGGAGCCTGTGCCCTGCAACGGGAAAGGCCACAGCAGTGAGGGGCCCGCGTACCGCAAAAAAAAAAAAAAAAAAAATGGTGTGGGAAGCCATAAAGGTCTCAGTTGTTTCCTGTTTTACATATTGGATTTAAATGGGGAACTGCAAAAAAAAATTTTTTTCCATTTTAAAGCTTCTTATATGTTAATTTGAATTTCATTTTCATTCCATTTTAAATATAATGTATTTGTCTTTCAGAGTTTTGTTTTAGGTAATTTTTAGCAATTTAACTGGGAAATTAAAATATATCCTTAGAAGTTACATTATCAGGGTAAACTAACTGCCCAGAAGAGAAGCCTGAGGTTTTATAATCTTGTTTCATTTGACTCTCAGTGGAGGAATCAGACATCATTGATCTGGAGAAACGCTATTGGTTGCTGAAGGCTCAATCCCGAACTGGACGATTTGATTTAGAGACGTTTGGCCCATTGGTTTCACCACCAATTCGTCCATCTCTAAGTGAAGGTAGGAACATTCTATTTCTACAGTGTTCCTTGCTAAACACACATAAGACCATCTTTTATTTCTAACCAATACATCTTAACTCTAAAAGGCTATAATGTTACAAGTTTGCAAGTTTCTTGCAAATAGTGTAGTTCAGTGGGAAAAAAAACTAAATTGGGAATTATAGTCTTGAGCTTCCTATTCTACCTATGTAGCCTTGCATAAGTCAGTTTTGCTCTCTCACCTGTACATTCTCATATATATAAAACATTTTGACCGAGACAGTGGTTACAAAACAGTACTCCAGTGAGGTGCCTCAGCATCTGGTGCAGGGATTAGGGAGGTGGCCACTGAGCAGGCAAAGCTCTAGGTTTCCACACATAGCCCCACCTGTTCCCTCACCGCAAGAGCCTCCACTGTTTTTATTTTACATAAGAAAGTTCCACTGGGGAATTACCTGGCGGTCCAGTGGTTAGGACTCTGCACTTTCACTGCTGAGGGCCCAGGTTCAGTCTCTGGTTGGGGAACTAAGATCCTGCAAGCCGTGTGGCGTGGCACCAAAAAAAAAGGAAGAAGGTTCCACTGTTCTATCCCTCCCTCCCTCCCCTGCCCCAAAAAGATTAAGAAACCACTGGACTGGACCATCTCTATGCTCCCCACTTAGCCCTAAACTTTTCATTGCTATAACTTAAAAAAAAAAAAAGTTAGTAATGCAAAGGGTAGTTGTTGGTGATATCACAAAAACCATATTTGGAATCTGAATACTTGGGTTCTGCTTCTGGTTCAGACCTTTTTAAACTTTTCTAACTTTTGGCAAGTCATGTAACTACTTCTAGCTTTGATTTTCTACTCTTTAAACTGAGGGCACAGAAGTAGAGTCTTACAGACAATCTGTATTCTTCACATTCCCAGTGTATTTCAGAAATACCTGTTTGGGGAGCCAGAACAGATAGGGCTTGTACCTACTTCAAAGGTGCAGTTGTGTTTTTACCTTTCTAGAATTGGAGAGTGATAAGTCATTTTATTTGAAAACAAAATTATTCCATTTCTATTTTTTACAAAAGGTTTGAAAACCACAGGATTATATTATAAATTCCCTTTTATTTCTGAATTTTAAAATATTTATAAATATTAAGTAATACAAAGAAGACTGCAGTACAGAATTTCTTTCTTTGGTAATATAGTGTGTTGTTTTTCTTTGCTTCATGAAAGAGCTTAATGGAGCTTATTAATAACAACACAGTATATCTTTGATATGCAGTTCAACTTTTCTTCTTTTTTCCTTTTTCTTCTTAGTCTTTCCAAATAAGGATAATTGTGGTCTCTGACATTTTTTTTCAGTTCTTGATTTTTTAAACTGATTTTTATTTTTTACAGCTAAAGTCATTTTGAGCTATAGGAATTGATATAAAATAGAGACAGGCAGGCAAACAAAACCAAATACTAAATGATAGTAATGTATTTTCTGCTAGAAAGTTAAGTTTTATAATTATACCAGGAAAAAGAGAAATACTTCCTAGGACAATGGGAACTACTGATAAACTTTTTTTTTTTTTAATTCAGTCAGTTTATGGGAGTCATGCCTCCTTTCATAAACATGTCCTTATTACCATTAGGAAGTTTGTTTGTTGTGATTTACATTGTCTTCCTATTTTACAGGTTTGTTTAATGCTTTTGATGAAAATCGTGACAATCACATAGATTTTAAGGAGATATCCTGTGGGTTATCAGCCTGTTGCAGAGGACCCCTGGCTGAAAGACAAAAATGTAAGTGTGTTAAACACTATCACAAAAGTTGCAAACTATACAGCGAAAAAAATCAGCATTCATTCATATAAAAATCATCTGTGGATTGAGGCTTGAATTTTCATTACTCTGGCAAATAGCAGTCTCATGTTGAGCTTTTACTGAGGTCGCTGTAAGGATTCAGTCACCTATTTTCTGTGGAGTGATTTGGGATTTGTCATTAGTAACGGGGTTGATTTTTCCAGATGAATGTGCAGCTCATGATAAATGAACTACATCAGTCATGATGTATTTGAAAATGTTAAGCATTTAGAAAATATTTTCTGGTAGTCTATAGAGAATTTTGTGTCTTGCATGACTTGAAGTATAACTTATTTTCTGTCACTTGAATACATTAGTATTTTATTAGCAAAGTGAAATTTATGATCAAAACACAGTTTTATTAAATACTAAAATGGTCTTTTAAGCCTAACTAAAATGTTATAGTGTAATTTATAAGCATATTGAATTAATAAATCTTAACTATATTTGAGAAAATGCAACAGTTTAGGTTCCAACATTTAATTGGAACCTAATTCTAATATATTTACAAGTGTCATTATCTCTGTGTCTTTCTAAAATACAGCTTCACAAATGTTGCCTATGTGGGGTATGCTACTTGTTATTTGATATTCTTCAGTAATGTGCTGTGATGCACTCCATTGATTTAATAGCATAATTATTATGGGAGTATATGAAATAGATAAGTATGTAATCTAAAAAATGTATATTCCTTTTTTCTTCCCTGATATGGTATACCATTATTCCAACCTGGCTTTACGATAGATTATTTGTTCCCATTAAAGTTCAAATATTAAATAAAGAGGCCAAAATCTTTGCTTTTCAATTGAGGTTTATTATTGCCTTAAAAAAATTTTAATTTCTTTTTTGCTAGTGGAAGTTAATAAACTAGAGTGATTCATTTGATGTTAATTAGCAAAGTGCTGCTATTTCTAATTCTTAGTCTGTTGTATATAAACAAAGAATTGAAGAGTTAAAATTGTTCTTTGGCAAAAAGTGAGTGTGCCTTAATTACATTGGAGAGGCAAAATCTTTATACAGTTATCCCTCAGTATCTGCTGGGGATTGGTTCTGGGACCTCCTCGGATACCAAAATCCATGTATACTCAAGTCCTTGTATAAAATGGCATAGTATTTGCATATAACCTATGCACATCTTGTGTAGTTTAAATCATCTCTAGGTTACTTATAATACCTAATACAATGTAAATAGTTGTAAATACAATGTAGATGCTATGTAAATAGTTGCCAGTGTGGCAAATTCAAGTTTTGCTCTTGGGGACTTTATGGAAAATTTTTTTCTTTATTTTTATATATTTTCGATCTGTGGTTGTTTGAATCTGCAAATGTGGAACCTGTGGATACAGAGGGCCAACTGTACCACCTTGTTATTGTTGATTCTTAATGTAGATGGAACATTTTCAACATTGTGAGAATCAACTCTGAAGTGATCAGTTTTAAATAGTACAAATTAATTTAAAGGCTTGAATTACCTCCTCAAAATCTGTGAGGTATTGTACAGTAATTTGGCTCTTATTTTTCAGTTTGCAAGGAATTTAACTCTAGATTTGGGGGAAGGATAGGGTTCTCCAACCTGGCTAATGATGTAGATAGAGAGACTTAGCAAGTATGTGCAGGAAGTCCTACAAGTTCAGAGGACTTTAATGACATAGTCTGCTCCAGATAAGCAGACTTAATCCAGAATATACTTGCTTAAGAAACTAAGTAATTTTACTAAGGCAGCTTCCAGTAAAACGTATTGTACTTCAGAATACTTCATAAGAGTTTCTTTTGTTTAGTTTGCTTCAAGGTGTTTGATGTTGACCGTGATGGAGTTCTCTCCAGGGTTGAACTGAGAGACATGGTGGTTGCACTCTTAGAGGTCTGGAAGGACAACCGCACCGATGACATCCCGGTAAATTCTGGTTGTATACATCTTGTTGCATGTAAATTTCCAACAGGAAAATGGAGTGAAAAATTTTAAAAAGAGATAAAGAGAAAGGGATTTGTTATTACCTCTAGTTGCTATATTATGCTACTCAAAATATCCATAGCTGAAGGTACAAAATTGGAAAAAGAATTTGCCTTAGAAAATTTCATAAACTGAATGTATTGTGTAAAGTAAAAATGAAACCAGAGGGAAATTGGCTTAATTTTTTAAAGCAAGTGTAACAATCTATTAATGGTAATTTAAAAAAATACTTGACCTGGGCTTCCGTGGTGGCGCAGTGGTTGGGAATCCGCCTGCCGATGCAGGGCACACGGGTTCGTGCCCTCGTCCGGGAAGATCCCACATGCCGCAGAGTGGCTGGGCCTGTGAGCCATGGCCGCTGAGCCTGCGCGTCCGGAGCCTGTGCTCCGCAACGGGAGAGGCCACAACAATGAGAGGCCCGGGTACCGCAAAAAAAAAAAAAAAAAAAAAAAACACTTGACCAAAATGTCGTATACCTTAGTCACTGACTAATAAAGATGATATCTACTCTTTTCTAATTACTTCTTTGGGTTTCTGTTTTTAAAGGAATTACACATGGATCTATCTGACATTGTAGAAGGCATATTGAATGCACATGACACCACAAAGGTGAGTCTCGCTGGGACTAATCCTTTTCTAAAAATACCTTGTACTCTGAATTGGTTTATATAGTTTACATATATATTTAAATCTCTTCTACCTCATCCCCACCAAGTGCTTATTTGGATCTGTTGTTACAACACCTCCAAGTTGTCTCTAAAGATAGCCCATTCCATCTTTAAACAACTCCATTAAGTGTTATATACATAAAAACATTTATTATATTTTATAAGCTAGGCATTTTATAAAAATTAAGTAGACACAGCCGTTGCCATCATTTATAATCTTTATTTCTCCCATTTTAATAAGTTATGGTAGGGCTAGCCTTATACTGAGTGAAAGAATGCACAGAAAAAAAGAACACATATTGTATGATTCCATTTATATGAAGTTCGAGAACAGAGGCAAAACTTAAAAATGGTAACAGGTGTTACAACAGTGATTTCGGGGATGAGTGATTTAACTGGGGAGGACCATAAGGATATTTGGGATGATGGAAATGACCTTTTATCTCAGTCTGGGTGGTACATATATTCTTTTACAAAATTTAAAAAGTAATATTGGTAAAGATCTCTTCTGAGTTCATTAATGGCAGCCAGAATAAGCATGTAATCAATAGCTTATATATATTTTGCCTTCTGTATGAAAATGTAATTTTTGGTACACTTTGACACCAAGAAAATATTGCTTTACTCAACTTATAAGAGTAATGTTAAATTGTATTTTGGGGAAATGTAATGTAGATACTCATTTTTTATATTTATTAAATTCTTTTAAATCTCTAAGAATTCTGATAAAATTACCAGATATTTCTAAGAAGGTCTTAGAAAATTGTTAGGATCAAAGGGCATAATCCAAAGAGTCTGCAAAAATGCTTTCAAAATTAGTAAATGCTTCATTTTCCCTACTCAGGGCCTTTTGTGGGTTCCGTAAGTGACCTTTGAACCAGAAGATACTGTGAGTTATTTCCCAGGTCTTATTGGAGGAAGAAGATTGTTGGGGATAAATTGTCCTCATTGCCATTGACTATTTCAACAAAATTTGGTTACTTTTAAACTTATCCTAGCTGGCCTACTTCTCAGATGAACACATAGCATCTACCTTAAATTATTGGTTTTCTTTCAGACATATGACAATTAGAAGTTTAATAAACAAGATTTTATTCAAATAGTATAAAAAAATGAGATCTTTTAAAATACTGTTTCTCTTTCAGATGGGCCATCTTACTCTAGAAGACTATCAAATCTGGAGTGTGAAAAATGTTCTTGCCAATGAATTTTTGAATCTACTTTTCCAGGTATGTTTAAGGTAAATGACAGGTACAGAGGACAGTGGTACCAGTAGTTCTGCATCTTTTCCATATGTAATAGTTATTACAACTAGGCTACAAAACCATATATTATAAAAAGAACTACATTATCCCATACACGACCTGAAGGATGGTGAGAGAGCATCAGTGCCTACTGAAGTTTCTCAAAGTCATGAGACGATAGGAGGGTAGAATAGAGCTGATTATGTTTATCTTACAAGTAATGACAGAGGAGAATGTAGACACATAGAGAATAATTTGCTATTTTTCTTCATTGTTGTCTTGTTTAAAGGCCCCTCCTAACAAGTAAGGCTGTGTGAACAGAGAGATGGATCATAAGTAGGCAGCTGTAAATTTTTCACAAAATATACAATCTTCCCAGTTAGGAGATTATCTTAGATGCAAGACTGTTTCTCAGTTCTGTTTTTTTTTCTAATTCTTTAGAAGGTCCAAAAAAGATTGAAGGAGAAGGAGGAAAGAATAGCTGCTAGGAGTGAGCAGCCATATTTTAACTGTTTTCCCAGTTAAAATACTTCTCTTGCTCCAATTAAAAAAAATAACTTATGGTTTCCCATTTTTCATGGTTCTTTATAAATATTTGTTGATTTAATAGTGATATTTTAGATTCTCCTTATTATATTTTCCTTTCCTTGTAAAAGCATCCCTGTGAAAGTCAGAAAGGTTTAGTATCTTTGTATCATGATCTTCCATTGCAAATAAAGGGTAACTTGTCTGTGACACAACGATGTTAGAATACATGGAAATTGAACTCTTCCTTATAGCTAATGACTAATTAATGTATATTTAAAGCATATGCAATCTGATAAGCCTATAATATCCATATAAATCACTCAGCTGCTCCACTATCAGTTTTCAGCAGGGATTTAAGTTGATGGCTTCGTAAAATAAAAAATGTACAAAAATAATATAAATCACTACTATAAACAGAAATGACTTGCTTGGTAATACGAAAATTGATCAGCTATTTTTTTATCTCATTTAAAATAATATTCTCAACTACTTTAAGTCATAATTAGTTATACAAACATTTTGACCACTTAAGTAAACTTTATGTTCACTTAATATATGAGTAAGCAGACTTATGCTAATTAGTTTTATTTTCTATCTGTGTCTTAAAATAGAGTTAGCTGGTAAGTTCAGTGATAAAAGCTTGAATTATGCTCTTATTTTATTTGCCAAGATCCCACTCTTGCCTGAGTATTTAAGTGTAACATAAGTATCAGTAGAATTAGTAAACCATTCCTGTGGTAATACTTTATTTTCAATCCTTTTTAATAAACTCAGTGCCCAATATTTTGCAGAGGAAGCATGCTAAACATGAGCAGGATCTTCTATCTTATACATTTGTCAGAAAGTATCAAATGTTAAATAATGTGGTAAGCAGAATAACTCAGCCTACCCCCACCTCCACCAATATCCATGCCCTAATCCTTGGAACCTGTGAATATGTTATTTTACATGGCAAAGGGGATTTTGCAGATGTATGAGTTTAAGGACTCTGAGATGGGGAGATTGGCCTGTATTATTCAGATGGGTCCAGTCTAATCACATGAGTCCTTAAAAGTGGAAAATCTTTCTCAACTGTGGTCAGAGAGAAAGAAATGACGTTGGAAGAAGAGTGAGAGAGGTGCAAGTGGCTAGCTTTGAAGAAAGAGGAAGGGGCCGCGAGCAAAGGAATGTGGGTGAACTCTAGAAGCTGGAAAAGGCAAGGAAGCATATTCTTCCTTTGACCTCCGGAAAGGAATACAGACAGCCCTGTTGCCGTCTTAATTTTTAGCCTAGTGAGATCCATGCCTTACTTTTGACCTACATAACAGTAAGATAATGAATTTGTGCTGTTTTAAGCTGCAAATTTTGTGATAATTTGTTACAGCAGTAATAAAAAAAAAACCGATACAGAGGGAGGTAATCCGTATTTATGGATTGGAAGGCTCAATACTTTAATGATGTCAATTCCCCTTCAGTTGATTTAAAGATTTGTGCACTCACAATCAGAATCCCAAAAAGTTCATTGTTGTCATTGTGTTTTTGCAGAACTTGACAAGCTGATTCTAAATACACAGAGAAGTATGAAGGGCCAAAAATAAAAATAGCAAAGGTGATATTAAAGAACAGTGGACTTGTATTACCAGATATTAGAACTTGTTATAAAATAACAGTATTGGGCTTCCCTGGTGGCGCAGTGGTTGAGAGTCCACCTGCCGATGCAGGGGACACGGGTTCGTGCCCCGGTCCGGGAGGATCCTACATGCCGCGGCGCGGCTGGGCCCGTGAGCCATGGCCGCTGAACCTGCGCGTCCAGAGCCTGTGCTCCGCAACGGGAGAGGCCACAACAGTGAGAGGCCCGCGTACCGCAAAAAAAAAAAAAAATAACAGTATTAAGACAATGTGATATCTGCATAAAGTTAGACAAACCAGTGGAACAGTATTGAGAGTTCTTAAACAGACCTACATAGGTGTGATCACTTGATTTATAACAAAGAAGACATTGCATTGCAGATGCAAAGGGGTGGTCTTTTCAGTAAGTGGTACTGAATTAATTAGTATTCATATGGTGAAAACATGCCTCATTATTCCCACCCCATTATAATACATGAAAAGTAATTTAGGTAGATTATAAATCTAATAAATTTGAACGGTAAACAATAAAATGTCTAGAAAATAATATAGGAGATATTTTAATGACTTTGAGGTGGCAAAGAGTTCTTAAACAGGACGCATGCAGCAATGAAGACCCAATGCAGCCAAAATACTTCCAGAGAGCACTAAGCATAAAGAAAAGTTTTAAGTTGGACTTCAGTAAAATTAAGAATTCTTTTTATCAAGAGATACCATTAAGAAAATGAAAAGAGGGACTTCCCTGACGGTCCAGTGGTTACGATGCCACGCTTCCAATGCAGGGGACACGGGTTCGATCTCTGGTTGGGGAACTAGGATTCCCCATGCCACGTGGTGTGGCCAAAAAAAAAAAATGAAAAGATAAGAATATATTTGCTTTATCTGTATCCAACAAAAGACTTGTATATAGGGCATACAAAGAGCAAAAATCAATGAAAAAAAGGCAGAAGCTCAATATCAAAGTGTACAAAAAACTTGAACAGGTGCTTCACAAACGAGAATATCCAAATAGCTAATAATTATGAAAGGGGGCTAACTTCTTTAGTCATAATGGAAATACATTTTAAAATCACTCTTGGAGTACCATTAGACATCCATTAGAATGGTTAGCTTTGAGGTGATATGAAGCATTGTTGAGGATAGCAAGAAACTGGAACTCTTACACATTGCCAGTAGGAATATAAATTCTTACAAGTATTTTGGAAATTGTTTGGCTGTTTTTATGTATACTCTATGACTCAGCAAATCTACCCCATGTATGTACCCTACAGAAACTTGTATATCTGAGCACCAAGAAACATAGAATAAGTTCTTATAAGCATTTTTTTTACAGCCCCAAACAGAAAATGACCCGAGTACCTATCAACAATAAATACATAAACAGAAATGGTGGCACATGCATACATATGGTTTACTTTAAAACAATAAAAATAAATATACTGGTGCTACACACAACCACATGGATGAATCTTACATAATTTTGAGTGGAAAATACTGGACCAGAAAATTCAAAAGCAGACAAAACCAATCCATGGTGGTAGAATTTAGTAGAGTGAACACATTAAAGGGGTACAGTGGTGTCTGGGAAAGAACTCAAAGTGGAACTTTGGGAGAGGTAGCAATGTTCTGTTTCTTGACTGGATGCAGGTTACATAGGTGTGTTTACTTTGTGAAAAGTCAATAAACTGTACACTTAAGATTTGTTCACTTTTAACACTTTGCTGTACATGTGAAACTAACACAATATTGTAAATCAGCTATACTTCAATTAAAAAATCTTTTTAAAATATTGTTCACTTTTAAGCATGTATATTATATTTCCTTTTCATTAAGTTTGCTTACAAAAACCCAGATACCTGTGCTTCCCTCGTGGCGCAGTGGTTAAGAATCCACCTGCCAATGCAGGAGACACGGGTTTGAGTCCTCGTCCAGGAAGATTCCACATGCCGCGGAGCCACTAAGCCCGTGCACCACAACTACTGAGCCTGTGCTCTAGAGCCCACGAGCGACAACTACCGAGCCCATGTGCCACAACTACTGAAACCTGCACGCCCTAGAGCCCGTGCTCTGCAACAAGAGAAGCCACCACAATGAGAAGCCTGCGCACTGAAACCAAGAGTAGCCCGCGCTCACCACAACTAGAGAAAGCCCGCACGCAGCAACGAAGACACAACGCAGCCAAAAATAAATTTAAAAAAAAAACAAAACCCAAAGCCCAAGTATGCATCAGTAGGAGAATGGATAAAATGGTATTGTCAAACAGTGGACTGTTACTCAGCAATAAAAAAGAATGAACTACTGATACATGCCTGAATCTTATAAACCTAATTTGTGTACTGTTAATTGTACCTCAAAATGTAAACAAAACTATAAACAGGCATGCTGATGTATTTACAGGGAGCTGTACTAATAGCTATAATTTACTTTGAAATGCATGTAAAAATTAAGATGATGAATTGAGGGATGAATAGATTAAGTATAATAAAAATGTTAATGTTAGACTTAGGTGATGGGAATGAGGTGTTCAGTGTAAAATTCTTTCAACTTTTCTGTATTTTTGAAAATTTTCATGTTAAATGTTGGGGGAAAAATCATATCTTTTGTGATGATATTTAGAGAAGGCAAATAAGTTGAGGAGAAAATGAGCCTTAAAAAGCATATTTAGGGCTTCCCTGGTGGCGCAGTGGTTGAGAGTCCGCCTGCCGTTGCAGGGGACACGGGTTCGTGCCCTGGTCTGGGAAGATCCCACATTCCGCGGAACGGCTGGGCCCATGAGCCATGGCTGCTGAGCCTGCGCGTCCAGAGCCTGTGCTCCGCAATGGGAGAGGCCACAACAGTGAGAGGCCCGCGTACCACAAAAAAAAAAAAAAAAAAAAAGCATATTGAGCACTAGTGGCAATAATGTTTTTCTTAGAGTTGTTCAAATTGAAATGCCACCATTATCCTTCATTTTCTGTGTCCTTTTCATCTCCCCTTCACCTCTCTGCCCAGGTGCCATGGTATACTCTTCAGATTTCAGGAAAGGAAGTAATATTCTCTATGTGAGATAATTAAGATATATAGTGTTAATGAAATATTCTGAAAAGTAGTTTCTTCCTTTCTTTCTCCTTTTCTTCCTTTCTTCCTTTCTCTGTCTCTGTCTCTGTCTCTCTCTCTCTCTCTGTCTCTTTTTTATCACGCAGAGATTTGGAAATTGCCTTCCATTGCAATGGTTTGTTTAAAAAGAAACAACAGAACAGAAAATTTAAGTTTAAAGTTCAGATTTGCTTAAGTGGATCATTGATAATTCATCAATTGAAAGCTATTGCTGATTTAAATTCCCATCTAGAATATGGATCTCATACAGAGAATGTGAAATAGTCTATAGTCCAGTCATTGGCACCAAAGAAGTTTAATTTACCACTTTTATCTCTAGGTATGTCACATAGTTCTGGGGTTAAGACCAGCTACTCCAGAAGAGGAAGGACAAATTATTAGGTAAGTTTGTAGTTTCAATCTGTACATTTTTCATTATATAGTTGAAATTTCTGACACCTGAAATATATTGTTACTGAGTAACAGCATGTCCCATTTTAACGTTATCATTACAATAGCACTTTGTTTCTCCAAAACAGTTACATAATGAAATTTTTTGTTAAACTAACTTCCTAACCAAGGGATTGGGTTAAGATATTTAAAGTGTACAATGTGGTGACTTGATATATTGTATACATTATGAAAGGATTCCACCCATTGAGTTAATTAACACACCATCATCATCAGCTCACATATTTATTTACCTTTTGGGGGTGGGGGTGAGAACATTTAAGTTCTGCTGTCTTAGCAGGTTTCATTTATATAATAGATTGTTATCAACTATATCACATTGGATTTGAAGACCTTATATATCTTATAATGGAAATTTGTACCTTTTTACCGACCTCTGTTTCTCCCAGCCCCTGGCAGCCACTTTCCTCTTCAGTTTCTGAATTTGACTTTTTTTTTTTTTATATCATGCAGTATTTGTCTTTCTCTGTCTGGCTTATTTCACCTAGTTTAATGCCCTCCAGCTTCATCCATGTTTTTGTAAATGACATGATTTCCTTCTCTTTTAAGGCTGAATAAAATTCCATTTTATATATATAAAAACACCACATTTTCTTTATCCATTCATCCATTTTGGGACACTTAAGATTGTTTCCATGCCTTGGCTAGTGTGAATAATACTGCAATGAACTTGGGAATAGAGCTGTCTCCTCAAGATAATGATTTCGTTTCCTTTGGATATATACCCGGGAGTGGGATTGCTGGATCATATGGTAGTTCCATTTTTAATTTCCTGAGAAACCTCCACACTGTTTTCCGTGATGGCTGTATCAGTTTACATTCCCACCAACAATGTACAAGGGTTTCTTTTCTCTACATCCTTGCCAGCATTTGTTATCTCTTATCTTTTTTATAATAGCCATCTTAAAAGATGTGAGATGATATCTCATTGTGGTTTTGATTTGTATTTCCCTCATTTTTAGTGATGTTGAGCACCTTTTCATGTAGCCATTGGCCATTAGTATGTTTTCTTTAGAAAAATATCTATTCAGGTCCGTTGCCCATTTTTTTTTTCTTTGCCCATTTTTTTAATTGGATTGTTTTGGTTTTTTGCTAGTGAATTATATGAGTTCTTTGTATATTTTGGATATTAACCCCTTATCAAATATGTGGTTTGCAAATATTTGCTCCCATTTTATAGGCTGCCTTTTCATTTTGTTGATGGTTGCACTATTGACACTCTATCACATATGCACATACGTATATACCTCTGATGGAATTTGTAAATTTTTTACAAAAATGAGAGTATTCTGAAATATAGTTTTACTTTCTGCTTACATTTCCACTGCAGATAATATAAAATGACACTTGTATTTATCAATAAAATCCTCTTATAATTTAAATGATTGGCTAATAGGTCCTATTCATCCCCTAATTTTATCTCTATTTTTCTTTAACATAAGTATATTGGAACAATTTAGTAATAAAGTCTATAAGCCTTTGATTAGGGATTTACTTAGGCAGAATTATTGAAGTCATATACCTGGGTTAATGAGCCTGTATATTTTTATAGTTATAATTCAATTTTTAATACCTTAAGTATCTTTCATTGCTTTAGGATTACTATTATACTACATGTTTATATAGAAAGTTTTAGAAATATGACTGAATCTCTACTAAACTTTGCTTTTAGAATAAAGTCTCAACATATAGTTTGTCACTTGACTTTTTCCTAAAGTAGTGTGTATAACTACTTTTTTAGTAGTTTCTTTTGGCTTTGGACTAATGGATAAAAGAGATTTTACTGAAACAGTTGTTGGGAACACCAGAGAACAAGATTACATAGTCACATTTAAATAGGCAGTGCCAATTGAGATTTAGGTTAGTTGAAGTAGTAAATATATTTTGTTTTTAAAATGGATTTTTAAAAATAGTTCTTAAAGAAGGTTAGGCAAAATCCATTTTTTTAAAATGTTGTTTTCATAAAAACTGTAGTCTTGTGTAGTCTTTTTAATTTTCATACTCAGAAGACTTCTTCTTATTTACAGTTTACAGATGTTGACAGTGTTGCTTGATTTTCTCTAATGTTTAACTCTCGTAAAATAAAAATTAAGAATACATTGAAGTGTACAAATGAGATAGTGTAAGGAAATACTAAAAGGCTTTTATGTAGCTGCAGTAGCTTTTTTTTCTGACAGCACTGCAATATAATTTCATATTATACTAATATCTTCTTAAGTCATTATGACTTAGCATAGATATTAAGAATGCTGTGTAAACTGTATATATATTTCTTGGCTTAATTATTTTGCAAATGTTCATAGCAACCCTATTTAAAAATATAATGTTGAGATAATCTTATATTTTTATAAAACTTTGTCCTTTGCAAAATACTTCCACTTGGGTTATTTCATCTAGTCCTCAGAATAACTGCATGAAATTAATTTCATCATCCCATTTTGTAAAAGAGAAAACTGAGATTCACAAAAGTTGAGGAACTTACCTAAAATTACATGGAGGTAGCAGAATCAAGTCTAGGACTTTTTTCATTAAAAACACTACTGCTTTCTGTATTTTTCAATAAATCTGAATTTTAAATCCTAGGTTCCAAATTTTTTATTTCATTTGGATTTCTGAGTTTTGTTTTATTTTGCCTCCATTTTTCACGTCAAAAATTCATTTTACTGTGATGGTTTTTGATGGATGAGTCAGGGAATCACACCTCTAGTTGCTAGACGGGATGCTACCTGATTCATGAATCATTGAATAAACTGAACTAGATCTTCAAAAAAAAATTTTTTTTTAATAAAAAGTAAAGGATGAGGAACTTCCTTGGTGGTCCAGTGGGTAGGACTCCACACTCCCAATGCAAGAGGCCCGGATTCAATCCCTGATTGGGGACATAGATCCTGCACGCATGCCACAACTAAAGAGTTCGCATGCCACAACTAAGAGCCGCATGCCGCAGCTACGAAGTCTGCCTGCTACAACTAAAGATCCCACGTGCTGCAACTAAGACCCAGCACAGCTAAAATAAATAATAAATAAATAAATATTTTAAAATAAATAAAGGATGAGTCAGGTTGTTACATAGGCAATGAAGTGAAAGAAATATTTGTCTCAAAAAAAAAAAGAAAGAAATATTTGTCGCTAACTTAAAGAATCAGTACTTTTTTTAAAGATCAGTATCATGGACTTCCCTGGTGGTGCAGTGGTTAAGAATCCGCTTGCCAATGCAGGGGACACAGGTTCAATCCCTGGTCTGGGAAGATCCCACATGCTGCAGAGCAGCTAAGCCCATGTGCCACAACTACTGAGCCTGTGCTCTAGAACCCATGTGCCACAACTACTGAGCCTACGTGCTTAGAGCCCCTGCTCTGCAACAAGAGAAGCCACCGTAATGAGAAGCCTCCGTACCGCACTGCAACAAAGAGCAGCCCCCGCTCGCTGCAACCAGAGAAAGCCCACACGCAGCAATGAAGACCCAAAACAGTAAAAAAAAAATTAATTAATTAATTAATTTAAAAATCAGTATCATGATTTCTGCAATGGCTGAGTGAAGATCTCAGCAAATTCTCTCCCCGAAAAGCAACTGGGCAAAATTGTCAGCCAACCATTTCAGGACTCTGAAAACTGAACAGAGTTATTCAACAAATTGAGAAGCATTTATTCAAGAAAAACTACTAAACCTTGGTAAGAATAATGGGATTCTGTAGTATTTCTACCTGAGACTGTTCCCATGCCCTCCCATCCAACAGATCTGCATGATAGTTTTACCAGGGCAGGCCAGAGAGGGCTGACTTGATTTGCAGTAGAGCAGGGCTGAGTGCCTGGCCAAGAGAATTGTAAAAAAAAAATGGGGGTGGGGGGTGGAATTAGAAGTTTGGGATTAACATATACACACTACTGTATATAAAATAGATAAACAACAAGGGCCTGCTGTATAGGGAACTATATTTGATATCTTGTAATAATCTATGATGGAAAAGAATCTGAAAGGTATATATATATATATATGTGTATATATATATATCTGAATCACTTTGCTGTACATCTAAAACTAACACAACATTGTAAATTGACTATACTTCAATTAAAAAATGAAAGCAAAAAAAGAAAATAATATAAACAATCTTATAAAAATATTGTAAAAAACAGTAGAGATTACATGGTGGCAAACAATCAGGGAACATCGCTAGCTTGGGGTTGAGGTACTGGTTAAGGGAAGCAGCAGACGGACAGCCCAGTCAAAATTTTAACAAAGACATCCAGAGAACAAGATAACCATAGTGAGTAAACTTCCCCATATTCTAAATGATTTGGAAGGCTGCTAGTATATACAAGACTACATGCAATCTCAGAAGACACCAAAGCGAGCCTTAGATGTCTATTCATTCCTGGTTTAATGGGAATCCTTGCACATGCAGAAAGTAAAAGCCTTCCCTTGCACAGAGAAGGTTTGTAACCTTTCTGAACTTTGCATGTGTTTCTCAAATGGTGAACACAGATCCATCAGAGAAAAGGTGCAAGTGGCTCCAGATGTTTAAGCACAGCCTCTCACCAGTCATTGGCTGGCAAGTAAGTTATGCTCTTCCCAAGAAATCCAGGCTTAAAAATAAATATAAGAAATAATAATAAAACTGGGACTTCCCTGGTGGTCCAGTGGTTAAGTCTGCCTTCCAATGCAGGGGACGTGGGTTTGATCCCTGGTCGGGGAACTAAGATCCCACATGTCGTGGGGCAACTAAGCCCGCGTGCCACAACTACTGAGCACACGGGCCACAATTAGAGAGCCCAGGCACCACAACTAGAGAGTCCATGCGTTCTGGAGCCCATGCGCCACAGCTAGAGAGAAGCCCACATGCTGCAACACGGAGCAGCCCGTGTGCCACAGCGGAGGATCCCACATGCCTAAACGAAGATCCTGCATGCCACAACTAATACCCAATGCAGCCAAAAATAAAATAAATAAATAAATATTTAAAAATAATAATAAAACTGAGCAGCCTTATACTTGCAGAAGAGACAGACTCTACAGAATTAGTTCTGGAAGTCACAAGGAAGAACACACGGGGGGGCGGTCAGAATCCAGAGTTGCTGAAATATATTATCAAATATGTCTGATTTTTGATAACAAAAAATTACAAGACATTCAACAGAATAGGAAAATATGACCCGTATACGGAGGGAAAACTAGTTGATAGAAACTGTCTCTGAGGTGGCCACTGATGTTAGACTTAGTACGCAGACTTCAAAGCAGTATTTGAATGTAAGTGTTTTCAAAGAACTAAAGTAAGCTTTGTTTAAAGAATTAAAGTATCATGACAATGACTGCTTAAATACAAAATATCAGTAAAGAGACAGAAATTTTAAAAGAGAAGCCAATAGAAATTCCGGAGTTGAAAAGTACAGTAAGTGAAACAAAAATTCACAGCAGATTTGAACCGACAGAGAAATAACCAGCAAAATATAATATAAACCAATAGATTTTTCGAATATGAAGAACAGAAACAAAAGAATAAATAAAAGTGAACAGCACTTCAGAGACATATGGAATGCCAGAAATAAGTATACCAACATAAACGTAATGAAAGTTCCAGAAGGAAAGGAGGGAGAGAGAAAAGAGCAGAGAAAAATATTTGACAAATTAGTGGCTGAACCTTCCAAAATGTGTTGAAAATCAGTAATTCAAGAATTCCAGTGAACTGCAAGTAAGTGAAACATAAAGAGATTCATATCTAGACACATGGTCAAACTGTTCAAAGCTATAGGCAAAGAGAAGATCTTCAAAGCAGGAAGAGAAGAATGACTTCTTTTGTAGACAGCAACCCCAAGTCAACAGCTGACGTTCTTAAAAGATGGAGGTCAGTAGCCAGTGGGATGGCATTTAAAATGCTGAAAGGGGGCTTCCCTGGTGGCGCAGTGGTTGAGAGTCCGCCTGCCAATCCAGGGGACACGGGTTCGCGCCCCGGTCCAGGAAGATCCCACATGCCGTGGAGCGGCTAGGCCCGTAAGCCATGGCCGCTGAGCCTGCGCACCCGGAGCCTGTGCTCTGCAACGGGAGAGGCCACAACGGTGAGAGGCCTGCGTACCACAAAAAATAAAAATAATAAAAAATAAATAAAAATAAAATAAAATGCTGAAAGGGGAAAAACTGTCAATCCAGAATTCTTTATCCAGCAGAACTATCTTTCAGAAATGAAGGTAAATATAAATACTGAATTTGTTGCTAGTAAACATGTCCTAAGATAAATGCTAAAGAAACGTCTTCAGGCTGAAAGGAAATGACACCAGACACTTGGTAATTTGACTCCACACAAAGAAATATAGAGCACCAGTAAACGTAATTACATAGTTAATAAAAGACAGTATAAATATATATTTTCTGTTTCTTTTTACTAATTTAAAATTAATGAGATAGTGATTTAAAAATTGTTTTTGTAACAGAAAATGTGTGACAATAATAATACAAAAAGAGTAGGAGGCAGAGCTATATTTGAGTAAGGTTTCTATATTTCACTGCAATAATTTAGAGTTAATCTGAAGTAGAATATGTTAAGATCCATATTGTAACTCTAGAGCAGCAACTAAGAAAATAATCCCAAAATATGGTTTCTTAAAAAAAATTAAAGTGATATACTAGAAAATATCTATTTAATGCAAAAAAGGAAGTAAAGGAGGAATAGAGGAACAAATAAAAATACTTGAGGGCTTCCCTGGTGGCGCAGTGGTTCAGAGTCTGCCTGCCGATGCAGGGAACACGGGTTCGTGCCCCGGTCCGGGAAGATCCCACATGCTGCGGAGCGGCTGGGCCCGTGAGCCATGGCCGCTGAGCCTGCGCGTCCGGAGCCTGTGCTCCGCAACGGGAGAGGCCACAACAGTGAGAGACCCACGTACCGCAAAAAAAAAAAAAAAAATTGAAATAAATAGAAAACAAATAACTAAATAGTAGGCATAAATCCAAACCAATAATTACCTTAAATAATAATGAATTAAACGCTCTAATCAAAAGCTAAAGATAGACTGAATCTTTTTAAATCCAACTACAGACAGTCCCTGAGTTATGATTTTTTGACTTTATCATGGTTCAAAAGCAATAACATGTTTAGTAGAAACCATATTTTGAATTTTGATCTTTTTCTGAGCTACTGATATGTGGTACAATACTCTCTTGTAATGCTGGGCAACAGCAGTGAGCTGCAGCTTCCAGTCCGCCACTTAATCACAAGGGTAAGCAACCAGTACACTTACAACCATTCTATACTAATGCAACCATTGTGTTTTTCACTTCCAGTATAATATTCAATAAATTGCATGAGATATTCAACACTGAATTATAAAATGGGTTTTGTGTTAGATGATTTTGCTCAACTGTAAGCTAATATAAGTGTTCTGAGCACGTTTAAGGTAGCCGAAACTAATCAATCTATGATGTTCAGCAGATTATGTGTATTAAATACATTTTCAACTTAAGATATTTTCAACTTATGATGAGTTTATCGTGCCATAACCCCATCATAAATTGTGGATGATTTGTACTTGAGATTTAAAGACACAAATAGATTGAAAATAAAAGGATGAAAAATATGCAACCATGCAGATAGTAATCATAAGAGAGCTGGAGTGGCTATACTGATATTACAATTAAAATGGCTTTTATGCAAAAAAATGTTACTACAGACAGACATTTTATAATGATAAAAGTTTCAGTTCATCAGGAAGATATAACAATTGTAAATATATATGCACCCAGTAACAGAACAGTCTACCCAGCAAACAGCAGAATACATATTCAAGTGCACATGGAATACAGTCTAGGACAGACTGTATTCTAGGCCATGGGTTTTCATACTCTGGCCCTTTGGCTAACTTGGGAATGCTACCTGATTTTTATACAGCCTGCAAGCTAAAAATGTTACTTTACATTTTTAAATGTTTGAAAACCATCAAATGGGGATTAATAATTTGGGACACTTTACAATTAAATGAAACTCTAATCTCAGGGTACACAAACAAAGTTTTATTGGAACACAACTATGCACATTCAAAGAAACCTTTGGGGAATGGAAATTTGTTAACCTGATAAAGATTTCTGGAAAAACCTACAACTGATATATCTAATGGTTGGAACACTGAAGACTTCCCATAAGATCAGGACAAAGGCAAGGATGCTTGCTCTCACCACATCTATCACCTTTGTATTAGAGGTTCTAGCCAGTGAAATCAGGTAAGATTAAATAAATAAATTTTTTAAAGTCATCCAGATTATAAAGGAAGAAGTAAAACCGTTTCTATTTGCAGACATAGATTCTAACTCTTAAAGAATTCACGGAAAATCTATTAGAATTAATAATTAGTTCAACAAGGTTGTAGGATACAAAACCAATATAAAAAATCAATTGAATTGCTATTTACTAACACTGAATAATTTGAAAGTAAAGTTAAAATTAAGACTCTAGTTCCTTTCTCAATAGAATCAAAATAAATAAAATCCTAGGAAACAAATTTAACAAAAGAAGTGTGAGACTTGTGCACTGAAAACTAACTACAAAGCCAGGCTGAGGGAAATTAAAATCTTTGTAAATGAAGAGACTTTCCGTGTTCATGTGTTTGAAAACTCAGTACTGTCAAGATAATTCTTCCAAACTGATTTATAGATTCAACACAATACCAATCAAAATCCTAGCTTTTTTGTAAAAACTGACAAGATATTCCTAATTTTCATATAGAAACACAAAGAAATCAGATTAGCCTAAACAATTTGGAGAACTTCCTGAACTTCCTGAATTCAAACTTACTATAAGGCTGCATTAATCAAGGTAGTGTGGTACTGGCACATGGACAGACACACAGGTCAATCAAGCTGAACTGACAGTTTAGAAATAAACCTTTATATATTTGGTCAATTAATTTCCTACAAATTTGCCAACAAAATGTAATGGAGAAAGGGTTGTCTTTTCAACAGATTGTGTGGGAATAGTTGGATATCCACCTTGAAAAGATTTAGATCCTTACCTATACCATGCAAAAACAATGTAGTCCAAATGGATCCCATAGACCTAAACATAAAAACTAAAACTATAACACTTCTGGAGAAAAACAATAGAAAGTCTTTGTGATTGGTATTGCCAAGGATTTCTTAGATATAACACCAAAAGCACAATCCATAAATGAATTTGTTTTGATAAATTGGACATAGTCAAATTAAAAACTTTCAAGTTTCAAGAGACACCATTAACACAGAGACTGGGAGAAAATATTTGCATATCATTTATTCAGTAAAGGACTTGTTTCCAGGTTATATAAGTGAGTGTTACAACATTTTTAAATCCAAGTAAAATATGCAAAAGGCTTGAATAGGCATTTCACTAAATATATATGAATGAATGTCTAGTACACCCATGCATTTTCAGGGAAGGCAAATTAAAAGCACAATGATAGCAGTGACTCAGTGAAACTGGTATAGTTCCAAGAGCCTGTCTCTCCACAGAAACAGTGAAAAATAAAGGAAAAACTGTCAAAACAAACTTTGTTAGAACTCTCAAAAAGAGTTGAAGGTTTATAGCAACTAAACAAATGCTGGATTTTAAAAAAAGGCCAACTGAAAAAGCAATAGGAAAACTCTGGCAATTATATTTGCCCTTATCTGGTTCATTGTCAGTCTTGAAGATGGCAACCCATGTTCCTGGTTTAGGCACCTGTGCTTGGTTTCACATGGAACAGAGCACACCATGTTCACAAAGATTTGTGTGTGTTTGTTCTAACCTGTCTGGGTTTATTTGAAGAACTGACACAAGGAGTTCATCTCTGGTATGCCTAACTGAGAACTTAACCAGGCTGGAAAAGCAGTGGGCATTCCTCAAAAATATTGTAAAGCAAATGAACAAACCGTAACCACCTGGGGCAAAAGATTATAGTTGAGCTGTACAACAGAGTGCCAAAAGTCTAGGAGGAGAAGCTGGAGAGAGTTTCCTTGGAAAATTAGAGCATTTGAAAGCACACTTATGTATACTAGCAAATTTAGAAAGCCTTGCACATACTTGTGGCAAGATGCATGCTCAGAATAGACCTGAGAATACCCCTATGTTTTCACCTCTGGCTAATCTCTAGACTGAGGGCATGTATAAAATGAAGGCTAAGGCAGCTGTAAAGAGCCTGGATAAGCATTGAAGAATTCCCCAGCACAGAGCTATTCTGTAAAGACAGGAGTGGTTTTTGTTTCCTCCTCATCTTCTTCCTCTCCTCACCCTGCCCTCCTCCATCCCCTCCTCCCTATTCTTCCTCTCCTCCTCCCTCTTTTTTTTCCCCCTACTATTCCTTTTCTCTCCCTCTCCCCTCGCTCCTGCCATTCAAGGAAATCTCTATCAAAACACTAGCTGAACACAAGTGAAGTGAAGAGAGACTTCAGAGACAACATATAACAGACTTTACAAAAAATAGTTTAGGAATGTCACTGAACAAACACTATAGCAAGCAACAAAAACCAGCAGGGGCGGGGGGAGGATCAGATTTCCAGAGTTGCCACATTATAATATTCAAAAGGTCTAGTTTTCAACAAAAATTATGAACCATGCAGCAAAACAAGAAAGTCCATTGCACATTCATAAAAGAAATTAACAGAAACTGTCTCTAAGGGAGCACAGACATTGGACTTTGTAGACAAAGATTTTAATCAACTATCTTAAATATGTTCAGAAAGCTGCTGGAAACCATGAACAAAGAGGTTAAAATAACGAGGAGAATGATATATGGACAAACAGATAATATCAGTAAAGAGAAAGTATAAAAAGGAACGAAGCACAAATTCTGGAGCTGAAAAGTACAATAAGCAAAATGAAAAATTCAGTAGAGAGGTTCACCACCAGATTTGAGTAGATAGAAGAAAGAATCAGCAAATTTAAAGGTAGTTCAATTGAACTATCCCAGACTGAGGGGTAGAAAGGAAAAAGAATGAAGGAAGATGAACAGAGCCTAGGAGACCTGTGAAATAGCAGCAAGCATTCACGTGATGGGAATCCCAGAAGGAGAGGAGAGGAAGTGACAGAATACTTGAAGAAAAAACTTACCAAATTTGATAAAAGACAAGAACCTAAACATTCAAAAAGCTCATTGAACTGCAGGGTTAAACTCTAAGAGATCCACATGAAGACACATTATCATCAAGTTGTCAGAAGCCAGGGACAGAATTTTGAAAGCAGCAAGAGAGAAGCTACTTATCACATACAATGGATCCTCAATAAGATTTAAAGTGCTGAAAGAAAAAACAAGAATTCTATATCCTGCAAAAATATTTCTCCAAGAATGATTTCGATTTTGAAATTAATTCTTACACATGACCCCCAAAGCATAAGCAACCAAAGAAAAAAAATGGATAAATTTGGCTTCATCAAAATTAAAAAACTGTTCATCAAAGGGCATTGTCAAGAAAGTGAAAAGAAAGCCTACAGAATGAGACATAATATTTGTAAATCATAGATCTGACAAGGGTCAAGTAAGTAGAATATTTAAAGAACTCCTACAGCACACCAACCAAAAGATAACTCAATTTTAAAATGGGCAAGGGACTTGAATACACATTTCGTCAGAGTTGATATACAAGTGGTTATCCAGCAGTTGAAAAGATGCTCAAAAACATTAGTCATTAAGGAAATTTTGCAGTTCAAAACCACATGAAATTCCACTTTGCACCTACTAGGGTATTTTTAATTTTTAAAATGGAAAATAAATTTTTTGATGATGTGGAGAATTTGGGATCCTCATTGCATCACTGGTAGAATTGTAAAATGGTGTAGCTGCTTTAGAAGATAAGTTGATACTTCTTCAATGTGGAATTACCACATAATCGAGCAATTCCACTTCTAGGTATATACCTAAAACAATTGAAAATAGACACTCAAATACTTGTAGCCAAATGTTTATATCAGCACTATTCACAATAGCCATAAGGTGGAAACAGCCCAAATATCAACCAGTAGATGAATGAATAAATAAAATGTATATCTATGCCATGAAATATTAGCCATAAAAAGGAATGATGTACTCATACATGCTACATCATGGATGAACCTCACAAATGAAGAAGCCAGACACAATAGGTCACATATTATATGATTCCATTTATATCCGTGGTCCCCAACCTTTTCGGCACCAGGGGCTGGTTTCGTGGAAGACAATTTTTGCACAGACTCAGGGGGTGGGGTGGGGGGAGAGTGCTTCAGGCAGTAATGTGAATGATGGTTCAGACGGTAATGCGAGCGATGGGGAGCGGCAGATGAAGCATTGCTCGCTTACCCGCCACTCACCTCCTGCTGTGTGGCCGGTTCCTAACAGGCCATGGACCAATACTGGTCCACGGCCTGGGGGTTGGGGCCCCCTGATTTATATGAAATATATGAAATATCCAGAATAGGTAACCTATTGGTACAGAAAGCAGATTGGTGATTGTCAAGGGCTGGGGGAAGAGGGTAATAGAAAATAACTGCTTAGTTGGGATGTATGAAAATGTTTTGGAGAAGTTCACATAGCATAAAATTAACAATTGTAGCACTGTTGGTGGGAATGTAAATTGATACAGCCACTATGGAGAACAGTATGGAGGTTCCTTAAAAAACTAAAAATAGAACTACCATATGACCTAGCAATCCCACTACTGGGCATATACCTTAAGAAAACCATAATTCAAAAAGAGTCATGGGGCTTCCCTGGTGGCACAGTGGTTGAGAGTCCGCCTGCCGACGCAAGGGACACGGGTTCGTGCCCCAGTCCGGGAAGATCCCACATGCCGCGGAGCGGCTGGGCCCGTGAGCCATGGCCACTGAGCCTGCCCGTCCAGAGCCTGTGCTCTGCAACAGGAGAGGCCACAACAGTGAGAGGCCCGCGTACCGCAAAAAAAAAAAAAAAAAAAGTCATGTACCACAATGTTCATTGCAGCACTATTTACAATAGCCAGGACATGGAAGCAACCTAAGTGTCCATTGACAGATGAATGGATAAAGAAGATGTGGCACACGTATACAATGGAATATTACTCAGCCATAAAAAGAAATTAAATTGAGTTATTTGTAATGAGGTGGATGGACCTAGAGACTGTCATACAGAGTGAAGTGAGTCAGAAAGAGAAAAACAAATACCGTATGCTAACACATATATATGGATCTAAACCAAAAAAAATGGTTCTGAGGAACCTAGGGGCAGGACAGGAATAAAGACACAAATGTAGAGAATGGACTTGAGGACATGGGGAGAGGGAAGGGTAAGCTGTGATGAAGTGAGAGAGTGGCATGGACATATGTACACTACCAAATGTAAAATAGATAGCTAGTGGGAAGCAGCCAAATGTCACAGGGAGATCAGCTCGGTGCTTTGTGTCCACCTAGAGGGGTGGGATAGGGAGGGTAGGAGGGAGACGCAAGAGGGAGGAGAAATGGGGATAAATGTATATGTATAGCTGATTCACTTTGTTACACAGTAGAAACTAACACACAATTGTAAAGCAATTATACTCCAATAAAGATGTTTAAAAAAAAACGATTGTTAAGTATACAATTCAGTGGCATTTAGTACATTTAAAATGTGCAACAAACAACCATCTTATGTTATATGAATTTCTCCTCAATAAGAATAGTGTCTTAAAAATCACGGTGTGGGGACTTCCCTGGTGGTCCAGTGGTAAAGAATCAGCCTTACAATGCAGAGGACGTGAGTTCGATCCCTGGTCAGGGAACGAAGATCCCACATGCCATGGGGCAACTAAGCCCACATGCCACAACTACAGAGCCCACTCACCACAACTACAGAGCCCATGCACCTTAGAGCCTGCATGCCACAACTAGAGAAGAGAAAACCCACAGGCCACAACTAGAGAGAAGCCCGAGCACTGCAACAAAGATCCCACGTGCTATAACTAAGACCTGATGCAGCCAAAAATAAATAAAGGAAACCATAAACAAGACGAAAAGACAACCCTCAGAATGGGAGAAAATATTTGCAAATGAAGCAATAAACAAAGGATTAATCTCCAAAATATACAAACAGCTCATGGAGCTCAATATCCAAAAAACAAACAACCCTATTAAAAAATGGGCAGAAGACCTAAATAGACATTTTACCAAAGAAGACATACAGATGAAGAGGCACACGAAAAGATTCTCAACATCACTAATTATTAGAGAAATGCACATCAAAACTACAGTGAGGTATCACTTCACACTGGTCAGAATGGCCATCATCAAAACAATAAATGCTGGAGAGGGTGTGGAAAAAAGGGAACCCTTTTGCACTGTTGGTGGGAATGTAAATTGATTCAGCCACTATGGAGAACAGTATGGAGGTCCCTTAAAAAACTAAAAATAGAGCTACCATATGACCCAGCAATCCCACTACTGGGCATATATCCTGAGAAAGCCATAATTCAAAAGGACACATGTACCACAATGTTCATTGTAGCACTGTTTACAGTAGCCAGGACATGGAAACAACCAATGACAGATGAATGGATAAAGAAGATGTGGTACATATATGCAATGGAATATTACTCAGCCAGAAAAAGGGATGAAATTGGGTCATTTGTAGAGATGTGGCTGGACCTATAGGCTGTCATACAGAGTGAAGTAAGCTAGAAAGAGAAAAACAAATGTCATATATTCATGTATATATGTGGAATCTAGAAAAATGGTAGATGAACCTATTTGCAGGGCAGGAATAGAGACATAGACATAGAGAATGGACATGTGGACACAGCAGGGGAAGGGGGGAGGGTGGGACCAACTGGGAGATGAAGTTTGACATAAATACACTACCATATGTAAAATAGATAGCTAGTGGGAACCTGCTGTATAGCACAGGGAGCTCAGCTCTGTGCTCTGTGATGACCTAGATGGGTGGGATGGGAGCATGGGAGGGAGGTCCAAGAGGGAGGGGATATAGATATGCATATAGCTGATTCACTTCATTGTACAGCAGAAACTAACACATTGTAAAGCAATTATACTACAATAAAAATAAATAAATAATAAATTAATCTTAAAAATAAAATCACAGTGTGACACCACTTCACACCCATTAGGACATTTGTGATAGAAAAGACAGACAATAACAAGTGTTGGTGAGAATGTGGAGCAACTAGAACCCTCATACAGTAACTGATGGGGATGTTAAATGGTGCAGCCACTTTGGAAAACAGCTGGCCAGTTTCAAATTATCAGGTGTTAGATAGATAAACAAAATATGGTGTATATATGTGTATATATAATAATATACCTATGGAATATTATTCAGTAATAAAAAAGCACAAACTAGTGATATGTACTCCAACATAGATGAACCTCAGAAACATGCTAAGTAAAAGAGGCCAGATATAAAAGACAATGTGATAACATTCCATTTATTTAAGTTCCTTGCCCATTTAAAAACTGCAAAATGTTCATAAAAAGGAAATTTATAAGAGATAGAAAATAGACTAGTGGTATCTTGTGGCTGAGGGCAGTAATTTGACTAAAAAATGACTAAAAATAGGCATAAAGTATCTTTTGGGGGTATCTGAAATGTTCTAAAATTGGATTGTGGTGATGTTCGCACATGACTGTAAGTTTACCAAAATCATTGAGTTCTTTACTTAATTCAGGTAACTAGTATGTTACTAAATTATTCCTCATTTAAGCTGTATTTGAAACATCAGTTGGAGGCTTAATAGTGGTGTTATGACTCCAGAAATTGGCTTATCAGTGTTTCACTAATTTAAAATGTGGCCATCTCCCTAGTATATCTGTTTCATGTTTTTCCTTTGAAAAATTTCTAATGATAATTTGTAGGGGCATGGTCATATGTTTTATACACCATTTGTTGTACTGAATTTCTTTTGTATGTACAGAGGATGGTTAGAACGAGAGAGCAGGTATGGTCTGCAACCCGGACACAATTGGTTTATCATCTGCATGCAGTGGTGGCAGCAGTGGAAAGAATATGTCAAATATGTGAGTAAGATTCCTGTTTATCTACATTTTTCATAGGATTATTAACTCCATCAGACTTTGTGTGACTAGTGGCCAGTAATAAAATGCTCCAACCTTGATAAAGATTTGAAGGGGAAAGAAATGAATACCTATATGATGCTACCAACTTGCTTTTCTAAAAAGCAAGTTCCAGAGCAAGTAATAGATTCATTAAGGAATTAGTTACTCTACTCAGCATTTGGAGCACATTATGAAAACAAAAGTAGGAGACTATAATCCTCACTTGGGCAGTGGTTGCATAGCAAAATCACATAGAAAGCTTAAAAAAAAAAAAAGAAATGCCTATGCTCCACTCCAGACCAAATAAATCAGAAAGCATAATTGAAGAAAAAGTTTGAATTAATTTAAATAAGTCATTTTTGTTTACTGAAAATTTTCTTTTGAAATCTGACTTAAATGGAATATATTTTGTTGGTAGGGACTCAATATCAGAAAAGCTGTGAGAAGATCAATATTATCTTTAATAAATTGCTATGAAGTCTACAAACTGAAGTCCAAACATATTAATAATATAAACTAACTACTCAGGCCTACTTCACAGGCCATAGGTCAGTGTGATTCTGTTGTTCCATTGTCCATATACAATTTTGACTTCTTTGGTGGATAGTTGAATTTAAAATATTGATGGCCCCAAATCCATACTTAATGTAGACTCCCAGTTTTTATCATTTGTGTACTATGGTCACCATTTTTTTACCATATAGTTCCCATACTATTATTTTCTTAGTATGTTTATATAAATAACTTTATCATTTTTACATAAATATATTTTATTTTAAAAGGAAACTTTATATCACTATCTTAAATAGAAAATCAGTGTCACATTCCAGAAATAGAGGATCAAAATAAAATCAATGAAAATAAAATATATTATTAAAGTCTAGCCAAGTAGTGTTGTCTTTTGAAGACTGATACTGAGACCTGTTCTCTGTCAAAAATAGAAATTGTCAAGTATTAGATTAGCAGATCAAGCATTAGATTAGCACATTAGTACCAAACTGAGACCCTGTCCTTGAAGTAATCAGAGGATTGAAAGAGAATTGAATAGGGAATAATTTTTTCATTGTGAACTAGGGTTATTTAATACCCAAAATAATCTGGTACCTTTCCCATATTTTAAGAAAGTTAATAATTAATAGAAGATGCTAACACTTGGATCTGTAATAAAGAATGTGAATCTGTGTGCTTCTGAACTATTTGAAGTTTTAACAATAAGGCTATTAAAAATTTTTTAGTCCAATAAAGTTAATTGGTATGTAGAAAGAAATCTAGGTTTCATTCTCATTCTTATTGCCACTCTTGATTAAAGGCACTGGAATTTCTTCAGAGCTGGCTTCTGAAGGATTTACAAATTGATAATATTCCCCTGCCTTACAGATCAAAGAGGGAAAAAAATCTAATAAAATATTGACACAATGTCTCCTTGTTATGGCTAAAATTAGGGATGCTGTAATTTCATTAAAAGAATCTAAAGCATCCATTATGCTGTTGCTATGCTGTGACTTGGAGTTTGTCTTTTAAATTTGATGTTTTTCTTGGGTTTCAACTAGTTACTTTATAAGCTGTGCCTTCAAGACCCACAGCCATTGATCAGTTTCATCTACTAAAATTTATGTCATTATTTATTGAATGCCACTTAAGATCCTTTACCCATGCTACTGTCTATCATTCTCAGATGCCTGTGGGATCTTGTTCTACTGGTTAGCGCCGTTAATCTTTCTCTTTACCTCTCACTTAAAAATATCCTGATCTTTTTTTTAAAATTTATTTATTTATTTATTTATGGCTGTGTTGGGTCTTCGTTTCTGCGCGAGGGCTTTCTCTAGTTGCGGCAAATGGGGGCCATTCTTCATCACGGTGCACGGGCCTCTCACTATCGCGGCCTCTCTTGTTGCGGAGCACAGGCTCCAGACGCGCAGGCTCAGTAATTGTGGCTCCCGGGCCTAGTTGTTCCGTGGCATGTGGGATCCTCCCAGACCAGGGCTCAAACCCGTGTCCCCCGCATTGGCAGGCAGATTCTCAACCACTGCGCCACCAGGGAAGCCCTATCCTGATCTTTTTAAAACACTCACAGATATACATTCTCATAGCACCTTCCCTCCACCTTCTCCTCAATTCTTAGCTCTCTCTCTTTTTTTTTTGTTTTTTTTCCACAAGTAAACTTAGTAGAGAATAGTTCTATGCTAGCGGCCTCTGCTTCTGGTACTCTGCATCTCCTCATTTTTCTCTGGTCATTCAGACTCAGTGTCCTTCCCAGATTCTTCTGCTACCTATCCTGTAAATGCTGTACTCTCCTTATTCTACATACACCATTTTCTTGTCCTTCCAGAAGTCTGTTGAGCTTCACATTTTTTTTTTTCCTGGAATCTCTTTTTTTTTTTTTTAACATCTTTATTGGGGTATAATTGCTTTACAATGGTGTGTTAGTTTCTGCTTTATAACAAAGTGAATCAGTTATACATATACATATGTTCCCATATCTCTTCCCTCTTGCGTCTCCCTCCCTCCCAGAGCTTCACATTTTTATATCTAGTCTCTTTCTCTGTCCTGAGCACTAGACTCAATGTCCACATATCTCAAACCAGAATATCCCAAAATAAGGTTATTCCCAAAACGATTCCAGTCACCAATACACCTTATCTTATGAAGGTGTCAACTCCCATCCAGTCATCTAAGCCAGCACCTCATGTCCGACCTTGGAATTATCTGTGCCCCTCTTTCATACACAATTAGTTGTCAAGTTTTTTTTTATCTCCTAAATCCATGCTCTTCTCTCTATCTCCTTACTTATGGATCTAGCTTTTTATGGTTTAGTGCCTCATCATCTCTTGCCTGAATTATTATAGAAGTCTTCTAATTTGTGTCTCAATTTTCAGTTTCTGCCTCAAATCCTTTCTACACACTAGAGTTATTTTTAAAGCAAAAATTGGGTTATGCTATTCCCCTATTTAAAAGCCTCTCACAGAAAAATCCTATCAATATAATGTTAAGGGAAAGAAAAATTAGCAATATGCTGTATTTAAAATGTGATATCTAACAACAACCAGAATGATAGTTCACATTTACTAAATGCCAGGCATAAAACTCTGAGGTAGATATTAGTACTAATATTATCCTAGTTTTTACCCATGAAGGAGCTGAGGCTTATAAGTTTACTTATTGTAAAAGGTCACAGAGCTGGGAAGTCAGTGCCCTGCCCTTAATTGTAACTGTATTCTCCACATTTATTTTTTACATATATGTATATGTTTTCAGTCACAAAAAATAAATGATGGCATCTGAGTACTTGTGATATTTATTTTCTTCATATTTTTCCATATTTTCTATAATAACAATGTAATCTTTAATAGTAAAAAGAATAAATATTATTTAATTTTTTAGTATCAATAAAAGCCTTCCATGATTTCCAACTTTCAACAGAATAAAGTCTAAATTATTTTATGTGGCACAGAGTCCCTTGCAGTCTGTTCCCATTCTGCCTTACCAATTTTATTTATATACACTATTCCCCTTTGAAGAAATTAAAATTTAGTTATCCATCAAAATGTTTTTAAGTGGCTGTAGCCAACCACAGGAAGATTAGAAACAATAGACCATTTGCGGATTCATTTTTGAAGGCTGCATAATTGGCAGATTATTAAATTTTACCTCTTAATTTCTGACTTCATAATTTTTAGGATGCCAGCCCTGTTGCAATTGAGCCGTCATCTGTTCTGAATGGAGGAAAATATTTATTTGGAACAGCAGTACATCCTATAGAGCAGAGTGAAGATAGAATCGGAGGAGGCAGCCCCAGTTATGTGAACACCACAGAAGAGAAATTTTCAGACAACATTTCTACTGCATCTGAAGCCTCGGAAACTGCTGGCAGTGGTAAGCATAGTTTGTTTTCCAAGAGGTTTAGGCAGGGTCATTTCTTAAAGGGGTACACTCAGAGAGTGTGCTTGGTAGGATATGGGGCATCAGGTTTCCATTCACAGAAATAAGTTTCGAATGAAATGGTCAATTAATAGATTCTTGAATGTATTAGTATCTTTACAAAGAGGAGCTCTTCTATATTCTACCTCATTAATCTCTCAATTTGAAAATATTTTCACAGTTTTCATTGATTAAGTCAATCTTTCCATATCGTTATTAAATCATTTTGTCAATAAATTTAAATTTGAGAAGACATAATAAAATCTAAATTTTTATCTCCAGAACTCTCTCTAACCATAAGCATACATTCATTGGATTAAATGCACCCTCATATCAGATTCTACAGACATTTCAGGATGGAATTTGGGAGTTATTTTGTTAAAATATTTAGAAAGACTTCATAATGTTCCCCATAATCCCCTTCCATTGTTGATACCTACATAAAACTTAGTGGTTCTACACTTATGGGGAAGATGCTTTGGTGTATTTTGGCCCAAATGAATTTAGTTGATCCCTATTATTCTGCTGATACAGTGGCAGAACTCTCAACCTTATTCTGTTGTTGTTTCATCTTTGAGTTTTTTTTCTCCTTTTCTGTGGAGGGAGAAGGCAAATTGGACAGAGTTAGCATTTTCTCTACAAAACTCTTTGTAGAATCTACTGCTTCTTTTTCACCATCTGACGTTACAGAGATCACTTAGCAGTCCTAGAAGTGCTCTCTCTGATCAGCTTTCACACTAAGATTGTTTCTTGACCCTCCCTAAGATCCTTTTTGATATATGCTCACTCTGTATAATCTGTGCTATACACATGCTGAGCCATACCACAGATACAAGTTTCAAAGTAAATGATGGCTAGAAGGTTTACCTGAGATTAATATGTGGTTGAGAGTTGAAATACCTTAAGATACCACTGGGGTTCACAACTCTAAGTTATCATCAGTCATTTTCCTGTGTGTATTTTTCTATTGTGACATGCATGCCTTCCTTTCAAATAGATTTATTAGGGAACAGTTTCTTCTGTCCCAGCACTCTCTGTTGGGGTTCTTGTTTTAGCTCCTTCCCTTTGGTTTAGAGACTTGTTATCACCATTATCTATCAAGAACCTTTGCAGGTGGAAGAGAAGAATTAAGGGAAGATATGTGAGAGCCCAGCTACTTGACTGTATTTCTTCCTTTCCTATCAGAGGAAAGGAAGAGGACATATAATTCTCGTGAATTATTAGATATTCTAGGAGTCTAGCCAAACGTTCATTTGGTAACAATTTTCAAAGCTTTTATTCTACCTAGTGTTATACTAGGTATTGTCCAGAAAGGAATACCTCTCTAATTCCTATCTTCTACAGAATTCATCAGAATCTAACCCTGTACTGACCTGACCACAGAATAATAGCATTAACCTAATACATGGACATTGAGTTTGTATATTCAAGCCTATTTATGTATAATAAAATAAAGAGATTCCATCTTCTTTTTCCTTACAGGCTTTCTGTATTCTGCCACACCAGGGGCAGATATGTGCTTTGCTCGACAACATAACACTTCTGACAATAACAACCAGTGTTTACTAGGAACCAGTGGGAATATTTTGTTGCACCTCAATCCTCAGAAACCAGGGGCTATTGATAACCAGCCACTAGTAACTCAAGAACCAGTAAAGGTAAGTAATTTGACATCTCTTTCAAGTTGCTAATAAATTTCATTCTACGGATTTTAGCACATAGAAAATGTCTGTGATTCATTTTATTAACCTGTTGTAGATGGAAATGTTTCTGTGAGAATATTTCATGACTTAGTACTTGTGTAGAAGCAGTTTAGTGATCCTTAGAAATGTTTTTCTTACTTAGGACAGCTACTGTAAAAATGTAGTTTCACGTGTATGTGAATTTTTTTTTTCAAAATAATATTTTTTACTGTTGGAAAGAAGTCTGTGAAAACTTTTATTATTCCCAAATGTTCCAGTGACTTTTTTCAAATGATTTGCCTTGAGTTTCATTTCTTAGTTTATTTTGAAAGTTCAAAATAAAAATCTTTTAGAAAATTCATTTTTTTCTAGTGACATGAAACTGAGTAGTGATGCATTTATTCTCCTGTGTCTAGGTTTTGTTAAAACACAAGAGACTGCAATTTTAAAAATCAAAATTTGGGGGAATTCCCTGACAGTCCAGTGGTTAGGACTGCACACTTTCACTGCCGTGGGCCCGGGTTCCATCCCTGGTCTGGGAACTAAGATCCTGAAAGCTGCAAGGTGCAGCCAAAAAAAAAAAAAAAATCAACATTTACATTCCATTCTTTCTAAGGCTACTTCATTAACACTAGAAGGAGGACGATTAAAACGAACCCCACAGCTGATTCATGGAAGAGATTATGAAATGGTTCCAGAACCTGTATGGAGAGCACTTTATCATTGGTATGGAGCAAACCTGGCCTTACCTAGACCTGTAAGTATAGCCAATATTGCCTTATATAAGGAGCAATTATAGATGGGGTCTTCTATTAATTTTTTATGTGAACCTCACTATCCACAAATTAGTTCTTACCCATGGTAGCAGAGTATTCAGTACCTGTTCAAATTAGCTGAATGAATTTTAGGTTCTTTCATATTCATTCATTCATTTACTCATACATTTATTGAGCACTACATTAGGTACCAACCATACAATGATGTTCCTTTGGGAGTGGGTGACTTATATGGAGTGGAGGAAATAGTCACTAGACTAAATAGAGTCAAGGAATTATGAGGCTAGTCTATTAAATAAGTCATCCACATAAACATAGCCATTAAGATAATGCAGAACTCAGACTGGAGCAGAAGTCTGAGAGCCAGTGCCAAAAAGTTCAGTGAATGTAGAGGAAGTGGTACAGAGGTTACTTCTAAAACTGTTACTCCCATTAACCACACAGGCATCCACTTAGGGATTGGATTCATCTTGTAGCTGTTGGTGGATTTTTGTGGTTTGTCTTTTTGAAGGAGGAACATATAAAAGATCACAACATATAATAAAAAGAATTCAAAGCTAGTGAATTCTGATTGTTGCCATTACTAGAATGAGTCATTTAGAGCATAAGTAAAATGCTCTACAGTAATTTAAAGGGCTTGGAGTGTGTAATATCAAAATATTAGTGAGTTAACTGTTCAACATTATTTGTTCTGCTTATACAGGAAACAGCAGTACTCATTGCCCTGAATACTCTTCACATTACTGACGCAGTAAAATACTTTATAAGAAGACTCTTTTACTGTATCAAGAAACACTCTCCCTGTATAATGTCCAAGAACGCTTTTATACCAGAAAGGATTTCCATGAATAAGATATAGTAACTTAGGTCATGTCCAAAAAGAGTAAAAGTCTGCTATATGTCCGTACTCTTAATTTTGATAATGATTTTGAGTTATTAATAATTATGTTTATTAAAAATTATGTTTAAATCACAATCAGGAATTTAGGGTTTGTGTTTGTTGGCTCCAAAAGATTTCTACTGTATTTGTCAACAGAACTCCTAGGTAGATACATATAAATATGAATATACATAGATACATTTACATACATATTATATTCTTTATTTATTGGGAAGTGGGATAGTCCTTGAGTTAATCACTTAATTTCCGGTGGGACTTTCCTGCTCTAATATTCTTCTTTTTTTAAAAAAAATAAATTTATTTATTTATTTGTTTGTTTATTTATGGCTGCGTTGGGTCTTCGTTGCTGGACGTGGGCTTTCTTTAGTTGCGGCGAGCAGGAGCTACTCTTCTTTGTGGTGCGCAGGCTTCTCATTGCAGTGGCTTCTCTTGTTGCAGAGCACGGGCTCTAGGGACGCGGGCTTCAGTAGTTGCAGGGCGTGGGCCCAGTAGTTGTAGCTCATGGGCTCTAGAGCACAGGCTCAATAGTTGTGGCGCACAGGCTCAATAGTTGTGGCACACAGGCTTAGTTGCTCCGAGGCATGTGGGATCTTCCTGGACCAGGGATCGAACCCACGTCCCCTGCATTGACAAAGGCGGATCTAATATTCTATGTCTGTAGGAGAATCATGGTGATAATTGTGTTGGATGGATAGGTAGGTAGGTAGGTAGGTAGGTAGATAGATAGATAGAGTTAGTGAGTGAGTGAGTGAGTGAGTGAATGAGTGAGTGAGTTTGATGTTTTGGAGTCTGCCTGAATTCAGATTACCAGTGCTAATCTCTAAACCTTAGTTTCCTCATCTGTAAAATGGTGATAACAATAATATCTACCTCATTATAGTTGTTTTGATAAGTAAATAATACATATGATTAGCACAGCACCTGATTTATAGTAAATGGTCAATAAATTTTGCCTGTTGCTACTATCATCACCATCATCATTATAATTATTAAACAAGTTTTTTTGGAGCCTCACAAAAGATCATGTTTTTTAACATTGATGTCAGATAAATATTAGTTTAATAAGTAGTAATTTTACTACATAAAAGCTTCAGTTGCAGGCTTGATAATATTTTTTTACCTCTAAATAAGATAAATTTAACCTGATTCAGGAAAAATTGCTGTAAAAACATTTAGAATATGGTGTTTCAAGTTAAAGAATACTAAATATATTTGCTACAGCAAGGTTAAAAGTAAATACTTTCATTTTTACATAAATCATACCATTAAAAAATAGCTTTATTTAATTTGCACATGTACAAGCTCAATGATAACAAATTAAGCAATATAGAAAAAATAAAGAAGAAAATAAAAAGCATACCATATCTACCATATCCTACTACTTAAGAGATAATTACTATTAACATTTTGGTTTTCATCTTTCCAAACATTCCTCTGTGCCTATTCATATACATATACAAATATGTATAGATAATTTAATGAAATTGAATCATATTATACTTGATGTCCTGTGATCTGCTATTTTCAGTCTAAGATAGATGCTATTGATATCTTTCTAAGCTAATAAATTTAGATCTATACCATTATTTTTAATAATTGCATAGTGTTCCTTAATTTATTACATACACATGCATATGTACATAAATCACAATTAACCAATCACCACTGATGGACTTTTAGTTTGCTTCTAGATCTTAGTTGTTTAAAGCAATTTTCTGGGACTTCCCTGGCAGTCCAGTGGTTGAGACTCTGTGCTCCCAATGCAGGGGGCACAGGTTCAATCCCTGGTCGGGGAACTAAGATCTTGTGTGCTGCACCACACGACTGAAAAAAAAAAAAAAAAAAAAACAATTTTCTGGTGAATAGTCTCTTTCTAAACATTGTGATGATCTCTTTAAGGTAAATTCCTGTAAATCGAATTGCATCTATTGTTTGCCGGTTATGGTTGAAGTTAATAAGTTCATATACAAGAATAATTAAAATGTAAATAAATATGTATTTATGTATGATTGTGCCTGTATGTATAAGAATTTGTTAATCTGTAATTTGCTCACAAAATCACTTATCTTGGAAAGCAAGCTACAGATTATAAAAATTACTTCTTTGTCATTTCAGATTCTGCCAAAAGTATGTTTTTTATGTAGCCTGATGACTATAGATGCAGAATTATTGATCTTTCCCAAAATCACAGTTAAACTGAAATCATAAGAGAATTTCACTGTTGGCTTTGTAGCTATCAGTGACTCTCTAGAAGTGGACAGACTTTGTTTTCCTCCAGTGTCAGGGAGAGCTCCTTTTACTGCTTTAAATAGGAGTTGAAAAAGCTCCTAAGTGGAGCTTTCCTAGTACCATACTATAGCATATCAGAACATGTAGAATAATTTTAAGAAATAGTCCTGAAGGTTTGGTTTGTAACATTGTTTTTATCTGGCTCTTTACTGCCCCCTCTTGATATTAAAAAATGCTCTGTTGCAGAATATATTGGTTACTAAGGCAAAAGGAAATGAAACAAAGCCCAATCACTTGAGACTATTAAAGGTTCTGTAAGATTTTATGTTTTAAAGAGTTTGACTGTTGACCCTGCTATCCTTTTGGAATGCTAAATTGATAAGGTGCTACTCTTGAAACTCTTAAAGCACTACTTTGGTAATACGTTTTCCTGTGTTTTGGGGCTAGCAAGCAAGTTATTAGAGAGATTACTGAAAAATCCTGTTTCAACCGTGTGACTTCCAGTTTTGTACATCCAATTTAGTTGTTTTAATCATAGACAAAAAATATATGAACAGTCCAGTTACATAAAACACAGATAGTAAATTTTTACGTGGAAACATTTTTGTTCTCACTACAAATACAAGAAATAAAATTTTAAGCAAATTTATAATATTTTTTATATGTATTAAAGAAATGGGGTTTGTTTTTTAATTTTTTTTTGTTTGTTTTTTAATTTTATTATTTATTTTTGGTTGCATTGAGTCTTGGTTGCTGCACACGGGCTTTCTCTGGTTGTGGCGAGCAGGGGCTACTCTTTGTTGCGGTGCATGGGCTTCTCATTGCGGTGGCTTCTCTTGTTGCGGAGCATGGGCTCTAGGTGCGTGGGCTTCAGTAGTTGTGGCACGTGGGTTCAGTAGTTGTGGCTTGTAGGCTCCATAGTTGTGGCACATGGGCTTAGTTGCTCCACGGCATGTGGGATCTTCCTGGACCAGGGCTCGAACCTGTGTCCCCTGCATTGGCAGGCAGGTTCTTAACCACTGCACCACCAGGGAAGCCCAGAAATGGGGTATCTTTAAATGATATCCAGTGATAAGTTTTTGTGAAAGTAATACATTCATACATTTCCGGGAATACTGCTGCATTTTGGGTGTCACTATGACTTATGTAGTTAATGACATGAATACTTTCGTACTTTTTTATTAACTCCATTCCTAAGAATTTGTCCTTTAAAATACCATCATTTATATGTATGAAATATGTAAAAGTGAAAAGAGTTATGGTGTGGGAGTGCTAGAATTGTAGATAATATTTAAGATTTTTTCCCCTTAATTTTGATGTTACTTGCTTTTAAATGAAAGGGGAGAAAATACCCACCAGGAATCCTAATCCTGGAAAATGGACTAAGGTGCAGGAGGCTGAGGGTCTTTAAACCCATGTAATTTAAACCTGTGAATTTCTATAATCTAACTGAAATATAGGCAGTGAACCTATTGAACATTTTAGTTTAAAAATAAATCTAAGAAATTAGGTTAAAAATGGCAAGTTTTGGGCTTCCCTGGTGACGCAGTGGTTGAGAGTCCGCCTGCCGATGCAGGGAACATGGGTTCGTGCCCTGGTCCGGGAAGATCCCACATGCCGCGGAGCGGCTGGGCCCGTGAGCCATGGCCGCTGAGCCTGCGTGTCCGGAGCCTGTGCTCTGCAACGGGAGAGGCCACAACAATGAGAGGCCCGCGTACCGCAAAAAAAAACAAAAAAAAAGGCAAGTTTTGTTTCTTTTATAGTGATCACTTTATGTCTTTTAAAACAATAGGTAATCAAGAATAGCAAGACAGAAATCCCAGAGCTGGAATTATTTCCTCGCTATCTTCTCTTCCTGAGACAGCAGCCTGCCACTCGGACACAGCAGTCTAACATCTGGGTGAATATGGGTATGATGAGCCTGAGAATGTTTCCTCAGCATTTACCAAGAGGTAACTTAAGAATGCAGCAAGAATACCATGCATTTCCTTAAAAAAATAAAAACCAATTTGCTCATAGTCTGGTGCCACTGTACTAATACACATTTTCATCTGTTTTCATACAGAATCAGTAAATCACTTGTGGGGCTTAGATCTACGGTCATGCGCAAGAACTAGATGGGGTCGAGGCAAAATCTCAGCAGCAAACTGAGAAATGTTGTTCCCTTTTTTGGCTTGTAAACATACAAAGATAATACTTAGAAGTAAATTTTATTTATTTTGTTTCTTTGAGAACAAGACATTGTAAATTATGTGCTGGACCTAAATTAGAGTCTGCCAGTCAATGACTGGTCTTTTCAACTCCACTCAAATTTCTAAGCAGTAATTTCTTTGGCAATATCATCTTTTTTTGTTTGTTTTTTGTTTTTTTTTAACAAAACATGATACATTTCTCATACTAGGTCCAAGGAGCCTTTATAACAGACAGATAATACAAAGGAAAAGATACATTTTTGAAAATGAAATTGACACATTTTCTTTCAAAAACATCAAGCCTATCAAAATGACATATAAGTTCTCGTTTTAATGTAATACATGCAAAAAGTTCCCTTTTGATTTCTCTGTGAGGTTAAATTTTATTTTATTTTTCTAACATCTTTATTGGAGTATAATTGCTTTACAATGGTGTGTTACTTTCTGCTTTCTAACAAAGTGAATCAGCTGTACATATACATATCCCCATATCTCCTCCCTCTTGCATCTCACTCTCACCGTCCCTATCCCACCCCTCTAGGTGGTCACAAAGCACCGAGCTGATCTATGAGGTTAAATTTTATTGATGGCCTGGACTTGCTCAATGCTTTTGCCTTGCAAATATTTGAAATAGTTCTTCTTCAGCAAAAATAATGAGTTCATCCATTTACACATAGTCCCACACTGTGTTAACAATGCCAGAATGATGTTATAATTAATATAACTTAATATGAAAGAACTACCTTTGAATCCAAACCAACCCTATAAAGTATCATCCCTCCTTTGAAATGTAATAGAGTAGTTTTATATCTTCATTAAAGGTTGTATTCAGATAATATATGGAGATTCTTACACATTCTGTTTGGTAAGAATTATAGCAAAGCAGTGGCCTCTGCCTAACCAAACTTTGTCTTGGAACACATTAAAATCAAGGAACAGTGAAATAAGAATCTCTCTGAAACACTCTTAATTTAATTTTCCACTGAATAATAATAGTATTTGCCTTGCTCCCATGGCACCCTTAGTACATATCTTTTTCAATTCTCTTTGAAAGATAACATGAGAGGCAAGATGTGTTGTTGCGCTTTTAGTAAGTATTCTTTGTAAGTCTTGTGCTGATCCTAGATTTTTGCTGCTTCTGTAAATTCCACTAGATTTGTTGGTGCTATTCAAAAGCACAAAATTATGTATAATAAGTGGCTGCCTGCTTAATGAGCTATGCTACAAAAACTGTCTAGAATTCAAATAAATTTCTTATGTGGCTTAAGGACAATAGAAGTTGACTTGGACACTGCACTTGCAAATGCTTCTGAATCCTAGAACTGGGTAGTTACTATGCTCCAAATTTGTTCTTAATTTGAAATTTTATTTCTTACTAATTAGTTGTGAAATCAATCATTAATCACTTTGAAGTTTATAAAAATATGCTTTCTTGCTGTAATCTTATAACTAATCCTCTGATGTGTTTTTGGAGAAATTTGCTCTTTTGTTTTCTTCTAGGGATTATCCTTTGCTTGCTGATAGTAAATGATTTGCCTTGCTAGATGTTTAAAAATTGATCATGGTTGGGTTTGTTCTCCATAACGTGGTTTTCATCTTTCTCATTACTCAATTTATCACAGCTGTTTACTAGGCTCTTTTATTCCTTTTGGAATGACAGGTATACAAACCTTGCCACAGTTAACAATGACTTAATTGTAGCCTTTTCAACAGACAAGAAGTCATTGTTAGATGATTTTTCAGCTTATTTTAGGTGAGTTAATTCTTGGAAACTCTGAAAAAGTGGATGATGCCAGTACTTTTCTCCTCTGTTTAGTAGGTAAAGACTCAAAGCACATTTAATGGGAGGAAAAAAGCTAAGTCACCATTGAATGGATGGAAAACTACCTCGAGTGTATAATTGTACCCTTCATGGATTATATTGACATGTTAAGTGTATTTTAGTTTTGGGTTGCTCAGTAAACTATAACCTCCCATAGGCAGAGATGACCATTTTAAGCTACAGCTTTTGTCTAGATTTTTGGCTGAGTAGTTACCCAGGGTTTAGCATATTGTTTTAGCAACCTGTTTTTGATTTCCATAATCTCTTGTCATTTTATCACCCTTTTCTTTTGAAATATGTGGTTAGACTTGATATATTCTTCCTTCAGTATTCACTCTTTCCTCTTATTGCCTCTTTTTGTTTCCACCTTGAGCCCTTCAAGAATTCAAGGTCATGTCTGCTTTTCTCTTTTCGGGTGGGCAGGCCATATGATTCCCCCCTTACTACCTTTCAATAGGGCAATTTTTTTGTCATGGGAAGTTTCTTGGCTTCACTTTAAAGCTTTGTTTGGCCAAGTAACATCTATGCCTACTTAGAATTCTAAGTACAAGTAACAATTCTTGTGTAATTGTACCAGTGTGCTAGGTAATTGGGCTACTTAATGAGAGTGATGTGATTAGTAACTCAAAGACAGTTTATTTTAAGAAAGTAGATCAGGTAAATCCAATTATCTATCTGTGGAATTCAAATCCAGCCCCATTTTATCTTCCCCATTCTTACCCTGAGTTTTGATTTTGCTATTGAGTGTGACTCAGCTGAGGGCAGCCTAGATACAGATGCCCGTTGATATTTGCCAGTCTTCTTGGGATCCAGATACTGCCAATTATTTGGGCCTCTAATTTTGTTGTTCTTCCTTTCAAAGTTAAGGCTTACTCTAAGACACTTAGTTCTCCTATCTTCATTTTAAAGCTTTCTCTTAAAGCGTCTTAATTTATAAAATTATTAAATCTGTAACTCTCATTTCTCATCATGTCCAAAAATAGTATGGTCCCCATTGCTGAGAGGGGTGCTTTTTTTTTTTTTTTTTACATCTGCGTTTTTCCTTACTGTGACTACTGTGACCATAGGAAATGTACCTTCTCCGAATGCACCATTAAAGCGGGTCTTAGCCTATACAGGCTGTTTTAGTCGAATGCAGACCATCAAGGAAATTCATGAATATCTATCTCAGAGGCTGCGCATCAAAGAGGAGGATATGCGCCTGTGGCTATACAACAGTGAGGTAAGAGACATGTTGGAGTCAAGGAAAGTCCTGATTAAGTGTTAAATCCATGTTTCATAAGTACGGGTTATTTTTATCTACACTAATTGTTCTGAAAGCCATGTCTCGGAATCGCAGTGGAAACTTCAACTTTTAAATTACTGGATGCATACATATAGATATTTGTCATCTGAAACCCATAATAACAGTCATGGACAGTACCATCTTGTAAAGATTATTATTATAAAGTAATGGCAAATATCACTTTTTAACAAATAGTTTATTTTTGATTTGTCTTAAAGTAACTTATATAGATGTTAAAAAAATTCAAACAATACAAAAGTATGTAGTGAAAATTCTTCCTTTCCATCCTCTGACCCCTATCTTCCATTATCCTCAGAGGCAGTGCTGTTAATTGCTTATATATTCTTCCTAACACATGCAATATATTTCCATTAATACTCTGAAATTGGATCATAAGTAGTTTTAACCAGTTCTTTATTCCCTAGTTCCTTCTTTCTTACATTCTCCTTTGGTCACCATTGAGAGGTGACCAGTTGTATAATAAGTTAAGAGCAGAGGTCCTGGAGCTACACTGCCACGGATTAAATCTTGGCCCTCACACCTGTTAGTTGAATAACCAAGGGCGAGTCCCTTGACTCTGTGTCACAGTTTTCTCATGAGTAAATGGGGAAAATAATAGTATTTCCCTTAGGATAGTTGTAAGAATTAAATGAATTAATTTTCTGAGCACTTTAGACAGGGTGAGCATCAACAAAAATGTATAATTCTATTGCATGACATTTGGTTTTACATTTTCAATTCCTAGTAAATAATCAAGTTCCATCTTGACCACAAGCACATTTACTGAATTTCATACTAGATACTAAAAAAACTTCTTTTCTATCAGCTGTTCAGAAAATCTAAATCTCAGTGAATTCTGGTTTGATATGTGATGAGTCTTTTCTGGTCTCCCCCAAATCCTATATAACTTTTTTAGAGACATAAAGTATGTGTTTACAAAGTATACATTGTCTTTCCCTCATTTTGCCACCAAAATTATAAGCATTTCTGAATAACTATAATATGCTAAATATCTGTCACGAGTTATGTAACTACAAGGATGTTTTTAATTGTCATTCATTTTTATTTCCATATTTGTTTCATGTTTAGTAATTAAATTAACAAAACATTTCCTCCTCCATATACAGAATTACCTCACTCTTCTGGATGATGAGGATCATAGATTGGAATATTTGAAAATCCAGGATGAGCAGCACTTGGTAATTGAAGGTACAAGATGGAAGCATGCATTTGTATTAGATTTTTAGGGGAAGAATTTAAAGATTGAATTACTCACTGATAATTGATTTTATAGTTTTTCCAACTGGTATTTGATCACTATATTCTATATAGTAAAGAAAACCCATTAAACCCTTATGTAATCCTACTGTAATGTAATACTATTTATATTGCTTTAAGAGAAAAACATGTCTGCATTCATTGGCTGGAAAGGGTGGAAACAGTGGGTAAAAACAAGTGAATTCAGTTATAAGTTTATAGCTCCTTAAAATTTTCAAGCTGCCTCTTTGTCAGGAGACTTTCTTGCAACAGTTAGTGGTGCAGGCTTTTCATTAGTCAACACTAGTCATTCACCAACATAAGCATAGATTTACACACTGGCAAGCACACATCATTGAAAACTTAGTGTGTCTTTTCTCATCAAGATTCATGAAACAGGGCTTCCTTGGTGGCGCAGTGGTTGAGAGTCCGCCTGCCGATGCAGGGGACACGGGTTCGTGCCCCGGTCCGGGAAGATCCCACATGCCGCGGGGCGGCTGGGCCCGTGAGCCATGGCCGCTGAGCCTGCGCGTCCGGAGCCTGTGCTCCACAACGGGAGAGGCCGCAACAGTGAGAGGCCCGCGTACCGCCAAAAAAAAAAAAAAGATTCATGAAACATTCCTAGCTGCCTTTGTATTAAAATGAATAGATTACTCTGGCAGTTGTCACAATTTAAGAAAGCATTGTAATAGTTCCAATGTATTAAGTTTAAGAACTTTAATTCCTTCTATAGATGGTTGAGTATAATTTTACTTCATGTATGTAATTTAGAGATTAGCTTACTAATTAATTCTAACCAATAAAGTCTCCAGTGTAAAGAATTGGAATGGTTTCAGAGGCAATTACTAAAATTAACTTGATTTTTTTTTTCAGTTTCTGATTTAGAAATAAGAACTTTTTTTTTAACAGAAGCAATTTAGTGGGTGTGATTTGAATAGATAAGAAATTAACACATTGCTGTCTGTTTTTCCAGTTCGCAACAAAGATATGAGTTGGCCTGAAGAAATGTCCTTTATAGCAAACAGTAGTAAAATAGATAGACACAAGGGTAAGTCTACAGTGTATTATTTTTAAACAATCTTAAAATTATTCTTTTATTTTTCCTTCTCTCAACTATTGAAGTGTTAACGACTTGTAGCTTTCTAGCTCAAAAGCGATTAGGCCCCCTCTTATTTTTCTTTTTCCTGAAGCATCAAATTTCTTTCTAACCATGCAATTAAATAATTTATATATTTTGAAAGACATAATTCTAGGAGAGAATTGTTTGAACTCTAAAAAACGATCATAACAATTAAAGAGAATCACTGCTGCTTCTAGATTACAAATGAACATAGATTATCATGATTGCCGATGATGCTCCATTAAAAAGCCTCTACTTAGCATTGCAAGACCCAATAGAGAAATATTAACTCCATTTAATTGATTAGAAGAGTTATAAAAATCATTGCATTGAATACAAATAACTGTTTGGTCATGACATCTTGCTACAGCTAGGCTTCCGTTCTCATGTTGTTTGTTCCAGTTCCGACAGAAAAGGGGGCCACAGGTCTGAGTAACCTGGGAAACACATGCTTCATGAACTCAAGCATCCAGTGTGTTAGTAACACACAGCCACTGACACAGTATTTTATCTCAGGGAGACATCTTTATGAACTCAACAGGTAATCTTCCTTGAGTCATTGGCTCTTAACTTTTATAACTTTGCTATGAACACAATATTACCTAAATCTCCTCTCTCTTCACCCTGGGGGAGCAAAGTCTTAATCTCATTTGCCCTATTAAGCATGAAGTAAGGACCAAATGCTACTTCTCTTATTTTGAAAAGATACTTTGATGTGAGGAAACAGACTCTAGGCATTTCTGTGTCCACATGATTGTGATTTATAAGAATCTTTGGCAACAAATTTTCCTCTCAAACTTCTAGGACAAATCCCATTGGTATGAAGGGGCATATGGCTAAATGCTATGGGGATTTAGTACAGGAACTTTGGAGTGGAACTCAGAAGAATGTTGCCCCATTAAAGCTTCGGGTAAGCATGTTAAAATAATATAAAGGTATTTAAGTCCTAAGCAGTTATTTAAGTAATTATTTTTCTCTACATGTTATTTATATTTAGCTTTTTAGTTTTAGTGTAATGTTTTTGGGTCCTTCACAAGGCATAAACTGGATGTCAGATACTTTTACTTCTTCACATATATGCAAAATACTACTATAGACATACTGGGTAGAAAAAGATCAAAAGTATAGTCTAAATTTGGGATGTCATTCATTTTACTAATTTATCAGGTATCTTACTTGTATATACAGTAAGCCTTTCTTTCTTAATCCTTCACTATTAGCAGTATTCTAACTGCAAGGTAGACTTGAGTCTAATTAATGATACTCCATACATTTTTAACATTACTAAGATAATTACTTCTATCTGTAGAATTTTAAAAAGTAGCAGAAAGAAAGAATGTAATTTAATGGATACAAATTTGACATTAATATCATATGCAGTGAATTCTAGTTGATGTTAGGATTACCAGCCACTGTAATAATTATGTATTAACTCATTTAATCTTCTAAATGGCCCTACAGTATAAAGCAACATTATTATCCGCATTTTATGGCTCAGGAAACTAAGACTCATAGCAGTCAAATAGCTTGTCCAAGGTTGCAAGCTAGTTATTAAGTCCTCACAGTTGAACATGAGGCTATTCTGCCTCTAATAATAAAAGCTAGGATACAACAAGACCAGAAAAGCTAACTGTAAAAGAAAACATTATAAAAGGGAATCTTCCAATGTGAGCAAATGCCATTTTAATATTTCCATCTTGTATCTTAAATAGCTATGTACCTTAAGAACTGTTTGCTTATATGATGCTAAACCAGGACATAGGATTGGCCATAATACTTTTTTGGGGCTGGGGGAGGGAGCATCATTTGAGATTAAGATTAGAAAGATTTCATGATTATCCAAAATATGTTTGCTGAAATAGAGACAGACTAAATACTATACTATGTATCTTCTTCTAATGCCTCTGATAGAATTATGGGCATGTTCTTTCTAAACTTTATGAGATAGCAAATAATGAGTTTGATTCCTCTTATATTTATAGTGGACCATAGCAAAATATGCTCCCAGGTTTAATGGGTTCCAGCAACAAGACTCCCAAGAACTTCTGGCTTTTCTCTTGGATGGTCTTCATGAAGATCTCAACCGAGTCCATGAGAAGCCATATGTGGAACTAAAGGACAGTGATGGCCGACCAGACTGGGAAGTAGCTGCAGAGGTTTGTCAGTTTTGAGTTTCTAATGTAAGCAATAGATAAAATATTCTGACCACAAATACGTGTTGCACAACTTAATGATAACTAAACTATTCTGCGGTCAGAATTTTACTGCGAAAATGAAGGAATTTACGTTTCTCTGCTTATTTCTTGTGCAATAATCCTAAAACAAAGCATCTTTAATGAAAATAGAAAAGTGTTTCCTCTTCAATGTAAATTTGGGGGAGAGGATGTAGGAATAATCATTCAGTAGAAATTTAGGAGTCCCCATAATTGCTAAAGTAATGTGTACAGTGACCAATAGGCATATTTTATCCGCTTTTTAATGGACAAAGAACTCATCATTGTTACTATGGTAAGAAGAAAGAAAAAAATAGGGTTTTCCGTCTGAATTTAATACGTTATAGATTGAGCAGAAAGAATCACATTCTATTGTGGACCGCCAGGGAAGTCCCGATGGTGGTATTTTTAAAGAAGGGAAATATGTAAGCCCAAAGCTGCCGATGCGGAGTGATCTGGCTATGTCACTACAGTCTAGATTTACCCCAGTGAGTGCTGCTGCTACACTTGGCAGCTCTTCTGTGTTACCACTGTTGCCAGAATTCTTGAAGTATTTTATGTATTTCTCTACTATCTCAGTAGACAGTATATTTTAAATTACATATCTGACTTGTAAATTTGTAGGCATGAAGCTTTTATTTTTTAAGGATTATATTCTTGACATTTAGATCTAATATATTTAACCATTTTCTTTGAATTTGGGGAGATAAAAAATTTCTCTAATCATTTTTCTTGCTAGGCCTGGGACAACCATCTGAGGAGAAATAGATCAATAGTTGTGGATTTGTTCCATGGGCAGCTAAGGTCCCAAGTCAAATGCAAGACATGTGGGCATATAAGTGTCCGATTTGACCCTTTCAATTTTTTGTCTTTGCCACTACCGATGGACAGTTATATGCACTTAGAAATAACAGGTGGGTCGCAAAGTTATGAAAAATTATTTAATTCCATTGTCTTTTACCTTATTCAAGCAGCCTGAATTTGTAAGTATAGTCATTTGTGTATAATGCGTTCTCATAAAGATTGGTAGTCAGCATGTTATAATTTTTTTTTTTAATTTTATTGGTGTTAGTTGGTTTACAGTGTTGTGAGCATGTTACAATTTAACAGTCTAATTTCAGGCATGATTTGAGGTTTGAAAGACTTGGAATATGGGTCCATTTTTGTGCCCATTGAGTCTTCTGTCAGTTTCAAATGTGCCAGGAACTCTCTTTAAAATCTTGCAAAGCCACTCACACTTCTGTATCAGATGAATATTCAAAAAATAATGATTTTACTTAAGATTATCTTTAAGCACCATCTGTCGTAGTGTTTACATATAAAATTAAAATTCTAGACTGAAATGTTTGCTATTTCCAAGTCTCTCTCTCACACACACACACACACACAGTGTAAAGCTTTCAATGAAACCTGAATTTTACTGGTAAAAAAATCTTTTCTCTTTACTAGTTATTACGTTGGATGGTACTACCCCTGTACGGTATGGACTAAGACTGAATATGGATGAAAAGTACACAGGTTTAAAAAAACAGCTGAGCGATCTCTGTGGACTTAAATCAGAACAAATCCTTCTTGCAGAAGTACATGGTTCCAACATAAAGGTGATATTAGCTGTTCTTTTTAGGAAACTCTTGATTCCATCCTTCAAAGATCACAGTTTTCTCAATTAATTATTGTGTCAAATGACCAAGGGAGATAATAAAACACAACAAAAACTGGAAAAAAATTTGTGAAGTTTTTCGTTCTGGAAGAAACTTAAAAGAGTTGTCTACCAGGGGCTTCCCTGGTGGTGCAGTGGTTGAGAGTCCGCATGCCGATGCAGGGGATGCAGGTTCGTGCCCCGGTCCGGGAGGATCCCACATTCCGCGGAGCGGCTGGGCCCGTGAGCCATGGCCGCTGAGCCTGCGCGTCCGGAGCCTGTGCTCCACAACAGGAGAGGCCACAACAGTGAGAGGCCCGCGTACCGCAAAAAAAAAAAAAAAAAAAAAAAGAGTTGTCTACGAGAATAAAAGAGTAATAATGACAGTGGTATTTTTTTAAATTTATTTATTTTTGGCCACATTGCATGGCATGCAGGATCTTAGTTCCCCTACAAGGGATCGAACCCGTGTCCCCTGCGGTGGAAGCACAGAGTCTTAACCATTGGACCACCAGGGAAGTCCCAATGGTGGTATTTTTAAAGAAGGGAAATATGTAAGCCCAAAGCTACCTATATGGAGTGATCTAGCTGTGTCACTACAGTCTAGATTTACCCCCAGTGACTGCTGCTGCTACATCTAACAGCTCTTCTGTATTACCACTATTGCTAGAATTCTTAAAGTATTTTATATATGTACAAATGTGTTCTTTTAGTACTTATTTATGAATATATATACCTGGCCTTTCAACACACTAAGAAATTAAAGAGTAAAGACAAAGTGACACAAATCACTTCTTGCATACCAGCTGGAGAAACAAGAAATTTAATAAATATATTGCCTACCCTAAATTGAGCTCCTACCACTGGTATTATTTATATTCATCTTTGGGATTTCTGAACAAACTCCCACCTCTTTGACATTTTTTTTCATACGTAATGCGGAGGTGAGATCTCTCTGGGGATTTTGGGTTTAGATTCTTGAAATGATGGACAAAACTTAAGAAGTCAGTTATACACATCATACTGCCCTCCTATGAAAGGGGATAATGGTTTTGTCAGGAAGGTTAGTTTTCACTTAGTTTATCAAGCTTTCATTTATAGTTATTTTAGAAAAATTATTCGGACATCTTATTTGTTTTACTGATAAAAGGATCTAAGACATTTGCTTCAAATCTATCAGAGGGATGATTCTCCATTTTATCTGAAACATCTCCCCCTTCTCATCTTGCCTCTTTTTCTATAGAATTTCCCTCAGGACAACCAGAAAGTACGACTCTCAGTGAGTGGATTTTTGTGTGCATTTGAAATTCCCGTCCCTGGATCTCCAATTTCAGCTTCTAGTCCAGTACAGACAGGTAAGATAGAACTAGAGCTCCTTCTCATGATTTTAGCTTTGAATAACAGTCTAAGGGTTGTCATCCTTTTTAGGCTTTTGTTTAGGCTAAAAATATTAGAGCAAAAGAATTTTGGAGCCTGAAGGAAACCTTGGTGATCATTTATCTCAAATCCTCATTTTATAGGTGAGGAACCTAAAATTCAGAGAACCTAAGTTAGATAGGTAGTTACTAGCTAAATCTACCACTGGAATTCAGATGTCCTTTAACTCTTTTATCTAATATTAACATGGTAACAGATGGTATGAGAGAAATGTACTATCAGAAAACAAAATAATAAATTTGACTAAAAAGGAATCTGTTTATCTAATATTGCCTGTGATTTAATATGGTCATCCAATGAGTCTTTTTGGCCATTAGTGGGGTTTGTCTCCTCTTTATACTGTTGCCAGTTAGATTCGTTCCCCAACTATAACATGCTTCAGAGAGAATGAGGCTCCTCTCATTGGCACTCAGTAGATAGTACTGATGGTTGGGTTGGTGGATGATTTAACATTGCTTTTTGGTTATCATCACTGTCCAATAGAACTCTCTGCAATGAGGAAAACTTCCTGTAATCTTTGCCATCCAATAGAGTTATCTACTAGTCACATGGACTGTTTAGCACTTGAAATGTGGCTAGTCAAAGGGAGGAAATGCACTTTTAATTTAATTTTAATTTAAAAAGCAGCGACTTTCATCAGTTGTAACAAATGTTTCACTCTGGTGGGGCAGGTTGCTACTGGGGGAGGCTGTGCTGGGTGGGGGCAGACAGCAGGTGGGAAATCTCTACCTTGCTCTTTATTTTACTGAGTCTAAAACTGCCCTAAAAAATAGTCTTTTTTAAAAGTTAAACAATTTTTTAAAAACCCATCATCTGGCTTGGGACTACCGTCTTAGAACATTTCTAGAAGAATGGAGAAATGAATTTTTAGAGGAGAGGAAAAAAAAAGCAGTAGAACTGTTTTCGTGCCACAACACGGTACTAATAAAGATTGTTGGAAAAATTCTACTTACTCTTTCTATCAGCTACTCATGCTTTGTCATTTAGTCAGAAGTGTGAGTTATCGAGGTAAAATCTGAAGTTAAAATCTTCCAGTTAATCTAGAATTATCATTTGACCTATGATTCCTCCCTGTCCTCTGTTAAAAGAGAGTGTCAGTGGTCTGGGCTCCAGCGATATTTGAGAAAAGAGCAAAGATAAAGGTACCACAGACTTGTAATGCTATACTTATCTTTGAATTTGTAGATTTCTCCTCTTCCCCATCTACAAATGGAATGTTCACCCTAACCACCAATGGGGACCTGCCTCGATCCATATTCATCCCCAATGGAATGCCAAACACTGTTGTGCCATGTGGAACTGAGAAAAACTTCACAAATGGAATGGTGAATGGTCATATGCCATCTCTTCCTGACAGTTCCTTTACAGGCTACATCATTGCAGTCCACCGAAAAATGGTTAGTTTAATGTTAGGCAAGTTACTGCTGGTCTTGCCAGTGTTATTTATGAAACAGCCATTTTCTGTCTTTGCAACATCTTCAGTGTGTGCACTTTCAATGTGTTATGTTCTAAGTGATTGCAGCCAGGATTTAATATCACACATGACGACCTACGTATGAAATGACATTCCTCACTCATGTATCAAGCAGCAACAGGAGAGCTGGTGCATCTGAATATAGTACTACTGTCTTTAAAAAGTTTGTGGCTCCTATATGTTCATGTAGTCACGTACATCTTCTCCGCCATATAAGTGTAGATGCCTTTGGGGAGAAGGTTTTGTTTGTTTGTTTTGGAGGGAGAAACAAGAAGATTCTTGGGCAAGACAAGTTGTTTCCTAGGACTGCTGTAACAAATTACCACAAACTTGGTGGCTTAAAACAACAGAAATTAATTCTTTCACAGTTCTGAAGGCCAGAAGTCTGAAATCAAGGCATCAACAGGGTTGTGCCCCCTCCATAGGTTTTAGGAGAGAATCCTTCTTGCCTCTTCCAACTTGTACAGGCATTCCTTAGCTTGTGGCTGTGTAACTCCAATCTCTGCATCTGTCTTGGCCTTCTTCTCCTTCTTCCTCTGCCTTTCACTGATAAGAACAATTGTCATAGGATTTAGGGGCCATCCAAATAATCCAGGATGATATCTCAATTAATTACATATGCAAAAACCCTTTTGCCATATAAGGTCATATTCATAAGTTCTTGGAGTTAGGATGTGGACATATCTTTTTGGGGACCACCAAAATTCACTACAGAAATCATTTATCATAAAATTATCATTTATTCAAAAAACTTAAGTACCAAGAAAAAAATTAAATACCTGGAAATAAACTTTACAAAAAATATACAAGGTATCTGTATAGAAAACAATAAAATATTATTGCTAGAAATTAAAGAAGACTCAGATGTTTGAAGGAACAGACTGTGTTCATGGATTAGAAGACTCAGTATTTCAAACATATCCGTTCTCCACAAACAAATCTACAGATTCAATGCACAATCCCAATAAAAATGCATACTCTGTATGTGTATGCTTGTGTGTGTATAAATTGATAAGCTGATTCTAATATATGGAAGCACAAAGCACTAAAATAACCAAGACAGTCTTGAAGAAGAACAAAACATGAAGAATTGAGCTACCAGATATAATGATTTTATAAAGCAATGATACTTGAGACATTGTGATATTGGTGTGAGAAAAGGCAAATAGACCAATGAAATAAAATAGAGAGCCCAGAAACAGGGCTCTGTTATGTATGAACACTTGATTTATAACAAAGATGACATTACAGAGCAGTGGAAGACAGTTTTCTCGGTAAATTGTGCTGGGATAATTGAATAGCCATATGAAACTTGACACACCTACCTCTCACCACATAAAAATCAATTCCAGGTGGACTGCAGAATTAAATATGAAGGAAAAGCAGACCCTAGAAGATAATAAACGTGAATATATTCATGACCTTGGTTTAGAGAAAAAGATTCTTGAACAGGACACAGAAAGCACTAACCATAAAAGAAAAGATAAATTGTACATCATTAAAATTATGAACTTCGGTTTCATCAAAAGACATCACTAAGAAAGTAAAAGGCAAGCCTAGGAGTAGAAGATGTTTGTAACTCATATAACCAACAAAAAGGCTCAATCCAGAAAATATAAAGGACTCCTATAAGTCACTAAGAAAAAACAATTCAATAAAAAAATGGCTAATACTTAAATAGGCACATCACAGAAAGGATATCTAAATCGCCAATAATCATATGAAAAAGTGATCAGCCACACTGCTAATTAGGGAAATGCAAATTAAAATCACATTATGAAGACTTCTCTGGTGGCGCAGTGGTTAAGAATCCGCCTGCCAACGCAGGGGACATGGGTTTGAGCCCTGGTCCGGGAAGATCCCACATGCCGTGGAGCAACTAAGCCCGTGCGCCACAACTACTGAGCCTGAGCTCTAGAACCCGTGCACCACAACTACTGAGCCCACGTGCCACAACTACTGAAGCCCACGGCCTAGAGCCTTTGCTCCACAACAAGAGAAGCCACCACAATGAGAAGCCCGCGCACCACAATGAAGAGTAGCCTGCACTCTCCGCAACTAGAGAAGACCACGTGCAGCAACGAAGACCCAAGGCAACCAAAAATAAATATTTTTTTTAAAAAACCCACATTACAATATCACTGCACACCCACCAGAATAGCTATCATTATTAAACAGGTTGACAGTGTTGGTAAGAATAATTGAGCAACAGGAAATCTCATACACTGCTGATGAGAGTGTACATTAATACGGCTACTTGTAAAAATAGTTTTCTAATTAAAGATAAGTAATTTCACTATTCCATTTTGTGTTTTTATGAAAACACAAAATAAAACCACTAAATGTCCATTAATAGTAGAAAGGATAAGGAAATTGAGACATGGTCATATAATAGAATATTATACAGCAATGAAAATAAATGAATTTTTAGTTATACCCAACATAAATGAATCTCATAAACATAATGTGGGAAAGAAACCAGACACAAAAGAAATACCAATAATATGATTCTATTTATAAATAAAAACTTTAAAGACAGGGAAAATGAAATTTTCTGTTTATGCGTAGGGTATAAAATGATAAAGAAAAGCAAAGAATTGATTACCATAAAATTGAGAAAAACTGTTACCATTAGGAGGAAGGAAGAATTTGTGATTGGGAGGAAGCAAGAGGAAGGCTCTGGAGTGCTGGCTGAATTGTTTCTTGACCTGACTGGTGATTACACAACTATTTGCTTTGTGATAATTCTTTGAAATGTATATTTTCCCTCCTTTGAATCAGTAACTCCCGAGTTAAAGTGATTTTCTGACCATGTGAATGATGTTCTATGGAACATATTCTAAACAGGATTGTATGAGTGGACATCCTAGAGAATTAAGGGATATATTTGTGTCTTGGAATTTTGTTTAAGCACAGCTCCAACAGGTCCCATCAGCTAAAATAATTGGGGTGATTCATTTATTTCCCCATGTCTTTTTTAACGGAGCATTATCAGATTATATATTAAGAACACTGACGTATTTTTAATCTTTCTTAGAAAACGGCTCTCTTCATTTATCATGTATATGTTACATAAAGTGCTTGTAAGTGCTAAAGCATTATATATAGGTTTTTGTAATTATTGGACCATAAAGCCATATTGTCAGCTCGAAATTTTCACCTTTTAACCAGTTCCCTGTTTCCAGTTTCCTTCATGATCTAGCAGCTTCTTTGGGGAATGCCTAAAATTGATTTTACCATCTGTCCCAAGTCAACTCCCTTTTCCCATTATTGATGTGAAAGGCAACACCGTTCTTCCATGCTAAAGGCTAAAGCCTAGAAGTGTTCTTAGATTTTTTTTCCCTTTTCTTCTAAAACCCTATATTCAGTGTATCATTATGCCTTTTAATTTCTTCTTTCAAAATACTACTTGAATTTACCATTTTTCGTCATTTTCATTGCCACCTTCTTCTTTCAGACCCTTTGATCTCATGGTTGACTTACTTTGAAAGTATTTTTCTTCTACTCCCTTCTACAAGATAGAAAAAGAAGGGGAATAAGGCAAGGTAACATAGGCAAGAATATTCAGAGACTAAAGGGAGAAGTAGTGTTGTGTTGACAGAACAACTAAAGGGAAGTCAGTTTCAAAAAAAAAATTAAGAAAGAAAGACGTGGTTACATAGGCCAGAGACATCAAAAAGAATGAAAACTGAGAAGTTGGGCTGTGTAACCAAGTAAAGAAATAGGGCAAGAACTTAGCACAGTTAGGTCAAGTGAGTTTTTTCAGATTAGAGAAAAAGTTGTTAGGAGAGGACAAAAGGAAAATTCCTGATGCAGTAAAGCTGGGAGCATTATCCCATTAGGAACTGAGCAGGTATGGGCCACAGGGCCCTGGGAGAAGTTACCTTCAAGAGGATGAAAATTGTGTGGGTTTAGAAGAGAAATACAGGGACTTCCCTGGTGACACAGCGGTTAAGAATCCACCTGACAAGGCAGGGGACACGGGTTCGAACCCTGGTCCAGGAAGACCCCACATGCAGCAGAGCAATTAAGCCCGTACACCACAACTACTGAGTCCACGTGCCACAGCTACTGAAGCCCACGCACCTAGAGCCCATGCTCTGCAACAAGAGAAGCCACCACAATGAGAAGCCTGCGCACCGCAATGAAGAGTAGCCCCCACTCGCTGCAACTAGAGAAAGCCTGCGCGCGGCAACGAAGACCCAACGCAGCCAAAAATAAATAAATTAATTTTTTAAAAAAAGAAGAGAAATACACTGAGAAGAGTAAAGAAATAGTTGCTTAAATGACCTCATTTATTTAGTAAAATAAGTCATCTACCAAGAGTTGGAGTGGAAGAAAAGTAGAAGTTTTAGAAGAGAAAAACTCATCTAAGTTTTTTGATTTTTAAAAAATAGTTCTGAACTCTGTCCACATTTCTGTGGGTCTTATAATAATATAACTACCAACACATGAAATGGGGTCTTAAAATCATGTACTTAGCTAATCTTAAGTGAATAATGGCAAAACAAAATACTTGAGGATCTGAAATAAGAGAGGCTTTTCACTTAGAAACTAGTGGGTTTATAAGTTGTTGGCTTAGCTTCTCTACTATATAAAGACCAAACTTAAAGAATTAAATGTCCAAGCGCTCATCAGCTTTTTTGAGTAATCCTGCAACTCCCAGCAACCTTTCTATTATACTGAACTTTTGTTTTAAGCCATCATTTCCAAGCTAATTCTGTGCAGTATCTCCATGTTAAGAAATGATAAAAATCTCCTTTAACATACTCAAAGCAAACGTTTTAAAAGTTTACCTTACTTTTATTCTATCATGTAATTAAGAATATGATTTTTAATTTTTTTACATATGATTCAGTGTGTGTGAGAAATATTTATCAGAGAAAAACTACGCAGTTTGAAAATATTAAATGCTGAAAACCCAAGTTTGATAGAGAGCAACTCTGAAATTGGCAATACCTCAACCTTTTAGTGATTCCACTTTGAATAACCATTCTCTTCATAATAATAAAAGATGGTCCTATAAATAAAGAGAAGTGTGATAGCGACTAAGTTGAAAATGGTAGTGATGCCTGTTTTTGGCAGTCTTAGAAGAATGAAAGGGAGGAATCAGAGGCCTATCTTCTCCACTCTTCCTTCTCTTGTTTGTACATACAGATGAGGACAGAACTGTATTTCCTGTCATCTCAGAAGAATCGCCCCAGCCTTTTCGGAATGCCTCTGATTGTTCCATGTACTGCGCATACCCGGAAGAAAGACCTGTATGATGCAGTTTGGATTCAAGTATCTCGATTAGCCAGCCCACTCCCACCTCAGGAAGCTAGTAATCATGCGCAAGATTGGTGAGTTTCAGGGCATCTTCCTAGATCTTTGGTTTCCAAATGTAGAAGAAGAATTTATGTGAATTCTGTGTGATTTATAGGACCCATTCCATGTCAGGTTAATCACTCCTTGAAGAACCATCCAGAGAACATACAGTTCAACCATTTGGTTTGGTCTTTTGAGTAGGAGAGACTGTACGCCTTCCTTTCATCACCTAGACATTCCAGTGTCTAATAATTGTTGTATTCTCTGATCTCTTACCTAAATTTTTTCAGCTAGTATTTTATATGCTTCAGGTAATATCCTTGGCTTCTGTTACTACAAAAGTAGAGAGTATGAATTCACCAGGAAATTTGCATCATCTCAACCCTCTGAAATTCCAAATGGGAGCAGTATCTATACGTGCATATCTATACATGAACTCTGAAAAAGTCTCATGCCATAACAATGATTCAGTTGGATTATCTCCCTACCATGTCATTTTAACATGGAGTAATTTCATAAGTCTTGGTAAAGAAAATAAGCATCTTCTGGTTTTTTTTCCATTCCTCTTACCACTGTTCTATTGGATTAGTAAATGTATTTACTTCTAATAATCTTTGGGATTGTGTTGCCTTTTATATCTCATTTGAATTGAAGATCATTTTCTTGTTATCATGGTACAAGTGGGAGTTTTGCTTCTGTGTTAACTGAGTAAAGAAATTATTTTTGCAGATAGGTTATTTGTTATGGTATGAGGGTCTTTTGATAATTAGGATACGGCTTAAGGTAAATAAATTTTAAAGGAAAAGTACAAATAATAGATAAGTGATTTAATTGATGAATGTTGTATTTAGTAAAAATGACAATAGGGCAAGATTAAATTTGAAGTGAAAATCTAATCTAGCTTCTAGATGAGGACTTTTCCCAGGGCTTGCTAATGAATCAGATATAGAGTATGAGGGGAGGAGGAATCCAAGCTAGATTTTCAGCCTGAACAATTGTTTGTGAATGCTGATACCATTTAATGAAATGAGGAAGACTGGAGAAGGAGTAGGTTTTGGCAAGCAATGATAGGAATCAAGCTAAATTCAAGATCTGTGTTATATTTTCAAGTGGGAGATAGACTTAAGGTCTTTCCAGGAGGTATAAATATAGGTTTCATCAGCAAATAGTTGGTATTTAAAGCCCTGAGACCAGCTGATATTATTTAGATAGTAAGAGAAAAGATGCCTAAGATCTAATTCCTGATGCATTCCAGCATTTAGAGGCTGAATAATGGAGGGAGAGACAACAAAGGAGATTCAGAAGGAACAGCCAGTGAAGTAAGAAGAAAACCAGGAGTGAGTAGTGTCCCAGAAGTTAAGTGAAGATAGTGTTTAAGGGAGGACTGGTCAGATTAAGAGAAGGACTGGGAATTGACCACTGGATTTGATAAAATGGCAGTCTTTGGTGACCTTGCAAAAGCTGTCTTAGTGGAGTGGTGTAGATGAAGACACAGAGGTTAGGGCTTCCCTGGTGGTGCAGTGGTTGAGAGTCTGCCTGCCGATGCAGGGGACACGGGTTCGTGCCCCGGTCTGGGAGGATCCCACATGCTGCGGAGCGGCTGGGCCCGTGGGCCATGGCCGCTGAGCCTGGGCATCTGGAGCCTGTGCTCCACAGCGGGAGAGGCCACAACAGTGAGAGGCCCACATACCGCCAAAAAAAAAAAAAAAAAAAGACACAGAGGTTAGAGTAGGTTAAAGAGAAGATGGTCCTACAGACATTAAAAGAATAATAAGAGCTTATCTTTTAGAGATAACACAGTGAAATATTTATGGATGAAAATGATAAAATGCCTCTGATTTTCTTCAAAAGTATCTAGTGAGTCACAGTAGCCAAGAGGTGGAAACAACCCAGAAGTCCATCAAGAGATGAATGGATAAACAAAATGTGGTATATACATACAGTGGAGTATTATTCAGCCATAAAAAGGAATGGAGTTCTGATACATACTATAACATGGATGAGCCTTGAAGACATTACACTCAGTGAAATAAGCTAGACACAAAAGGACAAATATTTGTATGATTCCACTTTTATGAGGTGTATCTCGAATAGGCAAGTTTATAGACAGAAAGTAGATTAGAGGTTAACAAGGTCTGGGGGGAGGGGAATTTATTATTGCTTAATGGATAGAGTTTCTGTTTGAGAAGATAAAAAGGTTCTGGAGCTGGGTGGTAGTGATAATTGCACAACATTGTGAATGTACCTAATGCCTCTGAGTTGTACACTTAAAATGATTAAATAGTAAATTTTATGTATATTGTACCACATTTTTAAAAAATGGAATAAAAGAATCTAGTGGGGCTAGGTAAGGGTATAGATGAAATAAGAGTGGCCAAGAGTCGATGATTAATTGTAATTGGGTGCTGTTCATTGTACAGTTCTCTACTTTTCTGAGTATTCATGTCAATAAATTTGAAAATTTAGATTAAATGGACAAATTCCTGGAATTGAGGATCCATGCAGAAGATGATTAGTTTGAGGGACAGTGGATAAGGAGGAAAGTGAGGATTTGAGGGCAGTGATTGGAGGTTTATGTTGGGTCAAAGAATTGTTAGAGTAGTGATACTTGAATAAGTGATCCAAGAAGATAGGAAATGTTTGTTTCAAAGTAGGATGTTTGGAATTGAGATTTTTGGAGATGGTAAAGTCCTTATCATGGCTTCATTACCTTCAGCAGCCATGTAATAGCCACCATCAATTGACAAGATCTAGAATATGACCATTGGAGAGGGTAGATCAATATAGAATGGAGATTATTGTTGGAAGAGAGAAGGCCAAGGAGTTGTTAGGTAAGTTACATTGAAGTCACCAAGAGTATGATGGAAGTGACAGAGAGAAAAACAGTGAACTGCGTTCTAAAATCTTTAGTGAATAAAGAAAAAATGTCCCTACCAAGGAGGAATAGCAAGCAGGTGGTATAATTCAGTAGCAGATGCTACACAGAAACCAGAATTTTACCAGAAGTGGTAAAGAGGAGTAAGGAGGAGACCCATATCACCTTCAGGTTCTGGGGTGTATGAGAAGAAAGCTAGCACTTAAGAGGTGAACTGGAAGCGGAGTCCTCAGGAAAGCCAGGTTTCCGTTAGAGCAACAAAGTAAAGAGACTTTTTAGAAGAGGGTGCTGCACAGTTCTCTGCCAGAGTGCTACCTGGTTGTTTTGTCCCTTTATCTTTCTTTGGATTCCTTACTTACCATTGACCTGGTTTTCATTGACATGATACTGGGCAGCATGGGCTATCAATAGTCATTCAATCAACAAGTTATGCAGAAAGCTGGGAACTGCTGTGACAGGCATGATACTCACTGTTGCCCTTACAGTGAGTCCTTATCATGGTTTTATTACCTTGAGCAGCCATGCAATAGCCACTACAAATTGCCAAATGATCCATAAAGTATATTGCTCTTATGTTATAGTCATTGCATTGCTTCTTATTGGGGCAAGGATGAATAAATTTTTTTAAAGTTGGAGAACTCGCAAAGCTATCTTGCAGTTAAGACATTACCCTAAAAATGTTACGTAGCTTATAGCTTTAGATAGTTAAGGCAAGGAAAGGGGGTATCTGTCATGTACCACATCAGGGATTCTCATTAAAGAAGCTTCTAAATATATAGTCAGTCAACTCCTCTAATACCATTATGACCTTTCAGCTTTCTGTGGTCTGTCAGTGTTCTTGTCATGGAAGAGGTCTGGTTTAATGTGAATTAAATCTCTTGATAGAATTAGGGCTGAAGGATAATTAGCATTTGATTTCATGATTAGCTTATTTTTATGAAATTTACGTGGACCACATGGACTCGCTCAGAGACATCTGGCAGTCTGCTGTGTCTCCCCCTCTATAAGCAGGGAGCCCTGAGTGTGGTTGCACAGGGCTGCAGTTAATGGGTTAGGATAACCAGCATTGAGCTGTCAATGTGAACATACTGCTCTGACAGATGCCTCTTTCTAGGGTTAGTTCAAGAGAAGATGAAAGAGACCTCAACTAAGAAATGTTTCTTATACTCTTTGGTTTATGTTCTGTTTCAGTGATGACAGTATGGGTTATCAGTATCCATTCACTCTACGAGTTGTGCAGAAAGATGGGAACTCCTGTGCTTGGTGCCCATGGTATAGGTAAAGTGACCTTCTGCAAAAGAAAAATTTTAGAATTGCAGCTTCAGATATTATACCCTTTTCATAACGTTTCCAGTTTCTAGAAGTAATAATGAATAATGAAAAGCTTGAAATAAACTTAGGAATTCTTCATTCATCTCTTCCGTGAGGTCTATAGCTAAGTTTTGCTCTTGAGATTTAGCTGGTTTTGTAAACTCTACAATCCTCATCAAATTCATAGTTTATGACTAACATTTATCATTCTATACCTTCTGCTCCTTAGATATAAATCAGTTTAGCAATTCTGAGCCCAGTAAGACATAGTCTATTTAGTAGACCTTGCTGGAAGTCTATTTTTGGTTTTTAGAAGAGTTATGGAGTTTGATTGGCCATTACTGTCCCAGCTTGGAAAATGCCTGAGTACTGAAGTCAGCCTTCAGAGAACTGTAATAGGCTTTAGCAAACTGAGTCTGTATAGGCCTTGGAACCATGGCCTTTGTCATGGTTCCCTCCCCGCCCCCATAAATTTTTATATATATTTATTTAATGTGCCATTTTACAAACAAGGAAATAGGCATGGTTATGCCAGATAAATTGTCCTACCTCCAAGCATTTAATAACTGAATTTAGAATTTCTTGAGGGTGTATGGTCTCAGATAGCCAATTCCCATATCATTTATTTGCCATAAAGTCCGCATATTCATGTGGATTTACAAATGGTTATCAAGTACCTTGAAAAACCAAAGATTTGAGAAGTGATAAGCAGGATTCCCTGAAATAATAATAATTACTAGTACATATTCATGCATTTATCAGTCTGAAGTTAGAAGCCCATGACAAATTGGGATGCCCAAGAAGGAAAGTAGAGAAGTAGAAAGGGGGACTTCCCTGGTGGCGTAGTGGTTAGGAGTTCGCCTGCCAATGCAGGGGACATGGGTTTGAGCCCTGGTCCTAGAAGATCCCACATGCCGCACGGCAGCTAAGTCTGTGCGCCACAACTACTGAGTCTGCGCGCTCTAGAGCCCGCGAGCCACAACTACTGAGCCCATGTGCCACAACTACTGAAGCCCGTGCACCTAGGACCCATGCTCCACAAGAGACGCCACTGCAGTAAGAAGCCCGCGCATTGCAGTGAAGAGTAGCCCCCCCCCCACGCAATTAGAGAAAGCCCGCAGGCAGCAACAAAGACCCAACGCAGCCATAAATAAATAAACAAATTTATTTTTAAAAAAAAGAAAAGAAGTAGAAAGGGAGAGTTTTGGGGGTTTTTGTGTTGTTTGGCCACGCCCCACAGCTTGCAGGATCTTAGTTCCCCTACCAGGGATTCAACCCAGGCCGTGGCAGTGAAAGCGACAAGTCCTAACCACTGGACCTCCAGGGAATTCCCGGGGAGAATATTTCTGATAAAGAAAATTTAGATCCCTTCATAATTACTCTTTCCTCAGTAGATCTTTTTTCCCCCTTTAGATTTTGCAGGGGCTGTAAAATTGATTGTGGGGAAGACAGAGCTTTCATTGGAAATGCCTATATCGCTGTGGATTGGGACCCCACGGCCCTTCACCTCCGCTATCAAACATCACAGGAAAGGGTAAGTACTCAAAGCCATCGTAAGATGGTGGTTTTCTTATGTAAAATTTTTCCCAGCTTAACTGTATCATGCCATTTCTATTTTCAGACAGTTTAAAAACAGCTAGAAAAACATTCATTGGCATTCTCTGTGGCACTTAAATATATTAACATGATTATGTGGATGTTTCAGTTTTCCCACTTGTAGAGTTAATTGTATTGGGGCATTGAATTTCAAAAATGTTAATAATAAGTAAATCTTGAAACAAAACTTTGGACGTAATTAAGAAGTTATATTCTCTGGCCATGACATATCAAGCGTGCCAGTCTCTCTGCCTGTTTATTAATTATTATTGAAGCTGCAGCATTTGGTAACCACTATTACTTAGCCCAAGTGCATTCCAGGGCTATAGCTGCTACCTTTAATGGGCACAGTGATCAGAAAATTAGAGAAAGAACTGAATGTTTCAAGACACCTAAGAGTACATCTCCATGCCTGTTCTTCACACTTAGCCTTCCTCTACTGCCACTCTGGCTGGAGCAGTCATTAAACTTTGAAAATGTAACTTCCAAAAGAATACTACCTCCATATCTAAAAATGTTTGCTAAATATTGTTTGAAGAGTAGATTGACTAGATAGCTTGTGTGTAGAGATATGAAGAATCTGGTGGAGATGTAAAAGCAACAGAATCAAAGGAGTTGTTTTAGTCACAGGAAGAGTAGTAGTGGCTTTTGCACTTATATGATTTTTTTTTTTTTTTTTTTTTTTGCTGTACGCGGGCCTCTCACTGTTGTGGCCTCTCCCATTGCGGAGCACAGGCTCCGGCCCGTGCAGGCTCAGCGGCCATGGCTCACGGGTCCAGCCGCTCCGCGGCATGTGGGATCCTCCCGGACCGGGGCACGAACCCGTGTCCCCTGCATCGGCAGGCGGACTCTCAACCACTGCGCCGCCACCAGGGAAGCCCATTTATATGATTCTTGATGGAAATTTCCTTCACTGTTTCTTAAGGCATTCCCTTTAGATAAGTTAGTAACGAAAATTAACTTTTCTGTCTTTTTTTTCTTTTTAAGTATAATTGACTTATAATGTTGTGTTTCTGGTATACAGCAAAGTGATTCTGTTATACATAAGTATATATTCTTTTTTATATTCTTTTCCATTATGGTTTATTACAGGTTACTGATTATAGTTCCCTGTGCTATATAATAGGATCTTGTTGTTTATCCATTCGCATATATAATGCACATATAATAGTTCTCGTCTGCTAATCCCAAACTCCCAATCCAACCCTCCCCGACCCCTTGGCAACCACAAGTCTGTTCTCTATGGACTTTTCTGTCTTTTTGTGCTATTGAGGAGTGGGGGAACTCCCAGTTCCAGACCAAATTCCCTATTTGGATCCCTAAATACGCCCCCACACACCGTAAGGCTCTCACTAGCCAAGGATGAGTACTATTTGTGGATACTTGGCCAAATGAAGGATCATTGGGCTAAAGGTAGCTGAAGAGAAGTAGATGTTTTGGCAGATTATGCTCACTGTAGCAAGGTAATTCAATAACCTCAACCATGGTTACTTTAAAGAGGGAAAATTTTAGCAATTGAAAGAAAGATTCTTAAATCTTCATCAGCACAAAATCCAACAGGACATTATTGTGACAAGATACTCCTGTCAAAGATGAAAAATTATTTGGCTGTAAATCTCTTTCCCTTTTTAACAAACCCAGTGTGCAATCTGAAAAACTCTGGAGGACATCCTGCTTTATAGGAAGAGGGACCTACGTGACCTGTTAAATCTCATCCCACTTCCATTTTCAGTGATGCTCTTAGGATACCATGGAAACCAAGCTGCTATTGCGATATCCTTCCTTTCTGGGGAATGGGGCCACATGACTAATTTCTTCCTACATGTGGTTTCTGCATGTGCTTGGAGAGTCACGTAGACAAAGGAGATTCAAAATTGAGATTGTTGCCTGTATGTTTTATGGTTTTTATTCCAGTAATTCCCCTTTTAAGAATTTATCCTAGGGAAATACTCTGTGATTTGTTGACAGATTTCATCTTAGCATTTGTTAGAATAGTAAAAAATTAGAAGCAACTTGTATTTGTCCCACATTAGAGGCATGTGTTATAGAAATTGGATAAAATATTATGCAGCCATTGAAAATGCTGACTACCAGGAGTTTTTCCCGACATACATAGAGATGCTTATGATGTCTTGTAAAGTTTTTAATAAAGCAAGATATAAAATTGAAAAAAAAGACATAAAATTGCATACACTGAAAAATCTCTTCGTATAAAAAAAAGGGCAGAAGAAAATCTGCCAATATTTTGACAGTTTGCCTTTATATTAAGAGTATAAAAGGTTTCCTGCCTTTTTACATTTTTCACTGCTTTCCAGAATTTCTACATGAATGTTTTATTTGGTAAGGAGGGAAAAATATAGGCAATTGTGCTTATTCTTTTTACTTTTCCCGTTTGGACCTCATATTCCTTAGTAAAAAATTAAACTAGATAACTTCTCAGATCTCCCTCTTTTTCTAATAGTCTTATAATGTATAAAAGCTTATTATTTCATTCCTTTATGTTTTGGGCTAAGGATGAGCTTTCAAGCAACTTAGATTTAAAAAAAAAAAAGGAAGAGGGTGCCAATAATAATTTAGACTATTTGAATAATTGTAGAGGATCTGGGAATGGATCCCAAGAGGTAAAGGGAATCTTTGTCATTTAGGGAAATTTTATTAATAAATAAAAATTATTTTTGTCCACAGATATGTTTTCCATCCATCTCCTTCCTCCCTGTCTCCATCCAGCTCTATAGCCTGTGTGTTCTATAGAAAATATAGTCAATAAAAATCAACATTCTTTACTTAGTTACTATAATTTGTGGTTGGCCATAAGGCATCCCTGGTAGAGGTAATAATACAGATAATGTTTAACTGGCTGTGAGAAAAGAGACAGTACTATATTTAATACACCTCTTTTTCTACTCTGATTCTAACCACCATGATACAGCATGTTTCCTTTTGAAGCATGTCAGTTTTTCCCTTGGATGACCAGCCCTAAGAATGATGAGAGTTAATATCAGAAAAGAAGTCAAGGTCAAGCCAGATTTTCCTTCCGAAAAAAAAGAGATTTCCTCTAAGTTCCCCTTTTTAAATAAGCTCCTTAGAAATGGATGGTGATGCAATGCTAAAACTCTTCATTGCATAATCAACCCCAACCTTGATAGTTTATAAAAACATTTGACAGCCTGTGACTCAGCCATCTTCTCACGTAGGGAAAAAGTCACACCTGAAAATCTGTTCTAAACCGTGAGCTCAGGAAGGAAAACTTGAGGGAAATTGCCTCAGGCAGAGAGAACCAATTCACCTCCGGAAGGAAGGAGTAATAAGTGGAGTGAGGGACCTGTATGTGACCTTTGTCAAAAAGAGAGGCATTCATTGTCGTCCATGTCCTCCCGGCCCCACCCTGCGATTTGATCCCTGTGGAGTCTCTCACGGTCATTCGTAGTCATGCTATGTATGCCTCACCTGCCGTGGTTCTTGATTGCTTAGTAAGTGGCAGCCAAGAATTGGAGAGGGAAAAATCCTTCCTTTCTGTTGCATTCTAGGCCCCTCCTTGTCTCCTTCCTCCTGATTCCCACGCCACTTCCAACATACATCCTTGCACATCTACCCCCCTTTGCTCTCTCCTTCCTCATATTTACCTCCTCCTTGCTTCAAAGCCTAGCATGCTGGTTAACAGGAACCACAGAGGTTTGGGCAGGTATTAGGGGTCTTCTCAGCAAAATCAGGCTTTTTTGAGCTTGCTGTTCCTTTTATTGCCATCTCAGATAGAAAGGCGCCAAGAGGCAGGAGACAGATAACAATACACATGGTATTTTGATAACTCTGTGTTACGTGGCACCAATATGCAAATGAGTTGTAGCCTGTGAGTTTTAATGCCCTGGGGGTTGTCCTCTTAAGGTGAGCTTTTCTGTATCCTTTCTTATTTAATCCAGATCTGGCATCTGTGTTTCAGTGATATTATTTCTCCTAGCCTCTGTAAAGCCTGCAGCATACTAATAATGTTCTGTGTCCCTGTTAAAAAATAAATGGCCTGGGTTTCCCTGGTGTTGCAGTGGTTGAGAGTCCGCCTGCCGATGCAGGGGACACGGGTTCGTGCCCCGGTCCGGGAGGATCCCACATGCTGTGGAGCGGCTGGACCCGTGGGCCATGGCCGCTGGGCCTGCGCGTCCGGAGCATGTGCTCCGCAACGGGAGAGGCCACAGCAGTGAGAGGCCCGCGTACCGCAAATACATAAATAAATAAATGGCCTAATCTCAACACCCTGCCTTGAGAGCCAGTCCACATGTAAGCTGTTTTAGGATTTCAAATTGTAAAATAAACAGGCAATTCCTTGTTTGTTTTTGTCATTTGGAAGCATGCAGAAATTTTTCCCCAAAAAGCTGTGGTCATATAAATAGAAATTTGATCAAGGATGTTATTGATGTTATATTTGTGAATAAATGTACAAATGCCCTATTTGCTCAGACTCTAGTTTGGGTTGTATTTTTTTCCTCATGTAAAGTAAATGAGGATGATGCATAGCAGGTGACCATTTTAAACCCCCTCCCTCCCACCCACCCCTTCTCCCGTTCCTCCTGTCCCCTCCACCTGCAGGTTGTAGATGAGCACGAGAGTGTGGAGCAGAGTCGGCGAGCACAAGCTGAGCCCATCAACCTGGACAGCTGCCTGCGTGCTTTCACCAGTGAGGAGGAGCTGGGGGAAAATGAGATGTACTACTGCTCCAAGTGTAAGACCCACTGCTTGGCAACCAAGAAACTAGATCTCTGGAGGCTCCCCCCCATTCTGGTATGTTACAGTCCCACCTCTGAGAGAGCAAGAGTCTAGCTTGAAGGAAAGAAGTGGGGAACAAATAAGAGTTTTTGAGAATAAGACCCTTCCTGCAGCAGTGTTTAAAACACATTTGCTGTTGCACACAGAGATGAATTGTACTACAGATATTTGCTAGTTTTGTATCATAAAGAGCATACAGCCTAGAAGGGGAGAGAAGTCATATAGACCAGTAACTGCATTAAGTGCAATATATGAGAAGTGCCACGAGTGGTACAACCTGGTGAATTTGAACTTCAGGAAGAGGTGAAAGCACTCCTGGCTCTAGGGAGAGAGGAAGCTTTAGGCTTGTGCTTTATGGACTACAGAAGAGAACAGAGGGTGAACCTCCAGTCCCGCTGTGCTTCATCACATGGCCACAACACACTGCTGAATTAAATGTGAAGGCACAAGTGCACTGGGGCTTACATATTCTTTCTGATTTGATGTACTTCTGCCTTCTCCATTCATGGATTAGGAGACTCACCTGTTGCTTGTCAAGAAAGTTTGAGGTGTCAGTTCTTCCTATTCATTTAAGAAAGTTTTTTCCTTAAGGGAGGAAATCATATCAAATGTGAGGCACTGGTGTATTTTAACCAGACCTTGTGTGTATTTTTTTATTCATATCTTCTTCCTACTACTCTGTGAGACTGTGAATGTAGACCAGAACAACTTTCCAGGGAAGGATGCACAAGAAATTACTAATGCTGATTAGCTAGCTCGAGGGATGGGAAGCAGAGCACAGGGACAGGCTTGGGAACAGGTAGGTGGGAAGGGGGAAGTTTTTTTTTTTTAATTGAGGTATAGTTAACATGGAATTAAATTCATAGATTTTAAATGTCTAGTTTGATGAGTTTGACAGTTATATATACTCATGTAACCATCATATAAAACATATCATGAAGTATTGGCATTTGTAAAACTATGTTTTTGAGGTCTTTAAAGAATAATGAGGAATAGATGTTATATTGAGAGCTTGGTGGGCTTCTGTTAAATCCACACACCAGCATCCCCCTTAGAAAGGGGTTCTCTTTATATAAACAGTAAATTATTAAGCATTTAGGGTAGAGGGAGCCACCCAAATATCTGTGCCCACAGTAGAGAGCATAATACTGCGTAAGGCTAGAGGAATTCATTGCTCTTGAAAAGAAAAAGAGAAGGGAGATTCTTATGCTCTTCAGGACAGTGAAACTCCGTGGTAGCAACCAAAGGATGTGGTAAGAAGGAAGAGGCCTCCTATTGGAGACTCGGTAAGTTTCATCTGTAAAAAACGCCTCCATTTTTCTTCAAAACATTCAGTATATAGTATTCTATCCTCATGAGTGTGTTTATGAATGGATCTTCTGTGATATTGGAGAGAAGTAAAGGTCAGCATGTGTCACAAGCCCAGAGAACATGCAAGTATAGGCTCCTAGGATATTGAAGGAAATTAGGAGGATTACCATGTTAGTCATATAGCTAAAGGGCAGTGGCCTGACCGTTAACTATGTTACATAATAAAATATATTCTTCTGGGGGGAAAAAAGTTATGTTATATTTTTGGAACATTTACGTGTATTAGACTTGGGGATTTTTAATGTGTATTTTGTATCTTCAGAACTCTTTAATGCAAGTGTTTTCTATTCTTCTCCAGATTATTCATCTTAAACGATTTCAATTTGTAAATGGGCGATGGATAAAATCACAGAAAATTGTTAAATTTCCTCGTGAGAGTTTTGACCCTAGTGCTTTTTTGGTGCCAAGAGACCCAGCTCTCTGTCAGCGTAAACCACTCACACCCCAGGGGGACGACCTCTCTGAGCCCAGGGTTCTGGCAGGAGAGGTGAAGAAAATGGATGCTCAGAACTCAGCTGGGGAAGCCAACATGCTCCTGAGCAAGAGCCCATCCTCACTCAGCGCGAACGTCATCTGTAGCCCTAAAGGTGAGGAGGCCTGGGGGACTTCACAGAGCCCAGACATCACTCTGCAAGGGCTCTCCAGGGATCCCTCTAGGCTGCGTGTTTCCCTGTCTTCCACTCTGGAGCAACAGCTTGGTTGTACAGGAACCTGTCTGAAATGTGACTTTTAGCAAGAAGTACAGCCTCATTAAATCTATTTTCTCATTCATATAATGAAGATAATACTAAGTTCACAGAGTGAGAAATTGATACCTCAAGAGTAATGCACTTTAGGACTTCCCTGGGTCCAGTTGTTAAGACTTAGCGCTTCCAGTGCAGCGCTTCCAGTGCAGGGTTCAGTCCCTGGTCAGGGAACTAAGATCCCACATGCCGTACTGCGTAGCCAAAAAAAACCCAAAAAACAAAGCATTTAAAAAAAGAAAAAGAGAAAAGAACTTTATATAGAGCCTGACATTTGGTGATCACGAATGATAGTTGTCATCCTTGTTCCCTTACAGCAGGGGTTCTCAATATATAGTCTGAGAACCCCTAGAGAGTCCCTGAGACCCCTTCTGGAGGATCAGAACTGTTTTCATAAAAATACTAAGTATTTGGGGGTTCCCTTGTGATTCAGTTGTTAGGACTCAGCGCTTTCTCTGCTGTGGCCCAAGTTTCAATCCCTGGTCAGGAAACTAAGATTCCACAAGCCACGCAGCAAGGCAACAAAAAAAGAAAAAGGAAGGGGCTTTCCTGGTGGCTCAGTGGTTGAGAGTCCGCCTGCCGATGCAGGGGACACGGGTTCATGCCCTGGTCCAGGAGGAGCCTACATGCCGCGGAGCGGCTGGGCCCGTGAGCCATGGCCGCTGAGCCTGCACGTCCGCAGCCTCTGCTCCGCAGCGGGAGAGGCCACAATGGTGAGAGGCCCGCATATCACCAAAAAAAAAAAGAAAAAGGAAAAAATACTAAGTATTTGCCTTTCCACTCTCATTCTCTCACAAGCGGAGTCAGAGCCAACAATACGTGTGATATTGTCAGTGAAATATATGCTTGTGTGGGGCTTCCCTGGTGGTGCAGGGGACACGGGTTTGAGCCCTGGTCCGGGAAGATCCCACATGCCAAGGAGCAACTAAGCCCGTGCACCACAACTACTGAACCTGCAATCTAGAGCCCGAGAGCCACAATTACTGAGCCCGCATGCCACAACTACTGAAGCCCGCATGCCTAGAGCCTGTGCTCCGCAACAAGAGAAGCCACCGCAATAAGAAGCCAGCACACTGCAAAGAAGAGTAGCTCCCGCTTACCGCAACTAGAGAAAGCCTGCGTGCAGCAACGAAGACCCAATGCAACCAAAAATTAATTAATTAATTTAAAAAAGAAAGAAAAATATATGCTTGTATATTGTGTTTTTCAAATTCCTCAGTTTTAATTTCTAGTATGGTAAATATTGATAGATAGAACTTACATAAACAAAAGTTCTAGAGGTCCTCAACAATTTTTAAGGGTATATAAGGGGGTGGGGAGCTATTTATGGCCCACTACTTTACAGGATTGCTGTGAGAGGTAGAGATAATAGAGTTCCCAATATCATGCCTAGCAATAGTAAGTGCTTAATAATTGGTGATCGTATTTTTTAATCTAATTTTACAAAGAAGAAGAATATGTATTTGTAAGACTCCTTAGTCTAATATTGTTTTGAACTGAATCTGTCCTAAATCATCTTTCTGCTATTTGCTAAGTCTGTACTTAGTTGTACTTCACAGTTTCAGGACATTGCTGCCTTGAGGGGTTTGGTGTTGAGGAAGACAAGAATGTAACTTACTGTCCACATAATAGGAATAAAGAGTAGCCAGTCAGGACGCCCCTGTCTTTCCCTTTATGTGTACGCTTGTGAAGTTGACTTCATAGTTAGCATTTGGTGGCTGGTTTAACTTGTGGCATTTGGATTTATCTTTTCTTCCCGTTCACAGGTTCACCTTCTTTATCAAGAAAAAGTGGAACCAGCTGTCCCTCCAGCAAAAACAGCAGCCCTAACAGCAGCCCTCGGACTATAGGGAGGAGCAAAGGGAGGCTCCGGCTACCCCAGATCGGCAGCAAAAATAAACTGTCAAGTAGCAAGGAGAACTTGGATGCCAGCAAAGAGAACGGGGCTGGGCAAGTTTGTGAGCTGGCTGATACCTTGAGCCGAGGGCACATGCTGGGGGGCAGCCAGCCTGAGCTGGTCACCCCACAGGACCATGAAGTAGCTTTGGCCAATGGCTTCCTTTATGAGCATGAGGCATGTGGCAATGGCTACAGCAATGGTCAGTTTGAAAACCACAGTGAAGAAGACAGCACCGATGACCAAAGAGAAGATATTCATGTTAAGCCTATTTATAATCTATATGCAATTTCGGTAAGTGGTTTGTTGTATGTATTCAGAATGATCTGCACTTTCAGGAGTTTGTTTGCTCATCTTCATTCATTCATTCATTCATCATTTTTTCAGGGCCTGCTTATTTGCTGGTCATTGAGCTTGGTGATAGACAAAGTTAGCAGTAGATATCTTGGCCTTTTGGGTAGAATCCAAGATGCTCGCAGTGTAATAAAGGGAACAGTCGTGTAATCATTATAACCGGAATCACAGGTTCAAGTCATTCACAATTGTGTGTTTCTAAGGAATTTTTGCTTTCCAAAAATAATTACAACAATAAAATGGTAAGATTCAGAGTTTTAAAATTTTCAGTTTTCCTCTTTGATTTGTTTTTGGAAGAAGGAAAACACTTTTTTTCCCCAAAAGTGTTTTCCTGATTGGATCCTAGTACTGTGCCCTGTCAACTACTAATATACCTCCACTTTCTTCTCTCTTATAGTGCCATTCAGGAATTCTAGGCGGGGGTCATTACGTCACTTATGCCAAAAACCCAAACAGCAGATGGTACTGTTACAATGACAGCAGCTGTAAGGTAAATATCCGCAATCTTTGAATAAAAGAAACAAATGTCAACAGAACTGGAGGACATTTGTTGAAATAATGAACTTTCTCCTGAATAGAAAATAGTTATTGCTATTAGAATCAGGAAAAAAGAAAAAAAAAATTCCTCTAAGGGGGAATCAGTATATAGATGCCTTCAGTATAAAGGAATAAAAGTGATATGCAGGGAATTCCCTGGCACTCCAGTGGTTGGGACTCGACGCCTTCACTGCGAGGCCCCGGGTTTGATCCCTGGTTGGGGTGGGGGGTTATGCAGAGCAGAGAATGAAAACAATGAAGAGGAAGAAGGTATTGGTTATAAGAAAAATTTCTTATCTTTTGAGCTAGTAGAATTTGATGGGTTGTTTTGTTTCATTTTTGTCATTCTTTTGACTTGTCTATGGTATGAATATTTTCCCCAAAAAATGAAACATTGAAAATAATGGGCCTTATTTTTTAGAGGCAGGTATGAGACAGCCAAAATATTAAGCTGATTGGAAGCAATCAGGTTTAGTAATTAAAGAGGGTTGGTCCTCCATTCCCTGGTGAGGATTAAGAGCCAGCATAGTGATGGCTTTTTAGTTAAAGCCTTTCTTGCTCCTTCAGGAACTTCACCCTGATGAAATTGACACCGACTCTGCCTACATTCTTTTCTATGAGCAGCAGGGGATAGACTATGCACAATTTCTGCCAAAGATTGACGGCAAAAAGATGGCAGACACAAGCAGCATGGACGAAGACTTTGAGTCTGATTACAAAAAGTACTGTGTGTTACAGTAAAGCTACCACTCTGGCTGCTAGACAGGCTAGTGATGAGGGAGATGACTCCCTGTAGCTGACATAGGGCAAAAGCATCACTGAAAGGCAAGCTAAATGTGTAGTTATTTTATCCTGTGACCCTGAAGCACAAAATAAAAATCCTAATTAAAATAGCAGTTAACATAACAGTAGTAATAATTTTGTTTGGAAGTGTCTCACTCGAGCTCCCTGGTAGAGAACTTTCAGGCAGAGCCCACCATTAGCCTGTAAACAAAAGGGTTTGGCACCAGCCACCTGGGACCAAATAAGAACTAAGTTGTGCTTGTCCAGATATGAACAAACATGTAGCAAGTATAGTTTACCAATAATCATAACAAAATACTAAGAATTTCCTTGGAGTCAAAGTAAAACAAAAAACTGTAGTGTTGTCTGGGGACGACATGACATGCTACCTCCTTTTTCCTGAAGTTTTATTCCACTGTAGTGACTGACACAATGGAGAAAGCAAGATCACAAAGGCGTGAGAAGGATTCTTACAGCATGGACACAGATTTTTCGATTTACTTTTTAAACCATTTTCCCACTCTTTCTATGTCTTTATTGCTTTTTGTTTTTGTTGTTGTGTTTGTGTTTGAGACACAACCAATCACTGGTGGTAGCAGAGGCATATATAAGTGGTAAGTCTGAAAGGGAGACTCTCTTAAGAGTTGTGTGCCTTCTACCCAGGGCCTTGGTTGGGAGACCCTGCAGGAAAAAAAAAAAAAGCGTCCTGGGAGATCCAGCTAAAATAAAATAACCCTCCAGATAGAGACGGCCTACTTTGAGGATACTTCAAGAGCCCTCAAAAATGTTTACCACCACTGCTGAGTGTGGGAGGGGAGTTGCCAAAATTTGCACCATCTTTACATGCACTGTTGCACAGAGAGCTTCTGAGAGGGAAAGTGGCAACAAAGCTAGATGGTATTTTACAATTAGTGGTTGTTTGTTCGTTTCTTTGTTTTGCACTTTAAAGAAAGAATACGTGCAAATGAACTTTTCAGAACTTGTTCATATTTGATGGCTATAAGGGCTATAAGTTAACTTAATTGGGGTATTTTCCCTCATCATATTAAATTTAACAACAAAACACATCCCAAACATTGATAGTGTATAAGTATTTTTAATGAAATTGGTGGTTTTAGGAAGTAAACTTTTGTTTGCATGTCCATATACTTTTTTTATTTTGGTGTTTGTCCTTTTTATTTTATTTTTTTTTACATTTCACAGTAGTGGTCATCAAAAGTTATGTTTCTTTGCTCACTTCATTTTTTCCTTCAATAATTCAAGACTGGAACAAAAGTATATAAATGTTATTTATTTCAGGCAACATTTTTTTCCTGTGTTGTTTTTAAATATGTATTCGAAGTAAATATTTCACTTTTTTTTCAGTCTTTTTTTATTCATCTGGACCTTGGAAGCTGATTCTCATTAATTGTCAGATTCCATTATCCTTCCTTCCTCATAGATAGTAGGTACCAATGTAATTAAGCATTTGTGTTCTGATATCTGAGGTCGGTTGCTATCCAGTTCTCCTCAGAGCATTTGGAAAAGTTGTCATAAATGGCTATCTAAGTTGAAACCCTATTCAGAAGAAGCCTATAATTGCAGGTAGGAAGGAGTGGCCTAAATGGTATAATGTGATAAAGTCAAACAAAATACAGACTTTATAGTTTCATGATTTTCAGTGTATAAAATCTGTCCATTCCTAACTGGACAAGTCCCACGAAAAAGTGGAAGATTTTAAAGAATTTCCTTACAGATGTTTTATTTAAGCAGGTAGCACAATCTACTAATGTTGTTTGATCTGTGTTGGTTATATTGGTTGTAATTAATTTTTTTAATTCATGATTAGCAGAAAATTTATTAAATTAACTAACTACATTCACTTTGTAAATTACTGTATAAAACTTGTTGACAATGCACTGACTTTAGAAAGATGTTAATGTACATAAATAGAGTGTAAATAAAATAGTGTTGATGTACTGAAATATGAACTGTATAAAAAAGTATTGGTAATTGTATATGGAGTGTAACTGTTTATCTGTAACTATTATCCAAACAAATTAAATACTGTGGATGCATCTATGTGCTGTTTTTCCTCTATACAAGTAAACACAAAAAAGTCAAACTCTTTAGCCTTCCTCTCTGTGACCCTGTTTTAATTCTCCTAACTTGAATAATACCTACCTGATTTACAGAGTTGGAGGTTCTGTCTCTGAGGGAATGCAAGCTGTGTTGAAGGTAGAACAAGATACCTGCAGTGACCGGATAAATTGAATTAAATTTGGCCCACATCCCTGTTAGGAAATTGCTTCGAAGGCGTTGAAGGGGTTGGGGAGAAGGGTGGCTTGCTGGTTTGGAACTGAGAATTGATGAAGGAGGTTTCTCAATAGTTTTCCTGCAGATTAAGAGATAAGGTGAAGAAGAGGCCAACTTCTTATTTGTATAATGCCTTGAGATGATCCTGGATTTCTAGGGGGCTCTGAGAAACCAGGGATATCCCTGGTTGTCGTTCTGGGAGATCTCCAGGGAGGCAGTTGACAGTGTTGAGAAGAGTCGAAGATTTAGAGTTGTGGGTCCTTCACATTCAATCCTATCTATTTACCTTTAAAATCAGAATACCTACTTCTGGGGCTTATATTAAGTAAATGAAGTATATAAATGCCTGACACAGTTTCTTGGGAAGTGCTCAATGAATGTGAAATCCTACCCCCATGAGATCAGTCCTATACAAGGAGGTTTTTGTATTTCCTTGCCATACTGACACTAAAAGAATTTGATAGCTCACTGCTTACATTCTCCAAAAAACAGGAATACACATTAAAAATGTATAGAATGAAACATGTTGAATCAGCAGCAATAGTAGCTTGTTTAAGGAAACGAACAAACAGAAAAAGGATCAGAAAAGTCATCAGAAATGAAGCACGGCTTCCAAAGTGCAGTCTGTGTCTCTGGCTTTTTAAAAGACAGCCTTGAATATCTTCATCTTTGTATCTCAGGCATTGTTCCTGGCACATGGAAGGTAAATAATATATAAAATAAATAATATTTTAATGAAAAAAAAAGACAATCTTGAAAAGAAACAACATATAGAGATGGGCAGGCATTTTATTTCTGGTTCCTGAATGGCCCTGTAAATTGAGAGCGGTCATCAGCCTCTCTGGCTAAGGCAGTTCAACATGGAATCTCCCTTCCACTTGGTGGCATTGCTCACTTATGGGTTCTTTTCTTAGTTGTAGATACCATTGAATTGGAGCAAGTAGATGAATTGCCACATTTTCTCCAACTATTTTAAAGGTTGACTATAGAATTTTACTAGGCTAGAGCCAGAATGTGCAGCTTAGGGAACAGAGATCCCAGCTTTCCTTGATGATGTACCACCAGGTTTCTTAGTATTGAAATCAGAAGGTCAGAAACATGCCTACGTCTGTGATCAGAGACCCATACGTGATAGAGCAGTAAAAAGAGGCTGACTTTAGGTTTGCCAAACTTCCTACCAGTGGAAAGCAAGGTAGTAAATAAGAGTGCAGGAGTTGCAAACTCAGAGACCTATAGGGACCAGGTTGGGAACAGAGTGTAAGAGAAGCTGGTCCAGCTGTGGATGAGAATGGGGAATAGTGGTGAGTTGTAGGGCACACATACTTCTAAAGGCTCCATTTGTTGCCATGCAGGAATGCGGGCCCCAGTGTTAGACCAAACCTTTTTTTTTCCCCCTAAGGAGAAGCAGAAATCCAGATATACAAAATATCCAATTTAGACATGTTGGCAGGTTTGTTTTTTCATTTTTAAACATTGTACTGTCCAAGTAAAACATATTTGCAAGCCAGATACTAGCCACCACTTTTATGCCCTCTGGTAAGTAGAAAGGTCATGGATTTGGAGAGATTCTAGGTCTTGCTATATTACAGCAACCGTGCACTAAAACAAGTTCTTTAGACCCTCAGATTTCTCATGCCCAATGAGAATATCACTTTACTTCAAAGGATTATTATAAGGAATAGATAAATGAATGTAAATAGGCACAGGCCCTGACACCTATTGGGTACTCAAATAATAGTATTCTTTCCCCACTTAGAGAAGCAGAACACAGGTATAACATAACAATAATGTTATGTTCAAGTTCATTACCAGTCAAGAAGCATACAGCTAATGACATATGAGCACATTCTAGGTACAGAGCTCTGTGCTAGATTCTCTGGGGGCAGCTGTTCCCAACCTGGCAATTCATGAGCACCATCAAAATCAACTAGGAGCTTGTTAAATGTGCTGATTCCAGAGTCCCACCCACATTGTCATATTACATCTGTGCTCTGTGCCTATTGACACCCGGATTTATGAGATCATCTTCTCCCAAGCAGTCCAAGAATCTGCGTTTTTTAATATAAATTTATTTATTTTTGGCTGTGTTGGGTCCTCTTTGCTGTGCGCGGGCTATCTCTAGTTGGGGCGAGCAGGGGCTACTCTTGGTTGCAGTGTGCAGGCTTCTCATTGTGGTGGCTTCTCTTGTTGCAGAGCGCAGGCTCTAGGCGCGTGGGCTTCAGTAGTTGTGGCTCACAGGCTCAGTAGTTGTGGCTTGTGGGCTCTAGAGCACAGGCTCAGTAGTTGTGGCGCATGGGTTTAGTTGCTCCACAGCATGTGGGATCTTCCTGGACCAGGGCTCGAACCTGTGTCCCCTGCATTGGCAGGTGGATTCTTAACCACTGCGCCACCAGGGAAGCCCCAGAATCTGCATTTTGATAAGTTCCTCAGGGGAGATTCTTTTGTAGCCAGTTGGCACTGTCCTGCAGATTGGTCATTTATGGAAACCACTGCTCCAGGGAATGAATCATTACTTCTGGTCTAATTAGGGAAAGATGATATGCATATGCATACACCTAAGGAGGATTGGTAGGTATAATTGTCTCTGATGACGTGCCGACTGAGGACGTTAGACAGTAGCTGTTGGCAGAGTACTTAGGGAAAACCATACGGGAAAGGGAAGTGAGCAGCGCCATGAAGCAAGACCAGGATTTTCTTGTCAGAAGTGTGCAGAGCAGTGTAGTGGTCTGAACAGCAAAGGGAGCCGAGGTGGTGCGTTCCAGAGGCTGTGGAGGCCGTTTGAGGTGAGCTGAAGGTGCACGAGGGGCATATAGTAGAAGATAACAAGCAGGAGAAGCATGTTGGGAAGGCCTGAGAAGGTCAGACCTGCTCTCATAAAAGTGTTTCACATTGCCAAGTATTTTGGTATGGTTGCAAAACATTTTCCCATGGTTTTCATTAAGTACACACTAATCTGAGACCACTTAGTTATAAACAAATTTGTGCTTTCTGTAACTTAACTTTCTCTTTTTCAAATACACAATCCACTTCTGAAATTTCTCTTGATAATGAACTTTGGACTTTACCACAAGCCCAAGAGGAATGCAGGTGGAAACTAGGCTTCAAGTGCTCCAAGAAGATCAAAGGAAGTAGAGGAAAAAGAAAGAAGGAAACAGGCAGGAAATGGGAGGAAAACTAGAAGGGCTGTGGAAAAAAGAGAAGGAAGGCAAGCCAGAGAAAGGAGCCCGCCTAGTGTGGCCCCGAGAACGGAGGAGAGGAGGGCCAGGAGGGAGGGTGGGCTGGTGGCCGTGTGCAAGATCCTTGGAGGCCTGCGCCACCAGCGAAGCTCCCTCCAACTGTATTTTATCTGAAGGACCTATAGCTGAAGCAGGTGAGGTTGGAGTTGCTCAGGCTGAAGTGAGGGTGGGGGATGGGGTGCTGCTTGAGCAGCCTCTGGGAACTCCGGATCAGATGTTCAGTAAAGCACCTGGGGGCTTCCCTGGTGGTGCAGTGGTTAAGAATCCACCTGCCAATGCCCGGGACACGGGTTTGAGCCCTGGTCCAGGAAGATCCCACATGACATGGAGCAACTAAGCCCATGCGCACAACTACTGGGCCTGCGCTCTAGAGCCCGCGAGCCACAACTACTGAAGACCGCGCGCACAGAACCCATTTTCCACAGCAAGAGAAGCCACCGCAATGAGAAGCCCACGCAATCTAACGAACAGTAGCCCCCGCTCGCTGCAACTAGAGAAAGCCCACACGCAACAATGAAGACCCAACGCAGCCAAATATAGATAAATGAATAAATTTTTTAAAAATTTGTTTATAAAAATTAAGCACCTTGGACACTAAAGCATTCAGAAAGTCGATCATGGGGAATTCCCTGGCAGTCCAGTGGTTAGGACTTGGGGCTTTCACTGCCGTGGCCCCGGATTCGATCCCTGGTTGGGGAACTGTGCAAGACTCGCTGTGCGGCCAAAAAAAAAAAAAAAAATCGATCATGATGCAGTGCTGATCCCTGAAGAGCTCCCGGAGAATGGTCCCCAGCAACAGTGCTGTCGAACCCAAGTTCAAGTACCCGGTGCTGAGGCCAAACAAACCGAAATACCGGAGTTTGGTGCAGAGGAAGGTTTATTGATAGAGAGGGTGGCAACCGAGAAGATGGAGACGTAAGTTTGTCTCAGATCCGCTTTACCGGCTGGCCTGGGCGCAAGGTTTTTCGGGATAAAGGGGCGGGGTCTTGGGGTGCGTGATCAGCTGACGCTCAGTCCTCCGGTGCGTGGTAACAGGGTGAAGCTTTTCGTGACAACGTCAACCCCCTGGGGTCTACATGCTTGTGGTCAGCATGCAGTCGCCTTCCTCCACCACATGTGGGTCTTAGTTTCTGCAGAACAATTCAAAGGTATGTGTCAGATTTTTATGTATATCCCTTCAGGAGGAATTAGGACTGTTTCATAGCTGAACTATTGTTTCTTGACTGCCTTTCCTTTGTTTCTGTATTCCCTCTCTTCCTTAATTGGTCATTGCTTGAATCTGCTCTTTGGAACTCAGGAAAGGCCTAGGAGACCACAGCTTGTTTCTACAAACAAGAAACAGGGGGCACAGGGAATTCCCTGGCGGTCCAGTGGTTAGGACTTGGCACCTTCACTGCTGAGGGCCCAGGTTCAATCCCCAGTGGGGGAACTGAGGTTCCACAAGCCGCGTGGCACAGCCAAAAAAAGAAAGAAAAAGAAACGGTGGGCATGGAGGGGCTTTTGTACCCAGGAGGGCCCATGGGGTCTTGCTCGATTTCAACAGGAGAGCATTCTCATTTTCTGCTGGAAATCGCCATGCCAGCAGGGTGGGCCTTTCCAAAGCCATTTTGCTACTCTCAGTACATCTGGCTGGGCAGGGAGGAAAAGCCAGCCAACTAGAGTGAAGGCCAGTCAACTTCCCTCCCCCGCTGCAGAGACTACTGGAGCAGCCTGTGGCAGGGCAACTGTAGGGACCCAGCCCCAGGGCCTGTGGCCTTTCACCTTGGTGGCTGGAGAAAGTCACTGCTGCCACTCCTTGTTTGCAGAACTCCCTGCGGCTTGGATTTGCAAATAAACATCCTCTCACTTTGGGAGATATGGGAAAGGGAGAGGGCAGAGTTTATCACTCATACATCAAATGTTTATTGAGCACTTACTATGTGGCATAAAGGATAGTTCTGCCCTTGGAATCGGGAGAAAAGTTGAAGAGGGCACTTGACCATTAAATGGACATTTACTGTTTGCCAGACCCCAAGCTATGCATGTTTCATTCATTCTTTAATGCTCACCACAGCTCTGTGAGGGATGCATTATCATCTCTTTTTATAAACGAGGAAACAGAATCAGTGAGGTTATCGTATTGTGATAATCACTGAATGAGAAAGTGAACGTGAACCCCTTTTACAACCAATAACGCTTATGCAAATGCAAAGTATTATTGTTACGTAAGGAGAGGAAGTAGGTGTCCTGAAAGCAGCCTCCTCTCCCTCTTCCTGGAAGATGAAAAACTCTTGGGAGCAAATAGCCATTCAGTGACTCTTGAGGGAGACCCACTTCGTAGGTTTGTTCTCTTCACCTCTGGAGGCCCAGGGACTTTAGGAGCCAGACGGAGGGAGGAGGGGTGTTGAAGGGAAAGTGGGAGCAGGGAGGGAGAAAGAAAGGACTCTGGGACTGGGGCAGGTCAAGGCCACTAGCTCCAAACTGGACTTTGGAGTGCCTGGTAGTATCAGGGATTTAGCAGGGAGGTGATTGTGCCAGAGGCAGGATGGGAAAGACCAGGATTGAATGAACTGGTTTTGGGAAGGCAGCCACCAGCCACGGAAGCCGTGAGAATCCCATGTTCCCCACGGGCCCCCTGCCAGGCGGGCTACCTGAGATGCCTGACCTACCAAGTACAATGCCTCCCCCCTTCAGCTGAGGCCTTTTCCTTCCTGGCCTTTCCTGGGAAGGGAGGGAGAACAATCGAGCCTGACCATTTATAACTAGGTGTCTGCGCCCATAAGCCTGGGCTTCTAAACTAGATACCACATGTCCATCCAGCCCGCATAGTGGGCCAATCACGCAGCAGGCTGACTCCTCAGCGGCCTTCCATTCAATTCTGACTGTGCTGAGCCCCAAAGAGGCAGCCCGTTGTCTTTTTCCCCAGGGTTTATGAGCCCAGCTTTGGTTTTCTCATCTCTCCCCTTTGATGATAATGAAATGTCAAGCCTCAATCCAAAACTGATATACGTCAGGAGAGAGAAAGTATGCCTAATCTGGACTCTGGGAACATAAGCAGTATAAATGTAGAGGGAAATCTAAACTCCCTGACTGATTAGAAAAGAAAGGGAACGTCCTGGAAGTGGCAGCATGGCCACAGCGCCCGGCAAAGGCTTGGACGAAACGTTTCATCTAATCCCGTTTGCATGGGTATTTGTTGAGACAGCCGTTTCCTCATCTAGAGCACAGACCAGCCATATCCTGCTCCCTGAACTTGAACCGTCACCAAATTCCACGCGACAGCGTCTGTGAACCAGCTTCTGTGCCGACTGTGCTGGCCTGGCCAAAGCAACCTTGGGCTCAAGTGAAGGTCACTCTCTGAATACGCAGGTTTCAATGGATCTCACTATTATTCCTGCAGAAATCCCACTCTCAGGGCTTCCCTGGTGGCGCAGTGGTTGGGAGTCTGCCTGCCGATGCAGGGGACGCGGGTTCGTGCCCCAGTCCGGGAGGATCCCACATGCCACAGAGCGCCTGGGCCCGTGAGCCATGGCCGCTGAGCCTGCGCGTCCGGAGCCTGTGCTCCGCAGCGGGAGAAGCCACAACAGTGAGAGGCCCGCGTACCGGAAAAAAAAAAAAAAAAAAAATCCCACTCTCCGTCTACACATTGATGCAGCCTCTGGAGGGTATCTAAATGTGTCTTGAACCAGTCCTTTCAGCTGTCATGTGGTGTCTGCTGGGTAGGACCTCCTGATCTTTTAGGCGCCCCTAATCCAGCACCACCACTGCTTCCCCTCACAGACTGGGCACCAGGATCGGAGTCCCGCACTGGGCCCTTCTACTCTGCTAGAGTGTTCCCACAGCAGAGCTGCCATCCCCTACCTTAGTATTTGGGTAAAATTGCTCTTCCGGTTTTTATAAGCCACTTCCATTCCCCTTACGACCCCGGTGAATCCCAGAGGCTGACTGACATAGGTCACAACAAACTCCGCATCCCTTCACCCCTACAACTCTGAGGCTTCACGTGGACCCAGCATGTCACACCCAATGCCTCTCCCTTAGGAGAGGTGCCTCCCAGGAGGCCACTCAGGCAATAGACCCAGCACCCGTGGAGGGTCCTATGACCCTCCAAGCAGCTCCAGTGTGACTCAACCCTTGACTGCACGTGAAGCCACAGCTGAAACTAGAGTGAAACCCCAATTTGACCTGCAGCCTTGTGGAGCCTGGCCAGGCCTGCAGGATGGAGGGGCAAAGGGACTTAGGGCCCAAGGATGGGGAAGCGGATTCACTGGGGAGAACACGTGATGCTGGGGAACAGCAGAAGCCGAGGATCAAGCACCTCGTACAGGGCTTCCCTGGTGGCGCAGTGGACACGGGTTCGAGGCCTGGTCCGGGAAGATCCCACATGCCGTGGAGCAGCTAAGCCCATGCGCCACAACTACTGAAGCCTGCATGCCTAGAGGCCGTGCTCCGTAACAAGAGAAGCCACCTCAATGAGAAGCCCATGCGCCCCAACAAAGAGTAGCCCCCACTCGCCGCAACTAGAGAAAGCCCACACACAGCAACGAAGACCCAACGCAGCCAAAAATAAATGAATAAAATAAATAAAGCCCCTCGTATGCCCTAGCCCCACATGTGGAAACAGCTGTTCAAACTATAACAAAACCAGGTTGATTGTGTCAGTTACTGAAGGAAAGTCTGCATAGATAGAGCTCAGAAAACCAGGATTATCTCTCAGGATTGCCCGATGGGCAAGGTAAATATTTAATCCCAGCGCTGGAATGGTGCCTGCTAATTCTCTGCTTTACTATCATCTTTCCCTTTATTCACTCACGCTGACAACATTTGTTGCCTGCCTCCCTCCCGCCGCCCCCCCCCACCGCCTCCGCGTGACCAACCCTGGCCTGACACTTCCGTCCTCCGATGGCTCAGAGGGTATCCTCCAGTCTTCCCTTAGGGGATCTTGGTGGAGAAGGAGGGGAGCAGGGATCGGGGAAGGCTTCACAAAGGAGTTAACTTTCAAGCCAGGTTTTGGCTGCTGTGTGGACCTCATGAGACAAGCCACAAGCAGGGAAGGGCAGGGAGAGCATTGAAGATCTAGGGAACAGCATGTGTCCCCAGCATCTCTGGCCAGACCGGTGGTTTCTAAATCCAAGCTTCCCTCTGAGGACTCCTTAGAAGCACTTTCAGGCCAGCAGCACTCAGTTCAAGCAGGGACTGTGGGGCTTGTAGATCGCGTGGCCACTCATGGGCTGGCAAGGGGCGAGATCCTTTACCTTGCTAAGCCTTGGTTTCCTTCCAAAAAGGGATGGTAAGAGGGTAGGCTTGAGTATCAGATGGTCTGGGTCCAAATCCTACTACTGCTCTCCTACTTGTCAGCTCTGGGTCCCGTGTCTCATCTCTTCATCTGAAAGTGGAGAACATGCCCATCTCAGAAGCTCTTTCTAAGGACTGAGATAGAGAATCAAATAGTTTCACCTGAGTAAACGTTAGCTGCTCTGATTATACTGTTATTTGTGTAGAGTCAGGAGCAGCAATGCCTGCCCCAGGGTTCTTCCAAGTAAGTATTGATTGAGAGCTCACCGTGTGCTCTGTACTGTTTGGACACTTGATGTCCTTGGGGCTGGCTTCCTGGGAAGCCGATGGCGTTGCGTGTGCAGGATGTTTATTAAGGAGTACCTCGAGGATCAACACCTGTGGGAGGGAAGAGAGAGAAATGGAGCACCCACGAGGGCCCAGTGCTAACCTCAACTGGCCCCACCGAGAGCTCTGATGCTGGAATGGCCCTTTGGGGTCACCCTAAATGGGGCCGGCCCTTTAACCCACTTTTTCCCCTGTTGGTCAGTCAATGGCTGGGGGTCTGCAGAGAGGAGTGTGACCTTGAGCAAGGAAGCCTCCCCTTCCTGGAGAGGCCAACAGATGAAGAGGTCCACACGCCACAGCACCCAGAGCTGGGACGCACCATTCCTTGAAGGGGGCTCTGAGCCATGCATCACAGTGCCCACCTCGAGCAGGAAACAAAACAGGTGAACATCCCCACTGTCCTGAAGCAGCTGTTCCAGTGGGAGTTTACCTTCTAAAGGTTGCTGTCAGGATGAGATGAGATAGTAGGTGTAAATTACCTTACAAAGGGCCTTTCATAACAGTGCAGGAGTGCAAAGAGTGAGAGCTAAAGGTCGTTAAACAGGTGGGGAGATTACAAAGTGATAGGAGTTAGAGGAAGAGCATCTGATTTGAACAGACCGGACTCAGTTATCTGCAGGTGTCTCCATCCTTCTCTGCCCGCACCCCAGGCTGTCACGTGGACGGGCTTTTCAACCCCGTCGGAGTCCTGCACCTCTTGAGACTCAGTTTATAAATAAAATCCTGGCATCAGGCCCCTTCAGACCCCTCCTGGGACAGCAGCCAGGCTCTCCCTGAGGGCTTCCTTCCGCGAGAGGTGGCTGGCATGATGGGCGGGAGCCCGACTGCAGGAAGGGAGCCCCGGCACATCCAGCTCAGCGAGGGCGGCTCGGGCAGAGACCAGGAAAGGGAGATAAAGAGATTTCCTTGGCACCGGCCTCTCCCATTTCTTTGGAAAACAGTGGGGAGGAAATCCACTGGCAGAAGGGCCTGCTCCAGCTCCCTTCTGAGGTGGGCCCAGCTGCCCTCCCCACAGGGAGCCCAAAACACCAGAGGGAAAACCAGTCTGCTAGCAGTTCCTGGGAGGTGTGGCCAGCTGGAGGGAGAAGGAGAAGGGCCAGGAGGAGGCAGGGGCGGTGGTCTCAGCCTCTTGTCCCTTCTTTTGCCCACCCTTCTCTCTTGGCCTCAGTTTCCATGGCGTAGGTGGGATGAGGGTAGGGCCATCAGATTCAGTAAATCCAAATACAGGACACTCGGTGCAATGTAAATCTCAGATAACCAGCAGGTAATGTTTTAGTGTAAGTGTGCCCCATGCTACTTGGGAGGGATATATTTATACTAAAATGTCCTTGTTTATCTGTTTATTTGTTGTTTATACTGTCCGGCCACCCAGACCATGTGCTGGGGGAAGCCTGCAGCCAATGCGAATAGGAGAGGCCCGCTGGCAGACAGCAGGGACAGAGCCCATGCTGGAGACAAGGACGGATCAGAGGGCGCATGCGTGCGTGAGTTCGCGGCTCCTTGGGAAGAGGGAGGGGAAGGGCTGGAGGAAGGTGAAATAGGAGCCCAGTCCCCAGCGCAGTCAATCCCGCAGCAGCAGAGCAGGCTCCCACCCTGACCCCACCTAACAAAGCAGGGACAGGAGAGCTGCAGGCAGCCTGGGCCTCCACTGGCCCCCTTGGCTCCTCCTGGTGATGTCCTGAGTGACCCTAGGCAACGCTGGGCCAGGGTCGGGCTGGGAGGTCTGGCTCATGGGCTGCTCTGTGCGTGGGTGGGGTGGAGGGCTGGGGGGACGTCCCTGCATGTCTGAGCAGAGCAGCAGTCCCCGTGAGTGTGCTGGGGATGGGAGGGTCCCCCCTTGGGTAGGAGCAGCACTGCTACCCCACCAGACATCAGCTACTGACCCCAGCGGCGAACCAATGCATCGCCCCTCTGCCCACCCTTCCCTAGCTCCATCCCTGGAAGCAGCCAGTGTTTCCCCATCTGTAGGCCTTACCCATCCTTCAGTGCTCTCTCTCTAATAAGAAGAACCGTAATAGTAACTACAAATTATTGAATACATCCTCCTGGCCAGGCATCTTGTTTCATCTTTACAGCAACCCTATGAGGTAAATACCGTCCCCATCCCCATTTTACAGATGAGGAAACAGGCTCAGAATGGTGAATTAAATTACCAAAGTCACCTCACCGAGCTAGGCAGCAGGGGAAAGGGACTCAAACCCCAGGTCTGGGGCCCCTGCGCCCCCCTCACGGCCTATGTTTTGTAGGCCCTCCGGTTGGGAGTCCTGGGGGAAAGAAAGGCACAGATGGGCCTTTCTCTCCCTGAATCATCAGTCTCTGGCACAGAGGAAATAATAGTGTTTGTTGAAAGACTCAATGTTGTTGAAAGAAAAATCTTGTTCCGTGTACCCACGTCTCTTCCCTGCCCCTGTGCCTATCCCCACCCTCCCGGGCTTTTCAGCAGCCAGCACTTGGAATATGAGTCCAGTCTCATCTGAGACGAGGGCTCTGAGGAAGGAACTGGCTTGTGACTTGTCTGTCCTGTCACTCCCTCCAAAGGAAGCCCCTCCCTGGGCGCAGGGGTCCAGGAACATGTCCTTGGTCCCTAGAGGAGATAATGCCTTTGTCCCTATTCAGATAAACAAGCAAAGCCGCTAGAACTCGTGTAATGCAAGGTGCAGGAGCAGAGTCCCACCCACAGACACGGGCCTGGACTTCCTCCCAAGGTCACCAGCAGGAGCCTGAGGACAGCTAGTCCCCATTAGACAGAAGGGCCAACCTTAGCCCATTTTGCAGGGGGATAAAGAGGCCCGTAGCAGGGAAGCCACGTTTCCATCCCTGCAAGGTTACCAGCTTCCCTGCCTCTTTCCACCCCTAACCCACTCAGAAGCACGGAGCCTCAGGGCCCATGACACCGGGGCAGCGCTCACAATGCAGTCTCGGTACAGGCAGCCCCTGGAGTTTTGTGACACAGCAGCCTTTACACTTACGTGTGCGCCTGGGCACGTCCACCACCACCACCCTTGACTCTGGGCCCCTACAGACCCTAGTACTCCCCCCACCCCCTGCTTCCCTTATCCCCCTCCCAACACTGGCAGATCAGAGCCACAGGAACCGGGGCCAGCAAGTGTGCACGCTGAGAGCCAAGATGGGGAAGTTTATTTTCTAAGAATCATCTAAACACATGGGGAGTATTTTTAGCCCCTGGCTCCTTCCCAGGTGCCAAATCTAAACAGGGGGCCAGAGAGACAGCCCATCAGGGATACAAAGCAGCATGTGGAGACAGGGTGGGACAGCGCGCTGCAGACCCCACCCTGCCCCTGTTCCAGAGGTTGGATGACTGTCAGAGAGAAAGCTGGCCGTGGAGCCCAAGAGGCAGAGAGGTGACCCCGGGTTCTGACAGGTCCCCTAACCCCTCTCTGTGCCTCAGCAACCTCATCCGAGCAACGGGAGAAATACCCCCTTATAGGATTGTCGTGTGGCCCACGGCGGCTCCTGCAGGCATTCAGTGAACGCGCATATGGTCTGTGCTAAGGGACCTAGAAGTCAGGTGGTGACCCAAACCTTCAGCCATGGAGCCTTCCCCAGCCCTGGTCGGCTGCAGTGAAGTGTGTGTGCTCGTGTGTGTGTGTGTGTGTGTGTGTGTGTGTGTGTGTGTGTGTGTGTGTACGTTGTTGTACCCAATGCAGGGACTCAGGAGTGAATGAAAGTAGGGCTGGGGGCTGCTGGTAGCCCCCATCGTCTCTGGGGGAGCTGTGTCAGGAGCCAGGCTGGCTGGGCACAGGGAGCTTAGAGCACCTTCTCCAGAGAAGGGGTCTGCAGAGGGTGGGGGGCGGGGGCTGGCGGGGGCAGGGGAGTGAAACCGCTCAGAAGAGGAGGCTCTCAGGGGCACACACACAGCTCACTGGCCTCAGCCTCCAGGGCGCAGGGGCCAATTCCAGGGGAGGGGCTGCCCACTCCCGGGGTGACTGGCCAGCAGTGACCTTGCTGTAAGTCGAGCGCTGACAGCACCTGCTCTGGCCTCCAGTTGCAGGGGACAAGCTGTGCCCGTTGTGGCCCCCACTGGCCAGGTTTATTACTGCGGGGTCAGAGGGACGGCGGCGGGGGCCGGGGGGAGGGTCGTGTGCTTGCAGTCGGGGGTTGGAGAGGCCCAGGGTCCCCTACTCGCTAGAAAAGAGCTGGGGCTTCCTGGTTCTGCTGCCACATTAGTCACTGAACGTTGCCTTGAGGGTGTAGTTGGGGGGGAGGGGCAGTTCAGACTTCTGAGAGCCCTGAGCCTGAAAGGGGGAGGGGAGGAGGAGGGCGCAGCTTGGAGCTTAGACCCCCCAGCCTGCCTGCGTGGGAACCAAAGAGAACAGGTTCGTGTCCACACACCCCCTGCTGACACAAGCTGCCTGCTGTTGCCATAGTGACAGTAATACCAACACCCCCACCAAGGCTGGCTGTGTGGTCAGCAGTGAAGGGAGGGGTGCTTATTCTTGGTCACGAAGGAGGAAAGGGAGAGGGAGGCTGCTATGGAGGGGAGCAGCCCTTGTCCCTCAGCCTAGCTGCGGGTGGTCAGGGACTCTGAGGGTATCTGAGTGGGAGAAAGCTTAGAGGTCACCTCCTCCAACCAGCCCCCCCTCCAGAGACCAACGGCAAGCCAGGGCTTCCAGCATCGGTAGTGGAATCCCATGTGTGCTGACCTAGCTCTGTGTCTTCCTGTGGGAATCTATCTCATCACCTCCAGACGGGAAGCCTGTTACAGAGAGGTTGTCCCCGCACCAGCTGACCTGGCCCCGGCCCCAGGGCCCCTCGCCACCCAGCAAGGCCCATTCTTGGCCTCTTCCCCTCTTCTCATGCTCCTCCAAAATCCATTCTTCTTTTTTTTTTTAAGTTTATTTATTTATTTTTGGCTGCGTTGGGTCCTTGCTGTGCACCGGCTTCCTCTAGTTGCGGCTACTCTTGGTTGCGGTAAGCGGGCTTCTCATTGCTGTGGCTTCTCTTGTTGCGGAGCACGGGCTCTAGGCGCGCAGACTTCAGTAGTTGCGGCACGTGGGCTCAGTAGTTGTGGCACGTGGGCTCTAGAGCTCAGGCTCAGTAGTTGTGGCGCACGGGCCTAGTTGCTCTGCGGCATGTGGGATCTTCCCGGACCAGGGCTCGAACCCATGTCCCCTGCATCAGCATGCAGATTCTTAACCACTGTGCCACCAGGGAAGCCCCCAAAATCCATTCTTAAAATCCATCTCACGGTCCTCCAAAACTCCAGCCCTGCCCTAGATGATGAGGTCCCGGAGCCTGAGGCCCCTCAACCCCTGGCCCCCTGGGCCCAGCCTGGCCTGGGACCTACCTGTGGGGCCCTTATTTCTTTCTCCCTGTTTTCTGGACCCTCCTCTCTGCACCTGCTGCCTCCTAGTCTCACTCCCTTCTTGGGCCCCAGAAAGGAAAAAGCCATTAGAGACAGGATCTTGGAGTGGGGGAGGTATGCCTTCATTGAAAGCTCCTAAGTTCAAGGGCCAAAGACCCTTGGATTCACCTGTGACCCAGTAGCTCCTGGATGAGGCATCAGTCCTAACTGCTCCCCGTATGCCTCACCCCTGCAGCCCCTGCACCACGGCCCCCGCTCCCCTCTCCCCCTTCCCCCTCCCCACCCTCCTCACTTGCCCACTGTCTCTCTCCCCCTCCCTCCCTCCCTCCCTCCCTCCCTCCCTCCCTCCATGCATGAACACTTGCTGGCCTCCAGGTGGCCTCCCCCCATTGGCTCCTGCAAGTCTTCTGATGGATGCCCCTTCCCACTGATTGACCACAGCCATCTGATACGGTATACAATGTGTCTCTTTATTTATAGTGTCTCCTGCTAGACTGTGAACTCCAGGAGGACAGGCATTTTGTCTGTCTCATTCCCCGCCACAGCCCCAGTGCCTAGAACATAGATGCTCAAGAAACACTGGGGCAAATAAATGAACCCCACTACCCACCCCACCTAGGCTGTACCCACACAGGACCCACACTCTCCACCACTAGTACAGGGCGGAAGGTGCTGGCCGGCTCTCAGCTGGCTCTGCCGTGGCCTCACTCTGTGGCCTCCACCCAGCCTCCTTTCCTTTCTGGCCCTCAGCTTCCCCCATTATATAATGAAAGGCTGGATTGGAACTTCTCCAGCTGTGGCTGTGTTGGAGCTCTGAGGTCCCTTCGGCATCTCTCCAATTGGGGTGTCAACGGGGAATTCACAAAGGTGGGAGGGGTGCCGGCTCAGAAGAAATCTCCAGGCCCTAAGGCCCCACCCTGGCATGCTGGGGTGGGTTGAGGGGAGCAGGGCAGCAGTAGTTGTGGGAACTAAAAACAGACGTAAGAGAGGTTTCCCAAAAAACATGTCCCTGTTTTAATCATCACCAAAGTCCAACCCGGGAAGCCTGAGGAACAGAGGCTCAAGCCCTCTTAAGGGCTGAGACCAGAGGTCAGGTGTCCAAACATGAGTCGTCATCGGAGGAAGCCTGCTGTCAGGCAGGTGAGCACGGGGGCCAGCAGGGCGGGCAGCGGCAAGGGCAGCAGCCGTCCCGGGGCCTGGGACCTGAGAACCTGGCGCTGCCCCCGGGGCTGCAGGGGCCTGACATTGTCTGTCATTTTCAGTTTCTTCTCGTTGTCATAATACAGCTTCTGAGAGAATGCCAGGATCTGTGGAAGGCACAGGGCTCAGCAGGGAGGGATGAAGCTGGCGGAGCTGCACTCCTCACTGTGTGACCTCAGGCCAGTCGCCTGGCCTCTCTGAGCCCCCTCAGGTTCTTGTGCAGAGGAAAAGAATCAGGGATGTAAAGTGCTTTGCATCCATGGGGGCTCAGCTCCCATGCGTGTCCTAAGCAGAGGGGACTCGCAGCTCTGGGCTTTGAGGGCCTGTGATTACTATCACTATCATCACTGTTACCAGAGAACAGTGGTTCTCAAGCTTGAGCTTGCATTAGCCTCGCCTGGGGGCTTGTTGAGCCCCAGACTGCCTGGGGCCCCCCTCAAAGGGTCAGTTTCCAGGAGCTGACGCAGGGGAGGCTGCACCCTCAGCCGGGCCCCGTGTACCTGGTCCTTGTGGAGCTGAATGGGCTCCTGGAACACGGTCCAGACCACCTTCTCATCGCAGCCTGGTGTGGTGAGCGAGCCCGGGTAGCGGAAGTAGTGCCTCAGTTTCTCCTTCTTGGGGAGCAGGTCGAAGAGGCTGATGTTGTCTTTCAGCATGGTGTTCATATCTGGGGAGACTCACACACCTCACTCTGAGAGTATAGGCTCCTCCACCATCCAGACCTCATTCTGTAGGAAGAAGTCTTCTCCCCTCCCCCAGCCCCCCGCCTCCCGGGTCCTGACTCACTGGGATTGGGGATGTCAGACAGCGCCTGCACCAGGGGCTGGAAGTTAACATTCTCGGATCCGGCCTGGAACAGGAGGGAAAGGGGCTTGAGAGAGGCTTGTGGGGAGCCGGTGGAGACCACCAGTTCACTCTCCCAGTCTGGGGTGGGGCGGGCACGCAGCTTCTGGGACTGAGGCCCTCAAAGGCCCTGGGCTCCCCACATGGGGAGGTACAAGTCACTGAGAAACAGAGGGGGAGTCGGAGCTTCTCCAGCCCCTCCCGCCTTGCTGGGATCCCAGGTCTCTGGATCCTAAGAAGCAGCTCCTCGAGCCCTGAGGGACGGCAGCCCCACCTCCACCATGAAGGCCAGCACCGCGATCTCATCTTTGGGGTCCTGGTTCTGGTTCGTGTTCCTTGATGTCCCCTTTTCTTTCTCATGTACCACGTGCATCTGGTAAGGGGTGAGAGGGATGGAGAGAGAACCCGTCAGGGTGCTGGACCCTCCTTCTTGCCCAAGGCAAGTATACCCAGAGCCCAGCCAAGGCATCCACCTGGGAAGAGGTCCCTCACCTCCATGGCAAAGCGATCCCCGTCGAAGCTGTGCTCCGAGCCCCAGTCCAGCACCTTGGACCAGTGCAGGTGCAGCTGCTTGGCCCGGTACCGGGCGGCCAGTCCTCCTCCAGCAATCGAGGCCTCGGCCCCCAGCAACACCATCACTGGAGGGCACAGGAGGGGGCAGAGTCCTCGCACCCACCTCCCCCAGCCTCTCCCAGCCCCTCATCCCAGCTCCAGCCAAGCAGGACCTTCTCTCCTACCTCGCACCCTTCACGGGCTACGGTCCCGGGCCTGAAGGGACAGGAACAGTGGTACAGCCTGGACCTTCCCCTGGCCCCCTCCTCGGCCTCCCTGTCTGCCTCTCCCTCTGTACACCCCTCACTGCCCAAACATGCAGCTCAGCCCGGTCCCGCCCGTGCTTCAACCCCCTCCATGCGTGGTGCCCCGATGTTCCCAGGGCCACGTCCAAACTCCTCAGCCCTGGGCAACCTGCCCCAGGCCCAGCTGGACTGACCCTGGGCTGGCTCTGTCCTCCATGCACGTGGGGCCACATGCAGCCCTTTGAACACCCCAAGCTGTTTCACGCCTCTGTGCCATGCTGTCCCTTCTTCCTAGAACCTGTCCCCTCCCCCACTACAGATTGCTCTGATACAGGATTGAAAATACTGATAGAATGTTCCCTCCTTTCCAAAGTCCACCCTGCTTTCCCCACCCCACCCTCCCAGGGATTTTCAGCCTCTCCTCAGCAAAAGTGGACAACCTGGTGTGCCCTGCCAGGAGGAGCCCAACCCTCCAGTCCTTGGGGAACTTGGGTCCCAGGATCCCGTGCCCCTGCGGTCCGGGGCCTGCATCCAGCCCATCTGAGACCTACCTGAGTGGCCATTGTTTTGCACAGCCCACTTTTGCTTCTTGTCATAGCCGGAGAAGGAGAAGGGTCCCAGGTTTGGGTCCAGCAGTGTCTTGGCAGTGGCGATGTTGATGGGGGACTGGCGGTCATTCTGGCAGCTATCGCCCCACTGGTCCGGCCCTGAGCAGAGAGGGAGGGTGGGCTGGGAGTCAGGGGTGCCTGGCACCGAGGTGTGGCATCCTCCACCCCACTCAGGTCAGGCCCAGCTCAAGGCAGCAAGGTCTTTGGATGGCTGGCAGGCTGTGCTGGGGGGATGCCCAGCACAGAACTCCACCCTCACCCTTCTCCCTCCTCAGACACTCACACTCACACAAAACCAGCAAGGCGTGGTGTGGACAGGGTAGGACTAGGGTGTGAGCTCTGGGGTAGGGGACCACCTCAGATGCTGGGCTGTGAAAGGAAAGCTCCGTGATAACCTGCTTCCTAGGGGTTCCGAAGTTCAAAGGAGGTTGATGGGAGAGTGCGTGGAAGCAGTGGAGTCCCCTGGAAGGGCCGCTTGTGAAAGGACCCCGTGACTTGACACTAAGCCTTATCTGAGCCCTGGGAGGCAGGGAAGGAGCCCCAGGGGAGCCCAGCCCCCTGCACCCAGGACCTCCCACACCAGTGAGCGGGGCCGGGGGGTTGGGGAGCACTGTCCAGTCACCAAAACAGCAACGGTGGGAGGAAAGCAGATTGTAGGAAACTGGGCAGCGCTTGAAAAAGTACAAAGAACCGCCACGCAGGCCCACATGCAGGGGTGTCACTGGAACAGAATCAACTCTCCATTTTGTTATGAGAGGAGCAAAATGAATTTCTCCCTTTGATGCTGCTCCTGATTTATTTCAGAGGACCAGAGGGCTGACTCTCTTGGTGTCAGAGACGATGACAGGAGGTCCCAGTAAAAACTCAGGTCACTCTATGTTCCCTGTGCCCTGAGCACCAGGGGAGAGAGAGAGAGAGAGAGAGAGTGTGTGTGTGTGTGTGTGTGTGCGTGTGTGTGTGTGTGTGAGGAGCTGATATCTGACTGGGGCCACCATCACCTCATCCTTCCCACCTTCCCTGGGTCTCCATTTCAACCTGGAGACTCGCTGCACTTACCCAAGCAGGTGTAGTTGGAGGGTTTGACTTGATTCTGGTAGCACCAGTGTGACCCTGGAACAGAGAGAGGAAGGATGTGAGGCCTGTGCAGAAGCGTGTCAGCGTATCTGTGTACACACACGTCTGTCCCTATGAGTGCCAGTGAACTGTGTGCACACAAGCAACTGTGTGTGTGTGTGTGTGTGTGTGTGTGTACACAGTGGGCCAGAGGCTGGGAATATCCCTGGAGTCAGAACCTGGCCTGGGATGGGATAGAGCATTCCTGGGGTGGCATCCTGGGGGACAGAGGGCCCAGGGGAAGGAGCCTTAAGAAGAAACTGTAGGGATGGAGAAGGAGGCACTCGAAACAGCCAGGCTCCAGGCGTCCCTGACCCACAGCCAATCCACTGGTCCCCTTGCCCAGGGCACTGTGCTCAGAGAAGGCAGACCAGACAGCCAGCAGCCCTTGAGGGGCCCTCCAAGGCGGGTCAGCTGTCCCCAGGGGCTAGCCTGGACACTCTCTACCTGTTGCTCATCAGCCTCCCCCTCCCTCCTTGCATCCCCTCCCTCAGACCTGGAAGGGAGGCCCCCCAGGACAATACAGCCAAGTTCAGCCTGGCTGCTTTCCCAGAGTTGATGGGATGATGAGGGAGATTAGGCTAGTCCCTCCCTGGAACACACCCTCTTGTGCTATTAAGACCCATTCTTGTCTAAACTCTCACAGTCCTGCAGGGAGGAAGGCGGCTAGGTCCCTCCAACCTGCAGTCCTGGTGTTTGGGACCAGACAGACTTGCCTTCCAATCCCCACTCTGCCTCCGGACAGGAGAACCAACATCTCTGAAAAAAGGCTGCATCATGGATGTAGCTCACTAATGCAAGGTGTTGACAACAGGACAAACTGTGCACATGGGAACCCTCTCCTCTGTGCTCTCTGCTTGATGTTTCCGTAAACCTGAAACTCCTCTAAAATTACTCTATTGATTTTTAAAAGAAAGGCTGTGTCAGCAGGGTGGACAAAGCATTTGATCAGAGCTGGAATTCTAGCTGGGCCACTTAGGAGCTGTGGGTTTGGGGACAAGTCACTTAATCTCTCTGAGCCTTAGTTTTGCTGTCTGTAAAATGGAACTAATACCATCCACCTCATAGGACTGTGGGGAGGATTAAATGAGAGATGGTAGAGAGTGCTCCAGGCAGTTGGAATTTAGTCAAGTCCCTGACGAGTCCTTCCCTTCTCCTTGGCTTCCTCCCTCCCTCCCCTCCTCAACCTCCTGTCAGGGCACAGATGGCCAAAGTCAAGGAGAGAAATGAAGTGAGCTGGAAAGAACTCAGGGATGAGGAAATTCCTAAGAAAAGCAGAGCTTCCTGCTCAGCCTGAGCTAAGGCCTCTGAGCACATCCATCCCCACCCAAGCCCACCTCCTCTGGGGTCCCTGCAATGGGCATGGGGTGGAGAGGGGGCAGGTTCTCGGCAGGGGCTGGGAGGAAGGCCAGGAGACTGAGCACCTATAGGAAATTGGCCACCCCGCACTCTGGGCCCTTCAGAGCCACCTGGGGTTTCCCAGTCTCCCAGGTCTGGATCAAATGCTGTGCCTACTTTGCTGACACAGCCTCTTTCAGAGATGAACAGTCCCTGCAGTGTCTTCCCCTGGCCAGTCCACCCCCTGCCCGGGACAGGGCTCTGCTGACCCTGGGACTTGCTGCATCTGGGGAAGCCTGACGAGGGTCAGCTCTGCAAAGGGCAGTGGCCACTTCCCATCCAGGCCCGTCTCTGCGTGTTGGCAGACTCTGATGCCGGAGCCCACCACCCGGCCTCCAGTCCTGGCTCTGACTCTTGCTTATTCTCTGCAAGAGAGTTCATTAACTTTTCTGAGCCCACTTTCTTCCTTCCTTCCTCAGGCAGAAGGAGCTGCCACTGATCTCCCAGAGGCAGTGTCTAAGGACACACTGGATGGGAGGTCATTTGCATCCGTGAAAGGCTTCCTGTTATGATTCTCCTGGGTCTCAGAGGTCCTGAAAGGCAGAAGGCGCATCTGAGGTAGAGCTGGCCCCTCCTGGTGACTGATACCCAGGGGGAAGCTGTTTTCAGGGGAAGCCTGGCTTGAGCCGGAACCCTCAGGAGCCAGCTCTGATGGGTGGAACCCCTGTCAGCCTCCCTGGAGCCCAGCTGGTCCAGGCTGAGCTTTTCTGAGGAATTTGCTCCTCCCTGCTTCTGGCTACAGCTCCTAGGGTTGTCATGGTGACCTCTGATCCACTGTCTTAATCACAGACACTTTTGACCCACTTGGTTGAATGCTCTTGAAACTACCCTCTTTAGGAAGCAGAAGCCAGGAAAATGTGATGTTGATGAGGCCAAGGCTGGGGGTCAGGTCTGTATCCAAAGGCTGAAGGTAGGGGCTGGTTTTTAGGCAAGTGGTGGCACCGTCACGGAGCAGCTCAGACTCCTGTACTGGTTCATGAGGGAGCAGCCCTTACAGATAATTACCAGCCAGTTCTCGCAGGCCACTTCCTAGAGGACCTGGGAAGGAGAGGAGCTACCCACAGGTCTTGGCTCCAAGCTCAGATGCTGCCTAGTCCATCTGCCCTGACCAGAGATGGAGTGAGAGAACTAACGACCATCGCCAGTCACCCAGTCACTGTCCCCCACCCTTGACGTACCCACCACCCCAGCCCCCTGCTTTAGAGCTGATTGAAGAAGTTCTCTCGGGTGGACCTTGCTCACCGCACCCTCCCACTCCAGGGGGAGGGAGGAATCCTGAAAACCAGCTCAGCGAAACCCGAAGATGCCCTGGGCAAAGTCTCAGCAGCTCCTGGCTAGGTCTGGGACTCTGAAGGGGCCTATGACCCTCTCCCCTCCTCTCTCCCTGGCAGCAGATGGTCTGAGGACGTCGATGTACAGCCTGGTCACTCTCCAGCCTCAGGTTCCCTAGGAGATGAAATGGGGCGGCGGGGGGGGGGGAAGGCAGGACCCTCGGCAGCTCCCCGTCAGAAAGCCCCCGCGCTTAAGGGGAGCACAGCTTGTGAGAGGGGGCGGCTGAGAGAGAGCCCTGGCTGGCAGGGCCCAGGCCATGTGGCTACGGAGTGCCTGCTATGTGCCACACAGGCACGGCACTAAGCACCTACTCCCACCATCTTATTTGAATCCTCAGAACAATACCTGAGTCAGATTACTCTCTGTTTTGTAAGCGAGGAAACTGACTTACCCAAGGAGGAAACTGACTTACCCAAGAGGGAAGTGACCCAAAGCCACACGGCTACAAAGCAGCCGCATTAATTGCAAAGCATTTCTCTTTCTACAAGCCCAGCAGCTTAAGTAGGTTTCAAACCTCCAACCCTACGTGTTAAAATGTTCACATCCCGCCTTTTCTGTTTCCTCCTCTCCTAGGAGGAGGCCGGGAGTTGCTGCAGGATGCCCCTCATACCCCACCATGGGCCAGCTAAGGGTCTCCTTCTCTGCTGCTGAGGGAACCCTCAGCCCTCACCCATGACTCCAAGAGAGGAGCATCTAGCTTTAGAGAGGAGATTCGGCCAGGCGGACCCCAAGGACCATCCGAGGGGTAGCTGAGATGGGGACTGGCAGATGGGGGCCTCCTTCCAAGGAGATGGGGACCCCCGTGGGGCCGCAGAGAAGGTGCCAGATTGGATCCCTGTGCCCGGACGCTGGAGGCGCCTTCAGCTCCTTATCAAATATTAACACCCCTCTCCTGCCACGTTCCACATAGGCGAATAATTAAGAGCTCGGCCTCACCATTAATCTTTAAACGAAAATCACCCTGGCCGGAAAGACCGGCTTGGCTCGGGTCGCCGGATGTCCCCCTCCAGGCTCCCTACACAGTTCTGGAGGTGAAGGGTGCTGGCAGCGTCCAGGGACAAGGCACCCAGGGTGGGAAGCGGGGATGAGCGGGCCCCACTGCACCCAGTTTGTTGTCCTTGCCCCGGGCCGGGGGCAGCCACCAAGCACTGAGCCCCCGCCGGACGGACAGCGACCCACGACAGACGGAGGAACACCAGAAAGGGTAAGAAACGGAGGCGCGCGCCGCGGCGGCTCAGAGACGCATCCTTGCCCCGGACCCGCACGGCGCCCAGCGAAGGGCCCCGGGCCCCGCACACCGCAGTCGCGCACACGCTTTGCACCCGCTGCCCCTCGCCCGCCGCGCCCGGCCGCCCGCGCCTCTCCGCTCCCGCCGCCCGCGCCGCCCCATCGCCCGCGGGCGCAGCCTTGGCGGGGGGCGCGGGGCCTCAGCACCGAGGGGCCACGGAAGGGCCACAGAGGGGTCCCGGGGCCGAAGCCCTCGTTCACCTGCGCGGGCCCAGGGCCGGGCGGCGGCGAGGACCAGGAGCGCCGGCAGCAGCTGCATCCTGCGCAGGAGTGGCGACGCCGCCGACCCGGGGACCGCGCGCTGAAGAGGCCGCCGGGGGTCCGCGGTCCTGCCGACCCAGGTTTTATAGCGGAGCCGCGACGGGAGGGAGCCCCGACAGCAGGACGCGGGTAGCGGCTCCTCCCCCTGGCGGGTCCTCCCCTCACCTGTCCCTGATCTAAGAGCCTCCACGCCCCCACTTGCGCTCCGTACCCACCCCCACCGCCTGGTCACCTTCCGACCGGTGCGCGAGGGCCCCTCACCCACCCGCGTCCTTCAGCGCAGAGGCGGCGCCCACCTGCCTCGCTCCTCCCCTGTCCCACACCTGGTCTCTGGTTTGGGACCAGGGTAGCGACATTGCAACATACTCGATCCACACAAGGGTGGGGACCCCGAATTCCTGCCTTGGTTCGTTTTGGCGTGGACCGCTGCGCAGCCCTCTCGCCTCCGAAGCAGCCCGCGGGGGCCTTGGAATGGGCTGGGGCTGGAGGTTCGGGGAATGGAGATAGCGTCGGAGGGATGACGGAGTTGAGGGATGTGCGATGGTGTTTCTTGAATCCGGTGTCCCCAGAAAGAGGGCTTGCTTTTCTGTCTCAGGCAGTGACGGCTGATTCTCTGGGTCTTATCTCTTTTTCTGTTCCCTCCCAGGCTGCTCCAAACTTAATTTCTAAGCAACCCAGGTACTGCCCCGTGGTCCAATGGCTAAGACTCTGTGCTCCCAGTGCAGGGGGCTGGGGTTCGAGCCCTAGTCAGGGAACTAGATCTCACATGCCGTAACTAAAGATCCCACATGCCGCAACTAAGACGCGGCACAGTCAAATAAATATTTGAATTATATTTTTTAAAAAAAAAACCCAAAGACTGTTCTTCTAACACAGAGTGAGGACACTTATGAATTTCTGTGCAAGTGTGTATGTGATGGCCAGCGCTGGGGATGCTGAGGGGGCGGAACTGAGTAATGGATTGCAAAGAGGCTCAGTGAGAGAGGAACTAATGGGGTCAGAGGAGAGGGGCTGGTCCTGTTGAGCGCACCACCACCCCCCCCCCCCGACCGCAGAGATAAGATGGGAAGAGAAGAGACTGGGGTCTGAATGGATCTCTCCTTTTCTCATCTGCCAGAATCTTCAGAGGAGTTCAGGGAAAGAAAACTTGCCTTGGAGGAGGCCCTAGCATTTAGGGAAATGGGGCTGGGGGCCTCCATGAGAGGAAGCTGCCTCTTGTCTCACGAAGGATGCTCCCTCTCCTGGACTTGGCTCGCCTGCTACAATGCCTCTATAGACCCCTTCATGGCTCTAGGTACTGTGTGTCCCACATGGGGTGGGGACTTCCATGGCAGTTTGAGAAGCTCACTCAGACTTGAGTGGGGAATATGGACTTGGGTGGGCCTGGGCCCCCTCCTTCAACAGGAAGCCCCAGTTTTCTGGTCTAGTCACTTCCTCATCCTCTGCCAACCTCTCAGCACCCACGGGCCTCTGAACTTAGGCAAGAGACCTCCGAGGAGGGATTGCCTCCTCCAGAACTATCTGGGCAAAGGGGCTTCCTCCCTGCTTAGAGTCCTGGCTGACTGCCCCCCACCTTCTGGCCCAGGATCACACAGCCTCAAGGAGCAGCTTTGATCCTCCAGAGAGGAGAGCGGGGGAAGCCACATCAGGCTTAGGGTCCTATTGTCTGTGCTGCGTTAGAATTGCATCAACAGCCTGGGACTTGGACAGTCAGGGGAGGGATTCCACACCCCGGGATCTTTTCTGGTGGAGTCGATTTGTGTTCACAAGGCTGTAAAAATATATCTTTTAGGACTGGGGAATTGAGTGGGGAGGAAGCCCGTTCCTGGGAATGAAGTCTACTTCAGGGGTCCCTGTAACCCCAAGCCAGCCCCCCTTACAGGCAGGAGAGAGACTTAGAAACCTTTGGTGGGGTTAAGGGGCTATTGACTGGTGACCTTAGAGTCACTTCAAAGTCCCTTTGGGAAGAGGAAGAGGAAGCTGGTTTCTAAGTAATCCTCTCCCTTCCCATCAGCGCAGCCCCTACTATGTTTTGGGCCAATGAGCTGGGGGAGGAGAACCAGGCCCCTGTGTGGTGTTCCTTCTGAGGCATGGGGAGGGGGAGGAGGTTAAGAACGGGCGCTTCCTCAAGGATGCGTCTTAATCACGGGTACCACCGAGACTGCACATTGCGACGCGGGAAGTCAAGGGGCGTAGCTCCTGCTCTATCCATCATCTCTGATTCCAAGGTTACAAAAGGCAGGTTACTTTGTGTTACCAAGGTCACCCAGCCTTATCTCCCAGCCTGGACCCCTGTCCTGCCTGCCGTAAACTTGTCACCTGTCACTATCTAGTCACCCTGGGCCTAGTTTCCCTGGAGGGGACATGACCCCTCATTACAGCAGGGATCATTAGATCAGGGATGGGCCCTGCTATGTCTCAATGGGGCCCATAAAGCTGCCAGCCCAGGCCCAGCTGTCCCAGCCCTGCTACAGCCTCCTTCCTCTTACTCCACACAGGGTCCCTGAGCTTCCTGTGTTCAAGTCCCTGCTCTTCCTTTGACTCAGGGATGACCTAGGGCAACTTTCTTACTCCTCTCTGATGGCAACTTCCCCACCTATAAAGTGGTGATGATAACCCTGCCCTGCTGACCTCTGCCAATAAACAGTTACTGGGCCAGAGGCTGCCCAGCCCAGACTTTCACAACCAGCCTCCTGGTGCCTTGGGTGTAGCCACTGGGCCATTGCGGAGGCAGAAATGAATCACAGTTCTCCTCCTCTGAGGCTTTTCACGCCATGGCCCTGTCTGGAACAGGAGGGAGGCGCTCGGGGAGCTGCAGGGCTTTGAGATCAGACAACCCTGGATCACCTGTGGCTCTACCCACTTGCTTTGTGACATCAGCCAAACCTTGGTTTTCTTCATCTGTGAAATAAAAATCACACCCCTATCTTCCTCATATGTTTCTTTCTATTCTTTTCTTTTCTTTTCTTTTTGACGTGGACCATTTTTAAATCTTCATTGAATTTATTACAATATTGCTTCTGTTTTATATTTTGTTTTTTTGGCTGCGAGGCACATGGGATCTTAGTTCCCCAACCAGGGATCGAACCCGCACCCACTGCATTGGAAGGCGAAGTCTTAACCACTGGACCACCAGGGAAGTCCCCCTTATAGGTTTCTGATTCTCATGATTCATTGTGAGAACTCAAGTGACTGAAGCCTGAGGAGGGCTGACCAGGGGCCTGGGCACATGAGCACACTTCATCATGACCTCTGTCTAAGTAGATGTCCTTTCACCTGGATTGAACATGACCCTAGGCAGGCATGGATGTGACATTGAGTGGAAGCGGTCACTGAGCTAGGCCCAGGAGGGGCCCTGGCACATCCAGGCTCCTCTTGGTCTCCCAAGACCTAGGGAGGGGTGAGGAAGGCTGAGGGACAAGGAGGGAAGCCCCAACTGCAGGGACCCAAAAAGCTGAGATTCGGATTCAGCCTCTCCTGGGACTCTGCTGGGCTTGGGGTGGAGACACAGGGGAGCAAGACGCTGCATTCCTGGTGTTCATAGGTCAGAGGAAGGCCTAGGACATATCCCTTAACAGGAGACTACCAGGTCTGTGATCAGGGGGTGAGGTGGGCAGATGGAGAGAAGGCAGAAGCTTAGAATAGGTTTTGGAGCAACACTGCCCTGGATTCACATCCCCACCTCACACTCACCCTTCCCTCCTTCAAGCTCAGTGTCCTGATCAGGAAAATGGGGATGAAGACAACGCCTCCCTCACATGTATGGTCAGGATTCAGCTAGATAATGCTGGGTAAAGGGCCTGGTGGAGGCCCAGGCACTTAGCAAGTGCTCAATAAACCTCAGCTGTTAAGTATAACTGTTACGGGTAGGAATAGCAGATGCCCATGATGTTACAGGAGCCCAGAGGACTGGCATCTGGCTCAGCCAGTGGGTGGGGAGCTGAGGGCGGGGGGAGGGGGAGGCTTCCTGGAGAAAATGAGTCTCAAGCTGAGTATTAGAAGACACACAGATGTTAACACGAAAAGGGAAGGGAAATCCAGGCAAAGGAAACAGACTGAGAGAAGGCATAGAGGTGGGGTGAGAGGGAGAGTGCTCAGGGATGAGGCTGGAGAGGTACTTGGCCCCAGAGAGAGCAGACTGGTATGTTGGGATTAGAAAGTTGGACTAACCTTTCCTTTTTTTTTTTTTTAACAAATTTATTTATTTTTGGCTGCATTGGGTCTTCGTTGCTGCGCGCGGGCTTTCTCTAGTTGTGGTGAGTGGAGGCTACTCTTCGTTGCAGTGCACAGGCTTATTATTTCAGGCTTCTCTTGAGGCTTCTCTTGTTGCAGAGCATGGGCTTCTAGGCACACGGGCTTCAGTAGTTGTGGTGCACAGGCTTACTAGTTGTGGCTCACGGGTTAAGAGTGCAGGCTTAGTAGTTGTGGCACACGGGCTTAGTTGCTCTGCAGCATGTGGGATCTTCCCGGACCAGGGCTCAAACATGTCCCCTGCATTGGCAGGTGGATTCTTAACCACTGTGCCACCAGGGAAGTCCCCTGATCTTTCCTTTGATAAGGGGTAGATATCAAGATCCTGATTTTTTTTTTTTTTTTTTGGTGATACGCGGGCCTCTCACTGTTGTGGCCTCTCCCATTGCAGAGCACAGGCTCCGGACGCGCAGGCTCAGCGGCCATGGCTCACGGGCCCAGCCGCTCTGCAGCATGTGGGATCTTCCCGGACCGGGGCACGAACCCGTGTCGCCTGCATCGGCAGGCGGACTCTCAACCACTGCGCCACCAGGGAAGCCCAAGATCCTGATTTTATAGGCCAGGAAATATTCTCAGAGTAACTCGGCCATTGAAAGAGACAGGGATCCTCAGCTACCTTGAGTTATGGAAGAGGGAGCTGAGGCTCAGAGAGCGTAGTGACTCATCCATGTTACCCAGCAAGGAAAGAGCAGAGCTGGGATTGGAACCCTAGTCTCCTGCCCCGCCCCCATTCTCTTTCCATGCCATCTCATCCCCCCACCACACACACCTTCCTCCCATTGGAGCCCCCAGCCTCCATCTCCCCTTGCTTTCTGCACCTGCAGAGTCCCCTTCAATTAACAGGGAAACGTTTGCAGAGACTCCAGCTTTCGTGTCCCTGGATATTGAGATTAAACCTACATGCAAAGGGAGCACATGCAGGGGCTTCCCTGGTGGCACAGTGGTTAGGAATCCACCTGCCAATGCAGGGGACACAGGTTCGATCCCTGGTCCTGGAATATCCTATATGCTGCGGAGCAGCTAAGCCCGTGCGCCACAACTACTGAGCCTGCGCTCTAGAGCCCGTGCTCTGCAGCAAGAGTAGCTACCGCAATGAGAAGCCTGTGCACTGCAATGTAGAGTAGCCCCTGCTCACCGCAACTAGAGAAAGGCCGTGCACAGCAACGAAGACCCAACGCAGCCAAAAATAAATAGATAAAATAAATAAATTTTTAAAAAAAGGGGGGGAGCACGTGCAAAGTGGGCTCCACCATTCCGGAACCTGGATCTCTGCCATAATCTAGCAGAGACGAGAAAGCACCTCTCCAGCCAGCATCTGTGGAAGCTGCAGTCCCTCTTCCCTGGTCGTCACACCCACCCTATTTCTCTGGCCTGTAGAGAGAACCCCGGGGGAGCAGGAAGGGGGGAACAGAGAGGAGCTATCATGGGGGCAGGATTGGGGCCTCCTTAGCAGAGAGGTTTGTGGAAACTTCTACCCCTGAACATTTTGAAATAATAGTAGCAGCAAGAAGCATGGAATAATCCAGCAGTGGAGATGCCATATGTCTGTTCCCGCCCCGTAGAGAGTTCAGGAAAACCCCCCCACGGCTGTCCCTCCCCTCTCAGCCACAGGAGCCGGATCACACCAGCAGGAGGCCGGGGTCAGAGCTGCTTTGGGTTTTCCAATGCAGTATTTATATATATTCTGGTTTGTGGTGGAAGGAGCTCTAAAGAGGGTGATGAGGGTGGAACCAGGTGGGGAGAAAAGGCAAGAGCCACATAGGCTGCCTTGGGGGGCGGGGGGGAAAGCGAAAATTCCCTCCTCAGTTAAATGGTATGGGAACACGGAGAGAACAGGCTCTTTTAAGGGTTTGTGTGTCTGTTAACTTCTTTTTCTCTGGTTATCCAGATAATACCTACTCATTGTAGAATATTTGGAAAGAAGCAGGGGGAAAAATTGCAGATAACCTTATCTCCCAGAGGTAACCATTTTACAGTTTAACATATTTTTTAAAAATTTATTTATTTTGTTTATTTATTTTTGGCTGCATTGGGTCTTCGTTGCTGTGCACGGGCTTTCTCTAGTTTCGACGAGCAGGAGCTACTCTTCATTGCGGTGCACAGGCTTCTCATTGCGGAGGCTTCTCTTGTTGAGGAGCACAGGCACTAAGCACGCGGGCTTCAGTAGTTGTGGCACAAGGGCTCAGTAGTTGTGGCTCCCAGGCTCTAGAGCGCAGGCTCAGTAGTTGTGGTGCACGGGCTTAGCTGCTCCACGGCATGTGGGATCTTCCCCGACCAGGGCTCAAACCTGTGTCCCCTACATTGGCAGGCGGATTCTTAACCACTGCACCACCAGGGAAGCCCATCTTAATGTATTTTTAAGAAAAAATATTTTAAAGAAAATAGTCAATCACCCCCACCTTAATCCATCTGTTTTATTTTTCCAACTTCTCTTTCAAACTTAATCTATATGCAAAGCACTATTGACATAGTCCTGCTTTTTAACCTTCACCTTCCGGTGTCAACATGAGTCCATGTTACCTCACAGCCTCTGCAACTGTCATTTTGTGGTTCTGCAATGTACACGGCTTGTGCCATCAGCTTACTTTCCATTGTAAATAACACTGAAGAGAATATCTCCCCGCTGGAGAGGCAGGGCCACAGACTGGGGAAGGAAACCAGGGGTCCCAGATCCTTTCCCCAGCTCCTCATTGAGAAAAACTACCTTCAGTTTATGAAAATAGTTTGGAGGTGGGGTGAGGGTCCAAGGGACCCCCAGAGGCCAGTTAAAGAATCTGAGTCAGGGCTTCCCTGTGGCGCAGTGGTTAAGAATCCGCCTGCCAATGCAGGGGACACGGGTTCGAGCCCTGGTCCGGGAAGATCCCACATGCCGCGGAGCAACTAAGCCCGGGTGCCACAAGTACAGAGCCTGTGTTCTAGAGCCCACGCTCTAGAGCCCACGAGCCATAACTACTGAACCCGCGTGCCACAACTACTGAAGCCCGCGCGCCTAGAGCCCGTGCTCTGCAATAAGAGAAGCCACTGTCTACACACTTGAACGAAGAGTAGCCCCCGCTCGCTGCAACTAGAGAAAGCCCGCGCGCAGCAATGAAGACCCAGAGCAGCCCAAAATAAGTATATTTTTTTTTAAAAAAGAATCTGAGTCAGGAGTTCTAACTCCTTGATCTCTGAAGTACCTGTAAGATAGGGAATATGGGGGGAGGCACGGTTCAGGGGGTAAGGAGTGTGTTTCTGTGTAGATTTGCGGGGTAGAGACGGTGTGAGAAAAAGTGTGTGCCTGCGGGCGCCTCCTCTTACGGGTGTGTTTGCACAGCAGCGCCCTCTGCTGTCCCTGCTCCCCCAACAGTCCTGTACCGTTTACAGTTTGAAAGTCCTTCCCCTTAACTTTAGTCTGTCTTTCCCCATATTTATTTTTCAGTTGTGCGGAGCACAATAAAATCGCATTCAAAGAGTTGAAAAACAATTCTTTAGGTCCACCCTATACCCATTGCCCAGACCTTTAGCTCTGATAAAAAAAACAAATTCACCTGAGTAAATTTTAAAGATCTTATTGGCTTTATTCAATGATTCATGAATTGGGCAGCATCCAACCTAGCAGATGGAAAGGAGCTCCGAGGAGCTGTACAAAATGAAGGACTTGTATAGGCAGAGCGAGCGGGAACAAGGAAGTTACACTAGACAGAAAAGCAGATTGGCTGTGGCAAGGGCACTTTCCTTTACAGAACAGTAGGGGTCGTTCAGAATGAGGCAGATTACTTAACTAGTGCTGGTTAGGCAATTCCTGACTGACTTTAAGATTCCGTTTTGGGGAGAGATGAATCTAAGTTAAGTCTCAGTTGGGCGATGTGGGGTTAAGCATAAGTGACTCCATTTGTCTTGTTTTTAACAGTCCCCTTCAGGAGACTTCCAGGACACTACTGTCATGTGCAACCTCATTTAATCTGAACTACTCTTAGGTGTCATAGGGAAACTGAGACAAGAAATTGAGAATGTGTCAGCAAGTCCCCTAAAGACCCCATCCTAACCACTTCCTTCAGGAAGTGACTCCCTGGCCCTGGCTCACCCATGCCCTGGGAACAGATGAGGGTGTCAGAGCTACAGATAGAAGCTGAGATTGAGCAAAGCTGCATAGATAGCTCACCTCCCCACCTCTGATAACAGCTCCCCATGGATGCCTGTGGGATGGGTAGATCAATCTGCCCTGACTCTTCTCTTATTGTGGCAACAGAGGACGGGGGTGGCCGTGGTTCTGCTGTAGTAAGTAACCCCACAGTTAACCTTGAAGGGTAAAGTTTATTTAATGAATCCCATGTGGGATGGGTAGGGGCAGGGCCGCCTTCAAGGGCATGGGACTTGTATAGTTGCACAGGGGCAGCACTTGGTTTAATGTTCTGCTGTCGCCGTCTTGAAATTCTTAATTTTTGAACAAGAGGCTCTGCATTTTCATTTTATAGCAGATCAGAGTTGGGGGCGGTGACGTGCAAGTCTTCTCACTGGATTTCGACACTCCCAGAGCTGTCCGGGAAGCAGCTGCGCAATGGCGCCTCGGAGAACCTGTGGACCAGCGGCCGCTTGTGGAGTCCTCGGCTGGCTTCGGTTCTGCTTTCTCGCAGGAAACGTTCCACACTCGCTTGCCGGAAACCCACGGCGCCGCGCTGCTGCCGCCCCTGCCCTCGAAGCCGGCGGTTCTACGTGCCGGTTCCCGCCTAGGCCTCCGGAGCGCTGCCGGCTCCGTGCAGAGCTGCGTGACCCTAGGGCGCGCGCCACTCCCAGCCCGAGCGCCGGCAACCCGGGTCAGCCTCCGCTGGGAGGTAGTGCCGGGCGCTTTCCGCAGGCTCGGCTCCCCTGGAACGTGCTGGACAGCACCCGCAGGCCCTGCGCTGCAGACTTCTGCCTCCACTATCTGGTTTCACACCGTGCCCTGGGCTGAAGATCAGAAGGTGTAAGAAGGCCCCGAGCTGCGTGCGGTCCTGGAAGACCGTGCAGGGGCACAGCGGAAACGCAGGTGCGGCAGGGCCCTCCCAGGGCTCGCTGGAGTGCACGAGCCCGGCGTGCTGGCTCTTCATTCAACCGTCTGAGCCCTGATTTCTGAACTAGCCCCAGCTTCTTTGGGCTTCCCAGAATTACCACCATTGCGACCTACACCCTCAAGGGCAAAAAGTCTGGACCGGGAGATACGGTACTCTACATTGGGAACAGCTGGCAGCTTCCTCCTTGCCCAGTCTTCGGGGGGCACGGAATGGGGACGCCCACACGAGCTGGGGGTCACCCAGAGTCGAAGGAGGGCATATTCACTGTGTGAAAGGTACATGCGAGGAATTCTAGGGATTTTTCTCTCCTGCTTTGCAGGTAGCAAAGTCTGCACAGCTTGGATGTTTGTAAGGGGGTTGAGTCCGTGAAAACTGAGGGAGCCTTCCCAGTCTCACCAAACAATTCACAAGACAGGTTTGGAGTGGGCAGGGACTATGTCCATAATGTGTGAGTTCCTAGCAGCCGCAGGACGGAGTATGAGATTCGAGTTTTGCCCACCTCTCCCGCGGTCCCTGGGTCTGGTCAGGTCATGGACATTCTCTCAGGCAAGCTCGGAGCTCCTGCGTGCCTCCAGTTCAAACCGGTGATGGTCTGAATTGTTGAGGCAGACGATGACCCATGCGGGTTATTGGACCAGTGTGAACATGCCCTGGAGTTCGGGTCGGATCCTGAACAGGGGACGCGTCTTCTCCTAGGGGGCGGAGGCCTTGGGGAACTTCAGCACCATGGGATGGACAGCGCCCTGGAGGTGCAGGCCTAAGCCCAGTAGGGGCTGTGAGCGCCCAACTCCCCCGTCGCGAGCTTTAGGGTGGGAAGCCAGGCGGAGGGACGGTCCGGACGGAGCCGAGCTCCTGGACCCGGGCCTCAAGCCCCAGAGGCTGTGTGGGGCTTGGGGCCAGTGCTCAGAGGATAGGGCCCGAGTTTGAGGTCCCTGCTGAGGGGGAAGGAGACGGGGAGGGAGCCAGAGCCGAGCTAGCCTGGGAAAGCTGGTGTTCCAGAACCGCGGAGCCGACGGCTGAAGGCGAGTCCTGGTCAACCCTCCTTGAGCCTCCATCCGGTTCGCTTGGAATTCCAGTGTAGACGCTGACTCCGGTGTTCTCTGCGACAGATGTCTGGCATTCGCAGGCCCAGGTATGCAGCCTCCGCTACCCGCCCCCGATCAGAAAGAAAGATAAGGGCATCTCTTGAAGGGAAATGGAGATGTGGAAGGGCTGTTCCAGGGGAGGGAGGCAAGGCACTCGGCAGAGCTGACCTGGTGACCGCGAGGAAAGTTACAGACTTCGAGGAACCGTATAAATGACCCTTCATAGGGTTCAGATTACACACGTCACGGGAGCAGAGCCGCCTCCCTGAAGTCGAACCGTCCCCAGCGCCTCCGGGGGCCGGTCGTAGGGCGTCCCTGTCGGACTGCAGCCCCCGGACTGAGTGGACAAAGGCTGAGGGGAGGCGCTTGGGATGGGCGGCAACTTGTGGCTCTGGGAGGGCTAGCGTGCAGGTGGTGCGGGAACCCTGACAGGTGCCCCCCTCCCCATCCCAGGGCCAGGATGAAACCCAGGGCTCCCACTAAACATGACTCCATCTAGACACAATGCCCCATCCCCTGAACTTGCATTTAAGGCACCTGTCACACCCCACTAATTCATCTCTGGCCACATCCACTCCGCAGGCAGTCCCAGGGTTCCACCTCCTCACTGTTTTGGCCTCCTCGAATTTCTGATTCCACCCACCTGGAACACCCTTCCTAGTCAGGCTTGAAGATCCCCTTTCTCCTGAAATGTCCTAGTTCCAACACCTCCAGCCGGGCAGCATGTGCCGGGTCCTCTCCTCTGCCCAGGCTCCCTGGTCTTGTGGCAGATGTCACTCTGCGGGTCTCTCCTCTCTACCTTGGTCTGTCTCTCTCAACCCCAAGGCCCTGAGTTTTCTCAGGTCAGGAACCAGCTTGGCTTCTCCTACAGTAGTACTACACAGTAGGAGCTCCACAAATATTTGCCAGTGAAGGAGGCTTGTCTTGCTTTACTCAGCGTGGGTAGCATGGACTGAGGAAAGGCGGGCTCCTGAGGGCCAGTGGCTCAGGATCGCCCCGGGGAGAGTCTCGGTGAAATGACTGCCCCCCTGATCCAGCCACTGGTCCCAATCTCGGTTTATCCAGTTGTAGGATGTATTGGCAGTGTTATGAAAATGACATGACGGGGGAGAACCTTAGGGTCTCGGGCGTTCTGAATTTATTTTACAGATAGGGCTACAGGCCCAGAGATGGGGCTGTAATTTGTCCCAGGTCACATAGCAAGGTAAGGGAGGGCCAATGTCAGAGGTTTTTTAAAGATGAACAGATGGGGAAAAGCAATTTCCAGCCCCAGAAAGCTGAACTGGGGAAAACCTGGCTGCAGTGTCTGTTACTGCTCAAAAAGCTTCAGCTTTCCAACCCTGGCCTGGCAGGATGGCTCCTGCAAAGAAGGGTGGGGAGAAGAAGGGCTGGTCCGCCATCAACTAGGTGGTGGCCAGAGAATACACTATCAACATTCACAAGCACATCCATGGAGCGGGTTTCAAGAAGTGTGCCCCTCAGGCACTCAAAGAAATCCGGACATTTGCCACGAAGGAGATGGGGACTCCAGATGTACGCATTGACACTAGGCTCAACAAAGCTGTCTGCGCCAAAGGAATAAGGAAGGCCCCATGCCATCTCTGTGTGTGGTTGTCCAGCAAACATAATGAAGATGAAGATTCACCAAACAAGCTCTATGCATTGGTTACCTATGTACCTGTTCCCACTTTCAAAAATCTACAGACAGTTAATGTGGATGAGAACTAACTGTGCTTGTTCAATAAAGTTATAGACACCCGCCCCCCCACCCAAAAAAAAGCTTCAGATGTCCCTGGCCAGGGTGAGACCACTGACATCATCCAGAAACACACAGGCGCTGATCCCGGGTTTGCTGGGCCAGGATAAACGAGGGACTGTAGAGACCGTTTTTGTCCCACTCATACATTTTATAAGACCCAGAGAGAATAGATCACCGGCCCGAAGCCACACCGCGAGGTAGGGAGAGGGCCTGGGATAGTGTTCTTCTCGGATCTGAACTGTTCATGGACAATTTCCTTCCACGCGAAGGAACCTCGACCTCCCAGACACGCATGAGGCAACCACCTAGCAAGGTCCTCCAACTTAACAAGGTCTCTGCCTCGGGCCAGGGACCTGCCACCGATCGAGTGCACGACGCTCTACTTCTAGTCTTGAGTAAAAAGCAGGAGTAATCGATTGGTTTCCCTGCCCGGCGTCGCCGAGCACTGATTGGCTCCGGTTTGGAACTGGGAGCAAGGCGGGGGCGGAGGGGTGGGAGGGGCTTGACGCCGAGCCTGAAGCTTCTGGAGCAGTAGGAGAGCAGTCCTGTGCAACAGGTACTCGGATCCCAAAAGCGCTGTCCCGTCGCCAGGTGCTCAGTGAGTGCAGGAGGCCGGGCAGGGGCCGGGGGTCCCATTCCTCCTCACCGCCATGGGGTCTAAGTCCCATTTAGTCCTTTTAAATCGCCCTCAATCTGGCGCCTCCTTGCCGCGCTCAGAGGCCCTTCCGAGGCTCGCAGACTCTATTGGCTCCTTCGTTAAAACTCACCCGACTTATAACGAATCCTTCAGTCTCGATTTTAAAGTAGTTGTTTTCGAAAGAAGTTATTTGCAAGCGGCCCTCCCGTGCTGAAAGCAGGGCTGGGGATCTAAGTTCGCGAACCCCTCTCTACCCCCCTGGCCTCTGGGGTTCTGCCTTCAAGCACATTCCCGTTCTTTCTTGGTTGCCCGTAATACACAAAACAGTGGTCTTGGAACATTTACTCACCTGGTCACCATTTCCTCAGCTGGGAAGGGAGACAAGTTAGAGTAATAAGATTTGGAATAACAGCGACAACAAAAATCACAACAGCCAAAAGTGTTACTAAATGCAATGCCATTTGAGAGAACAAGCTGTCAACAAAATACACTCAATTCTCTGGAAGGGGTGGGGGGCGGGGAGGGGGAAGGAAGGTGACTCTGGAAAATTCCTAGCTGTACTGATACAAATAATCCAAACCTAGATCCAAGAAGTGCAGGCCCAGCCGGTTTAGGGACAGCCGTTTTCCCAGCTTCCCCTGGGGATTCCTGGGCTTTGCTGCCTGCCCTTTACAGGGGAGTCACAATCACACACAAGCTGCCTGAGGCAGTGCTCTGATGGATGTGACCCCAGCCCAGCTGTGTCCTACCATATGGATAGTGTAATCACTGAGGCTGCCCCAGGGAAGCTGGAAGCAGGCCAGAAGCATCAGGTTCCTCTGAAGGCCCCTCATATTCATGGAGGTGTGGTCCAGGGCCAGCCCCAGAGGCCAGAGGCAGATTATTGCCCCCAGGAGCCTGGTCTGCACTGGGGGCAGTGGCAAGGACCTCACGGAACAGAGGTCCTGGAAGAAGGGATTCTCCTTCACTCCTTCAGGCCTTTGACCTTAAAAAAATTCTCTATACTCCAATAATTTTTGTTTTTGTTTTGCGGTACGCGGGCCTCTCACTGTTGTGGCCTCTCCCGTTGCGGAGCACAGGCTCCGGACGCGCAGGCTCAGCGGCCATGGCTCACGGGCCCAGCCGCTCCGCGGCATGTGGGATCCTCTCGGACCGGGGCACGAACCCGTGTCCCCTGCATCGGCAGGCGGACTCTCAACCACTGCGCCACCAGGGAAGCCCTCCAATAAAAATTTTAAAAAATTCTCTATAACTTTAGATTTTCCAGCCCTCTAAATAGAAACTTGGAAGCAAAACTCTGTTTTAACATTTTCCAGCACCTGACTGCAAACAGCTGGAGTCCTTTAACTGGACTGACTCAGTGTGACTGCACTGGCCTTATACTACCAGTGTCACTTTTTCACTCTTACAACCTTGCAGTGTGGGTGGAATCACCCCATTTTATACATGAGGAATGCAAGGCTCAGAGAGGTTCAGCTGAGAAGCCACTCAGCTAGCAGTGGCAGAGCCAGTATTCTGACTCAGGTCTGTCTGATGTCAAAGTCTCTCCGTTGCCCCCCATCCCTTCCCAGGCCAGACAGTTAGATGCTCACTTTCCGCGTCCAGCCTCTGGTGTGTTTTCAAGTTAACCAGGAACCAGTGGCTAATAATTTCCTCCTGAAACTGAAAAGGTGGAATAATGAAAGTATCATTAGAGCAATCACTGTTGCTGCATTGATGCTGCAGCTTTGCTTAAAAGTTTGAAATGTGGGAGTTCCCTGGCAGTCCAGTGGTTAGGACTCGGCGCTCTCATTGCCGAGGGTATGGGTTCAATCCCTGGTCGGGGAACTAAGATCCCACAAGCCATGTGGCACGGTGAAAGTTTGAAATGTATTTTACTTTTTTATGAGAGCTGTATCATGCTTCTTCATAAAGGTTAAGTTCTACACTCAGCACAAATAAAAAAGTTATTTAAAAAAATCCCTCAAACTGCCCTCAAGCTTGGAGAAATACCTACACTCTGAAGAGGCAGATGGGAGCTGAGACTTGCTGAAGGGCTGAGGGCCCAGCAGAATCATGCCTCCCGCCTCAGGCTCAGTCCTGGAGAGGAAAGGAGTGAACTACCTGCACCTTTTGAAATGCTTTCTTCCTCGTTTATTTTATTTTTAAAAAATTTATTTATTTGTGGCTGCTTTGGTCTTTGTTGCTGCACGCAGGCTTTCTCTAGTTGCGGCGAGCGGGGGCTACTCTTCGTTGTGGTGCGCGGGCTTCTCATTGCGGTGGCTTCTCTTGTTGTGGAGCACGGACTCTAGGTGCGCGGGCTTCAGTAGTTGCAGCACGCAGGCTCAGTAGTTGTGGCTCGCGGGCTCTAGAGCGCAGGCTCAGTAGTTGGCACACAGGCTTGGTTGCTCCACAGTGTGTGTGGGATCTTCCCGGACCAGGGATCGAACCTGTGTCCCCTGCATTGGCAGGCGGATTCTTAACCACTGCGCCACCAGGGAAGTCCGGAATTAGTTCATTCTTAGAAGTAGAATTACTGGGGTCCAAGTTATGAAGATTAAGCTTCTTGGTGCATACTGCCACAGAAGTAATAGGAGAGATTATGCCCAATATATATACACACCCCAGTCAAGTTGACATATAAAATTAGGCATTGCAGGGGTGAATAACTGATACATGCTACAACATGTATGAAACTTGAAAACATTATGCTAATTGAAAGAAGACAGTCACAAAGGACCACATATTGTATGTTTCCATTTATATGAAATGTCCAGAATAGGCAAATCTATATAGATAGAAAGTCTCTGTAGTGGTTGCCTAGGGCAAGGAGGATGGATGGATTTGGAGGTGAGGACTGAGGGGTGTAGGGTTTCTTTCTGGGGCAATGGGAATGTTCTAAATTTACCATGGTGGCGGTTGCACAGCTCTGTGAGTATAATTAAAGGCATTGAATAGTACACTTTAAATGGATGAATTGTATGTTATGTGAATTATATCTCCATAAAGCTGCTAAAAATATAGCAGTCATTCATTTTAGCCAAAAGAGGGGTATGTTTGATATTTTATGGGTGGCAGCACAGTGACCTTATTTTTGTCCGTGCTTAGACAAAATTATGAAGGAGCCTTATTTTGTCTCATTTTATCATGGTCTCAGAATAGCCTTGACTGAGGTTGGTATTCTGTGATTGTTTATGTCTGACAGAAAGAGGAAATGACCTGGCTCTGAGTGTCTGAGGTCTAACTGTGAACGTCCGATCAGTTCTGGATGTCAGGGGCTGCTTTTTCTTTTCCTCAGCAGACACTGGGAACCTCAGCTGGTCCCCCAGGGGCCCACAGGAATGTGAATAAACATACTTGGAAGGTCCACAGAAGCTCTGGTCCCAGCCTCCTGCTGGTGTGAGCCTGGGCTCCCGTGCCTGGGATCTGGGAGGTGGGGACACCAGGCCTGAAGAGAACATGTGCCACCTGATTTTTTGTGCTTGTTATGTTTGTTGCTATTTCAAAATATTTAAAGGCAGAAGTTTCCCCCACTGGCTTTGCCGAGGAGGCCCCCCAACATACTCCAGTGACCATGTCCAGCTCCCTCCCTGCTCTGTTTCCTCCCCCAGGACTCCCTCAGTAGCTCAGGGAGGACTTGTAGGGTCGGAGTGAAGGGGATGGGAGAGGGGCTGCAGCTTTTCCAGGCTCGGCAAGAAGGGGACTTTTCCTGTCTCTGCCTGCTCTCCGTTGCAGAGATCCAGACTGAGAGTTCAGGCTATTGACTAAACTTTATTTGTGTTGGGTTTATCTCAAAAGACACCAAGGGGTATCCAGAGTCCCTGCAGACCCTTGCTGGTATCAGCTGCCCATCAGAGGTTGCAGAGGACAGGATCCAGTAGGGGCTGGGTTCCCAGTGAGAAGAAGGCAGCGGAATGGCATGGAAGGAGCACTAGCTGGGGGCAGAAGCCTAGGGTTTGAATTCCAGCCCTGCTCCCTTCCTGCAGGAGACGGAAGGCCTTATTCCTAAGGAGAGCCACTCTTGTCTGGGCTTTCTCTCCTATTAACTCGAAGAGGTGGTTGAGCTCCATCGTTTAGGGTCCAGTGACCCCTAACCTGTTTCCTCCCCTATAAAATCAGTGATCCCAACAGATAAGCTCACCCCTCTGGCTCCGCGGACCTCCTCTCCAGTCTCACCTCTCAATGTTCCAGCCTCTCACCAGATGCTCTGTACACCCTACCTCTGTGCCTTCTCTCATTCTGGTCCCTGTGCTTGGATTGCCCTTCTTTCCTCCTTTGGTTAAAGTCTGCTCATTTCGAAAGACTGAGGTCAGTCGTCACCTCCTCCAGGAAGCCTTCCCCAATCTCCTGCCTACTGGCTGGGTTAGAAGCCTGATTGATACTCTTCTGCTCAATACCTCTGGGCCTAAGGTTCTTCTGCTTTGGAGTGTGTGTTGTTGGCCTTTCCCTGAGCTGTCAGGACCAGGAATACAGGGCCTCCCTCATTCCCCTGTGTTTCTTCCCCATGTCCAGTATGGGTCCAGGCAGAAATGAATTTAAATCTTACATTATCTGGGAAGGGGGAGGGATAAGTTAGGAACTTGGGGTTAACATATACATGCTATTATATGTAAAATAGATAAAAAAGGCCCTACTATATAGCACAGGGAAATATATTCAATATCTTTTTTTTTTTTTTGGCCAAGCTGCGTGGCTTGCGGGATCTTAGTTCCCTAACCAGGGATTGAACCCAGGCCCTGGCAGTGAATGTGCCGAGTCCTAACCAGTGGACTACCAGGAATTCCCTCAAGATCTTGTATAACCCATAATGGAAAAGAATCTGAAAAAGAATATATATATATTATATATATAACTGAATCACTTTGCTATACACCTGAAACACTATAAATCAACCATACTTCAGTTTTAAAAAATCTTACATTATTTGGTCTGTATATATCCTCCCCATTGTAACCTTCCTCTCACTGCTTCCCATTCCCATTACTGGGTCTTGGTGGTCCAGGAATACCCTGCCCTGTACCTGGGGCCCCAGGGACAACAGGGTGATTGAGCTCTTGTATTGGGGACCACACAGATCGACTATCCCCTACTGACTCAACCCAAGGGCGTTTTTTCTAGAAATGCTGGGTCCCTGCCCATGAGGGACAGGTTTCTGACTTGAGGTTGTGAGTTAACACCTGGGTTTGGCCCAAGGCATAGTGCAGGAGACAGAGCCTGGCACACCTGCGCTGGGGCCCAAGCCTTCAGTGACCTCTCTGTAAAATGGCCTCTGAGCAGGTTAAAAAGCCAGTGCATATAAAGCACTTGGTACCATGCCTGACACGGGCTCAGGGTTACCCCAGAAGTTAACTGGATTACTTGTGGGAAGGGGTTTACTGGGGTAGCCTGCGTGCCTCTCACTGGCATCACTGGCATCTGTTCCCACAGGGGCAGGTGCAGTGTTGAAGACCGGCAGGGGGAGGACAGAGGCTCCTGGGGTGACCACAGGGCCACTGAGTGGCAGCACCACAGTTGGTACGAGAACATATTGTAGAGCCTGATGAAGAGTGGCAAACTGGTCAAAGGGAACCACCTGCTGGGGCCACTCATGACTTAGCACGTTTACTTTCATAAGACCTTCTTTGTCCATGAACCTGGGCTGCCGACATCCATGCCTAACAGCGTCGAGCTTTTGTAGTGTACCAGCCCTGGGCCAGGCACTGGAGGTGGGAGGGTGGGAGCGAGCGATGAACAGTGCATCTTTCACGCTTTCTGGGAGCTCTCAGTCCCCTGGAAGAGACAGTCAAGGAGACAGATGGGGACAGGAGCGTGAGAAGTGCAGTGCTGGGGGTGGTGGGGACAGAGGGGGGTGCCAAGCATGGGAAACAGGAGAGTGCATCTCTTGAGATCTGTGTCAAGCAGTGGAGTGGCCCAGGCCTCCGCTCCTGGACAAAACCTGAACTTCCCCAGAATGCAGAGCACATGGGCTGTGCCGACTGTGATCACCTCCCACGATCCGCTCACCAGACCAGGGCTGGACTTGGCCTGAGGCCCACACAGCTAGTTTCAGTGGCTCTCTGGTGGCTTTAAATTTAATTTATTTGAGGAATTCCCTGACAGTCCAGTGGTTAGGACTCTGCCCTTTCATTGCCAAGGGCACGGGTTCAATCCTTAGTCAGGGAACTAAGATCCCACCAGCCCCGCCTGGCACAGCCAAAAAAAACCAACAACTTTGTTTGTGTCTAAGTAATACAGGCAGGTGATTGAAAAGAAAAAGAGTACTGTGAGGCTTATAACAGCGTCCTCCTCCCACATGTTCCAGAGCAGCTCCCTACTTTGACAGGCAGCTGCTTTCAGATTGTTCTGTGGTTTTTGGAGCATGTATGTCCATATCTTTAAATCATATGCTTCTGTTGTTACTCACCGAGTTTAAAATTTTAGATATCTGTTCACTTCCTACTTTGATGAGGATTTAGCCTTTACTTTCTTTTCCTACAGTCTTGATATTATTGTATCACAATTTCTGATTAAGTTAATTTGCAATGTCTTTATTATTATTATTATTTTGGCTGTGCCGTGCAGCTTGCAGGATCTTAGTTCTCTGACCAGGGATCAAACCTGGGTCCCAGCAGTGAGAGTGCCAAGTCCTAACCACTGGACCACCAGGGAATTCCCTTCATTGTTATGATCATGTAAATGTTGTTCACAGCAGAGCCTCATAATGCAATAGAACTGAATTTCCTATGTTGTAAAATGTTTTGTTTTTTCCTGTAGTTAATAAGTTAACTTATTTTTCACTTGCTTAGTTTCTTTTATAGCTCATGTCATATTTAAGAACTCCTTCCCAAACGCTTTATCACTCCTTTGTTTTCTTCTAGAATTTTATAGTTTACCTTCTTGCGTTTATTATTATTTATTTATTTTTTAATATTTATTTATTTATTTTTGGCTGCGCTGGGTCTTAGTTGCGTCACACCGGATCTTTGTTGCGACGTGCAGGATCTTTTAGTTGCGGCATGCGAGCTCATAGTTGTGGCATGCAGCCTTCTTATTTACGGCATGCGGACTTCTTAGTTGCGGCATGTGGACTCTTAGTTGCGGCATGCAGACTCTTAGTTGCGGGATGCATGGGGGATCTAGTTTCCCAACCAGGGATCGAAGCCGGGACCCCTGCATTGGGAGTGCAGTCTTACCCACTGGACCACCAGGGAAGTCCCCCTCCTTACATTTAGGTCCATGATCCATTTTGAGTTAATTTTTCTATGTAGCATAAGATTGTAGTTTAATTTTTTTTTTTTTGTAGTGCATATGGCAAGTTGTTGAAAAGCTTGTTCTTCCCCCCTATTGAATTGCTTTGGCACATTTGTCAAAAATCAGTTGACTGGGAATTCTCTGGTGGTCCAGTGGTTCGGACTCCATGCTTGCACTGCAGGGGGCATAGGTTCGATCCCTGGTCGAGGAACAAAGATCTGCAAGCCGCACGGTGTGGCCAAAAAAAAAGAAAAAAAAAAAGAAAAAAACTCAGTTGACCATATGGTATAGGCCTATTTCTGGATTCTCTATTCTGTTTCTATACACCTATCATTAATTCATTCCCAACCTGACCACAGGAGCCAGCAAACATCCGCTGATCATGCTGGCAATCGCGGCATGTCGCTCCAGCTCCCTTTCCCCTACAGGCATCCTGGAGACTCTCAGACCTCATGCTGCTGTTTGGACTGGGAGCTGCCTAGTGCTGCTGCCATGTAACTGTCCCCCAAGAGCATCTCTACGCCTTCATCTGGGGATCCCCAGGCCCCTCTCCTATAACAGGTCCTCTTTTTCTGGATCTGGATCCCATGGCTTCCTCTCCTCATTCTTTTTTTTTTTAGATCTTTTGGCCGGACACGGTTATTTCCCGACCAGGGATCGAACCCGTGCCTCCTGCATTGGAACCGCGGAGTCTTAACCACTGGACCACCAGGGAAGTCCCGGCTTCCTCATTGTTAGTTCACTTCTTTCTGCTTGTTGTGGAGCATATTCTCTGGCAGTTTCCTGGTAGAGGCACACGGAAGGTAAATTTTTGAGACCTTGAACATCTAATGATACTTTCTTTCTACCTTCACGTTTGGTTGATATTTGAATGGATAGATAATTCTATGTTGGAGATAATTTTCCCTCCAAAGTTTGAAGTTTTCTTCTGTATTCTTCTAGTGTGCTGTAACAATTCATAGTCCCTAGTGTGTGGCTACTTGTTTTGCAGAAAGTTTTAGGATCTCTTTATCTATAAGTACTGTTAAAATTGTCAGCGCTGTGCCTTGTTGGATATTTCTCATCCACTGTGTGGGTATGTGGTATGAGTCCCTTCAGCCTGTCAACTCATGCTCTTCCATTATGGGGATTAAAAAAATAGTTCTAAAAATTTCCTCCCTACCATTTTCTCTTTCTAGAACTCCTACTAGTATGAAGTTTAATCATAGTTTCTTATCTGTTTTTAAAAAATCCATTCTGTAACTCTCTGGGAAATTTTTCTTAACCTTAGCCTCCGATTCTGCCTGTTTTGAGGGGATGAGAGTATACAGAATTGGGGATGGGGGCAGAAGAGGGGATGGGGACCACCCTGGAGATGTGTATGGGGCGTTGTTACTGCTCTGTACACTGCCCAGTGTGATGTTCCCAACCTCGCCCCCGGTAATCCAGGCTGTGGAATTCTAGTTCACATGGATGCCCAGTCATTCAATTTGGCAGGATCCCTGCCACACTGGCCTTTAGAGAAACTTTCTTGGTGGTCCCCTGCAGTGGCCCCTCTGCTGTCCTCACTCTGCCAGGCTTGCTGGATGTGTTTGGACTCACATTCTTCCCCAACAAGAGCCTGGCCCAGCTGTGGCTCTCCTACTGCAATAAGAAGCTTAGGCAGCACTCTGGCTCACCACCTGAGGGCCCAGCACGTGCGGAAGGTGTCAGCACTTGCACCAGGCCCCCTACGCTTCTCCCAGAGTTTGCCCAGCAGCCCCCTTCCTTCTTTGGATGCTGTCCATGCCCTTGCCATGGCTGTGGGGCCAGCCAAGGTCAGGCATGTTGACCCTCAGGCCACAGGAGCCCTCCTCACGTCCTCCTAGGATTCTGTTGTTGAGAGTCTGGAGTGGTTGTTTGTTACTTACCGTGGTAACCAGGGCTGTTTGGCTTTGAAGGAGGGGACCGCCATTAGCATCGGCTCCTTGACGGATGAAGTGGAGAGCACGTGACAGGAAGGAGGGTGTTGCAATAAGCTGAACATCGGATAGTTGGGGGAATTACCTAGGAGACCAGGGTTAGGACTCGGAGCTTACACTGCTATGGCTTCAGGTTCAATCCCTGATCTGAGAGCTAGATCCAAAAAAAAAAAAAAAAAAGTTGGACTTTCTCTGGGGCTTTGGCGACTGTCCCATGCCTTCTCTGCCCCTGTTTTCCCATCTGCCTAATGGGTTTGCTAATATCCACTTTGCTCTCCTGGGGTCACTGTGATGCCCAGGGCAACGTTAGTTATTAATCCATTGCCATGGGGGCTACAGTATGGGGCCCATGTGTTGGGGGATGGGGTTAGACCTTCTTATTCTGTGGTTGACTGTCCACTGCTGTCCCACACAGGTATGTCCCTTCAAGGGGCTAAGTGGCACTGGCCATCTTCAGGCACTCATCCAGGGTGCACCAGCAGGCACCCTGAATAAGGAGAGGGGTCAAGCAACTTGATTCACCATGCAGCACAATTTTAAGAATCCTCATTCTGGGATGATTCAACAATCCTGAGGCTGCCGCCTGCTCTTCCTCATGGTGTGAACTCAACCCTGCCACCGTGCATTGTCCCCTGGGGCTCTTTGAGCCACATCCAGCCAGAATGCACTATATACCCCGGAGAACCTTAAACTGGAGTTGCCTGGCGGTCATGGGCACTGAACTTGGGTACTTTCACGCATCTGAGGAGACCAGGACATGACATTTACTTTTGCCAAATGCGTGCTGGCCACAGAGTCAGCTCCTCTGGAGCACCCTCTTAAAACTCTCTTGCCTAGACTCGTACTTCTCTCTCCAAGCCTGAACGGAGGCTCGGCTGATGCTAAGGAGGTACGACCGGGTCCTGGGCTGCCACGATAGCTCTGTGGGCTCCAGTGTGGGTTTGGTCCTGGACACCAGTGGCTACTCCTTCTGGCATCTTACCAGCCCTCTTTTCTGGTCTGATTTCTGCCCTGTACCCAGCTTCTTCATGCTGCCCAGTATCACTGCCATCACAATTATGCTCAAGTCACTGGGCAACCGTGTCATTTACTCCTTCGAGGGCAAGATTCTAGACTCCAAGTTGCAGAGCCCTTCATGGGGACACCTGATCTCCCCTGCCTGCCTGGACGTTGGGTTGGGGGGAAGGGTTGTGAACATCCACGGAAGTTGAGGGTCATCCAGAATGGAGGGAGAGGCATCTTCACTACAGGGAATGTGTATGGGAGGAATTCCTGGGATGGTCTCACCCCACCCCCTTCAGGTAGCAGGGCCTGCTGGGTTTGGATGCAAGTGGGAAGAATTGAGCTCCTGGAAGGTAAATGGACCCTCCTCTGGGCCCAGTCTCCCCATATGACTCATAGGATAAGTCAGGAGGGGTCAGTGGAGATGCCCATAGTTCTACTGGTTTCAGGATGGAGCACAGGAATTGACTACTGTCCACTCTCCCTGGGCCTCCTCATGAAAGCTCGGGCCCCTGAGGCGATTCCAGTTTAAGCCCGCTAGGCAGACAAGGCTCCTTGTGGATTATTAGGCCAGTATGGACGAGGCCTGGAGCCTGCCAGGTTGGGAATGATCTCTGTTCTCAGTTGTCAGGGCCCGGGACGCTTCAGCACCGTGGGCTGGACAGCGCCTTCGGAGCAAGCGAGCGGCGCCCTATGCGAATGACTGTCCACTCTGTCAGAACTTCTCACCGAGGGGACACGGCGGAGTTTCTGGGGCGGGCCCCGAGGGGGGAGGGGGAGGGAGGGGACAAGGCATCCTCGACCGCGCGCGGGCCCAGGATTTGACCAAAGAAGGGAAGGCAAAGAGGGTGGCGAATTAAGGCTCTGGAAGGGCGAGCGCACGTGGCACGAGAAACCCTAACAGGTTGGGATCCCCTCTGGGGCTGAGATGAGGTGCAGGGCTCCTGTTAAAGCGCGATTCAGTCTATACGTAACGCCCAGGCTCCTAAGCCTGGCTGCTCTAGGCCGGTCACAACCCGCCTGCAGGGACTAATTTCTGACCAGTCCACTCCCGAAGGCTCCTGGACCCAGAACTTCCTGGGCATGTTCTGCCCGGCTGGGGCCCCTCATCCTGAACTTCACTCCCTTGGTGCAGAGGTCACGGGGCAGGTCACTGGTTTGCTCCCTGCTCAGTCTCCCCACCCCATCCCCACCCCCAGGAAAGGCACCCGGTCGGCTTCTGTCCACGGCCCCAGCGCCCCCTTCGTGCCGGGCAGAAAGTAAAGGCAGCTCCATAATTATTTGTCAGGGGACGAGCCTCGCCTTTCTTTCTTCGGCGAGGATGGCGGGCGCTGGAAAACAAGCCCGAAGTGCAGATTCCTGCGAAACCGTGTAGGCGCCGCTGTGAGGCATGTCACCTGACCTAGCCGGAGTCGCAGAGTCGCGTTAAGCCCGCGCCGGGACTTGTTATGCAAATGACGTAGGCGGGGAGAACCCGGCTCCGCAGGCACGTGTGCTGCCTGTCGCCCCAGCCGCCAGGTCTTACGTACCGCAGGGTGTGCAGTCGGGCTACTGGCCCAGAGAGGGTCTGCGAATCGTTCCAAGCCACACAGCGAGGCAGGGGAAGGGTTCTCCTGGGTAGGACCTGCAGCACTGGGGAAACGTCATTCCAGCTCAGATCTATGCGGGAAAACCGCTGAACAGCAGCTCCGAACTTAGCCTCTCGCTATGGACTTGTGGACCCTCAGTCTGTGTGACCACTTCTCGCCTTTATCAAGGCAACACATACAGCTGTGCTAGATACTCCAGACAAGCTCTCAAGGTCCTGGCAGCATTAAGTGTTGTTTTTTGGGTTTTTTTGTAATTTAAATTTATTTATTTATTTATATTTTTGGCTGCATTGGGTCTTCCTTGCTGCGCGGGGCTTTCTCTAGTTGCCACAAGCGGGGGCTACTCTTCGTTGCCGTGCGCGGGCTTCTCATTGCGATGGCTTCTCTTGGTGCAGAGCAGGGGCTCTAGGCTCGTCGGCTTCAGTAGGTGCGGCGCATGGGCTCTTAGAGCACAGGCTCAGTAGTTGTGGGTTATGGGGCTCGAACCCCTGTCCCCTGCATTGGCAGGCGGATTCTTAACCACTGCGCCACGGGGGAAGTCCCAGCCTTGCGTTTTGGACACTGTTCTGGGGTTTGTTGTGGCTGTGAGGCAGTGGGACTGGTTCCCAGGCCACAGCTGTCCCCTCCAGTCCCCGTCAGCGGAGAATGTGACTGAAGGAGAGCTCACTTGCCAGCTGCCAGGAGAACCAGAGCTGTTTGGACCTAATTGGGAAGACGAAGTGCAGATGTCAGCTGTCTCCAGGTGTTCTCTTGAAGAAGAGCAACCGGGTAGAGGTGGATGGTGCTGTGCTATCAGAAAAGGCCTATGAGCAGCACGGCTCCAGCATGTTTGTATGATAAGAAAGCTCCAGGGGAGACCCCGATACAGGAGCGGCCACTTTTTTAAAGCTATGTTCATTTTTAAACTTCTTACTTTGAAATACTGCTTTGAAATGTACAGAAGAAGGTGGTACAAAGAACTTCAGTGAACCCATCGTTCATTTAATTATCCTTAATATTTTGCCAACTTTTCACGATTCTCTGCTTCCTCTCTCTCTCTCTGTGTCTCTCTCTCGCTCTCTCGCTGTCTTTGTCTCTCTGGCAGACACACACATTTGTTATTATCACTATTGTTTTCGAAGCATTTGTAAATAAGTTGTATATTTCTTACCCATAAGGGGTCTTTGTGAAGGAGCCAGGTCTTTGGGCATTGCTGGGAGCAACAGCCCAGTGGGGAATCAGCCTATGCGAGCTGGAGAGACTTAGGAGGCGGTAGGTAGGGATCTAGGTAGAGTGGTAAGTTCAGTGGAGACACTGAGGGAGCCTGAATCTCATGGTTCTCATCTCTTTAATGAGCCTGTGGGGCAGGTTGTTGCATTCCTCAAAAGGAGGCAGGCAAGGTCCCAGCCTCTGTCAGGGGAAGTGCCCAACCAGGGGAGGAAGCCAATTCTAGTCCCTAAATCGGTGTGCAAGCTCCCATTGCGGGGCTGAAGTTGGGGAGGGGACTGAATTATCCCCCTACCACTTCCTGACCACCATCTACCATATTCAGCTACGTGCCGTCCCTTTAGTGGGAGCAGGATCTTGGTGGGAGAGGACAGGTGGGGCATTGGGAACAGGAAATGGGTCCTGTCGAAACAGAGTGGGACACCCATACAGCCTTACCTGGGGCCCAGTGGGCCCTGTTGAGACAGCTCTGCTCTGTTTTCCTCCTGTCTTGGGCACAGTTTTGTCACTTTCCTTTCACTCTCTCTTCTCCCCTCTCTCCCCCTCTCTCCATAGTGTGCTCTCCTGTTCTGTGTCTCTTGCCCAAAGTCCCCGGGCCCCTGGTTGATCTTGCTGCTGTTTCTCATCTGCTGTGTATCCAGGGAGGCACTGGACAGCTGAAGGTGATCAGAGCTGTCAGGTAAATTCCAAGTCCACGGGAGTGGGCCCCATGAATGCAGGAGGACAGGCAGTGGGACCCACTCGGGCTTCACAGTGCTGGGAGGTCTCATCTACCTTTTACTCCTGCACACGGGGCGGTGAGAGGGCTGGGAGAGGCTGCCCTCCTGGGCACTCACTGGGAGGCTTGGGACTCCAAGTTGGAAGGAGCCACCCTGCTGGCCACCAAGCAGTCTTTGCCCCCTGCCCAGGGAGACCCACAGGAATAGAGGTCACAGGCCAGTCCAGGGTAGCCTCAAGTGAGATTACAAGACTCCTCGGGATGGCCGGATCCCTGAACTCCTCAGAAGACTGGGAGCCACCTCTGGCTTTCCCCTTCCCAAAGGGACAGACGGAAATTAGAGGCAGGAACGGCAGGAGAGGCCGGTGGAGTGTTGAGGGGGCAGAGGCATCCTTGAGGCTGGGGACGGGGATGCAGACAGCAGTGCACTGAGGGGCTCTAGTCTCTTGCCCTTGGGATGGCCCCCAAGTCCCAAGGGTGCCAAGCTGCAGCCTCTCTTCCAGAACATTCTCTAACTAGAGCAGTAGCCACATCTGCCACCCAGATGAAACCACTCCTGCCCCAGTGCACTGTGACACCAGCCGGGAGTTCACCAGTGTCTGTGTGGGAAATGTCTGAGTCACCCGGGAAGCAGAGGAGCATGAGGACAGCTGCGGGCTCAGGCACAGCACTCCTGGGGCACGGGGATGGGGACAGGGGCTCGGGGGTGTGGGGCTGTGGCCCCCGGGGGTGCTGCCTTGCTGCCCACTGGGGCCGCGAGAGGTTAAGGACAAACTCAACCAGGGGCTTTGAAAGTAAATAGAAACAAAGAAGAGATGGGGGAAGAGAGACAGAGAGAAGGAAAGAGAGACAGAGACTGAAGAAGGAATTTCAAAAGGCTCAGGGGAAGGGTAAGCTGTGACAAAGTGAGAGAGTGGCATGGACATATATACACTACCAAACGTAAAATAGCTAGCTAGTGGGAAGCAGCCGCACAGCACAGGGAGATCAGCTCAGTGCTTTGTGACCACCTAGAGGGGTGGGCTAGGGAGGGTGGTAGGGAGGGAGATGCAAGAGGGAAGAGATATGGGAACATGTGTATATGTATAACTGATTCACTTTGTTATAAAGCAGAAACTAACACACCATTGTAAAGCAATTATACTCCAATAAAGATGTAAAAAAAAAAAAAAGGCGCAGGTAAATCGGACTCCCTGACTCCCTTGTGCTCCCTGGGTGAGTGTCCTTAACGGAGACTGAGAGGGGGCTGGGGCCTCAGACAGTCTCAGCTCCCGCTGCCTCTTAAAAGCTTAGGGATTTCTCCCGGCTGTGGGTTGTTCCAGGGTTGTTCTTACAAGTAATTTCTGACTTTTGTGCTTACTTGAGGACCTAACCTTTATGAAGGAGTCTAATATATTCAAACGTTTACAGCAATGCTGGCATCCCTGCAGGAACAGGTTGCTAATAGCTCTAATGACACTTTTGTTTTTCTCCTTTTTCTGTTTGAGGCTGAAATTATTAGCAACTAGCTCTTGGTCAGCTCAGAAACATGCCCGGAGGCTGCAGGTAACTGCTTCCCTCACCAAGTGCGCATGGCGGAGTGGGGAGTGTCTGACTGTCCGGCCTGAGGGGACGAGGAGGGCAGAGGAGGGTGACCAGGCACCAGACAGAGCTGGGTTGGAAGGCCGGCTCTGCCGCTGCTGCATGGGTGGCTCGGGCAAGTCATGAAACGCTTTTGGGCCTCGGGTTCCTCGTGTGTGAGGTGTGGGTGACACCACCCACACTGCAGCTTTCCCTCTGGGAGGTATCTCAGGCCCTGGTGCTCCCAGACCAGGGCTAAGGCTGCATCTCTTTCTTCCTAGCCTCTGTCCATTATAGGACATGTCCACATGGTCACCCACACTGTCCCTGAGCTCAAGGCTTAAGGTGTGGCTGGATTTACTCAAATGAAATCCTGCTTGTAAAACACAGGCCCATTCAACCATGATCCCTCCTAGCCAAAGACTTCTTATGGGGGCATTTAAATTAGAATTTCTGGGACTTCCCCGGTGGCACAGTGGTTAAGAATCCACCTGCCAATGTACGGGACATGGGTTCGAGCCGTGGTCCAGGAGGATCCCACATGCCACGGAGCAACTAAGCCCGTGCTCCACAACTACTAAGACTGCGCTCTAGAGCCAGCATGCCACAACTACTGAGCCCGCGTGCTGCAACTACTGAAGCCCGGGTGCCTAGAGCCCATGCTCTGCAACAAGAGAAGCCACCACAATGAGAAGCCCGTGCACCGCAACCAAGAGTAGCCCCTGCTCGCTGCAACTAGAGAAAGCCCGTGCGCAGCAACGAAGACCCAGTGCAGCCAAAAATAAAAAAATAAAATAAAGCAAAAATTAAAAAATAAATTAGAATTTCCTTGAATGTTTAGATGAATTAGGGGATAATTAGCGTTTTTAGTGCAGAAGATTAGCATTCCATTACTTAGGTTCTCTTTAAAGTTTTTCTCATTGTTGTATAACGTCCTCCACAACGTTTTATGATAGCGTTTTTATGGATTCCCCATGAGCACTTTGGAAGAGAAGGGTATGGCTGCCCAGGCAAAGTCAGAACGAAATGTGGCTGGAACTTTTGGCCGAAGGAGGAGCAGGTAAGGATTTGTAGTAGATGCATCTCTGTGTTCATTGCAGTTTAAGTCAACCAACCCGTGTGTGTTTTCCACAGGCTGTTTTGAAGAATAGTGCCTAGTTTCTACAATTCTCCCGATCAGACAGTTGCTTGGCCACACCGTTAGTGTTTTCATTTTTTTTTCAATATGCATAGGCTGAGAATCTTTAAGTTCTGCTCTTTTTTTGCTTAGCAATTCCTCCTTTAAGTCATTTCTGTCTTCTCACATTTTATCAGATGCAGTCAAGAGGAGCCAAACCAGACCTTCCAACGCTTTGCTTAGAAATTTCAGCTAAACATCCAGTGTCGTCACTTGCAAGATGGGCCTTCCACAGAACCCTGAAACAGGAACATCGTTCAGCCAAGTTCTTTGCCACTTTACACTAAGGATCACCTTTCCTCCAATTTCCAATGCTCTTTAGTTCCTTCTGAGACCTCATCAGAACGGCCTTTACCATCTGTATTTCTACCAACATTCTGTTCACCACCACTTACGTATTCTCTAAGATATAGCTCTCCTCCTCTTCTGAGCCTTCACTCAAATCACCTCTGAAGGTCCCTTCAAGGCCATGTAGGCTTTTTCTAGCATGCATCTCAAAACTCTTCTGGCCTTTACCCATTATGTGGTTCCAAAGCCACTTTCACATTTTTCGGTTTATTACAGCAGTACCTACTTCTTGGTACCAATTTCTGTCTTAGTCCACTTGGGCTATAAAATGGGTGACGTAAACAACAAACATTTTTTCTCACAGGTCTGGAGGCTGGGAAGTCCAAGATCACAGTGCCAGCAGATTTGGTGTCTGGTGAGAGCCCACTTCCTGCTTCACAGACTGTCATCTTCACACTGTGTCTTCACATGGTGGAAGGAGGGCACGAGAACTCTCTGGGGTATCTTTTATAAGGGCACTAGTACCATTCACGAGGGTTCCATCCTCATGACCTTATCACCTCCCAAAGGCCCCACCTCCTAATACTATCACATTGGGGTTTAGGATTTCAATGTATGAATTTTGAGGGGACACAAACGTCCAGTTCATAGCAGCCTCCTCACAGGCACTTGGTATTGCCAGCGTTTGTAATTTTAGTTATTCTAGTAGATGTGTAGTGTTATATTGTGATTTTAATTTCCATCTGGTATCATTTTCCTATTGCCAGAATAACTTTCTTGTGTGGATCTGCTGATGAAGAATTCTCATGGCTTTTATTTGCCTGAAAGTTGTTATTTTGTATTTAGTTTTAAAAGATGGGGAAGGAAACAGGGTCTTACGTCCTTTTCCCTGCTCGCCACTGAGCAGAGTTCCTATGCATTTCTGTGTTGGGACCCAGAGTAGTCCACCACAAAATGTTCCTCAGTGGTGTATTGATTATTTTGAATTAAAGTTGCTTAAGAAATGGCCAATGCAAGAGGGATGCTCTGACCCTCCTTGCTGTCTCCTTGAAAGCAGGGAAAAAAACCTTTCATGTGAAAGATGGACTCCCTACATCTGGAGGTAGAAGGACCCCCTTATTGCCAAAGATAGGGAATTCGGGCCGAGAAGCCTATATAAACAATCCTTGTTACTTCAATTTACTATCCCAAGCCCAAACTCTGTTCTAATTCTTCACTAGTTGGGCACCCAAAATCTGTTTCTTTGTCATGTCAATTCCTCACAAATTTATTGTTTCTTTGTCTAGAAAGTATAAAAGCTGCCTGCTTTGGCCTATTCTTAGGTTTCATTTCTATGGGACCTCCATGCGTATGAGTTAAATTTTGTTTCTTTTCCTCTTGTGTCAATTTTATTATTAGTGCACTAATTACTATTAGTGCACTATTTATTATTAGCGGCAACCACAAGAACTCAAGAAGCACAGAGGGGGAAATTCTCCCTCCCTGACATGCCATGTGGGAGATAGAGGTGAGTTAGGAGGTTTGTGCAAGCCCCACTCCCACTCCATATGGGACCTTTAGAGGTTTCGTGGAGAATCTGGGAAGTCCTGATTCCTTTGATCTCTGTCCTAGGAAATGTACGGTGGGAGATATATATTGATTTGCAAGTGGGAGAGGGTGGGAGAAAAGTGTGGGGTTGTGGGCAGTAGCGTGTATTCATGAAACAATGGTGACCTTTAAGGTCTGTGCTCTCCCATCCGTTCTGCTGTAGACAATGCTATTATTTTTCTTTTGTTGTTTGGAAGTTCTCCTTGGAGTCTAACTGAAGGTCAGACTGTCATTGTCTAGAGTTGGGGAATGAATGTCATTTTCAAGACAAAATAACACGCAGAGAGTTGGAAATGGATGACTTGGAAACCACTCCAGCAGAACCTCAGGCCTCCTTTATTTGATTCGCACCAGCAACCTCACCCCCTTTAACATCTGAACTACTCTCTTAGATACCAGAGAGTAAGTGGAGGGGAGGAGGGGAGAACCGGGCAGTATAGGTCCTCTAAAGATACCATCCTAGACACTTCTCTTGCTGCCGCCAAGAGGGCAGAGGGATAGAGATGTTAGGGCTGCAGAAAGAAGCTGAGATTTAGCTACACCGAGAGCCCAGCCTTATCAACATCTGGCCTCAGATAAGGGCAACATGCAGCCCGCGTGCCCGCCCCATCATGGCATCAGGGAAGGTGCAGGGCAGTGGTGCACCCTAGTTAGTAACCTGAAAACTCCCGAAGTACTATTAACCTTTCACCAGGCCAATGTGGGGTGGCCACCTTCCAGCTGGATATCCACCCCAAGGGTTGCCGAGAAGCGCGGGGCAGTGGGCACCGCGGGAACTGCCCCTGGACAGCCAGGCGCATTTGGAGCCCTCGGCTGGCCTTGCGTGGGCCTTACTTTCATGGAAGAGACACCGCTGCCCATCCGGTCGTCTGCTTCAGCCCCGCACTCTCGACCCTCTCTCCCGCCACTTGGCGATGATCGAGGCGCCGGGCAGGCCTGTATTTACTCTTCCCTGAATGGCGAGACAGTATGGCCTCCCACGCAAGGTCGGTGCGAGCGGTGCTTCAGTCCAGCTCAGGCTACGCCAGGGCCAATCTCGATCTGGAGCGCCCTCTGGCGGTGCTGAGTGCCGGGCCTGGGACTCCACGCGCGTCTCCAGTCTTTGGCGTTGGCGCCGGGCTCGGCCCGCCTGGAATTTGCTGGACAGCGTCTGCCAAGCAGCGGAGCTCTGGAAACCGTTCTGCTTCGATTATTACCTCGCCTCTCTCCAGGTCTGGCCCTGCTCCTCGGCTGACGCTGAGAAGGCGTGAGGCAGCCTTAGACAGCCGCTAGGAGGGCGTGATGGGGGACCAGGGAGAGCCAGACCACATCAGTGTGGACATCTAGTTGCTGGGGCCCAGAGTCATACCCGTCTTTCTTCTCTGAACTAGCCATTGCCCAGAGGTGCTGTACCCGGCGTCCTTCACTTCTTGGTGTTCCCCAACCTCATCACCATCAGCGATGAGCCACCTTCTTTCCTGGATATTGGAGCAGGAGTGGCACGTCTTTCTGGGGAAGCTGGAGGTCACCCAGAGTAGAGGAAGAGGTATTTTTACTGAATGCAATGTGCATGGGATGAATTCCAGGAATTTTCTTTTTGCTGGTGTCACCATCTCTGGACCCAAAGGTAGGAGAGTCAGCATGGTATGGGTGTGGGTGGGCTCACGTTGAGCCCCTGAAGATTGTGGAGACTCTCCATGGCCTCAGCCTCCAAACACAACTCACAGGAAAAGTCTGGGTGGGCAGTGGCGATGTACCTAGTAGGAGAATTTGTGCTGGTGCCAGACAGGGCATGAGGTTCAAATGTGACCTGGACAAGTCACTGACCTCTGGCCTTCCCTGTTAAGCATGGGCTCTCTGGAATACTTCTGGGTCAAACCAGCAGTGGTCACAACTGTTGAGGAATACAAGGAACGCTGCAGATTATTAGGTCAGTGTGGAAACGTTGGATTTTGGCCTGAGTTCTGTTTGGAGGCTGGAGGCAGGGGCAGCTGCATGCTGGGGCAGGTAGGCAACCGGAGGGGCCGGTGCCACTTCAGCACTGAGGACTGGACAGCGCCCTCAGGACAGTCTGGCAAAGCCAAAGGAGTGATGGATAGTCTCTCAAGCCCAACCCCAGCATGGCTCACCGAGGCTGACAGTGAAACCCTTTTAGAGGGGCCTGAGGTCCAGCAACCTGGGCTCCAGGGACTTGGGGCCTGGAGCCCACGCTCATGGGGTAGGGACCAGGGCTCCAGGAGAGTTGCAGACTCTTCCTAGATATCCCATAAATAACCTTTTGTAGCACTTCAGATCACAAACCTTTTTACAGTCTCCTCTCTGATTTAAATAGCTCAGGAAAGTAGGCCTGAACATCCACTCTAATAGTTGTAGGGTAGACAATTGTCCAAGTCACACAGCCAGAGAGGGGTTGGAGCTAAGACTTGAATGACTGCTTTGGTTGTAGCAGATTCATCCCCACAGACTGTGACAGTGGTTCAGGGCTTTTATAATAGTGAGATCCTGAGGGCTGATGGACCAACACAAAGGGGAGGTTCTTGGGGTGAGGGTGACTTATGGCCCTAAGAGGGCACCCCACATGTGTGGGCTGGGAACCCTGGTTAGGCTGGACAATGCTCAGGGCTTTGAGGAGGAGCAGGGCTCCCAATAAAATGTGACTTTGTCTATTCCTAAAGCCTGAGGTGGCATTCAAGGCCCATCACAGTTCACCTTTCTGGACCAGGATCCCCACCTTTGGGCCAGAGGTGACTCATCTGTTCCCTGGCTAATCAATCCCACCCAGGGATTCTCCTTCCTGCCTTCACTCTAAGCCTTAAGGTCCCAGAGACCGTGCCTGCTAATCCCTGGGTGTCCCTAGCCCAGCATCTGGGCAGTGCGGGCTCACAGTTGGAGCGCAATAAACATCTATCAGCGGCCAAGCCTCATCTTCCTTTCCTGTGCGAAAGATGGCTGGGAAGGGCACGTGTGTGTCATGTGATTTAACGGCCAGTGTGTGGACTTCTCATTTGCTAAAAAAAGCAAATGAGGGGTTTCCCTGGTGGCGCAGTGGTTGAGAGTACGCCTGCCGATGCAGGGGACACAGGTTCGTGCCCCGGTCCGGGAAGATCCCACATGCCGCGGAGTGGCTGGGCCCGTGAGCCATGGCCGCTGAGCCTGCGCGTCCGGAGGCTGTGCTCCGCAAAGGGGGAAGCAAATGAGATGTGCGGGGAGAACCCAATGCCGGTGCAAGACTGAGAAAGTCCAAGCCAGAAGGTAAAGGACATTTAATCCCACGTATTCTTTTTACATACAGGACAACAGAGCTGGAGAGACTTGCTGCAAGTCACAGGGCCGCATAGGGACAGGGACAGGACTACATAACAAGTTCTTTGAGGCCGTGACCTAATCAGAGAGAACCTCTGGTGGGGGTACTGGTTGCGCATCGAGTGCATCGACTTTCTACTTCTCAGGCCTGAAACAATGAGCTGGATCAATCCATTGCTTTTGACTGCCAATAAGTGCTGCGCGCTGATTGGTCCTGGTTAAGGAAACGGAAGAAAAGGTGTGCACGTGGGACCTGCGGCGAGAGGCCTGGGCGCCGGGACGGAGCGCGTCCTGTGAGAGACCATGGCGTCACTGAATTGCAGCACCGCTGTCTGCGTTATCTGTTTGGAGAAACCCAAATACCGTTGCCCCGCCTGCCGCGTGCCCTAGTGAGTGCCGGGGGTTGTGGGCTGCGGACGGGTGGCGGGGTGGCGAGAGGGTCCGCGCGGCCTTCGGGGCTGACGCGGCCTGTGGCTTTGTTTTTACAGCTGCTCGTTGACCTGCTTCCGGGAGCACAAAGGTAAGGTCCCCTCCTCGTGCACGGCAGCCCCCACGTCCCGTCGTTGTCCCCTGCTCCCTCCCGTCCTTGCAACGCCTGATATTGTGGGAGCTCCTCCTCCTGGGCGGGGTGGGAGGGCGGATACTTCTACCTGCGAATGTCTCTCCACATTTTGCACAATCAAAACCTTTTTTTCTGGGGCTTCCCTGGTGGCGCAGTGGTTGAGAGTCCGCCTGCCGATGCAGGGGACACGGGTTAGTGCCCTGGTCTGGGAGGATCCAACATGCCGCGGAGCGGCTGGGCCCGTGAGCCATGGCCGCTGAGCCTGCGCGTCCGGAGCCTGTGCTCCGCAGCGGGAGAGGCCACAACAGTGAGAGGCCCGCGTGCCGCAAAACAAACAAACAAAAAAACACATTTCTTCTGCCCTGCCTTTTCTTCTACGTACCATTCTCTCTCTGTCTGTCTCTCTTTCTCTCTCTCGTTTTTTTTTTTTTTTTGGCATGTGCTGCGTGGCATGTGGGATCCTAGTTCCCTGACCAGGGATGGAATCCCTACCCATTGCATTGGAAGCGCAAAGTCTTAACCACTGAACCGCCAGGGAAGTCCCCTATCCTCTTTTTCTTTAAAAATAGTCGACCAGTTTTGCCGTAGAAGTCTCCCCTAGCTGTTCCTTCCTCTTAGTGTTCTGACGCAGCTCCGCATCATTTGCTGCGCTGGCTGAGGTTAACGACGTTTTCTTCCTTTCTTTCTTTCTTTTTTTCGTTTTCTTTCTTTTACATAATATCTTGATAGAAACGTGGAGCTAGTTCAATTTACAATAAGGAGCAAGGTCTTTGTCAAGCCTGCATTTTTTAAGTATCTTCAATCCGCGCCTCTTAGTCCTTAGGGACTCTTTCCCACGACCTCTCTCTCAGTGATTGTTCGGTTAAAGTTCCTCATTGGTGGTTTGCCTGTAGTTTCATCCCCTCCAGTCTCTGATTTACAGCTGTGTGTTTCAAGCACCACTCTCTCCACTCCCCGCCCCGCTTTTTTTCCTTAACTCTAATGTCTCTGGTGCATTTTCAAAAGAAACCTGTCAGCTCAAGATAGAAAAGAAGTAGAAATGCTTTGCTGAAACAGGGTTGGGGAGCTGGGTGTGGAACGCTTCCCTCTAGTCCTGCAGCCCTGTAAGGCCTCTCCTCCAGGGCAATCTGGAGCTCTTAACTGTGAGACCTGGCAGCTGCTTGGGTAGTTTTTCTGAAATGCAGATTTGAGCAATTCACTCCCTTGGTGAACACTCCAGTCTCTCTGGCAGTAGTGTTTTGGTTTTTTTTTAAGTGAAGTATAGTTGATTTACAGTATTTCAGGTGTACAGCAAAGTGATTCAGTGATATATATATATATTTCTTTTTCAGTTTTTTTCCATTATGAGTTATTACAAGATAATGAATATAGTTCCTTATGATATACAGTAGGTCTATATTGGTTTTTTATATATGTGTTTCTGTTAATCCCAAATTCCTAATTTATTCCTCCCCCACCCCTTCCCCTTTGGTAACCATAAATTTGTTTTCTATGTCAGTCTGTTTCTGTTTTGTAAATAAATTCACTTGTATCATTTTTTTTAGATTCCACATATAAGAGGTATCATGATATTTGTCTTTCTCAGACCTACTTCACTCAGTACGATAATCTCTCGGTCCATCCATGTTGCTGCAGATGGCATTATTTCATTCTTTTTTTATTGGCTGAGTAGTATTCCATTGTGTATATATACCTCATATTCGTTATCCATTCATCCGTCTGTGGACATTTAGGTTGCTTCCATGTCTTGGCTATTGTAAATAGTGCTGCTATGAACATTGGGGTGTATGTCTCTTTTTGAATTAAGAGTTTTCTCTGGATATATGTCCAGGAATGGGATTGCTGGATCATATGGCAACTCTATTTTTAGTTTTTTAAGGAACTTCCATGCTGTTCTCCGCAGTGGCTGTGCCAGTTTGCATTCCCACCAACAATGGCAGGAGGCTCCCTTTTCTCCACACCATCTCCAGCGTTTATTATTTGTAGACTTTTTTTTTTTTGGCTTACTGAATTATTTATTACAAGGCAAACACCACCCAGATGAAGAAAATAGAACTTTGCCATCCACTCTGGGAACCCCTCCACATGACCTGTCCCGATCCAGTGCCCTCGCTTCCTATAAATAACCACTCTTCTGGGACTTCCCTGGCGGTCCAGTAGTTAAGACTTCGCCTTCCAATGCAGGGGGTGCACGTTCAATCCCTGTTCGGGGAGCTAAGATTCCACATGCCTCGGGGCCAAAAAACCAAAACATAAAACAGAAGCAATATTGTAACATATTCAATAAAGACTTTAAAAAACGGTTCACATCAAAAAAATAAAATCTTTAAAAAAAAAAAAAAAGTAACCACTGTCCTGACTTTTATAGTAATCACTTCTTTGCTTTTTCAGTTTTATTATGTAAATACGTGTCCTGAAAGCGTATCATTTAGTCTTGCCCATTAAAAAAAGGTGATATTTCTTTCTTTTTTTTGTTGTTTTTGGGCCATGCTGCTCAGCTTGCAGGATCTCAGTTCCCCGACCAGGGATTGGGATTGAACCCTGGCCTAGCAGTGAAAGCGCCGAGTCTGAACCACTGGACCACCAGGGAATTCGCCAAAAATGTGATATTTCTTTTTTAAAAAAAATTTATTTATTTTATTTATTTATTTTTGGCTGCATTGGGTCTTCGTTGCTGCGCGTGGGCTCCCTCTAGCTGCGGTGCGTGGGCTTCTCATTGCAGTGGCTTTTCTTGTTGGGGAGAACGGGGTCTAGGCGCCCGGGCTTCGGTAGTTGCAGCACACAGCCTCAGTAGTTGTGGCACGCTGGCTCTAGAGCGCAGCCTTAGTAGTTGTGGAACACAGGCTTAGTTGCTGTGTGGCATGTGGGATCCTTCTGGACCAGGGCTCAAACCCATGTCCTGTACATTGGCAGGCAGATTCTTAACCACTGCGCCACCAGGGAAGCCCCTGATATTTCTTTTAAGTCTCTTTTAATCTGTAAATTCCTCCTCCATCCTTTTTTTTTTGTTTTTTGTTTTTCTTCACAATTTCTCTGTTGAAGAATTCAAGCCACTTGTACAGTTACCCACAGTCTGGGTTTTGCTGATTGCAAGCTCATGGTACACTTAGGCATACTCCTCAATCCTCTGTTTCTTACAAATTGACAGATCAGAGACTGGATCAGAGCTCAGGGTCAGTCTCTCTGGCAAAACTACAGGTGGTCTTAGGCATGACTATAGAAGGTGCATAATGTCTGGTGGTCTTTATGTTTTTTTTTATTGAAGTATAGTTGATTTACAACGTGTTAACTTCTGTACAGCAAAGTGATTCAGTTATACACATATATATATATGTATATATAAAATTCTTTTTTCTTTATATTCTTTTCCATTATGGTTTATCACAGGCTATTGAATATAGTTCCCTGTGCTGTACAGTCGGGCCTTGTTGTTTATCCGTTCTATATATAATAGCTTACGTCTGCTAACCCCAATCTCCCACTCCATCCCTCCCCCAACCCCATCCTCCTTGGCAACCACAAGTCTGATCTCTATGTCTGTGAGTCCGCTTCTGTTTTGCAGATAGGTTCATTTGTGCCATATTTTAGATTCCACATATAAGTGGTATCGTATGGTATTTGTCTTTCTGACTTACTTAGTATGGTAATCTCTGGTTGCATTCATGTTGCTGCAAATGGAATAATTTCATTCTTTTTAATGGCTGAGTAGTATTCCATTGTATATATATACCATATCTTCTTTATCCGTCTTGTCGATGGACATTTAGGTTGTTTCCATGTCTTGGCTATTGTGAATAGTGCTGCTGTGAACATAGGGGTGTGTGTATCTTTCTGAATTATAGTTTTGTCTGGATATATGCCCAGGAGTGGGATTGCTGGATCATATGGTAGTTCTATTTTTAGTTTTCTGAGGAACCTCCGTAGTGTTTTCCATAGTGACCGCACCAACTTACACTCCTACCAACAGTGTAGAAGGATTCCCTTTTCTCCACACCCTCTGCAGCATGTTATTTGTAGACTTTTTGATGATAGCCATTCTGACCAGTGAGAGGTGGTACTTTGTTGTGGTTTTGGTTTGCATTTCTCTAATAATTATCAATGTTGAGCATCTTCTCATGTGATGTTGGCCATCTATATGTCCTCTTTGGAGGACTGTCTATTTAGGTCTTCTGGCGGTGGTTCTTAACCTGGGTATTGCTCTCCCTAGAGACACGTGGTCACAGTGTTTTTGTTCTCACAGTAGCGGAGGCGATGGTGGTACTTCTGGTTATTCGTGTTGACTCAAAAACCGCCTGGGGTGTGTGAAGTTATCCCACACCATTAAAGATCTTTCCAACCTGAGTACAGTAGCGCCCTCTCTGAGAGACACTGGTCTGGGGAAGACAGACAGACCTGTGTGTGGCATTCTTTTGCTCGGCTTCCTCCTCTTGTGCCCCGGCCACATGCCAGGCCTGCCCCACCCATCAGCTACCAGTTGCTCACCCCCATCTCCCTGCATCTGCCTACTCTTTCAAGGGTCCGGTCCAGCCATGGACCTTTCCCTCTGCCCCACATGCTCTTTCCACCTGGCAGCACCTTCCCCTCTCATTTCCCCGCCCTCTCAGGTGACTCGGATCAGACTCTCCTTATCTTGTCCATATCTCTGTCATCTGTGTGACTAAACCCCTCCGAGGGCCTGATGGCTTTCATCTGTGTGTCCCCAGTGGCATGTGGTACATGCAAATTTGGTATCAGAAACTGCTGAGAACACAGTTTGATGCTGATTGAAGTCAGTGTGCTACTGAATCGTGGTGAAAGCCCTGGGCGATTCGGCCAGGCAGGGAGGTTGGAGACAGGCCCTAGGGGTGCACGAGGCCTGCTTCCTCAGCCCTTCTGCGGGGCTCAGGCTTTTACTGGCCCTTCACTGGATCTCTCACTTCCTCTCCTTCATCCCCACCCCCACCTATGTCCCTTACCCCATACATATGCTTCCCCCTAGAGGCTGGCTTGGTGGTGGCGCGTGCAGCCTTGTCACTCAAGTGGAGGCGATGTGCACCTGAGATTTGTGTCTGTTTCAGAGCAGTGCAACCCTGAAACTCGTCCTGTCAAGAAAGAAATAAGATCGCATCTTACTGCAAAAACTAAAAAGCCTGTGGAAAACACAGGTGGGTTGGTTGACTCCAAACAAACAAACCTAGAGAAGGGTTTCAAATAGAATATGTTGAAAGGAGAGAGGAGAGGAGACTGGGCTGGGGCCAGGAGTCAAGTTCATTAGGGAGCAGCAGCTTCCTCAGCCCTGACAACTGGGGCTGGGGGCACACGTCACCACGGATGATGTTACAGAGCAGCCTGACGGTTCAAGAGAAGAAAGATGGGGGCAGGAGGCAGAGGGGGAGAAAGGCCATCACCATGGTTTGGGGGTGAGTGGTGGACACTGCTGGCGGGAGCCTCCTCCAGTCACGGCTTCGGGTCCCCCTCCCTGGGCCTGGCTGGGGCTGTAGGTTCACCTGAGCTGGGCCTAGGTGGGGTGCTGCCTTTGGTCTCGCTGCTGCTGGGGCCCTCACAGCTCACAGCGGGAGTGGGCTGTCATCCTCTTCATCCATCTAGCCTTTCTTTAATGCCTCCTGCGGGCGAAGCACCACGCCAGGCTCTGGAAGCAGCCCCTCCCAGCGCCACCAAAGAGGCATTGAACATTCACAGCCAGGGGATGGCCCATTTCTGCCCTTTGATAAACTGTTGTTGGGTTCAGAAATTTCTGCCCATGCTGAAAACACAGGGAAATCATGTCAGTGGGTTTTTACAGAGCATATAATTTTTTGGCCATGACAGGGCTGGAGCCGCCATGGTGAGGGGAGATGGGGTGGCAAGAACTGGAAAATAAGGCCCTAAAGCCCACAGACCACAGGGAAACACATAGAGTAAGCGTGTGAACACTCGGATGCATTTGTTACTCACCAGTTCTTTGCTTTCCTAAAAGGAGTGTTGGTTTAGTCACAAATTCCAGAGAAGAGGTTACTTTTCTCTGTACCCACTTGCATATCTCTGTTCCTGTTGCGTGTGTGCACATATATTTTTAATCTATTGGAGGAGTTATTAAAACCTGGCACCTAGGTTTCCTTTTCAGTCATAAGCAGTTGATTGTGTTATATTCCTCAGATGATGATGACGACTCTGTAGCTGATTTTCTCAATAGTGACGAGGAAGAGGACAGAGTTTCTTTGCAGAATTTAAAGAATTTAGGTAAGTCTGTGCTGTGCTTGTTTACTTCTTCGTTAACCATTGAGATACACTGGATTGTACAGAATGTGATTTTTTAAAATAAATTATTTTTGGTTGCATTGGGTCTTCGTTGCTGCGCGCAGACTTTCTCTGGTTGTGGCGAGCGCGGGCTTCTCTTCGTTGTGATGCGCGGGCTTCTCATTGTGTTGGCTTCTCTTGTTGCTGAGCATGGGCTCTAGGCGCGCGGGCTTCAGCAGTTGTGGCATGCAGGCTCAGTAGTTGTGGCTCATGGGCTCTAGAGCGCAGGCTCAGTAGTTGTGGTGCACGGGCTTAGTTGCTCTGCGGCATGTGGGATCTTCCCGGACCAGGGCTCGAACCTGTGTCCCCTGCATTGGCAGGCGATTCTCAACCACTGCGCCACCAGGGAAGCCCAATTCTGCTCCTCTTTCAAGGCTTGGTTCAAATTTCCTTTCCTCAGCTAAACTTTTCTCGACCTTTGGTCTTACTCTCAGAATTAGGTACTTTTTCAGCTTCCCATGGTGCGCTGTAATATACCACCCCCCACGTTTTGTGGTAGTTTGTCTCTCACACCAGTCAGGGGCCTCCGTTTATTCCTGATCCCAGTGCTCGCTTTACAGTCCAGTCATTCATGCAGACTGGGTCATCCCAGGATTTGATTTTTCAGAGGGACGCGGTGTTAATAATGCCCAGCATTTTTGTAGGACTGCATTTCTATTATGTGTATAATTAACTGGCCAGTGTAATTCCTAAAAGTGGTGTTATTTTCATTTTTCCCATTTCACAGAGGTGGTGCTTTGTACCCAGTCCCATGGGAGTGATTAGTTAGACTGAGGTAGGAGCTGAGCTGGGTATATGTGTGGATGATTTTGTAAACTGTAAAGCACCGTACACGTTAGTGTCAGTTCACTGCTACTCATCCTGCTTTATGCTGGATCAAGCACACACTTAAACATCATTCAGAGATTTGGTGTAACTGTCCTTGTCGCTGGGAACCTTCATGCTTATAGAGAGAAAACATGCCCACATGCTGCTATTCTTTGTATCTGTGCTGGTAAAATAATGCCATTCAGCTAAGAAAAAATTAAGTTAAAATATTTACAGAGATATAAAGAATAAGAATCTGATAGCGTTTAACTTGGAAATTTATCTGATACGCTGATCTCACCTTATGTGAAGTGCTGGGTTAATTTGTGGGTTTAAAGGGTAAGGGGATGCCACATCCTTGGTATTTATTACATTTGAAACATTTGGCTTTCAGCTATCTCTGCCTATTCCCACTTGAACTCAGCTTGGTTCTCTTTCCCTGTTCATTTTTAAGGGGAGTCTGCAGCGCTGAGAAGCTTACTGCTCAGTCCACACCTTAGACAGTTGATGGTCAACCTCGATCAGGCAGACGACAAGGCAAAGCTCATGCGAGCCTGCATGCAGGAGCCTTTGTTTTTGGAGTTTGCTGACTGCTGTTTAAGGATCGTGGAACCGTCCCCGAACGAGGATTCTTAAGGTGGATTATTGTGCTGCCTGCTCCTCCCAGGAGGCCAGCTCGCGTGGGGCCCTAGCAGGGGCGGTGCTTTCCGGACATTGAGCGGCTGACCTCAGGTAGGTCCTGCACATCCTTATGTCCATTGCTGCAGGCTGGGGTGCACGCGGATGGAGGTACTCCAGGTGGCAAACCCTTTATGGAGGGAGAACTTGACATTCAGATGGTTGTTTTTAAATGTTTTATTTTCGGTACAATTAAGACATAAATGATACGGTTTTCACACTCATTTAAAACTTGATCAGTGTTTCAAAATTAAAGTGTGGTGGTTCTGTGGTGCATTGCATTGCTTGTCATTCTTGATTCATAATCTAGTTGCTTGAAATTACATTAAACAACAAATATTTAAGTAGTAAGCTTTGTTCCTTTTAAAGGAACTAAAAGGCAAAATTTCAGCCAAAATTTTAGAGCTCATTTCAAGCTGACTTTGCCTGTGGGGTTGGAGGAGGGGGTGCCTGCTGTCCAGCACCACCGAGTGGTTCTTAATCCAGGTTTGGTAGCTACCAGTCCTGACACCTGGCAGGGCTGGAGGCGTAGATCGGCGCCACGGCCGCTGGTGCAGCTGCCGCCCCGGCCTGGCCTGCAGGCTGGAGCCGCGGCTCCCGACGTGTGCTCCGAGTCGCTGTGGGAGTTGTTTGGCAGCTGTGTGTTGATTAGATGTCTTTGGCAAGGCAGCTGGCAGGAAAAGGCCGTGGAGAAACAAAGGCACCAGGGAGGGCCCAGCCAGGTGAGGATGGAATGTGAGGAGAGATCACACGTGGCCCAGCCTGTGTCTTTCCAGCAGGATCTGATTAAAGCCAGTAACACTGTTGGGCGAAGGTTCAGGGCAGATGTCAGCATAGCGCAGTGGAGACTTCCTGCAGTGAAACTTTATCGAACCCTGGGGAAAGAGATGCAGCTTAACCCCAGCTCCCAGGAGTGCCAGGGCTAAAGGTACCTGACAGAGTGAACGCTAGAAATGCAGGGAGGCAGGGACATGTAAGTAAGTACCCAAGTGAGAGTCACAGCAGTAGCACGATTGAGTTAGTCAATGTTGTTGTCTTCTCCTTATTCTAAAACAATGGCAAAGTCCAAAACAGTATTAAAATATAAAATTCCACATCCATTCAATGTGAGACAGATGAGGAAACACTAGGAGGGAGCTCCCCCATACGAGGAGTATGGCCTGTTACATTCTTACACCTGCTTAAAGATGGAAGATCAAAGAACTGCACTTCTGTTTACACTCTGGCTGGCCTGTGTGTTGTCATGGAGATTTTATCTAGATTAGGAAATTCAGTGTTTCCTTCTTTCTGCCTTGTCAGTGTCACCTAATCCTTGTAAAAGGTTGCTATTAGCCCTTTTCTGTGCTGGCTGGCTCTTTCCCTGGCTGCTCTTAATATAAATTCTTGGCCCTCTGACTCAAGTGCTTGTCATTTCCTCGGCTGGAATAGGATAAACCAAAGACTACAACTTGGGGAGAACAAGGTGCCGTCATCACAACCACAATTTCTTGGAAGTTGGGCTAATTTAAAGGCGATTCAGAGGAGACGCTAGATCATTTAGAGGCAGCTTTTAAAAAGTGAAAGGGCTCTGGAAAACTCCTCCTCGTAACAATGCGAGGGACGTGCAGGCTTCTGGTTTCCCCAGCAGGGTCAGGAGGCTCTTCTCGCAGCCTCGGTCCTGCTCCTGCTGTGACCCCCCCGGGCTCTGCCCCCTGCCCTCCACAGTGGGGCGTGAGGGATCTGGAGCTGTCCTGGCAGGACGGCCAGCCCGTCACACGGCTCACCTGAGGCAGCGCTCGGATGGACGTGACTCCAGCTTGTTCTTGTGCTGTCTGGACAGTGTAGCTGCTGGGGCTGCCCACGGGGAGCGGGAGGCAGGCGAAGACCACCAGCTTCCTCCGGAAGCCACGAGCACCCACGGCGGCGTTGGCCAGGACCAGTCCCAGGGGCCAGAAGCGGGTTACTGCCCCCAGGAGCCTGGTCTGTGCCTGGGGCAGTGGCGAGGAGCTCGGGGAACAGGTGACTTGAGACGAGCGTTGTTCTTCCACACCATCCAGTTCTTTAGAAGCCAGGAAGGCCATTCTAATCTTAAAAAGAGAACACCACTTTATAGCTTTCTCTATGCAAAACAGAATCCAAAAGTCTCTTTAATAATTCAGCTTAACAAGGTGAACTGAAGGGCACCTGGTTTGATGTGGCACAACTTTATGGCCAAGGCAGCTGTGCTGAGGCCTTACATATGCTGCTTTAAAAAAAATAACAGCCTTCGGGGTGTGCTCAGAGCAGGGAGTCTGAAGAAATGGCTCGTCTGTTTACAACACACCCGACAGGAATCAGGGTTCATTGTGACAAGGGGCACAAAACTTGTGGCCTTCCTATGAACAGATACCCAACACATATCCCCCCTTCACCTGCAACGTGGCTGCTGGGCAGGACCAGTGGGACAGGCCTCAGTACTGGAAGGAAAGCTACAGTATTCAGTGGGGGAGTTTGCCACCTGGAGCCTGTCCGGTCCACGTGTGGCTGGGCCATGAGTGGTGTTATAGGCATAAAGACTTTGAACCCCTCTCTTCAAGGAAAAAAGAAAAATAGATTCCGTGTATATGCCATTCTGGAAAAGGCAAAACAATGGAGACAATAAAAAGATCAGTGGTTGCCAGGAGTCTGCGGGGGAGGGAAGATGAATTCATAGAATACAGAAGTTTTTATGAGCAGTGAAAATACTGTGTATGACACTATAATGATTTTATGTCATCATACTCTCGTCCAAACCCACCATAGAACGTGCAACACTATTCACTTCATAAAGCGAACCCTAAGATGAACTAGGGACTTTGGTGATTATGATGTCAGTGCAGTTCAGCCTTAGTTAAAAAAAAAGTCTTAAATAGAATTAACACTCAGGGTAGACTTTTTGGCAAAACCTTTGTTTCACTTTTATATATGTATACACATTATATATGTGTCTGTTGGACTGTAATGTAAAATGTGCTTTTTAGAATAAAAAAGTTTGCAGGTTACTGTAGTTATACTGGCAAATAAAAGCACAAATTAAAAATAATAGCCTTATTGAGATCTAATTGAAATACCATAAGATTCATGCTTTTAAAGCGTACAGTTCCATGTTTTTTAGCATATTCCCAAAGTTGTTTGTGCCACTCTACCATGTCATAACCGTCCTGCAGTGTAGGCGGTGTGTCCACTTCATTCATGAGGACACAAGGCCGCCCGCTTTGCAGTGGCGGGGCCAGCACTCCAGCCTGGGTCCATCATTGCCCACCCTGACTTCTCGGGTCAGTACTCACTCTCCACTCCTGCCACGCGCGTTTGATGACCGTGGCAGCTGCGTGCAGCCTCTGGATGTGCTTCCGAGTCAACCAGGAACGAACAGCTGAGGGGTTTGTCCAGAAACAGGAAAGAAGAGTAAATGTTCGTCAGAGCTCTCGGTAACCAGGCTGCAGCAACACCAGAGCAGCTGTAAACGTTTGAATGAATGGCCACCTGTGCCACCGCATGAGGTGAGGGACTGCGTCAACACGTGAAGCAGACCTGGCTCTGCAAACCGCAGCTCAGGCTGCCCAGACTTGGACATAGATACCTACACATCAAACGGGCAGCTGCCACGGGGTCCCCTCCCACCTCGGGCTCCGTCTGAGGTAATGCCCAGGGAAGAAGAGGGGTCTGAATTGTCTGCATCTTTCACCTGTATTTTTGGAAACCCTTAATTGAATTTGCTTGTGTGCGTTATGAATCCACAAACAATGCCAGCATACACCCATGCACTGGTGAAGGTAATAACTACTGGATGGGGAGCTGATCATGGGGCAATTTTCATTTTCTTCTTTTGAAACTTCAGCATTTTCTGATTCTTTTTGGTACAATCATATTCAGAAAATGGGCTATTCGACTAAATACTAACACATTTGGATTCTGAAAAACTATAAAGTTTAAAGACGCATAAAAGTCACCTATTAGTTCTACAGTATTTCCTTATTTTTTTTCAGGCCTGTACACACAAACGCACCTTATGAAGGTGGCATCACCTTGATGTGTAGTTCAGCATTCAGATTTGAACATCATGTTGGAAATGTTTTCCCGGTAAATTAAAAATATTCTTCAAAAACACTTCTTAGCTAGATAAGGATCGTCCATAATGTAGCCATGACTCCACCACTGTCAGATATTTGGATTGTTTCTAGTATTTTTGAGGCTGCTGTGTCATGGTTCATACATTGCTTCCTTAATCAGATCTTCTCAGTTTTTACCTTCTCCTTAATTAAACTCAACACGCCCGGGAGCCCAGGTAATGATAAGAGTTGTCATAAAGGGAAAAAAAGGTGGCATAAACAGCTATCTAGGACTGGGAAAGGGGAATTAAAGGCAACTTGTGAGCCTCTCCTACCTACAAAGCACCCTTAGTTGTGGTGTGGCCTGGTATGCACTGAACTGGAGATGCTCTGGGTGAACTGGACAGGGAACTCGAATCCCAGCGCACCACAGAGACATGCAGTTAACCTCTTGGGGCTGGGACACATGGGGACTCTAGCAGCAGCATTTCGAAAGAAACAGGTATCACGTGGGCTGTGTGCAGCTGCAGACAGTGGCCGCACCTGGGCCCACATGCTGGCCAGGAGTGATGACTGCCAGCCCAGGGCCCCACCTCTCCTACCTGCCTGGATGAGCACGGCGGCCCGCCTCTGCCTCTCCTGCTTGCGGCCCCAGTGTCGCCTCCAGCCACCCTGGATGCTGCGGGCACACTGCTCCAGCACCTGGGCACGCCCACGTTCCAGAAGCTCCAGCTGGGAGAAAGGGCATCCGCTGACGTCCTCAGCCTCTCCTCCCCCTGCCCTCAGGAGGGCCCAGACCCTGTCCTGCTAAGGACAGCATGTGGCTGGCCACTCCTCATCCCAAGCCAGCTTACCGTGGAGTCAGTCATGAACACCTTGGTCCTGCCACAGTGCACTGGGGCCGGCATGGCCTCAGCTGGTGCCTGAGCCAGGGCTGGCAGGGTGTGGAGGATGTCCTGGAGGAGGGCTTGCAGCGTGGCCTGCTCGGAGTGTGGAGACCATTCTGGGGGACGGAGACAGAGGTCCCATAAGTGCTTCATTGTCTACACACTTCTGTGGCCTTAAGAAACTGGTCTGGTCTCCCTAACATTCCACAGGATTCTTTCCTGCTGTTCTTGCCTCTAACCATTTCTACCTCCTGCCTTTCGGGAGGAGGCCAGAGGTGGCCTCCCACTGTCCCTCAGGTCCCTGGCTGTTCTGAGGAATCTCCAAATCCCACTTGAGGCTGTGCCCTGGACTGGCCTGCAGCCTCCATTCCTGTGGGTCCCTTTGGGCAGGGTGGCAGAGGGCACCGGGTGCCTTGACTCCCACGTGGACTCCCAGGCTGCTTAGCCAGCATCTGTTTCTACGGCCCCAAACATGCTGAGGGCCAAACAGGGCAGCTGGGCCACTCCCTCTGCCCCTGAGTCCTCCCGCCACTGATGGGAAAAGGGGGAACAAATCCCAGTCCCCTGGAGGCCCACCGGGTCCCCCTGCCTGCCCTCCCACACCTGGCAGGGCCGGCTCCTGTAGAGGGAGGATTTACCTGAGGGCTCTGACCACCTTTAGCTGCCCAGTGCCTCTCTGGAGGCTGCCAAAGGAAACGCCGCAGACGAGAAACAGCAGCAAAATCAACCAGGGGCTTTGGGCAAGAGACAGAACAGAAGAGCACACCATGGAGAAAGGGGGCGGGAGAAGCGGGGAGAAAGGATGAAAGGAAAGTGACAAGATCGTGCCCAAGAGAGGGAAATACAAAGCAGTACTGTGCCTGGGCTCTGCTGGCCCCGGGTGTGTGTGTGTGTGTTCTTGGCCTCTTCTCCCTCCGCGTGGTGTGTGTGCGTGTCCTGTCCTTGGCCTCTTCTCCCTCCTTGTGTGTGTGCGTGTGTCCTGTCCTTGGCCTCTTATCCCTTCGTGTCTGTGTGTATGTGTCCTGTCCTTGGCCTCTTCTCCCTCCGTGTGTGTGTGTGCAAGTGTGTGTCTCCTGTCCTTGGCCTCTTCTCCGTGTGTGTGTGTGTGTGTGTGTGCGCGCGTCCTGTCCTTGGCCTCTTCTCCCTCCGTGTGTGTGTGTGTGTGTGTGTGTCCTGTCCTTGGCCTCTTCTCCCTCCGCGTGGGTGTTTGTGCGTGTCCTGTCCTCGGCCTCTTCTCCCTCCGTGTGTGTGTGTGTGCGCGTGCGCGTGTCCTGTCTTTGGCGTCTTCTCCCTCCGTGTGTGTGTGTGCGTGTGTCTCCTGTCCTTGGCCTCTTCTCCCTCTGTGTGTGCGCGAGTGTGTGTCCTGCCCTTGGCCTCTTCTCCGTGTGTGTGTGTGTGTGTGTGTGTGTGTGTGCGCGTCCTGTCCTTGGCCTCTTCTCCCTCCGTGTGTGTGTGTGTGTGTGTGTCCTGTCCTTGGCCTCTTCTCCCTCCGCGTGGGTGTCTGTGCGTGTCCTGTCCTCGGCCTCTTCTCCCTCCGTGTGTGTGTGTGTGCGCGCGCGCGTGTCCTGTCTTTGGCGTCTTCTCCCTCCGTGTGTGCGTGTGCGTGTGTCTCCTGTCCTTGGCCTCTTCTCCCTCTGTGTGTGTGCGAGTGTGTGTCCTGCCCTTGGCCTCTTCTCCGTGTGTGTGTGTGTGTGTGTGCGTCCTGTCCTTGGCCTCTTCTCCCTCTGTGTGTGTATGCGCGCGTGTGTGTCCTGTCCTTGGCCTCTTCTCCCTCCACCTGTGCCCAGGCCTACTCACCAACTCGCACAGCCTCAGTGACGCCACATGCAACAACCCCAGCAGACCAGGCCTTTCCCCTGAGGTGGGAGCTGGCCGGTACCTTGCGGATGTCTCCACTGGCTGGGAAGGGCTCGGCAGCCTCCCCAGACCTCTCTTCCCCACTGGCCGGGCGTGGCTAATTCTCTCCTCTCCTCTGCCTCTACATCGAATCACACGCTTGCCAAGTCTGGCCAATTTCTTCCCAACATTTCCCGGCTGTGCCCAAATCTCTAGCCTATCTCCCCTCTGGCCAACCACGGGGCGCCCCACGGTGGCCTCCAGAAAGCATGAGGCTGATGCCACTCCCTTCATCCCCCGAAGTGCCTCCCATCTGCCTGGAGGAGAAAGTCCAGCTTCTGCGAGTGGGCCTGCCTGTCCCCCAGCCTCACCAACTACTGTTCTTGCCCTTATGAGCCAGCAACACTGAACAGCCTGGAGCTCCTCGTACACACAGTGCTGTCCCTGCCTGTGGAATGCCCCTCACCTGGCTAATCCCATCTAGCCTCAGACACCACCTCCTTCAGGAAGCCTTCCCGATTCATACCTCTCTAGCACCACCCACAGCATTCTGTTCCTAACTCTGTGTCTCCACTTTCCCCATCGTTTGTCTTCTTTTAGTTTGTTTCCCCCACTGAGCCAAAAGCCACGAGGGCAGGGCTGTGTTTTATTCATCTCTGAAGCCCCAGCCCCTCACCCTGAGATGGCCCAGGTAAGTGCTCAGGAAACTGGGTGAACAAGTGACTGGCAAATGGGCGCCTCACCTGAGCGCCCTTCATCTGGAGGTGGGCCATGGGGTGTGGGGGCTGCGCCAGGATGGAGCCTTCTCAGTAACTCATACCGCTTCAGGAAGTTCCGGTGAGAGACCCTGGAAGCCAAAGCAGGCGGAAGGAGAGATGAAGTGACTTTGGCCGTGAGCCAGGAGTCACTGTTTCACCTGTTCAACCACCAGCGAGGTGCTGCCCTGACTGTGCCCACTGAGCGGATGGCATTACTAGGCCCCTTGGCGGGAAGCCGGTGGAGACCAGTGCATGCTGGGCCTCCTGCTCCTGCAGCCTTAGTCCTACCCACATGGAGCCTTGCTCTTTTAGGAGGGGATCTGCAGCCTGCCCCCTCCCAAAGGGGCTCGCCAGCCTCTCCCCAGACACCTGGGTCACTCCTGCCGTGCACAGGGGCTCAGCACATCTCCCCTCTGACGCCACGGCCCACTCCACTGCCGCCCGGGGTCTCGGCTCCCCGTCACGGCAGCGCTTCCCTACACATCAGTACTTCCTCCTCCTGAGTCTGGCTTCTGTCCCCAGAACTGCACCAGCGTGGCCACCAACTCCAGGGGTCAGTGCTCTGACCAGCCTCTCAGCAGCAGGTGCCCAGCTGACCCCTCTCCCTTGTAGAGCTTGCTCTCAGCCTCCAGGACACCCACGGTCCTGGCTTCCTCCTTCACCCCAACCCCCTCCAAGTTGTTGCTGGTTTCTCGTCATCCACCCTCTCTAAACGTGAGCGTTCCTCAGGGAATGGCCTCAGACCTCCCTCTCCCCCTGTGATCTCCTTGCTCACGGTGTTAAAAGTCACTGAGGACAGACCCTCACGTGCCCCTCCATTTCAAACCGGACTCTCGCCTGCCCTCTCCCCCAGACCATCCTGTGTCCCGATTCATCCACTTGCCTCAGATGGAAGCCTGGAAGTCGCTTCTGCAGCCTGGAAGTCGACTGCTCCCCTGCCCCGTACCCCACGGTCTATCCATTCACAGTCCCATTTCTATGGCAAGCCACACTCCACTTTTACCCACTTCTCTCCATTTTTCACTGGGCCACCATCACACCTGTTCTACCTGTAACAGCCGCCCGCTCATCTACCTCTTCTCCTGACCCTAGGGCAGCCTCCACACAGCAGCCATGGAACACGAACGAGCGCGCAGCGCGCCCTGCTTACAACGCCCAGCGGCTCCCACAGCCCTCAGGAAGACAGCAGTCTTCACGTGGCCTAGAGCCTCCCTGCTTCCCCCCGTCTGTTGTGTGTGCTCCGGTCACTTTAGCATCTCTCAGGTCCTAACCTGGGAGCTTTGGGGTTGCTGTTCCCAGGGTCTCGAATACTCTCCCCTCTTCCAAGTCTTCCCAGGCTGGCCCCTTGGCTTTGCTTCCCTAGGCCTGAGCTGCTCAGAGGGCCCCTCCCTGAGCAGTCCTGACCCCTTCCCCATTTGTCCACCTAATGGCACATTTTGTTCCTTTCCACAGTGATGTACATCCCAAGAGGGCAAGACTCACCTTTCTTATTCACTGATACACACCAGACAACGTGCCTCCACAAAACAGGCCACAGAAAGTGAGCGCAGCCCTAGAGCTCCAGGCCGACTTCTGTGGACCTGCCTCTTTCTCTTCATCTCCGCATCCTGCTCTGGGCTGGTCAGGCTCTCGTCTGACCTGCGCCCTGAGCTCCACCCTGGCATTGGCCCTGCACTGCACTGGATGGACCGGCCCACTCACCGGATGGGGAAGCCGGCGGCACTGATGTGGATGGTCTCCACGAGGCCACAGGCCTCCAGCTGGCTCAGGACCTGCAGGGTTAGGGAGACAGGGCTGCAGCATGGGGCCAGCAGGCCCCAAATGCCACCCTTCCTGTGGCCCTGCTGGTGTGGATCTGCGGGCTCTCCTGATGGGCAGTCTTTGGGGCAGTGAGAAATCAAGGGACCTTGAGAAAATCTCCCTGTTAGAAAGGGTCCTGGTGGCCCCAGGTCCCCTTATCTGAAGCCTGGCTTCTGGTACAACTGAGGCCAATGCTAGTCCTGGCTGTCTCACCGCTGCCGTCTTTGCCTCTCAATGCAGCCCAATCCAGTTCCTCTTTATTTATTTTATATTCTGCAGTCAACAGAGTGAGTCACAGCTAAGAGGCAGGGTGGGGAGGTTATACTGTGAAGATGCTTCCGGGACCCAACCAAGGTCTTTACCACAGAGCAGTGGTCCTGACTATGAACCCTAAGGTCGTATCTGCCAGTCGACTGTGGGACACTCTCCAGCATCGTCCAGCTCTCATATCTCTACCACATCCCTCCAAAGGGCAAAGGGCAGCTGCTGGCCACAGAGTGCTTTTGTGCAAATTTTAGAAACTATCCTTCCATCAGAAAGAGTGCACTGTGTCTGGTCTGTAAGGTGACACAGACTTTCAGCTGATCACAAAAGACACCCATTCCTCTGGGCAGCCTCAGTCTCTTGTCAGGGCACATGGCTTGGTGAGCAGAGAGCAAGATGCACTGTAGCCCCTACTTGCTGCCTGTGGTTGGTTGGGCCACCGTGCAGTACACAGACCACACAACTGTACATGACTGTCCTGCCAGAGCTGGAGAGATAAGCCCTCCCTAATGTCACTCCATTTGGAGCAGACGTCCTGCCCCTTAACCCTCCAGGGTCTTGGCCGAATGGGACCCTCCACAAAGCAGCTCTGGACCAGTGTGAATTACCTCCTCCCGGTGGAACATCTGCGCCTGGCCCTGGCTGTTGGGCTTGATGCAGCGAATGTAGTGGGGTGTGGTGCTATGCAAGACCTGCAGAAGCTGCTCCAGGGAGGCCTGCAGAGGGGAGAGACCGTGGGTCAGGCTGCTGGGGGAGCACTGGCTGGGCCCTGGTTAGTGACACCTCCAAGCAGCCCTCCCAGCCCCGAGAGCTGGATCCTCACACGCCCTGAATGAGTCCTGGCGGCTCTCACTGGGTGTGCCCAGAGCACACTCCTCACCTTCGCCTCCAGGGACCCTTCTTGACCTGTGGCCCTCCCCACCGGGTTGGTCTCCCTGCATCTGGTCTCAGCCGCCCCCGACCAGAGCAACCTTTCCAGGAGAGAAGCATCTCAGAACCCCCTGCCATTTGTTTGGGCGACAGCTGTTCGGGCGACTAAGCGCGTCCTGTGTGCTGGAAGCCTTGCCAGGGCTACGACATGGCCGTCTGCCGCCATCTCACAGCTCGGGGCCTAACGGGCCTTGCAGACGTGGGCTGGGCTCTCTCAGTGGTGTGTATGAGGCTGGGCAGGAAAGGGCTAACCAAACCTGGGCTCCCCTGGTTGCCTCCCATGGGAGGTGATGAGAAGGCTGCGGTTGGAAGGAGGACGAGGAATAAACTAAGAGAAGGGGCGTGGAGGGCGGGAGTGAGGGTGGAGCCGAGGGGTGGTGCAGCCGAACGTGCAAGGGCGGAGTGACGGCAGGAGGGGACCCGTCTGCTCTGGCCGAGGACAGAGTTTGAGCAGGAAGCTAGGGAACTGGGAGTGGGCCAGTCACAGAGGTTCAGGTAACTACTGCTCTTCCACGATCACCCTATCAGCAGTGGGCGAAAGGCCGCACTGCCACCCACGCGCCCCTAGGCTTCCTGTCACGTCAACTACACACACAGTCCCTCTGTCAGTTTCCGGTCTCTGTCTTCCGTGGACCAGGACCACGGCTACCTGACTCCTCAGTGCTCCCAGCACACAGCACTGATCCTGGGAGGTGCTTGGTAAGCACTGGAGATTGATGAGTGAACCAAGCACGTCGCATCAGCACTCGGACCCACCTTGAACTTGGACACCACGGTCAACACGGGGGCCCTGCTCTGGCCAGAGGGCTCCTCCTGGGACTTCTCTTCAGGGTCAGCAGGAAACAGCACTTTGAGCAGGGGGTCCTGGGATTGCTGCAGGAGCCTGGTCAGCTCAGGGGGGATGGGGTCCTATGGGGAAAGGACAAGGGTGAGAGCAGGCGTGGTGCTGCCCACGGGCTGCCAGCCCTGCTCACCCAGGCCCCAGAAGAAGGGCAGGGCCTGAGCCCAAGAGATTCAGAGCTGGTCTACTGGGTGCCTAGAAGCCAGGAAATGCAGCCATTTCTGGGCAGGTTGTGCCTGATGAGCAGAGACCTCAGAGAGGAGAGCCCAAGAGGCGACCCTGGACTTGGGAGGACGTTCAGGAGGGGAGGACGCATGCTAGAAGCTTCCACGCACATGCAGCAATGACTCAGCATCTCGTTTCACGCAGGGGCCACAACAACGGCCCAGCCCTCACCTTGTTCTTCTCCACCAGGCCTGCGGTGTGGTAGCGCACAGACCCCGCATAATGCACCACGATGAAGCTGGGCTCCCGGCTGAGCTTGTCATGGCCCAGGCAGGGGCTGCCTGCCAGCGCACTCTCAATGCGTGTCTGGAGCTGGGCTGCACTGCTTGGCCGATTAAGGCGGCATTCCTGTGTGGGCCAGGATGGGACAGGTGGTCAGCCACAAGGTGAGAGGGGCTCACAACCCTCACAGTCCCCACCCCGTGGACCCATGGGAGCATCGCAGTGACCCTGAAAAGGAGGGGTTATAGGGCTAGCAAACCCATTATGCAGATGGAGAGAAAGAGGCACACAGAGAGCACACAGATGGTCTTCAAGGTCCCAGAGAAGCCCAAAGCCCCACTCGGGTGTTCTGCACACTAGCTGACCCCCCGACCTCGTTTATGAGGGAGCAGATGCTGACGGGGCTCCCCTCGATGAGATCCAAACAGGTCTGGTTGTCCTGGTAGCTGACAGTCGACCACTCCAGGCCCTCAGCTGTGTACTCCTCCTGGGGGCAGAGGTGGGAGTGGGGTGGCAGAAGGCAACTGTGGTCTGAGGTCCAGCTGGCCATCCCACGGCTGGCCTCAGCACCACAGCCCGTTCCCGAGCGGTGTGAAAGGAGGAACCGAAGACACCTGGTCAGATCCAGGGATGGCGCTGGGGGCCAGGGAGAAAGAGAGAACGCAGGACCACCCCACCCCTCACCTGCTGGGCCCTGAGGTAGTGAGCCACGAAGTGCTGCTGCAGCTTCTCGTTGGCGTAGTTGATGCACAACTGTTCCAGACTGTTGGTGGGGAACGACTCAAACCCGTACACGTCCAGCAGGCCTGGCAGGAAGGGGAGACCCCGTGGGGCCAGTGCAGGAGGAGGCGGGGCCCGCGGGACGACAGGAGCCCAGGGTAAAGCCTCATGCTTGGCAGCCCAGAGCTGAGGGGGGGCGAGCACGGTACCCAGCGGCGAGCAGAGCACCTCCCACCCCAGCGTGGTTCCCAGGGCAGCCTCCTGTCCCCTCAGAGCTCAGAGCAGGAAGAGGCCGAATGAGGTGTCAGGGAACCAGGTCCTGGGGAACGCTGTGTGTCCAACCCGGTTTGGACGGCCTGAGTCTCACGCGCTCAGCTGGTGCCTAGAATTCCATTCTGTGAGCAAACTTCACCGACGCTTCTGAGCTTTACTTCCTCCCCTAGCAGGTTCCAATGACGTTACCATGTCCCCCATGTCCCTTCTAATCTAGCTCCTTCACCGTCCCCCACTACTCTCCTGAGACCGGAGCTGGGTCTCCGGGGAGAGGAGGGGCCCTCGTGGCCCGGCCGCCAGCTGAGCCTGCCTGGAGGGCTAGGGACGGTCAGATGCGGGCACCAGAGAGCAGAGACCTCGCCCACACACTGGTGGAGGGTGAGGAGATGGGTGCAGAGGAGGGAAAGGAGCTGCCCGGAGTCCCGCAGTAGACCCAGGGCTCTGCTCTCTGTGCCGGGCCCTCCTGTCCTTTTTCTGAAGGAGGGTTATCCCCTGCTACCTATGAAAGTGGTCCAGGAGCCGGGGTCCGCACAGATGCTGCTGTTGATCACCGATACCAGCCAGTCAAACAGCCTGTTGGGGTGGGGCGGGGGGAGTGGGCTCTGGTGAGAGGCGTCAGGCTGAGCCTGAGGGGTGGCAAGACTGTCCCTCCAGCCTGGGTGCCACACCTTGGAGGGCCTGTCTTCTGAGCCTGACAGGTCAAGGGCTAAACACTCTCGTGTCCTGCCCATCCTGTCTTGACCTACTACACATGCAGGCTGTGGTCACACACGTTCCTGGGCACACGAAGACCTGGCCTGTCCACGAGCAAGACTGAGCACGGGACCAACTGCAGGCACGTCCCTTTTTATTGTGCTTTGCTTTATTGCGTGTTTTACAAATTGAAGGTCTGTGGCAACCCTGCATGGAGCAAGTCTAACAGCGCCATTTTCCCAACAGCGTTATTTTAAAATTAAGTCATGCACATTGTTCTTTTGGACATAAAGCTATTGCACACTTAATAGTCTACAGTATGGTGTAAACATAACATTGCTATGCACCACGAAGCCAAGAAATTCGTGTGACTCACTTTATTGTGGTGGTCTGGAACTGAACCTGTGATACCACTGAGGTCCGGTATAGCCTCTGGGGCTCGACAGGGAGTGGGTCTGCCTCAGTCCCCTGGCCCGACACCCAGCTGCATCTCGATGAGAAGGGGCTAACAGGCAGCTCTGGGTGGGACTGTGAAGAACTGAGTTCACTGGACTCCCCTGCAAACCTCGGCCTGCGGAGGCCAGCGCCCGAGTCACCCGAGGTGGACAATGGCAACCTGCACTCTGGAACCGTCGCCCCTGAGATGACGGGATGGTTGCTGTACAACATGGTGACACATATGATACTATATAAGGGTTTCTTCCTTACCATTCATTTAAGTAATTGCTCTGCAACTTTTTTTCAATTCAGTAAATGATGCCTATTTTTGCAACAAGGGCTTCAATTACCCATTTGAGGTACTAAAAATGAGTAAGCTAGTGATACAATGACCTGTTTGCTGTGTGTAAAATGATCCATGATTAGAGACTCACTGTGTCTGTGATCATCACACTTCACCTGCTCATTTTGCAGTGATTTGACACAAAAGCTTTAAAAATCTTTGGCCTCAAATTCTGACCTGAAATTCACTTCTAAGGAGTGAGAACAGAGTACCTTGCTGAACCGGGTTCAGTCTGGGCCCAGCTGCCCTGGGCCATTTTCACTCAGAGGATCTTGTCCCCTTAGCAGAGCTTCTCAGGCTCTTAGATCTTGAGAAGTTCGTGAAACCAGGGGGACCCTCTCCACAGGTACCCAAGTTCCTATAAGCACATGCACGTGTGCGCACCCACACACACAGACACACACACACACACACACACGTGTTCTGTCCCATAATTTCAGAGGAGCCTGGGCCCCCAGACACCCTCAATGGCACCCCAAAGGGTCTCAGAACCCAGAGTAACAAATCACTCCTTAACCACACGGCCAAAGGGTAGAGATGCCACAGAACCAACAGGAAAAGGACAGGACCCCCGCCTTCCCCCTGTTCTGGGCTCCACTTGCTGCACAGTGTTGCTCAAGACTGTGGGCAAAGCTTCTGGCTCTACCACCATCTTTCAAATTCCCCAGGTGACTACCAAGAGTACAAGGGCACACAGAGACAGAGGAGCCTATTCACCCATGGGTCTGCACCTGGACCTGGGAGGGACCCACATCACCTCTGGGGCTGGCCTTGCCAGCAGAGCAGGCAGGCCTTCCTCACCTATCACCAAGGTCAAGCCAGGCTCCTGTACTTTAATAACATGCTGAATCTAGGCCAGGTGGCAATTTCTCCAGGTAGAGTAGTCCGGAAACAAGCCAAGGGCCTTGCTCAGGGAAAGCCCAGGAGCCACTCCCTCCTGCCCCGAGGGTCTGGGGAGAAGGGCAGGGAACCCGGCTGCTTTATCTGGCAGCCCTCACCCTGGGCCCAGCCGTACTGCCTAAGGGGTCTGTTCCAACTCCAGATGGGGGGGCCTGGGAGGAGGGCAGGGCCCAGAGCACTCACCGTGCATAGACCAGTTTGGCCAGACAGTCTCTGCGGGTGTCACACTCGGCCCGGGAGCAGGGCTTCTGGAACACCTGCTGCTGCCTGCCTGCCCTGATGGTTCGAATCCGCAGTGCCTCCAGCAGAGGGTCTTCTGGGAGCCGCAGCAGTGAGGCCGATGTCCTGACAGAGCCTGGGAGGCACAAACACCCTCCATCCAAACGTCCCTCTGCACAAGGCCCCGTGAAGTCATCACAGTGGAACCACGACCCACCCAACGGGGCAGAGTGAACCCAGGTGCAGGTGGGTGAGGAGGCTTGGCCAAGGCAGAGGCAGGACTTGAACCCAGGGCTTCTGTGTGCGAGTCCACACAGCCATGAGTGGGATAAACCACCTTATAAACCCTGCAACTCTCGTTTTCTCATCTGTAAGATGTGGGTGATGCTATCTGCTGCAGCAGAGATGGGGTGAGGAGTAACTTCTCCAGGGCAGAGCCCTATAGCTTATGGCTTCAAGGGCACTGATTTCAAATTTCACCTTCTGGCCTCCCTCCCACCCGATCCCACCAAATATTGCCTCTTTTCCGGCAGGGCCTGCCTTGCTCCCTGGGTGTCTGACCAAAGCCTGAGGTGCAGGGCCCCCATGCTTGCACTCACACTTAGCGTCATCCATCAGTGGGCAGGGCTGGGCTTCGTTCCCGGAGTCAGCAAACCGGGTGTTGCCGAGGTGCAGCAGTCCAGCTAGGGCCTGAGGGGGCAGGAGAGGACACGAAGTGGGCCCCTTCTCAAGGGCTGGAGCCCAGCCTGGGAAGGGTCTCTCTCCTGCTGAATATGAGAATTATGATAACAGAATAATAACAGCTCTCAATTACTGCCCCCTTACTCCATGACTCGGCCAGACCCAATTCTACGCAAGTTACATGCATCATTTCCTGTAGTCGTTTCAACAACCAATGAGGCATGTGCTATGGTGGTGCCCATGATAATAGTTGAGATGGGGAGAGGTTAAATCACAAGCCCGAGGCCACACACTTGGTAAAGGAGAAAGGCAGGATGAGAACCCAGGCAATTCAACTTCAGACCCCTCCCGGGGCAGCCACCGGGGCCGCCACGTCACCCACAGTCTGCGCCCCTGCCCCCCGACTCCAGGAGCAGACCGTGTGGGAAGGCCACTCCTGTTCCTCGTGGACCGGCCCCACCTCGGTGTGGCTGCTGGGGGCTTGGCTCTGGCTCCTTCTGGCTCTTTCTCAGCACTGTTGGGCTTCTGACAGCCCAGCCTAGGGCAGGATCTGTGATCTTGGTCTCTGTCCAGTGGGTGCTCCCTTGCCTTCGCACTCAATGACCCACATGGATGAGGCCCCAGGGGCTGTAGAAAGGGGACCCCTGGGTCCAGCAACTTGGAAACCTTTGGACCTGGTATCGGTAGAGCAGGGCCTCTCCTACCATCCCTGTCTGGTCCCAGAAAGGGTGTGCCCACATGCTACTGGCTTTCAGGCCACAACCCACCTCAGGAGAAAACTACTGTGCTGATGGGCAGTGTGGCTGGGACACAAGGTCATGCCACCCTCAAGACAGCACTCCTGTCCAGACTCCTATTGCTGTCAACTTGTCCTATGCGCTGTCCCTCTGGCCAAGCTCTTGGCTGGCAGTACCCATACTGGCTGCGATCTCCCCCTACAGCCTGAGCAGCCCCCTTGTGGAGGTGGAGGTCTCCTTCCACTGCACTGCCGTCTCCCTGGAGCGGCATCCCTGTCTCTGCTGCCAGCCAATCCTACAGATCCCCTCCCGCCGCTCTGCAGGAGTGAGGAGAAAGATGGGAGAAGGGAGACCACCAGTGGGGATGAGCGGGGCCCAGTTCCTCTGGGTGAGCACTGTGTCCCAGGAGGAAGAGGAAGAGGGTGGGAAATCGGGATTACTACGTCCAGTACAAACTCTATCTGCACCACTCAGTGCTGTCTGGCCGTGGGCAGGTCTCTAGTTTTCTCGAGCATTAAATGGGAATAATCTCCATACCCATGGGTCTGTTGAAAAAACCAAGCGAGCTAAGAGGTGTGAACATGATTTCAAAACGTCTAACACACTAGACAACCACATGGCAGCATCGTTTCTCTATTCTGATTAATGGAGCAATAACTGACCCAGGCACTTTGCCCTTTGACCTCCGTGGGTCACTGTGCTGGCCTGTTCTATAGCACTATATGCCCTGCCACTGTCCTCTCTGCCCCCGTCCACCCTGACCCTCGGTCTCCAGGCTGAGCCTCACAGAGAGGCGGGCAACTCCTTGGAGATTGTGCAGTGGGGCCTAACATCTTAGATCCTCAGGAAAAGAGTCTCTCACACGTTGAGAGAAGGGCCCTGTGAAAGGGGCTGCCCATCACCGCTGCCACATGTCAGTGGTGTGGCTTTTCCTCTGACCTGAAAGATGTTGTTCTGGGTGGGGGCATCGATGCCCAAATGAAGCATGGCCTCCCTGGTCACCTCGAAACAATCCTCTGAAAAGGAATCCAAGTCACAGCCCAGAGTCAGGACCAGAGGTCAGCAGGGGCAGCGAGGGGTGAGGGAGGCAGGCCCTGTCGGGATGGGTGGGTGCTGCCGGGCCAGCCCAGGGTGCTGGGTAAGGCTCCCCCTACCTTCCAAGGTCCTCTCTGGGTTGGGCAGCCAGGAGAAAGCAGCTCCCTCAGGGAGGTGCCACTGGAGCCTCTCGTCCGCACTGGCTCCTTTGCAGATCTGTGGGGATGGGGACGGGGGCTGAGCTGGGGGTGCTGGGGAAGCCTAGGCCTGCATAAGCCTGGGGTTGGGATGAGAGCAGTGAGAAACGGCAGCAACGTCACAAGGCTGAGAGGTTCCCGTAGAGAGCCCAGGGCAGGCAGGGGGGCAAAAGCAGCAGTGAACAGTTCTGGGCGTCTCCACCCGATGCAAACTCACTCACTGAGGGGGTCTGCAGTCTGAGGAAGAAAGCAAAACTCCACCTGGGAACCCCCAGTCCCAATCTGAGAGCAGGGAGACGTACTACCCATGCCTTGGGGGTCCCCCAGTCTGATGGAGGAGGCACAGTCTAGGGAGGTCCTTGCTCCCAGTTGCCGTTCGAGGACAACCCTCCATCTGAGAGTGAGAGTTTCCATTGCGGAGACAGTCCCAGCCTCAAGGACCTTCTGATCTGACAGAGAAGGCAAGCACGTTCCCATGCCAAAACCATCCTGGGAGCCAAGACCCAGTGTGTGGCAGAAGTGTTACATAAAGTTTGTAGGAATAAGTGGCGGCATTGCTGAAACCAGGTGGACAGGCAGGCATGAAGCAAGGCAGGGAGGGGAAGGTTTAGGGGCACAGACCCACCTCCGCCCTGCATCTGGGCAGCTGTGGGCCCCACCTGGTACAGACCTGATAGAAGATGTGGAAGTTCCTCTCACTGGAGGCCTGACAGGCCACTCGAGTCTTCTCTAGCAAGTAGGTCTGAACTGCAGCTCCAGTCATCTGCTGGGCCCTGGGCACAAGCAGGCTGGAGCCCATTAGTTGCCTGTTCATCCCATGGACATTTATTGGGCACTTACTGTGTGCGAGACTGCAACCTCCCCCAGCTCTTCCACTTAGGCAATGGGGGTTGTGAGGACTAGGGAGCACTCAGCAAGTCCTTGGTTGGGGGTCTGGGACATTGCCCTCCAATCAGCTCAGGGGCAGGACCAAGGCCTCTGTACATTATTTTGCCCCATCCCGAGGCAGGAACAGAGCCCCAGCTTCAAGCTCAGAGATGTGGCCAAGAGATGGCAGTTTAGCTAGAAGTCTCTGAGCAAGGGTAGAAGTCAGAACACATGGGCTGCACAAGCACATTGCCCCAGGGTCCCTCAGGCTGGAGGAGTTAGAGTTCTCCAGCTTCAAAGATCACCCTCAGGTTCACTTATCACACATAAAAGCATGCCAGGAGGAGCTGAGTTCTGCCCACGGGGTGGCCCAGGCGGGGCACTGTCCCAGCCACTGCCACACTCTCCCGCCCCCAGCGGCCAGACTGGCACAGAGACTGGCAGCAGAGATTACCTGTTCAGCTGGAGCTGGATAAACTTCCCAAAGCGGCTACTGTTGTTATTCCTCAGTGTGCACGCGTTCCCTACAGATCACACCTTGTGTTTACAGAGTCCCCAGGGGCTAAGGTGGCCTCAGGTCTGCTGGGGCCAGGTCTCTATCCTCAAGTCACCTAAAGGCCCCTTTGTTGGTTTCCATGTCACAAGGGACAGGACTACGGACTGGGCACTCGGCTTTAGCAAATGCGATTCAGCTGAGTTAGAACTTCCTGGCAATGAAGTGGAAAGAGCCAATCTAGGCAGTCAGGGACTATTTTCTCTGAAGGAGAAGGATCAAAAACAAGCTGTTACTATTGAGGCAGACGGTAAGGCACAACGTCTAGAGTGCCAACATGGACACTAATTGCTGTGCATCCTTAGACAAGTCCCCTTCCCTGAACCATCAGGAAGCTGTTCGGAAGGATGGGGCTTAGACTGGGTGAGCCAGAAGGTCCTCTCCAGCACCACTGCTACACCTGCTTAGGCTAGAGGGAGGGGACGACAGAGTGACGTCACCTCTACTGGAAGGAGGCTAAGGGTACCTGGGAGGAAGTTGGGGATCCATGGCAGTGAATGATAAACTATCCTCCACCCCTCTCCTAAAGAGAACACTACTCCTTTCCCTGGAAGGTGGCAAATCCCAGAGGAAATGGGACTGAGGTACTGTGCCGAGGACACCAAGCTCACCGAAAGCTTCCATGACAGGGTTGGAGTTCAAGATTCGCTGTTCGATCCTCTCTGCAATCTTGTGATTTTCCCAGGATGTGGGTGACGCGGCCACCACAGCGTAGAACTTCATAAGGCAGCGGGACGTCCATGTCTGTGGCAGAAACAGCCCTGTGGGAGCTGTGTCCACGTTCCCTCCCACTTCTGAGCCTGCCTGATACAGCCCTCTTTTCCACCATGTATGTTGCTGACCAAAGGGTGAATGCTGAGTTCAACTGTATCCTTGGGCAAGGCACTTCCCCGTCTGTGAAATGGGGACACTTGCTTCTGCTTCTCCTAGCTCCTGAGGATGCATTTAAGAAATGAGGGGGGCTGGGGCAGAGGAGGACAACCCACCCTGACCTGAGCAGGCTACTGACCTAAGGAGACTTTCCATGCATTTTCTTGCCAACCCTACAGACACAGGTGCAATTACATACTACCTGTTTTCAAAATGATGAAACTCAGGCATAGAAAAAATTTAAATTTTATTGAAGAGTACATATCTAGTAAATGATAGGGCTCTGATTTATACCAAGGCAATCTAGTTACAAAATTCTCACTGTTTTGTTTTTAATCACCTGAGATGAGGTCTATTTTCATTTTAATTTCCATTTGTTCATTGCTAGGACAGAGAAACAATAGATTTTAATATACTGACTGTACCCTGTCACCTTGATAAACTCCCTACACCTCACTACAAGTTTTTACCTTTGTTTTTGTTTGGTTTTGGGTCTTTTTGGTAGCTTTTTTGGTAAATTCTTTTAGGTCTCCCTCTGAGGTGGGAGGTGCTCCCTCTCTGCTATTTTCTGAAAGAATATGTATAGAACTGGTAACATTAATTCCTTAAATACTTGGTAGAATCCATAAAGTGAAGGCACCTGGGCCTGGAGCTTTCTATGAGGAAAGATTTTTTTGTTTTTTGAAGACTCAGGGCCCCCTGCATATCCATGCTGTGTTACTTCTCACTCCTCATGTCTCTCCTGTTCCCTTTGTGTTTTTGTGTCTTATTCCTTTAGTTCTTTTTCTTTTAATTAATTAATTTATTTATTTTTGGCTGCGTTGGCTCTTTGTTGCTGCACGCGGGCTTTCTCTAGTTGCGAGCGGGGGCTACTCTACGTTGTGGTGCGCAGGGTCCCATTGTGGTGGCTTCTCTTGTGGCCGAGCACGGGCTCTAGGCGCGTGGGCTTCAGTAGTTGTGGCTCGCAGGCTCTAGAGCGCAGGTTCAGTAGTTATGGTGCACGGACTTAGTTGCTCCGCAGCATGTGGGATCTTCCCAGACCAGGACTTGAACCCATGTCCCCTGCATCGGCAGGTGGGTTTTTAACCACTGTGCCACCAGGGAAGCCCTGAGGAAAGATATTTCACGATGACTTAAATTTGTCTCATAGATTTAGATATTCAGGTTATATGTTTCTTCTTATGTGAGCTTCAGCAGTTTGTGTCTTTCAAAATATTTCTCCATTTTATTAAATTGTAGAATTTATTGTAATAGTTAATAAAAATCTCTTATCTGTAGGATCTTTAGTTATGTCTATTCTTTCATTTCTGACATTTGTAATTTGTCTTTCTAAGTTTGACTAGATTTTATTAATCTTTTCAAAGAAATAACCATAGATTTCACTTGCTTTATTATTTTTGTTTCTATTTTACTGGGTTTTTTTTAACTTTATTTCCTTCTTCTGCTTACTTTGGGTTTACTTTATTCTTTTTCCCTTAGTTTAAGGTAGAGGCTCAGGTCAATTATTTGAGTTTATTGTTTTCGAATATAAGTGTTCAACGTTACAACAAATTTCCTACTAGGCACTGCTTTTTTCTTTTAAGCACAAATTTTGATGTGTTTTGCTTTAATATTCACTCAGTTCCAAGTGTTTTCTAATATCCCTTGTGATTGCTTCTTTGACCCAAAGGATATTTAGAAAGGTATTAATTTCCAAACGCTTTGGGATTTTCTAGATATCTTTGTTATTTACTTCTAGTTCAATTCTACTCAGGGCAGAGAACAGTTTGTATTTTCATCTTTTCAAATTGAGATTTGTTTTGTGGTTCAGAAGATAGCCCATATCAGTTCCATGTGTACTTGAAAAGAATGCACAAATATCAAACTATTAATTTTGATTTTATTTCTTTCAATTGTTTTTGCTTTGTGTATTAATATAATTACTTCAGCTTTCCTTTGATTAGTGTTGGAATGGTATACCTTTTCCTATTCTTTTACTTTGAACCTATCTATATCTTTATAGTGGTTTCTTTAAGACATTATATAATTTGAGTCTTGCCTTTTTAAAGAAAACCACTGTGACATTCTCTGTCTTTAATTGAAGAGTTTAGTCCACTTACATTTAATAATCTCTATGGTTGGGTTTAAATCTACCATCTTATTATTTCTTTTTGAGTTGTTCCATGTGATCTTTGTTACTTTTTTCTCCTTTTATTGCCTCTGGTTGAATTGTGTACTTCTATGATTCCATTGTACCTCTACAATAAATTGTTACTATCTTCACCTTAGAATGAATGATTTTTAAAAATTTATTTATTCATTCATTCATTCATTTTTTTGGCTGCGTTGGGTCTTTATTGCTGCGCGCGGGCTTTCTCTAGTTGTGGTGAGCGGGGGCTACTCTTTGTTGCCGTGAGCGGGCTTCTCATTGCGGTGGCTTCTCGTTGCAGAGCACGGGCTCTAGGTGCACGGGCTTCAGTAGTTGTGGCTCACGGGCTAGCACAGGCTCAGTAGTTGTGGTGCGTGGGCTTAGCTGCTCCACAGCATGTGGGATCTTCCAGGACCAGGGCTCGAACCTGTGTCCCCTGCATTGGCAGATGGATTCTTAACCACTGCGCCACCAGGGAAGTCCCTATCATTCTTATCTTTGTTCCTCTTTATGTATATTTTCCTGCTTCCTTAAAGATTTTTTTTTTTTAAGATTTTTTCCTTATGTTTGCCTTCAGCAATTTGACTATAACGTGCCTAGGTGTGTTTTCTTTGTATGCATCCTACTTAGTGCTTCCTGAGCTTCTAGGATCTGTGCTTGTTACCTTTTGCTAATTTTCTAAGATATTACTTCTGACCCCCATTCTCTCTTCTCCTGGGACATCAATTACAAGTATGGTAAACCATTTGATATTGTACCAAGGCTCCTGAATGTGCTTTTCTTTTTGTTTTTCAATTTTCTCTTTTTTGTTTTGTTTTGTTTTGTTTTGGCCACAACATGTGGCACGTGGGATCTTAGTTCCCCAGCCAGGGATCAAACCCGTGCCCTCTGCAGTGTAAGCACGGGCCCTAACCGCCGGACCACCAGGGAATTCCCCAAATTTCTCTTTATTTTTTGATTTCTATTGACTCACTCTCAAGTTCACTGATGTATTCTTCTGCATGTCTAGTCTGCTAATAAGAGTTGTTCATGCTTTTATCATTTCCACTTAACTATAGTTTCCACCTCTCTCATGAAGAGATTGGAAGAATCTTTTCTGGACATACTGACAAGCTCATAAGACAAGTTATGAACATTCAGGGTCCCACCAGCTTAGAAAGCTATCCATAGTGAGGCCTCCTGTCCATAAACATAAGAGATTCTAATCAGTTGCTTAATGCCTTATTCTGAAGTATGAATAGAAATTCAAGGATCATTAACTATTTGGTAAACTTCTTTTACCTGAATGACAAATATCACAACAAAGGAAGAAAAGGAACTAGAAGGAAACAGAAATGAATTTTGGAAATAGAAATGAAAAGAACAGAAGACAAGTAAAAATCATGAAATATCCTCAAAGATAAGAGAAGAAATAAGACCAGGATGCTGGGGGGAGAATAATATTCAGAGAACAAGAAAGAACTCTTAGAATTAGAATTTTTAATAAAAATTCAAAACTCAAAAGGATTGAAGGGTAGAGAATATCTCCCAGAAGACAGGACAAAATATTAAGAGATAGAAGAAAAGATGAGAAAAACAGGATATTAGACAATTTATCAAACTTCCTACTAATACAAATTCCAGAAAGGGAAAACAAGGGGAGTAAATTATTATTAACAGATATAGTATTTTCCCAAACTAAAGGACATGAGTTTCAAGGTTAAAAAGACCCACATAAAGTATCCAGAACAGCAAGTGAGAAAAGACACGCCACTGTGAATTTCAATACCTATGGATAAAAAAGACGACCCTAAAAACTTGCGGAAAGAAAACACAAATCACCATTTATGGATTGGGACTTTCAACAGCAACACTCAAAAGAATGTATAAGAAAATAACTTATAAATTCAGAAAGAAAATAATTTCCAATTTGAAATTATAATATCCAGCCAACATGTCAAATTAAGGCAGAATAAACATTTGCAGATGTGCAACAACTCAAAAATATGCCCTCCAAGGAACCTTTGTCGGGACGCTACTGAAGAATATGCTCCGTAAAAACAAGGCAGTAAAGGATGAAGAGGAATCCACTGGGCTCCAACAGCAAGAGATTTATCATAGAACAGAGGACAATCTGGATCCCCAGAGTGAGGCAGACAGCTCCCAGGTAATAGCTGTGTGGCAGCAGCCCTTGGCAGCCACCAGTCTGGATGCGAGTAGGAGACGTGAGAACTCTAGGAAGGGCATCGCCAAGAAAAAAAACACCTGAGGGAATTCCCTGGCGGTCCAGTGGTTGAGACTCCGTGCTTCCACTGCAGGGGGCACGGGTTCGATCCCTGCTTGGGAAACTAAGATCCTGGAAGTGGTGCGATAAAAAAAAAAAAAAAAAGCACCTGTTGGGTAGGTGTTTTCCAGTTTTGGTGACAAGTTTGATAATGAATTAATAATAGGTATATAGAAACTAAACAAGTGAAAAAGTGGGGGCAATTATTAAGTAGAGGCAAAGAAAAATTACACAAGAAAAGAAATATAATCATAGTATGTTACAGGGCTCTGCTGGGAACAATACATACATACTTGTATTTACAAGTACTATATGTTAACTTACCCAGAAATCGTGATATGTATGTATGTATTTGGGGGCAGGGAAAAAGGGCTAAATCCTCATCAAAGTAGGAAATGAACAGATAAGGTCAAAACTGAAAAATCAATAACTAATAATATAAGCATGTTGTTTAGAAATATGGATGGAGACACCCAAACAAACTGCTAAAAGATGTGAAAGCATGACTGAGAGATATGGGGCAGGGTTGCTGTTTTTTTTATGTAAGTCTTGTAGTATTGCTTGATTTTTGAGCTATGTCACTATGTTACTATTTATCAAAAATAAATTAGGGCTTCCCTGGTGGGGCAGTGGTTGAGAGTCCGCCTGCCGATGCAGGGGACACGGGTTCGTGCCCCGGTCCGGGTAGATCCCGCATGCCGTGGAGCGGCTGGGCCCGTGAGCCATGGCCGCCGAGCCTGCGCATCCGGAGCCTGTGCTCCCCAACGGGAGAGGCCACAACAGTAAGAGGCCCGCGTACCGCAAAAAAAAAAAAAAAATAATAATAATTAATTAATTAATTAATTAAAATTGAAAAGGATACCAGGCCCAGCCCACGACCACAGTGGCTGTTCAATAAAGGGTTACTGAGCTCTGGTTGCTCTGGTTGCACGGGTCTAGGGCCAGGTCCAGCCTCAGCTGCCCAGAGCAATTCTGGAGGACAATGGGCTCATCCAGGAGCTGGGCATCAGCCCACTGCACCGGCGACCTTGATATAGCTCTCAAAGATCCCCTTTTCACCCAAGTCCTAGCCCTCATCCCTACAGTTTGCTGTCTCCATCTGTTTCCTTGTCTGTCTTTCCCAGTGAGCTAAGAGACCCCTGAAAGCCAGACGTTGCATTTTTCCTCTGTTCCTCCCCTTGCCACTCCTTACTGGCTAGCCCAGAGCCTAGAACCTGGCAGGTGCTCAGTGCTCAGCAATGCTTTCACATGTGAGTGTAGGCAGAGGGGGTTTATGGTCCAAAGAATCCCTTGTGAAGGTAATGCTGAGGAAGGGGTGGGGTGGCTGGTGAGGCTCGATGAGAAGGTGGTGAGGCCTGGGCCAGCAGCCTCCTCTGACCAGCCGTGCAACTCCTCACTCATCCTTGTACAACATTCTGTCTCACCTATTAAGATTTTGCCACCTAGGGACCACATGACCACATCAGGAGATTCTGTGATTCCCCACAGCTGGTCCAATGCACTGCCCTTGCCATCAAAGGCAACCCAGAGATGCAGGTGGGCTACTTCCTTATTGGAACCCTAACTACTTTTGGAGGAGTGCTTCCACGTGCCCAGCATGCCACCAAGTGCCTTATGCGCACTAGTTCATTTAACTCTCACAGAAGTCCCATGAGTTATGTTGGTCTTTCCCTCCCTGCCATTTTACACGTGAAAGAAATGAGGTTTGCAAAAGCTAAATATCTTTCTGATGTGCTCTTAAGCACTATGTTGGAACCCCCCAACAACTGACTTTTGTTTCCAATGGTGTCAGAGCTGAGAGAGTCCTTCAATGAGAAAATGAAGGCTCAGAGAAAAAAGAATCTCACCCAGGGTTACGGCAGAGCCGGTGGAAGAGCCTGGACTAGAACCCTGCCTCTTGACTTCCTGCCCAGCTCCCACCCACTGCTGCACACTGAATCCAAGAGGAGTGACCTCCTCTGCCTCCCTGCCCGTCCAGCCAGTCACGAAGTTGACAGGGTGGGAAAGAGGCCCTCTTACCTTCCCGGCACCACTCTCTCCACTGACGACAATAGACTGGTTGACTGGCTCCATCAGACTCTTGACATTCCTGTAGGTCTGTTCACCCACAGTGAAGATGTGGGGCTTCAGTTTCTGAAACATCAAGGGGTGAAAGGTCATGCGAGCAAACGCCTATCTTCAAGGAGTAGTTGATCCAATGATGGCTGAGATGGGGCGCCTGCCCACAGCAGTGGCAGAGGCTTTGTCTAGAAAAATTTCCTGGAAGTAACAATGTTAGCCCAACTGTGGGCTTTACCCATTCATCTTCTCTCAGTTTGGAAGCAGTGCTGGCCTTGACCAGTCTATGACATTAACACTTTATCCTCCCATCTTATCTTACCTCAACAGTCTTATTCTGCTATTTATTATTTTATGTTATTGTACTTTGCAATTTGCAAGAACTTTCTTACAAGGTATTGCCTAAGAAGTCTGTACATTAGTTGGATAGCTAACTATATTTTATAGATGAGAAATCTGAGGTTCAGACAGGTTAAATAACCTTCTCAAGTCCCCACAGCAAATAAGTGCAGCCATGTGATTTGAATTCCAAAGTCACTGTTCTCCTTTCCATCAATGAGTATTAATTGCCCTCAATGTGCTGGGCACTGAGGAAACAGAGGGGACCAGGACATGGCTTTGCCTTTGAGGAAGCAGAGAGTCGGTCAGATATGGGCTCTCTGGCCAGGCCTCTCCTGGCTTCCACTTGTACACTAACCACGCGTGAGCCAGGCAACCTGCACAACGCACAGCCCGCGCAGCACCACCTGGCCAGGAATGACTGATAGGACATCACTCTGGATGGTGTCAGAACCGTCCCTCTCTCCCCCCTGCCCTCACCCCATCCACCTCCCACCTGGACTGTTACAAAGCCTCCAACTGTCCTCTGTCTCCTGTCTCACTTTCCTGAACCCAACTCCCCCAACTTCCAAGGTAATTATCCCCACAGTCGGCTCCGTTCACAGCCCCACCCCCATGCCCGATGAAGAACCTCTGTGGACACTCTGCCTGCTACGGTGCATCAGACCCTTCAACAGTCCTGGCTTATCTCATCTCCTGCCTCTCTCTGCAATACCTCCCTCTGGCCAGCAAGTCTGCTCTTGCTTCTCCCTGCACTTTAACATCAACTGGTCTATTCCCTGCCGCACCAGCTCCATCTTCACCTCCACAAGAAGTTACTTGGCAGACTTCCCTGGTGGTGCAGTGGTTAAGAATCTGCCTGCCAATGCAGGGGACACGGGTTCTAGCCCTGGCCCGGGAAGACCCCACATGCCGCGGAGCAACTAAGCCCGTGCGCCACAACTACTGAGCCTGTGCTCTAGAGCCCGCGAGCCACAGCTACTGAGCCCACGAGCCTAGAGCCCGTGCTCCGCAACAAGAGAAGCCACCGCAATGAGAAGCCCGCGCATCGCAACAAAGAGAAGCCCCCGCTCGCCACAACCAGAGAAAGCCCACGCACAGCAACGAACACCCAACACAGCCAAAAATAAATAAATAAATAAATAAAATAAATTTATATAAAAAAGAAGTTACTTGGTATTCCAATCAGTGGAGATAAACATGTACTGAATTTTTTAGGGCAATCCTTATCACATGTCATTTTATCCTTTTCCCAAAAGAGTGGTTTGTTAAATACACAAACGTACCCTTATAAAGTCTTTCCTACTAATAAACTTACAAAGAAAATAAAAATCACCTGTCCTATGTCCCTATTTTAAGTTCCAAAATCAGCTGAACAAATATTTATCTCCAACTTTGCACCTACTGGTATATGTCCAAACTTCTATAAGCTCCTGGTGGGCAGGGCCATGGCACCAGTAGACTCTGAATGACTACCTGGCTGGTGAATACATGGATAAGGACAGGGTAGCCTAGGGGAGGAGGGGGAGCCCTGAGGCCACAGGCAGCTGTGAGTCTTACCTGGGGCTGAGGAGCAGCGTGGTACTCTTGCATCAGCTCTGGTGAATAGAGCTGAGGGATGGGCTTGAAGGGGTTCAGAGCCACCAGGGTGCAGCCAGCGCTGGTGTAGAACGTGTCTGCCATGTACCGGGCCTGCAGACACCTCAGGACTGAGGCAGAGGTACCTTTAGCAAACTCTGGCTCAAATGGAGACATAACTGCACATACAAACACCCGCCTAACAGCGCTCCCTCTGCAATTAGCCAAGAGCCATTAGATCCCAGCAGCTCCCTGAAGAGTAGGTACAAGATCTAATTAAGCCGAGCCCCACATCTGGAGCAAAGGCTGCACTGGGGAGCCCGGGGGCAGCTGCCAGGCAGAGGTCTGGCTCCAGATCAGGAGTCCTGCCTGCCTTAGTCTGGCCAGGGGCAGCAGTGCTGAATACCCTCATCACACCTCCACCCCCTGGAGACGGCACACTCGAGGAGAGGGGGGGCCCATACCTGTCTCCAGCGTCACAGGATTCACCTTGGTGAGGTCATCCAGCTGGTGCAGCGGGGCCTCCCCGCCCAGGAACTCCTGCAAATCTTCTCTGAAGGATTCCCCGCCATGGGCATCAGAGCCTGAACTATGGCCATTAACCTGGGAGGGAGTAACAGGGCCAGGAGAGCTGGGACTCAGACCAGCTGGCAGCTACATAAGGGTGGGGGCCTGTACAGCAGAAAGAGAACAGGCCTCTAGTATCATAGCCTGGTTGTTCAAACTTCAGCTCTGCCACTTACTAGGCCTGTGAGACTCGGTAAGTTACTTAACCTCTCTGAGCCACAGCTTCTTTATTTGTAAATTAGGAAAAATAAAATCAATTCACAGGGCTATTTGGAAGAAAAATAAGAAGACATATACAAAGCACTTAGTCAAGTGCCTGCCACATAACATGTACTCAGTAAATCAATAAATGCTATCCCCTCTCCTCTGCCATGAGTTCCAGCTTCTAGCCGGGCCAGCTACCAGCATTACTGGGCTGGCAAGGGTGGGGCCCAAGGTGGGGGGCTGCTACAGGAGAACTGCAAAGGAAAAGAACCATGGTTTGGCCCTTTTTTGAAAGAGACCATTCAGCTTGAGATGAAAACTCAGCTATGAGGTAGCCCCATGCCTTCAGCAGCTGCCTCTTGGGGCTTAAATTTAGCCTGGTTAATTAATTAGCTCCTGCTGCCCTGGTCTACTTGAGAAGAAGCCTGGCTCAGAAGTCAGATGAGGCCAAGAACGAGCACCAAGGGGAAGCGGCCCTTTCTCCCTCTCCCTTGCCCATCCTCGATGCCAACACTTTCCACATGTTTCCTCTCCCTGTTTTCCTCCTGTGATCCCATTGCTCCTCTTTTCTCTCTGGGGGCTGCAGGAAAGATGGTGTGGGTAATAAAAGAAGACAGTAACTTGGCTGAAATCTGCTTCTGGAGGAAGGGGTCCGTGATATAACATGTGTGCGTTTCTAATGATACTACTTAACCTTAGAGTTCAAACCCTCAAGCCAAGGAGGCAAGTGTCATTTGAGAGGCCCAGTAATAAGTTTCTTTCCAAAGATGTTGCTTGTTCTCTGAACTTGGGCCCACGATGATGAATGTACAAAGCAGGCTCTTGGCCTCCAGGATAACTGCCAAGGTCAGAGCATGACTGGGTCTATGCAAATCCCTCTGCTCTAGGGGAAAAAAGAAAATCACTCACAAAGCCATCCATAATTTTTTTTTTTTTGCTTTTTTTTTTGGCTGTGCTGGGCCTTTGTTGCTGCGTGCGGCCTTTCTCTAGTTGCGGTGAGTGGGGGCTACTCTTCGTTGCGGTGCACGGGCTTCTCACTGTGGTGGCTTCTCTTGTTGCGGAGCACGGGCTCTAGGCGCGTGGGCTTCGGTAGTTGCAGCACACGGGCTCAGTAGTTGTGGCGCACGGGCTTAGTTGCTCCATGGCATGTGGGATCTTCCTGGACCAGGGATCGAACCCATGCCCCTGCACTGGCAGGCGGATTCTTAACCACTGCGCCACCAGGGAAGTCCCCCATCCATAATTTATGAACAGCTCTTATCCTTCCAGAGAGGCAGCTGAGTATCATGGTCCTTGACTTGGACTTGAAAGCTAGATTGCCTGGGTTTGAATCCTGATTCTACCACTTCCTAGCTGTATAATCTTGTGTAAGTTTCTTAATCTCTTTGTGCCTCAATTTTCCTCATCTGTAAAATGGGAATGGTGGTAGCATCTACCTCATAGATGCTAACAAGCACATAAAGTATTTAGAAAAGGCATCTGGTCTCTTCCACCAAAAGTTAGCTATTATAATTTTGTTAAAAGCAGTCCTTCTAATTAGGCAATAATATATTAAAGGCCTTAAAACTACGTATGTCCCTTAAGCCTGCAATTCTTCTTCTAGAACATGATCCTATGAAAGGTCATAAAAATGTTCAGTATATATAGAAACATTTACAACTGCAAAACAATTAAAAATAACCCAAATGTCCAAATAGTAGCTTAAATTACAGTACATCCTTACAATGGAATAAAGCAGATTACGAAGAGAATGATACCTTTAAATATTTTAAAAATACATATTTAGGGAAAAAAATCTAGGATATTCTCTGAAATGTCGGTTATCTCTGGGCAGTACAATTATGGGTAACTTTAATGTTCTTTTTGCTTACCTATATTTCCCACATCGCTTATAATGAACTTGACCTTGAATAAGTCACTTAACTGCTCTGAGGCTTATCTCCAAAATGGGGATATAATCGCGCTATATATATAATATGGTATCTTTCTCAAGGACTAAACAAAACTATATGTGTAAAATGCTTAGTACAGTGCCTACTATACAGCAAGGGCTCAACACAGAGCAGCTGCTAGTACAGTTACGATAAATGTTACTGCTTTTTAAATAAGAAATAAGTCAAAAATGGACAATAAAAAAAGCCCAGAGCAGATGACTGTCCTGCATGCTTCTCTCCAGCCTTCAAGCCTGTTTCATCAGCCAAAAGGCTGGGAGAAGGTCAAGTAGCAGAGTCTACCATGACTCCCTTGAGGCTGGCTGACCTCACTCTCAGTTACCCTGCCTTACCTGCCTAGGACTCCACTAGACCGTGATCTCCTAAAGGGCAGGAATCATCTGCCTCAGGCCAGTGGCAACACTCAGTAAATAAAAATTCAGCAAATATCTACTGGCATTGTCTTTGGACCAAGAGGTGCATGTGAAGGATGATATGGGTATGAGATAGGGCTCCACAGTGAAGGGCAGGATGGGGGCCATAGGAGCCTTTCAGAGGCTGAGGCCTGGAGTAAGGGCAGGTTTCAAGTCCCTACAGCAACCCACCGTGGACTCCATGATCCATACATCAGAATTCTTGTATATTTCCACCTAGGTCCTCTTCTCTCACATTTTTGCACAGGCTGACCTCTTGGCCTGGACTGCTTATTTCCTTCTCCACCTGGCTAATTCCTACTTTTTTTTTTTTGCCACACTGCATGTCACGCAGGACCTTAGTTCCCCAACCAGGGCTTGAACCCGTGCCCCCTGCAGTGGGAGGGCGGAGTCTTAACCACTGGACTGCCAGGGAAGTCCCAATTCCTACTTATTCTTTAAGACTCAGCTTCAAGGAACACCTCCTCTTGGAGGCCACAGCCTTCCACTTGCCTTAATAACTCAGGCTGTGAGGGACATCTCTCAGGACTCCCTCACCGGCTCAGGCTTGTAAGGTCACCAAAACGCCCTAAGGATTCCCTCACCCAGCCCATCTTACCCATCCCAGGGAAAAGAGCTAAAAACCACAACAGGGGAGATTCAAATTAGGTATCAGGAAGAGCTTCTTGGAAACAGGTGAAAGGCACTGGAATGACTATCTGAAGACAGAAAAGAAGAAAGACCTTTAAGGGGTCTTTCCCTTCTTTCCAGGTCAGAGCAGTGGAAGCTTCATTCAGGTAAATGAAAGATGCGGAGGTGCCTCAGGTGCCTGAGGGCCAGGGTTATCGAAGGGTGAGGGTTTACCTGCTGGAGCATCCTGCTTCAATGTGGTCAGCCAGGGTTCTGGGTCGCAGGCACAAGGAGTGCTATCCACCTGGTCATGGGGGCACAGGCTGGGGCATGAGTCCTGCAAAGGGCTCAGTTCTTGAGGAATCTCTGAGACGAATCACCCTAGAGCCTGTGGCATGAGAGGGAAGACAAGGGGCACACACAGGTGACGGCTTCTCCAGGGTGACTCACTCCTGCTCCTCACACCAAGCAGGAAGAACCAAAATGAGAACCCGGGTGAGCCTGGGCAGAGAGGGAGAGTCTGTGCCGCCCCCTGCCGATGAGGGAACAGGGGAAACTTACAGGAGCCTCCAGAGGCGCCCTGGGCTCCTTCAGGGCCAGTTTTACTACGGGGTGTGAGGTGGGGCTGCAAATCTTTTGAGTCAGCGTGCCATGCAGGATGAGGACACCGGAAGACAGAGATGCCTCGTGCCCTATCCTCTCCAGCACACAGAAATGTCCTATCTTAGTACCGTCAGTAGTCAGTGGGGTTGCTGTGTGGGACGGAAGCCACAGCTCAGTCCTTCACTGGTAAGCCATCACACCTTCCCCACGCACCTTCATTCCTCATCTTGTCTATCTCACAAGGAGTGGCAGAGAAGGGCAACCAGGTGAAAGCACCCTACAAAGTACAACTCTGAATATTCATTCAGAGGGGAAATATTGTTAGGACTAAAGATGCAGGATCCATTTGGGAGCACTAATCAAGTGGAACAGTTCGGTGTCAACTTTAAGAAGGCAAAGATTTCAGAGGAGGGGAACCCGTCCGAGAGAGCCGGTGTTGTGAAGCTGGGCTTAGGCCAATCTCTGAAAAACTGTAAGTGACTCATAGACCTGGAATTTCCCAGGCTTCACACTTCCCCAGCAAGGAAGGATGAGGATGAGAATGAGGGGTGTCAGTAATGAATTGACCTTGGTGGAGACTTTCTTGAGCCCCTGAATACATCCAGCCTTTGAAAGACCTCAGGGATAGGGGCTGCCATGGAAACTGGAAAAACGACAATTCAGGCAGAAGAGGGCATCAGGACTGTGGTGGACACATTCACCCTGGACACTGGCTGGATCCCATCCAGGGGACAGCCATGCAGAGAGCTCCAGAGACTCAAGGCCAACAAAGTTCCCTCAACTAGAAGCTCATCTTAAGAGAGAGGATCAGAGGGGAACACAACAGGTTGTAGGGTTAGAATCCAAAGCCCACAACCCCTCAAAAGCAGCCTTATTCCGTTCCCTCATTTGCAAAAAGGACTACTAATACCCAGACCTCACAATGCTGAGTTAAGGATCAAATGGGATAGTACCTCTGAGACCGCTTTGCAAATGCTGGTTATTATGACGCAGGGTCCACTTCTTGCCAGAATCAAGTCAGATTAGAGCGGTTCTCTCCAGTTCTCCCAGCTCTTGCTCCCTGTCGGCTTCGCGATTACCAGCCAAGAATTTCTGGTAAGGGAGTGACCACTGTGGGCAGGAGGGAGACGGTAATGAATAGATGAAAACCCCTAGTCAGGGCAGGTGGCAACCTGAACAACAGCTCTCCCCCTCCCTCCTCCCCTCCAGCCTCCGGTTCTCCTCGGCTCAGACGACAGTGGGAGGGCAGACAAGAAGAGCAGGGTAAGGGTCCTGGGAGCCCCGCCCCCAGGTTCCCGGCGGGAACGGACACTCCTTGTCCCCGCGAGGTGCCCGCCGGGCCCAGGGCTGGGATGCCGCTCCGGAAGCACCTGGCACGGGGACAGTATGTCCTTCCTGGGAAGGTGGACGTGACCCCAGCCAAGGGCACGGCTGCCCCGACGCCTCCCGGGGCCAGCCGCCCCCTCCCAGGTCCCTAGCCAAGGAGAGGAGAGGAGCGGGACCTTTCCCCTACCCCGGGCCGCCTCCTGCCGGCTCGGTGGTGACTATGAAAGGTTCTTGTTCTGGAAAAAGGCAAAGAGCTGGGCTACCTCTTCCTGGGATACGAGAGGGTCAAAAAGAAAAGGCAAAGGGAAGGGAAACGGCGCTTTGGAAAGGGGAGGGAGAGACGCCCCCCTTCTTCCCCAGCGCCGCGGGGGCCCACCGGCCTCCCCTGTCCCTTCGGGCACGCAAAGGGCTTCGGACCCGGCTGGGGGTGGCACTCACCGGTCCCACGGCCTGAGCCGCCCAGCGTGCGGCCCCCGCCGGCCAGACTGGAAAGGCAGACGGGCGGGCCGGGTGAGGCGGCGGGAAGAGCCCGGGTAGGGGAGGGCGGAGGCGGGGTCAGGAGCCAGCCGGAGAGGAGGAAAAGCAGGGAACGCCGGGTCGCAGCCGCGGGCTGCAGCTGGGGCCAAGTACCTGGGAGCCGGCACGCTCCTCCCTTGGGGCGGGGCGCGCACTCGCTGCGCGGGGCGCACGTGGCTCGTCCGGGGCGCCGGCATCCGGAGTTGGGGGCTTGCTCCAGGACAAAATATTCTGAGAACCTGGGGTAAGAGGCAGAAGAGAAGAGAGGGAGGGCTTCAGGGCCTCCGGGCCCTGACGGGGCTGTGGGTCTCGCCGTAGGGAAACCAGGCGCCCTGGCCACCCCCACCCCCCACTGACGAGGCCTCGCCGTGGGGTCTGAGGGCCAATAGTGAGGTGCGGGAAGCGCCTTTCCCGCCCGAGCTTGTCTTACCGACCTGCCGGAGGCCAAGGCCCGAGAGCACCTGGGCTAGGCAAGCCCTTGACAGGGAAGGACGCGCACGGGGAGCCTGCAGGGCGTGGGAAACGCGCACCGTCGTGGGCGGGGACGCGCGCGGGGGGCCGGCCCAGAAACGCAGGCCGCCCGGCGTCGGCCGGAAGCGCTGTTCGGGAGGCGGAAGCGGCTGGCTCGCGCGTGTCCCGCCCTTGCGGGGGTATCCCGTGCCCCGGCACTCTTACGGGTCCCTCTACCTCTGGGCGCAGAGACCACCAGGAACACGTGAGGTATAACGGCCGGCGCGGCCGGGGCGCGTGTCTGTCGGGAAAAGCGCTCTTTTATTTTTAAAGGCCAGCAGGTTTGGATCGATTTGTTCTCGGGAGGTAATGCTGCTGGGCCCAGATAGGCCATTACGCATGCATGCATTCTTTTATTCAATATGGTTCTTGTTTGGCCAACAAATGTGTTCTTCCCAGGTGCCACGTTTCAGACATGGATATGTGGCAGAGAGGTGTTTTCTATCCCTTTAAAACAATTAACACTAGTGTGTACTTTACGGCCCCTACTCCTCCTCCACGATTAGCATCCATTCTACCTACCTACACCTTAACCTGTAAATGAGGTAAGGAGTAGCCTGGGGCTCAGGAGATAACTGGAGGATTCGCATTTTGTACTAGAGGCAGGAGGTTCAGAGAGGCTCAGGACAGAAACCCGGGCCCCCAACTCCAAAGTATACTTAAATACCTTCTCTTTCCCTGTCCCTCTTCTCCCGTCTCAGATTTGACTCTAAATCATTAGTGAGGTATATTCAATTTTCATTATATTATCTTCATGACCTTTACATGCTTTGTAGTAGGAATTTCTATCCTACCGTGAGTCCACTCTCAGGTTATGTATCTCAAATTCACTTTCTTTGTGAGTCTGCCTTATACTGAGAATAGCTAAAACATTTTAACCAGTAATTTCATACTATTAGTATGACATTCTTATTCTCAGATATTAGTGTTAGGCTTCTTCCAGCAGTCCTTGTAAGGGGAATCGCAAGTCCTAGGTTCTGCTCCGAAACTCAGGAATAAGAGTAAAATCAAGTCAGGTGCATATTTATGCAAATTACCAAGTCATGTACATATATATGCCAGTTCCACAGGAACGTTGCTTTCCACAAATGCATCTTAGTTCTCCTACCAGGGATCAAACCCGTGCCCCCTGCAGTGGAAGCAAAGAGTCTTTAACTACTGGACTGCCAGATTAGCCCCATCCCTTTGCTCTTGTTTTCACAGGAAGAAGAAAAAATGTCTCAAAAGCAGATGAAGGAAGCCTTTGTCAGTAACCACAATGGAACGAGCGTGCTGGAAATCACCGAGGGCTTGTGCTTACCTGCACTCTGTATCCTGTGTAGAGGGCTCCTGATCATTGTCTCACAGCACTTATGTTGTTCTTCACATACCTGGAGAACTCGATTCTTCATTGACTTTGCTTTCCTAATAGTTCCCCTGGTGACCACTTTGACCATTTTCGCTTCATTTGTCCTCCTTGAGTATCTCATTGTAATTATCTTTGGGGCAGGGCTGCTCTATGAAACATACTGCAGGAGAACTTGCTATGCCAGAATGCCTGTCGGGAAAATCCTTGAAAAATTCTTGAAAATCAGTATAGAATCAGAATACATTCCAGCCATCTCCTGTTTCCGTGTAATTAACAGTGCATTTACTGCTGTTGCCATTTTGGCTGTGGACTTCCCTCTTTTTCCCAGAAGATTTGCCAAAACCGAGCTCTATGGGACAGGAGCAATGGATTTTGGAGTAGGAGGCTTTATTTTTGGGACTGCAATGGTTTGTCCAGAGGTTAGGAGAAAATATACAAAAGGGTCCAGACTTTATCTTACAAAGTCATTGTACTCCGTTTGGCCATTAGTCTTCCTAGGAGTGGGACGATTAGTCATTATAAAATCCATAGGCTATCAGGAACATTTAACTGAGTATGGAGTTCACTGGAATTTTTTCTTTACCTTAATAGTTGTGAAATTGATAACATCACTGCTTTTGATTATTTTTCCCCTAAATAAATCCTGGATTGTGGCTATCAGCATTACTGTATTCTACCAGTTAGCCCTTGATTTTACCCCACTGAAAAGGTTAATTTTGTATGGCAGTGATGGCAGTGGCACAAGGGTTGGTTTATTAAATGCCAACCGAGAAGGAATAAGCTCTACCTTGGGGTATGTGGCAATACACATGGCTGGTGTTCAAACAGGATCATACGTACTTAAAAAAAGATCACATATCAAAGACTGGATAAAAGTAGCATGTTGTATTCTATTGACAGCTATTGGCTTCTTCATATCTCTTTACATAGTTCAGGTAAATGTAGAAGTAGCATCTCGAAGAATGGCCAATTTAGCCTTTTGTATTTGGATAGTTGCTTCTTGCCTGATCCTTCTTAGTAGTTTATTACTGGGTGATATAATTTTGAATTTTGCCAAATTTCTAATTAAAGGGGCAACAGTACCATGTTCTTGGAAAATTATCCAGTCACCTGCTGCAAATAGAAAGTATTCAGAATCTCTAGTCTCTGAAGCTGAAAGAAAAGAACCCACTCTTTGTTTAATCACAGCAATGAACAGAAACCAGTTAATTTTTTTCTTGCTGTCAAATGTAACAACTGGCCTAGTCAACCTGTTGGTAGATACATTACACAGCAGTACCTTGTGGGCCTTATTTGTACTCAATCTCTACATGTTTACCAACTGCTTAGTTATATATGTGCTGCACTTGCAAGATAAGACGGTAAAATTTTGGTGATCAGTACAGGTAGTATATGTTTTGAGCAATATTATTTTAATGAGGAAGAATAAATACAAAATGGGCTTTTGGCAACTCAGTGTTAAGTGTATTTTATTATAAAATTTTCATTCCTACTCTAACAGTAGTGATGCTTAATATTTTAAATGTATCTCAACACCATGTAAAACAAACCAATACAGAAGAAACAAAGCCTCTTGACTTGTTAGAATATTTATAAATTTCAGTATTTTAAAGAAACTGTTGTGTTTATAGTTGTGATACTGGAAGATTGGAGGGTGAGGAGGAGGATTTTTACTTTCCATCTTTTTTTTTTTTAAATAAATTTATTTTATTTTGGGCTGTGTTGGGTCTTCATTGTTGCACACGGGCTTTCTCTAGTTGTGGTGAGCGGGGGCTACTCTTCGTTGCGGTGCACGGGCTTCTCACTGCGGTGGCTTCCCTTGTTGCGGAGCACGGGCTCTAGGCGCACAGGCTTCAGTAGTTGTGTGGCTCACGGGTTCAGTAGTTGTGGCACGCGGGCTCTAGAGCGCAGGCTCAGTAGTTGTGGTGCACGGGCTTAGTTGCTCCGTGGCCTGTGGGATCTTTCTGGACCAGGGCTTGAACCCGTGTCCCCTGCATTGGCAGGCAGATTCCTAACCACTGCGCCCCCAGGGAAGCCCCTACTTTCCATCTTATATCACCTATTATTCTGTATTTTTTATTGTATGTATTTTATAACATTTACATTAAAATCTCAGTTGTGGAACTGTCAACACTACTGCTCAATTTTAAGTCTTTAAGAAACCTCAGTATAAGAAAGCAAATGTTTAAAATCAAATACTTATAAAGTCAGAAAACAGTTAAATCCTCCATAGAATAGATGGAATTATTTGTTGTGGTTTATATACTTCATAATTAATGAGACAATAGTTTTGCCTTGAGACAAAGCTGTTGCCTCAAGGCAAAACTAGTCATTTTTTTAGCCTACTTTCTGCTAGGGATGATAAGCAAAAATTTCCTGATATCTTGGATCCTGCAATCTAATGGGGGAAACACATTAAACAACTGTTATAAACTATGTTAAGTCATGAAGTATAGGTTGCCAAGAGTGTCAAATCAAGAATTGACTTTACAGCAGAGTCAAGAAAGTTTTCCCCACAGATGGTATTTTTTGAGCTAGAGCTGATGGATGGGACGAGGAGTTAGTGTTTGTGTGTCTACGGACTAGAGGGGCATATGCTGGTAAGGGTGGGGGTAAACAGCAAATATGACTATTATACTAATTAGTTTACTTCAATTTGTTATATTGATGATGGCTAATTTGGTATTTATGTGGCATTTTATCCTTGCTAACTACAATCAGTTATATTTGGAGGTAATCTATTATTAAAAGAAGTTTCCCCCTAAAAAAAATCAGTCTTTTGAACAGTTATATAGCTATAAAAACAAAAGTCAGATTTTATTTTCAATTAAAAAGGAAGACTTGGGGCTTCCCTGGTGGCACAGTGGTTGAGAGTCTGCCTGCCGATGCAGAGGACACGGGTTCGTGCCCCGGTCCGGGAAGATCCCACATGCAGCGGAGCAGCTGGGCCCGTGAGCCATGGCCGCTGGGCCTGCGCGTGCGGAGCCTGTGCTCTGCAACGGGAGAGGCCACAACGGTGAGAGGCCCGCGTACGGCAAAAAAAAAAGTGGGTGTGGGTTCAGTCCCTGGTCAGGGAGTTAGGATCCCACATGCCTCAGGGCCAAAAAAACAAAAATGTAAAACAGAAGCAATATTGTAACGAATTCAATAAAGACTGAAAAAAAAAACCTTGAAATTTAATCAATAAGATTATAGTGTGTAAATTAAGCATGACTAGGAAAGGTGATTGGTTTTCCTGCTATGTCACAGTGCTAATATCCTACAACTTACCTGTTCAAAGCATTCATAGGAGGCTGAGAGGCTCTAACCATATTGTCCTCTCATTAAAAAAATAGTAATTTAAAGTATTTGATGACAATGAGCATGTGTCTAATTGGTCTGCTGCTTCTTGTCCTAGGTCTTAAATATCTCTCAGTAAGTTTGTCTCCCAGTTACAGACATTGAATCACAACTAAGAATGAAATGTACTGTGTGTTTATTCCACCTCCAGTTAGGGAAGTCATGTAAGAGAAAGCTAATGAAATTGCATTAATAGAAACAGAAATTAATAAGGAAAAAAAGACCATTCTGACTTGATTTTATAGAAGAGAAAGAGATCATTCAATAAAGATTTACTGAGTTCCAGTAGGCCAGATATAGGTCCCGGGGGAGACAAAAGAAAATAAGATCCAGCCCTCAAGGAGCTTACATTTTAACTTGTGGATCTTATTTTTCCTTTAAAATTTGTTTAGTGGGGAAAATGTACCTCTGTTTTTGACAGATAGAACACAACTTCCCACTGTCAGGTCATGAAAAAGAAAACCCAATTCAGATACTCAGATCTGGACAACTGTGGCAATTTAAATAACATCCTGCTGTTGATTTTGCTACCACATAAAACAATGTGGTTATTACAGTGAAAACAACAGTATGTATTCTAATGAATTTTCAGCTGTCAATTTTGAGGACAGAGAAGCGAGGGGGAAAGAGAAGAAAGGAAGAATATAATCCAGTCTAGGACCTTATCCTATGACCTTCAGTAAGTGACTCATTCCCATGCCTTTAATTTTACACAATTAGAAACTGGGGATGTCTACCACATATATATTAATAGCTTTGTGTTCAGAAAATGACAATTTTTATTGAGCACCTTGTCCAATAGGTTGTATAAATTATACAAAAACATACTTTGCTCCCTAGGAATTTGTGTATAGTCTATGAAGATAGGAGTATAAGGAACAAATCAATATTCTTTTTTTTTTTTTTTCAAATCAATATTCTTCTTTTCTTTTAAACTCAGGTAGCTTGGAGACTAGTCATATCTCATTTATGTCGGAGTTTTGTGCTTGGCTTCTCACACATTGTTGACCTCCCAGAGAAGAAAAAGAATGGTATTTTGCTGATAATTTACCACATCTCCATCACACCAACTGTTCTTTACGAGGTACCAGCAAAATATCTTCTGCTGTTGATTGCCCACTCTTTCTTGGCCTTTAAAATTCTTTACCCTTGCCCTTCACATTGCCAATATCGAAATTTAAAAAAGGCAACAACTGGCTTTTTTTTTTTTTTTTTTGCGGTACGCAGGCCTCTCACTGTTGTGCCCTCTCCCGTTGCGGAGCACAGGCTCCAGACGCGCAGGCTCAGCGGCATGTGGGATCTTCCCGGAGCGGGGCACGAACCCGTGTCCCCTGCATCGGCAGGCAGACTCTCAACCACTGCGCCACCAGGGAAGCCCCTGGCTTTTTTATGCAATCATTTATTTTGTTAATTAAAGGTAAGCTCTCTGAGGCAGACACTTAGTCATGAAATATTTGCTGCAGCACTAAATATTATATTTGCTTAGTTGAAAATAGACCAATAGCGAAAAAGAGTGCCTGCTCTAAAATGAAGATACATAATTAAAACGTCTAAAAACTGTTTTACAGGGAAGTAATTTTCTAAGCATTTTCCCCTCAAATGTTGGTTTTATCACAGTTGTAGCGCCCAGGCTACCTCCTTGAGAAAGAGCAATTTATCAAGCAAAATTAGCTTTTTAACCTTACAATAAGTACTTATTAAATACCTATAGTATGTGAAACATTGTCCAAAGATACTAAGCAGTGTGCTCAAATCCAAATCAGGGAAAGTAATCTCAGATGGAAAGAGACTGTTCTGGTCTCCTCGTTTTGTTACGTTTTTTTTCTGGGTTTTAATGCCTTTTCTAACTTAGATTTAAACCCCCAGGGTGAATACTCTTTCTTTGCTAGTACCCAGTGTGTACTCAGTAATGAAAGTTATTAAAGTTAGCACCTATATATTGAACTTGTCATTTTCAATGTCCTTTACCAACCGTCATCCAAAGTAAGTTTAAAAGGTATAAAGTAGGCACATTAACCGACATAGTCTTTAGAGGAGCACCTACAGATCTTAAAAGCCACAGTATTCTTTTTCCTTGGGAGCGTTTTACATAAAACACAAGATTCTCTAAAAATGTGCAGGTTTTGGCTATGTAGTCTAACTTGTCAGAACCTACATGCACATCCTATATGCCTATTGAATTTAAGCTAAGGACCATACACTGTTCTGCTCTCCTAACATGGCCAAAGACATAAATACTTACTGGATAATCACACCTTTGGGACTGAACAATGGTTCTTCCAGTTTACTATGTTACCTAACCTAACAGTGAGCACACAATGTCGTTAAGTCAACGTGGCTAAGGGGTTGCATGCACTATGAGGTTTTTTGTTGCGAATCTCTACGGTTTCATGTGGTGACCAAAATACTTTTTGAAGACCAGTATCACAGCTCTAGCCTATTCTACCAGGATTAGTTAGTTGTAAGAGCAGCAAATGTATTGATCCTTAAAATCGTGAAGACTTTCATAGGCACAATACTTTCCAACAACTATATTGGCCTCCAAAGCCTTCAGGGTAGGAACCGAGTACATGATGGCACGCTGTGGCTTGTCAGCAGCTCTGCTTCTCAGGAGAGGGTCAGAGGGAAGGGCCTTTGGCCAGCACCAGCACTTTGCCCAAGGGAATCAGTGTCCTTTCTGAGCCTCTAAGTTAATATTAACCCAGTCCAAGAAGTTTCTCTGCCCAGGACGCATACACAAGCCACTCTCCACATAGTCTTCTATTTGTCTCTAGTGTAACAACGACAACGAAAAGCTGTCAGCACTTAAATATTTTTTGCCCCCTCGGCGAGATCGCGAATCGAGTCTGGGAAGCAGTAATTCGGGGGGCTCCTGGTAGATCAGGGGGTCAGGGAAAGCGGCGTCAAGGACCCAGAGTTTGTCCCTTAGCCCCCAGATGCACGTCTCCACTCCCTCACTCCCACCTTTTGCTCTCACTGATTTGGAAAGCCTCAGCTCCTGCCCACTTACCCAAGTCCTCACTGGGCCCCGACCCTCGGATCGGCCCTGAGTCACCTCGGCTCCACTCCCTTCGCCCCTCGGCCCTCGGGAGAGCGGTTTCCAGGCCCGCGCAGCGGAGGACTGAGTTTAGGCCTACTCATCCCTCATAGCAGCCCTATTTCGTATTTATTTGAGTAGCTAGACTCAGTGGAAGGTGCCGGTAACGCGTTGGAGACAGCCGGGGGAGCAACGCACCGCCTCCGCTAGGACTTCGAAAAACGCGACTCAGGAGCGTGGGTCTGGAGTCTCGCGAGAGGAGGCGGGGCCCCCGCCCGGCGCTCTCGGCCCCTCCCTGCCCCACCCTCCCCACGTCCCCCGCCTTCCCTCCCCACGTCCCCCGCCTTCCCTCCCCCACTCCCCGTGGCGCCAGCGGCCGACTGAGCCTGGAGAGGAAACGGTATTCGGAGCCGCGCTCCCGCCCAGGCCGGCCCTGACGCGGGCCTTGTCAGCCGGTAACGGGGAGCCGAGGTGGGGGTCAGGGAGGCGACCACGAAAACGGTGAAAGTCGGAACCGGGAGGCTCCTCCGAGAATGGCTAGGAAGCGGTCTGAGCCTCCCACCTCGGACTCCGCAGAACTGAGGCGGGGTCGACCCCTCCCAGGGGCGGGGTCGCGCTGGGCAACTGCAGCCCAGGGGACTCACTGGGCGGGGCTCGCCCTTAAAGGGGGAGAAGGGGTCAGCTGGAGGCTGAGGGCCCCCGGGCAGCGGAGCGGAGGCCGGGGGTGGGGTCCTAGAGCCGGGACTCCGCTGACGGGCTAGGGAAGCCCCAGGGCCGGCGGGTCCCCTGCGCCTCTCCTTTGGACCCTGACTGGAGGCCGGCGGGGTGGGTGTGGGGGGTGGGGAGGGAGAGCGGCGCGAGGGGGCGGGTCCCGGCGTTGCTCGGCGCTGATTGGCTGAGCGCGTGTGGAATCGGGTGATGGGAAACGCAGCTCAGATCTCCCGTCTCTCCTGCTCCTCTCCCTCCCCCCCGTGGCGAATGTGCTGCGCGGCGGCGGGTGCTTACGCTCGCGGGGTTTGGCTGTTGCAGGCAGGAGCTGGGAGGAGGCGGCAGCGGCAGGAGCGGCGGCGGCGGCAGCAGCTGGGAGGAGGTGGTGACGGTGGCAACGGCAGCGTCGGGGACGATGGCGCGACTGGTGGCAGTGTGCAGGGACGGGGAGGAGGAGTTCCCCTTCGAGAGGAGGCAGATTCCCCTCTACATAGACGACACCCTCACGGTGAGCGGGCCGGGCCGGGCCAGGCTCGCCGCTCCCCTGGCAGCTGTTTCCCCTCCTCCCCCTCCCCCAGGCCGAGCGCTGCGCACTGGAGAAAGAGTGTTGCAACTCCTAGGCGAGGCCTTCTCTCCGGCAGGCCCCGCAAACTCGCCTTTGCAGTGGGTGGCTCGCTAACCTTTGCGGGGCCCCAGGCTAGAGCTCCGTACGCACTTTGAGCCCCTCACCCCAGCTCTCCCTGCTTTTTTCAACCCTCTAGCTTCACCCTTTCCCTTTAGCAGACGGTGCTTTTGCCAAAGCACGCGCCTCGGATACGGGTTGAAGGATATTGGGCGTCAAGGGCCTATCCCTTACAGAAACGACCTACCCTCGGGGAGGCTTAATTATCTGGAAATGTCGCAGCTGCACTGCTACCTGTCTATTTTCTATCTTAATACTACAGCTCTTCATAAGCATAATTACTGAGGGCAGAGTGACATGCTCTTGCACAGTAAAGATTCCACTAAAATGATCTGATTTCGTTATAGTCTCAATATGCTCGTGCATTAAAACTGTTCGAAATGATTGTATTGCTAGGCCATGACTCTTCAAAATGGACTTTCTTGTCATTAGTTATTCTTTACAGGTAGCCTTTTCAAAGGAAGCAAAGTGATTGAATGTGTAAGAGCATTGTAAAAAGCTGATTGCTCATCTTGAATGTCAAAACCCAGTTCTGAGTAGTTTTCCTTTTTAGCGTGGTACAGCATTACAGACCCTCTGCCCTGTGTTGCTGTAGTATTTCCTTTAAAAGGAAATGGTAGAAATTTGAATTGAATCTGAACAGGAAATGAGTGCAGTTGCTTGCCACAATTTCTTACGAAATGAAATGAACCTTTTCTGAATATCTTGAAATCGGCGTTTTGATGATGCTGAAGCTTTGGATTATACATTTGCCTGCTTTGATAAGGTGTTGTGTCTTCATCGTAACACCTTTGGCTTTTTTCCTTTTCAAAGGCAGTTGATCTGTTTTGTTCCTGAATTTCTTTTTTGCAAATATCTACTGAACTTTTTTCAAATTTTGTATAAAATGCAAGTCATTGTAGAGATGCCAGTCTATGCCTTTCTGTTTGCCAGTCTCAGTTAAGACTTGATTGAGCTGCAGTACCTTTAAAAGGATTAGAAGAGCTATTGAATGACTTAATTTGTTAGAACTTTTTAAGTGAAAGCATCGATAATTATCCACGTGCATTTTTTTTTCATGGAAAAAGGTAGAATGATTTGGGCTGATATAAGGTAAATAGAATTTGTGTTGTTGAATTAGAAAGTGTACTTGTATGCCGTGGTCATGATTTCTGCACTTTTTGCATTAAAAATATAATGGACTTGTATTTTAAGTAGTTTTTAAAAAAACTAACACTGATCAAATTAAATGATGCATTTTTCAGTTTGAAAACTAATATGAGTTCATGTGTTGATATTTTCTTTCTTCTCTCTCCCTCCAACACAGACACTTTTCTAGAGCACATAGTTTGGTATCAACCTTTTATGTTTATTGTCCCAGAAAGCCTTTGAAGTTAAAAAAAAAAAAGTTCTGTGTGTTTGGACATAAGATTACTATTGAGTGTATACTATCAAAACAGGGGAAATCAAACATAAGTTTGAGTATTTACAAAAATTTAAAAGACACTGATTCTCCTTATGCTCACGTAATCACCTTTAATGTGAATGTAGCATTGATACATCCATCATGTAGTGCTTTAAAATAGTCAGCTTGGGGGGTTTTATACTCTATTCTCTATACAATGATGAATTTCCAAAATTTTCCAAAGAAAAAGAGGTAACCTGCCCTGTGATTTGTTTTTGTACTTATTTCTCTAGAGAAGTTGGGATTGGACTGACCTGGTGGTTGAGTTTCATTTTTATTGTATTGTGGACTTGTGACCCAGGCAAATAAAATTTAGGCTTACTCAACTTAAATATCTTAAAATAGCATTTTATTTAGGAAAAGGTGCAGTTTTTCTTTACTGTGGAAGGGTTTTTATCACTAGGAAATGAGTGAGACTATATATTGCTTTGTTATGGAACTTATGCACGGTCATTGAATGCTGGTTAGTGAAAAATCTTGTCAAGAATGCATCATATTTAGGGAAACAAGTTTCAGAACCATTCTACCAAACGCTACTTAAAGGAATAATGTAGAGCAAACACCTGTTGGGGAAGAGGGAGGGGAGAAGCCTGCAGCAGAGGGTTATGCACGGGTCCATTGTTAGTTTGATGGCATTGTCACCCTGAAGTTAACTTTTGGTTTGGTCTTTGTTCCTAGGGTCCATAGGTAATGCACTGAGGAAACATTGTGTGATCATTATTTCCAGTAGTCTTAGAATCTTGTTAGCTTCTAGATGTTAAGTCTAGTTGTAATGTTTACAATCAGTTACAAATATTTGTCGTTTTAGTAACAGAAGCTAAAACCTCTACTTAGGTAAACTGGGCAATTTTAAGTTGGATTTGTAAAATGAAATTAACAAGCTTGTATGTGAGGAAGTAGCCTCCTCTTTCATGTGGTATGTTGTAGCCGCATTTAAAAGACTCATATGGCAGTTTAGTGGGTTTGAATACTTGAGTACAGTGCTGACGTAGGTGTATTTCAGAAAATCTCCAATAAGTAAACTGGTGGAATATTCAGGAAAGTGGTACGCTTATGTAGCCAAAATGCTTTTCAGTGTTATTAGAATTATAGAATAGCAGATGGACAGAATACAGATTTTATTTTAAAGACATCTTTGAAGAATTAAGATTTTTAAAGTATTTTTAAAGGAATTAATAGTCAAAATATATACTCCTTATAAAATAATCTTGAAAAATAATTGCAAAACAAATTATCCTTAACCCTACTTCCAAGAGATAGCTAAGAATATAGCAGCATTTGGTGTAGTTCCCATCATAGACACAGATGCAGAGTTGAGATGTATCGTTTTCTGTAACACTTTATATCTTGCTTTTTTCTCACTAAATGTAATATTGAGAACATTTTCTCTTGTCATTCTTAAACAGCTTTAGTGGCCATGTAATACTTTGTTGTGTGACATTCCATAATGTAATCATTCTCCCTTTGTTGGACATAGAGGTGGTTCTAGTTTTTACTGTGAATAATACTCTAAGAATATAAATAATGCATAAATCTTTGCATTAACAATTTTTTTTCAGGGTTTTGGAGGAAAATTACGTGTCAAAGGATAAAAACCTTTTATAAAATTATTGATGCATACTGTCAGATTGCTACAATATTTCTGGAACACAGTTTACCCTTCTAATTCAAACCAATCTAAAAGGGACTAGAAACTCTGATAAAGGTTTTTTGATTGAGACTTAAAAAAGATTTTAAAATGTAGCATATCCTTTTGGGGATTAGGTATTTAGCATCAGTTAGAAGTTTAGTATTTATTGTTTGCTTTCAACTCTTGATTAAATATTTAACTAATTTACCAAAGGTGACAGATGTTGCAGGTGGCTGTGAGGATAAGGAAGTAAAAAACTAAAACTAAAGGGACAATGATTTTTAATAAATACAAGCTTAGTATTGTTGGGTTAGAGCTTGTGAGAATGTGCTAAGAACAGATTATTTGTGGTCAGGAGAAACCAGGACAGATACTTAAGAGTGAAAGTGGGTAATGGATTCAATACACTTTATAAAGCAGTAATTGCAGGACAATGACTTGTTCTATCTTTGGCTTGCTAGGGATAGGCAACCTCATCATGAAGCCAAACACTAATGATTCCTCTGTGAGACCACACCTGAAATACTTTACATGACCATCTTCCTTTAGGTAACCTAGAATCTGAAGATTAAGTCAAGGAAGTGGTTTTAAAGAATGGGGAAAAATAGTGCTGCTATCCTCTATCTTCCTCTTTTTTTTTTCCCCTTTTTCTTATTGTGGTGTCATCATTGAAGAGCATATAGTGATTGGCCAGTAAACAGCAAGGTAAAAAGCCATTGTCCTAAGTGAAAGGCAAGGACAGTAGTTACTTAGTGTGAGTGCAAAGTTTCTAACCCAGTGGTATTGAGTATGTACAAGAGAAAATTTAGTATTATCCAAGCCAGTGAAACCCAGGAAAGATGCAATAATAGACCTGATCTTGACATTTATCTGTACTAGTTAGGTGAAAATGAAATGATTGGAAATGAGGGGTTTTTGGGTTTTTTTAAATTTTAACCGTTTATAGACTTTTTAAAAAGGATTCCTAAAGTAGGTATTATCCATTAAATTTTATATACGTATATATATATATGTATATATATATACTTTTTTTTTTTTTTTTTTTTTTGCGGTACACGGGCCTCTCACTGTTGTGGCCTCTCCCGTTGCGGAGCACAGGCTCCAGACGCCCAGGCCCAGCAGCCATGGCTCACAGGCCCAGCTGCTCCGCGGCATGTGGGATCTTCCCGGAGCGGGGCACGAACCCGTGTCCCCTGCATCGGCAGGCGGACTCGCAACCACTGCACCACCAGGGAAGCCCCATACATATATATTTTAAAGGTCAGCTGGTAGGTCTCAGTATGTTAGGTGTATTTTTTGACCTCTGCTTTAATTTTTTTTTTCCTATACATTTATTTATTTATTCATTTTTGGCTGTGTTGGGTCTTCGTTGCTGTGCGCAGGCTTTCTCTAGTTGCGGTGAGTGGGGGCTACTCTTCGTTGCAGTGCGCGGGCTTCTCATTGCGGTGGCTTCCCTTTGTTGCGGAGCACGGGCTCTAGACGTGCAGGCTTCAGTAGTTGTGGCACGTGGGCTCAGTAGTTGTGGCTCGTGGGCTCTAGAGCTCAGGCTCAGTAGTTGTGGCACACTGGCTTAGATGCTCCGCGGCGTGTGGCATCTTCCTGAACCAGGGCTCGAACCCGTGTCCCTTGCATTGGCAGGCAGATTCTTAACCACTGCGCCAACAGGGAAGTCCCTGCTTTAATTATTAAAACAATAAAATATGGTTGATCGGAATAAAAATAATTCACTTACACGGAGTCAATTTAGGATTTCACCTATGAACTGGACTGGAGAGACCTTGATTTGGTAAATTGAGTAGCTTTGATCTTAAAGTAGTATAGGTAATTGTCTCAGTTTTTTTTTATGGTGGCAATTAATATGTGGTGAAATGGTGTATATTTGTATAAAGCAAGTGGAAATGCAAATCAAGGTATTAGTTGCTTAAATGGTAGATGTGGAGTGACCTGCAGTGTTCTGTTGAGCTATGTGGCTTTAAAAGTTTATCCTATACCTTTTTTATGACTTGACAGTTAATTTCTTTGTGTTTTAAACCATGTGGTGATTCCAGAAAACATAATGTGAGTTAATTGCACTATGCTTTTTTCAGTCTTCATGGGTCAGGATTTCTAATACCAGGATTATTAAGATGACTAGATGACCAGTTTTACTTTGTACTGTTGGCAAAGTTAATATATGACAGTGTTTAGAGCAATGGCTAGTATGCATAAAGCTACATTAAATGTCTTTATTATTATCACCACCACTCTTTGGAGATAAGACAACTCTGAGAGGGAAAACTGGAGAGAAGTTGATTAACCTGAAAACTGGATAATTGATCCTAAAATTGTGAGATAAGGACATGTAGTCTGTATGTATGGAAGAAGAAACTTCCAGAATAGTAAAAGCTATTGAAATGGAAGCATGTCTCTGAATATGGTATAATGAATATAGAATTGGAAACAAGGAACAGTAGCTCTTTCCCCGGTAATAAGTGGTATATGTGTATTATAATACATTTGGGAAAGATAGGAACATGTAAAGAAAAAAGTCATGTATCTTTTCACTGCCTAGAGATAGCCACATCTAATATATTATGTATTTTCTTTTTCTGTAAGAACATATACACATAAAAATTTGAATCATATTGTACATGCAGTTTTTGAGCCTGTGAAATACACTGAAGTCCTCTGGATTGTTGAATCAGTGTTGGCGTCATTGTCCATCCTTAGTATCCACTTGTCTTTCTAGTTCACATATCCAGTAGTCCCTTCTTAATAAAGAAAATGTCTTATATCTGTTGCTTATATTTGCCTTACTTGTTTAGTCCTCAGTTTACTGCTAGAACAAGCATGTTTTTAGGCTCTCATTTCTAATGTGGAGGGGAAAGAATGGTCACTTGATTAAAGAAGCAGGTCTTTGTGGTGCTGGTTGGTGAAGGGAGGAATCTTTTTAAGATCACATTCAGGTGGGTGGGGTTTTTTAGTTTTTTGGTTTTGCCTCAAATGGTCTCTTTATCCTGACTTCACTCTTTGGGTGTGTAGGAGTTTGTGCCCCTTGTCATCTGGAAATAGAAGTTTGTTCTAGCACAGTATGTTTGATATGTTTAACAGTGTTTTAGTTAAGATACAAATGTGTTACTTTATTTCATTGTTTTGAAGGCATACTTTTTTTTCACATTTAACATCTCTGAAATTGGTATGCTTCTTTCGTTTGGTGACATTTTCCAGTTATAATGGCTCTTTTCTAGTGGTACATAACTAAGGTACTTTGGTGATGTCACAAATCAGTGAAATGTGCTGATTACTAATTCCCATTATCTGACATCCTGCGACATCCTTAAGCTTTATGTATCCCTCTTCCTCTGGTAGTGAATTTTGATAATTGAATAAATATCACAGTATATTTTTTTCGGTTCATGATTAGAGCAAACATTTACTATGTGCTGGGTATTATTCTGAGTGTGTGTGTGTGTGTGTGTGTGTGTGTGTGTGTGTAGTGAAGTCATTATATAGTCATTTACATGGTAAGATTTATTATATTCTGTAGTTGAGGAATAACTGAAAATATCAGGATATTTAATGTAAGATATCAGGTTATTTCACTTATTAAATGCTATTATTAGCCACTGCAACAAACATTTTAAAATATAATTTAATCCTCACAACCCATTTGATGAGAGATACGAAAAATTATTATTTAATCTCATTTTACAAATGAGGAAGCTGAAAATCAGGTTAAATAACTTGCCCAGAATTATGACATAAATTGTAAGTGATAGAGCTGGGATTTGAATTCAAGTCTGCCTGACTTCAGTGCCCTTGATTTTAATGACTATACCATTTCTAGCTTTAGAAACTGTAACTTGGATTTTTTTTAACTTTTTGATGGAAGTGGGAGGGAGCAAATTGGGCTTTAGGGGTCTATTTCTATCCTAGGAGACTATAAAATAGTCTGTATCATGTGCTCAAAGAGGATAAAATAATTGATTTTTATTTTTTTGCATATTAAGATGGTGATGGAATTTCCTGACAATGTGTTAAATCTCGATGGGCATCAAAATAATGGTGCACAACTAAAGCAGTTCATTCAGGTAATAGTTTTAAAAATTAATGTTTTAAATGGTGTGTGTGTGCGCATGTGCGCATGTGTGTGTATGTATGTATGTGTGTTTTAAAGAGTCATTTAAAATTTTACCTGTAAGTATTAATTTTGTTTTACCTAGGACTCTTTAGGTCTTAAGATTGCAGTGAGGTTGCTTTCTTTTACTATTGTTCCAGGTATATTTACATACCTGTGATGTGAAAGATTTGGTGGTGGTGTGTTATCATTTTACATGTCTGTAAGGCTTTAATTTCACCAGTTTAAATTTAGTTTAAATTTAATTTCCCTGTTTTTAGAAGGTAGAGCAGACAGCTTTTCATTGAGAACTTCGTTTTTTTCTGTAGTAATTGTTTTGTTCAGTAAAAAAAATTAATCTTGTATAGTGAATTTTCTGATTTTTATTTGTTTTTTAATTTAATTTAATTTTTTATTGAAGTATAGTTGATTTACAATGTTGTGCTAATTTCTGCTGTACAGCACAGTGACTCAGTTATACACATATATATGTTCTTTATATTCTTTTGCATTATGGTTTATCCCAGGAGATTGGATATAGTTCCCTGTGCTATACAGTAGGACCTTGTTTATCCATTCTAAATGTAATAGTTTGCATCTACTAACCCAAAACTCCCAGTCTTATTTCATTATTAAACAGTGTGATACTTTGTAAATACACTATATATGATCAAGGTAAAGGAAGATAAATGGTTACTTTATTTCAAAATTCTATTTCAACTTTTGGAGAAAACTTTGAATTAAAGGTTAATAGTAAATGTGAGAATATCCTTTTTGGGAGTTATCTTACTTTCTCATCTGTTTTTTTTTTTTGTAAACTGGAGGTATTACTTGTAGTATAACTATAACTCCATCTAAGTAGAAGTTATTTATGAGTTTTGCCCATTTCTCTACAGCTATGGTTCTCAGTCATTTCTCTTCCTTGTCATAACCAACAGATAACATTCATATGCACCAGCATTTTAGTTACTCACTGCAGGCTCCTACATAGGTAAGATAGGCCTTGTTCTCTCCCACTAATCCATGACATACCTGCCCATACCTCCAGGTTGAGAATTGCTGCTCTACATGATCACTATCCTGACTTGACTTGTGTAGCTAAATGTAGTGTGTTGCTAAAGGTTGAGAAAAAGACATGGTAAAGCTGCTTTGTGTCTTTATTCTTTTCTTTCTTTCCTTTCTGAAATTTTTTATTTTAAGTGAGAGTACTAAGCTTAATGCACATTTGACAGGCACTAAATTTCCACATGCAGGGCTTCTTTTTCCTATGCTGGGTCACATACTGCATAGCCCTGTCATCCTAAGTGGAGTTTTTTATACCCTAGATTCTAGAACGGGGATTTGTGGAGCAAACTCAGTACAGCATGGACAAGGCCGACTGCCTTGCCTTACTGACTCAGTTGCAGATAGAGATGGCAAGCCCTGCCCAGGCTGTACTCACTGCACAAGGATAGGAACCAGAAAGAGTGGTGAAAGAGTCATTTCATGTCTTTCTTACAAACTCTATTTTTCTTTCCCTCTTCTCTCAGCGACATAGTATGCTTAAGCAGCAAGATCTAAGTATTGCCATGGTGGTGACATCGCGTGAAGTCTTGAGCGCACTTTCTCAGCTTGTCCCATGTGTTGGTTGTCGTCGAAGTGTGGAGCGCCTCTTTTCCCAGCTTGTAGAGTCTGGAAATCCTGCCCTTGAACCCCTGACTGTGGGGCCCAAGGGAGTCCTATCTGTAACTCGAAGCTGCATGACTGATGCAAAGAAGCTTTATACATTATTTTATGTACATGGGTGAGTATAATCAATTAAGAAACAATGAGTTTGTTAAATTTTTAAACTTGGTGACAGTGGCAGCTTTTTTTCTAAATTTGGTTGGGGCAAAGCTTGAGTCCAGATTCAACACTTTTATTGAGGAACTCCTATGTGCCAGTGACTGTAAAGTTTCTTTTCTCATGTGGGGAGAGGCAGGCAGTAAACAAGTACATAATTTGTCAAGGATGTTAAGTTACAAAGACAAACCAGTAAGGGAGATAGACAATGAGTGGGTAGAATTCATATGGAGAGTGGTCAGGGAAGGCCTCTCTGATAAAATGGCATTGAATATAGACTTGAATGAAGTGAGTGAAGCATGTAGATATGGGGGGGGGGGAAGGCAAAGAAGGAGCAGCAAGTGTAAAGGTTCAGAGGTGGGAGTTTTCCTGGAATGTTTGAAGAACAGCAAGGGAGCCATTGTGGCTGGAGCCAGATGAATGAAGGGAATGGTAATAAAAGATGAGGTCACAGGAGTACTAAAAGGCCTAATTATGGAGTGCCATCTTGAGGTCTTTTGTATTTTTAACTCTGAGATGGGAAGATTTGGGAAGGTTTTGAGCAGAGGAATACATGGTCTCCCTTGAAGTTTTGCTTACTGTCACCTCTGTGTTGAGAATAAGTAGAAGGGTCATGGAAGGGTGGAGAAACAGGCTTGTTTAATATAGTCCATGCAAGAAATAATAGTGACCAGTATAGTGGCCACGGAGATAATGAGGAATGGTTGGATCCTGGATATATTTTGAGGAATGAGCCAACAGGATTTTTGGGTAGATTGGATATGGAGGAGGGCATCAAGGATGATTCCCAGATTTGGGGTCTAAAGAGCAGGACAGATGGTTTCCATTTCCTGAAGTGGGTAGGCCTGGAGGAGAGAGGAGCACTTTTGCAGAACTCACTTTTGGATGTGTTAATTTGAGATAGCAGTTGGACGTCCAGGTAGAGTTCAGAGAGTTCTGGCCTAGAGATATAAATTGGTGTCATCAACATATATATAGTATTTATATGTATATTTAAACCCATGAGATGAGATGTGATCACCAAAGGGTAAGTGTAAATAGGAAAAGAAAAGAGGTCTGAAGACCAAACCTACTTTGAGGTGGTGGTAGAGACTTCGGATTTTTACTCTCCCTCAGAAAAGAAGCCTTGGAGGGTTTTTGAATCGAGAAATAACATAATGTGATTTTTGTTTTGAAAAGATGACTCCAGCTGCTAAGTGAAACCTAGTGTGTAAAGGCAAACTGTAGAAGCAAAGAGACCATTTGGGAGGCCAGTTGTTGCAGTTGATTAAGCTAGAGAGGCGAGTTGGACAAGGGTGGTAATGGTGGAGGTGATGAGACATGATTTGATTCTGAATATATTTAAAAGTTAGAGTTGACAAGCTTTGCTGATTGGATGCAGGGTTTGGATAGTTAGCCTTATGTATTTCTATATTTGCATAAAATTTCTGTTGAAGGCTCCTCATCAGGGATAGTGTATATACTGTATCTTTTATTGTTTATAGTGTATCTTTTAGTGTATATAGTGTATCTTTTATTGTTTCCTTTTTTTTTTTTTTGGCCGTACTACGTGGCTTGTGGGATTTTATAATAGTTCCCCGACCAGGGATTGAACCTGGGCTGTTAGCAGTGAGAGCACGGAGTCCTAACCACTGGACCGCCAGGGAATTCCCAAGGATAGTGTATGTTTAGATATCTAATGTTTGGACAAGGGAGTATGGCTGAGAGTCAGGTAGCAATCAGTCATAAAATATTTGAGTGCCAGGCACACTGCTAGATACAATGCAGATGCAGGGATGAATGAGACACATGTAGTCTAGGGGCAAGAGTATGTTGAATAGGGCAGGTCTTCATGTTTCGATAGGCTGTGAATGGAAAGGGAATATAAATGTACTGACTCTTGGGTTAGAGTTTGATGAGAAATTTTCAAAGTAAGTGATATGTCTAATACTTTACATATACTTCTCACTAAAAGGCATAGAGATTTTGAAAATTCTAAAGAAAAGTTAATATTAATCAAACCTTTAATGTTTTATTTTTAATTAGGTCCAAACTAAATGACATGATAGATGCTATTCCAAAAAGTAAAAAGAACAAGAGATGTCAGTTGCACTCCTTAGATACGCACAAACCAAAACCTTTGGGGTAAGTAGAAATGATTATCAGGATGCTTTGTCGGTGTTAAGATTATAAATGTTGATCACATTTGGTGAAAAGAAAAGAAGCCCTGCTAGTTTTATTTCATTAATTGTTTACACTGTAACATAAAAACCATTTAATTGGTCAAAATAAATGTCTCCTGGTTCTGTAGGCCTTTTTTGCATTGGGACTACATAGGTTTGATTTTTTTTTTTAAGTTTTTTTTTTCCTTGTATTAAATATGTTTCAGAGAAAGGAGGTTGAGATCTTTGTGGAAATTTATGTAGCCAATATTAAATTTTTCGAAGTCGTGGTATCGTTTTTTTAATCTATGTAATAGTCATAATGTATAAATTATTTTTCTTGTCTTCCTTGTCTCTAGGTCTCCCTAATAATTTATCAAGGATTTAAAAAAAAATCTTGAATCAGTTATAGCAATGTGAATTTATGTAACTAACTTGCAGTTTTCTTCTTGGTTAGGAGCTACAGTGTCCAAGGCTGCTTCTGCCCCCATCTCCTAGCACAGTGTCACAGTTGCCCCTTCAAAATTGCTTGGGGTTGGGGGTGGTAAGGAGAAGCAGTGGAATTTGAAGGGAGTTTCTAAGAAGTAACTTTTGTTTGGGGAGAGAATGAGATGATGTAAAACTATACTTCTGAATTAATTTTAAAAATTAGTTTATTTTGGATATCTCATTAGTAGTGTTGACACCATTGTTAAATTGACATTTTCCGCTCTGGTAAAAAGACCTAGATGACCAGGTGGTGGTGTGTTAATAGTTAATAATCCTTTTTTTTTCTATACTCAGGAACAAAAAAGTTTTTAAAACTGTCAAACACATAGAAAAGTAGAGAGACTATACAAGGACCCTCTTACCCCCAAATACCTTCACCTAGACTCAGTAGTTATCAAGATTTGCCACATTTATTTCATTTGTTCACCTTTTCCTTTGCTGAAGTTTTTTTTGTTTTTTTTCCTCGGTACGCGGGCCTCTCACTGCCGTGGCCTCTCCCGTTGCGGAGCACAGGCTCCGGACACACAGGCTCAGTGGCCGTGGCTCACGGGCCCAGCCGCTCCGCGGCATGTGGGATCTTCCCAGACCAGGGCACAAACCCGTGTCCCCTGCATCAGCAGGCGGACTCTCAACCACTGCGCCACCAGGGAAGCCCTGCTGAAGTATTTTAAAGCAAGTTCCAGGCATCATGTTATTTTACTACTACATATTTCCACATTCATCTCTGAATGCAGTGATATTTTCTTTCATGACAGTGCCATTGTAACACCTAACAAAACTTTTAACTATAATAATCTAATACCCAGTTCATATTCAGATTTCCCCAACTCTCTCTAAAAGTGTCTTCTTACACTGATTTGTTAGAATCAAGATCTAAACAAGAACCACACTTTATATGATTTCTAAGTGTGAGAGCTCTGAACCCAGTAAAGCTCTACACAACCTAAAGTGCTTATCTAAGGATAATTATTTCATATACCTGATTTACCAATGTCTTTAAAGAATTCCTGACTTTCTGAATGCAGAATCCATTCTAATTTTCTCATTAGACAGTAACCTTTTCTGAATAACCTGTTGACTAAAGCCACAGAGTAGTATGATATAATACAAAGGCTGCCTTCTGTGTTTTTGTTATGAATATTCTTCATTGAGGAGCTGAAAAGCAACAGCTACCCCAACATCTTAAACATCTGTGCTCATTGCCACCTTCCTTCAAAGACCAGTCCTTCCACTTTTGCTCCGGATTCCACCTCTTTTCTTTTTCTCTCTGACTTTGCTTCATCAGTTATCTACTTTTATTAAATTGACATACAGCTATGTTTTCCTATATTTCAGCTTAAAAACAAAAAACAGTCCTCCACAGACTTCACATCCTGCTTCAGCTCTAGCCCCACCACATGGGAAGACAAATGTTTTGCAAGGTTGTTTGCTGAGTTATGCAGTCAGTGTGAGTGGAGTTAGTTAAGCAACACCTCCTAAGGTAGCTTCAGTTATTCCCACAAGCCATGTAGATAGCAGGCCAGGGAGTTTAGTCTGCTTAGCCAAGACTTCTCCTCCACTTTGGATGGTCACTGCCATTCTATGCTACTATGACTTTTCTTTTTATATTTTCCCTGTGTTGTTCCCCCCTTTCTCTCTCTAGATTTTCTTCAGGGGAAAGTGTAATACAGTTAATTACCTTTTAGCCTAATCAGTAGTAACAATCTAGTTCAGTTTTCTTGAGAGTATTCTCACATTCATGCAAGTAAACCCAAGTTATTGTCTGTCTGGGAGTAAGTGCGAGGTCTGAAAGAAAGGTCTAGGCCAGAGTTGTAGGCCTGTAGCTGATGAAATACAGTTGACTCTTTTTTTAAAAAAATTAATTTATTTATTTGGCTGCGTCGGGTCTTGGTTGCGGCGCGTGGGATCTTCGTTGGGGCATGTGGGATCTTCGTTGCAGCACGCAGGCTTCAGAGCGCCTGGGCTCAGTACAGTAGTTGTGGTGCTCGGGCTTAGTTGCCTTGCAGCATGTGGGAATCTTAGTTCTCCGACCAGGGATCGAACCCGCATCCCCTGCATTGGAAAGCAGATTCTTAACCACTGGACTACCAGGGAAGTCCCTACAGTTGACTGGAACAGTGCAGGGGTTAGGAGCACCGACCCTCCACGCAATGGAAAATTTGTGTAACTTCTAGTTGGCCCTTTGTATACATGGTTCCTTCGTATCCTCAGATTCCACGAACTGCAAATTGTGTAGTACTGTGGTATTTACTACTGAAAAAAATCCATGCATAAGTGGACCTGCGCAATTCAGCCTCATGTTGTTCAACTGTATAAGATCACCTAGAGGAAGAGTAGAGTAGTAGAAAAGAATGCTGAGGAATTCAGTTTAATGGTAGAAAGAATAAGCCTAAAGAAACTCGAGAAAGAATCGCCAGAGGGGTAGGAGGAAGCCAAGGGAAAAGAGCGTGGGGCGGCGGGGGGGCGGGCGGTGGTTGGTAAGCTGTGTTGAAGGTTGCTGAGTTATCAGGGACCCAAAAGTGTCTGTTGGATATAGCAACACTGAGATAATTGGTGATCTTGATGAGCAGATCTGTGGTTGAATGGAAACAATCTAGATCAGCATGGGTAGAAAAGTGCATGCAGTGCAAGGTTGTAATGGGTTAAACTGTGAGTGGAAGGTGTGGGAGTAGAACAAGGAAGTGAAAAGACTTCCTTTTTTAGAGAGCTTGATCTTGAAAGGAAGGAGTGATATAAAGACATTTGGTCTGGAGAGATTATGGATAAAATCTTGATTTGAGCTGTAGAAATTTTTTTCAAGCTTTTTTTAGAATAATGCTTTCACATTCTGATGGTATAATAATCATTCCCCAGCTCTGATTTCATGAACCTTTTCCTCAATAATGAGAACTTGAGTTTGAGAGTTACTCAGTTTTAGATTATGGATCACTCAGGCATAGAAAATTGCAAATTTGGGAGATGAGAATAGAAGGATATAAGATGCAGGGCAGAGCAGGAATTGAGGTTTTTGTTTCAAAAATAAGGAACATTGATCCTTGGCCTGAGCCCTTGTGAGATGGGAGTAGGGAGCTGAATTGTACGTATGACCTTATAGGGTGGGCAGGGGGTTGAGAAATACTTATTTAGGTATATAGAGTAGGTTAAGTAAAGATTCAGAAGTTTTTCCATCTCAAGCATCCCAGGTAATGAATTTCTAGGACTGTAGTGAGACCCTGCAGAAGAACAGGCAGGAGCCAGTTGTTCAGAATCATGAAAAATCAAGAAGACTATCATTGAATGGAATATAGAAACATATTTCTCTTGGAATGCACATCTGCAGCCAAGCAAAATGCATGACCAGTGCCACATTGCAACCTGTGGGGGAGGGAGAGTCTGGGAAGTTTTTAGGAAGTTTTCAAAAAATTATTTGTATAGTACTTACTACTAATTTAGGCTGTGTAAAGTGTTCATCTTAGTATGCTATCTTTATTTTAGTAAAAATAAAAATTTATTTACTATAATTAGATTAATCTGTGACTTTCCCAGTTACTTGTAAATGTGAAGGTAGATAAGAATTTTGTTGCCATGGGCTAGCTATAAAATCACATTAAGTAGATCAACACTTTTTAGTATTTTCAATTTGTGGAAGATTGATCCATGTTTATAGGTGAAAATATTTTATTTTTTTTCAGCCCTTTTGAGTTTAAAACATTCCAAGTAGATTTGCTCATAAAATGCTTAGTATTTTAACCAGTTACTATCTTGATAAGTGTAAATGTTGTTAAATTATATCAGGTAAACTTAATAGTTGAGCAGACGTTTTTGTATAAAGATATGAGCACCTGTCTAAGTAACATTTTAATATGGTTAAATATGTAATTATATACAAATTTGCAAACTTATCGTACTAATATCTTAATGTATTAAAGAGTTCATGATTTTAATTTAGACTGTAGAAATTATTCCTTCAGATTATCTCAGTGTCACTAAGCTTTGTACTGTACTGTACTACAGTGAAGGGAGCAGTAGCAGTTTCAGTTCAGAGAAGTTAAGTACATATAAGAGAAGTAGTGAAGACCACAGGAAGGACAGCAAGTGTAGGATCATTTTCCATTATGGACCTTTCCAGGGAACAGCCAGGTAAAATCAAGCAATCCTTTACTCACCTTTTTTAAATGTTTTACCCTTGTATATTCCTTCTTCTCACTAAGATTTGATTCTTTCTGCAGAGGTTGTTGGATGGACGTATGGGAACTAATGTCCCAAGAATGCAGGGATGAAGTAGTTTTAATTGACTCTAGTTGTCTTTTGGAAACACTAGAAACATATCTGCGAAAACACAGGTAAGTCCAAAGATCATCATGGTGTAGTTGGAAGGCGCCTTAGCTGTCAGTCTTCCAGACTGACCGGTCACTGACCTTCTTCACATAATAGTACTCCAGCCTTCCCGTTAATACCTGACATGAGGCGGAGTTTAATGTTAGGGTAGGCAGTTCCTTTATAGGATGACTCTCAGTGTTGGCTGACTTGTGTTAGGCCAGCATTTCCATTTTTTGTAATTTCTACCTGTTGGTTCCAGGCCAGCCTTTCAAGAAACGCACAATAACTGTAAATCAAGTAAAGTGTACTTAATCACTGTGGAAATTCTAGTACTCCTTGTTTTTATGATAGCAGCATTTCATGATGTCATTTTTCAAAATTAAAGTTAAAATAGCAGCTTTTACTTAGTAGTATTTTGAATTAATTTTCTTTAATTGTGAAGACCTAAAAATAGAGTTGGAATTCATGTGCTTCCTGTACTATAAAAGTAACTTCAGATTTTTCTTTTTAGAATACTACTTTACAAAGGAATTTTCTAAGTGTCATTAACATTTGGAAATTCATAGGGAGGGAGAGTGCAGTAGGAAAGGAAACTGGTAAGGGAGCCATCTAGAGATGGCGTTCTTGGGGGGGAGTTGTACTGTTTTCATATAAATTTGTCACATGTTGGGTTTGTAGTTGTGTGTTCTTTGACTTTGGGAGAGATATACACAATTACTTTGGGGATACTTCTAGAAAACATGTAAATAATAAAAACTGGCATTATCAACACTGATGTTTGTATGGCAATGAGCTAATGACTTTACCTGCATACTAAGTTTATTAAGTGGTTTTTTTTTTTAGAATTACAAACTTTCTTGTTTTTTGCCTTAGTTGATTATACCCAAGAGAGTAGAGAATATGTCAATTATTTGGAGTTTGGGAGGGGGATTTTTAACCGTAAAACATAAATGTATAGGTCTGTTATAGATTCCTTTCTCTTTCAATATGAATTGATCCTTGTATTCAATATGAATTGGTCCCCAAAAGATAGCTTTTTCGGGTGATAAATTATTAGTTACTATAGCTAATGTTTTGGAATTTCCTATATTGGTTTTAGATATTTCCTGTGTTTAAGGGGCAGTAATTTATAAGAAAGGTGGAGTCCATTTTATAAATATGTTAAGGATGAGGGGAGAAGTACAATTAAGAGAGCAATTAAGGGAGATTGCATTGAATCTGGGTTCTACTGATTATAACTTTGTACAAGTTCCTTTTCTGTGCCTCAGTGTTTTTCTTTTTTAAGACAAAAATAATGATAGAAATGGTCTTAATAGGATTTATTATAAGATTAAATTTGTCGTGAGGATTGATGATACATAATAAGACTTACTTAGAACAGTATCTGGCATGCAGTACGTGCATCAGTGAACCTTTGCATGCCAGATTTGCAAGTCCTTGTTAATCTTGTGTATCTAGTTGTTTTAGGTACAGGTTGAGTTTTTGAGGTACAGTCAGTTGAAAATGATTTCTAAACGTCTGAATAATGGACCTTCTTGGCACTTCTACTTTATTTAGGGGACTTTTCTGAGCACTTTATAATAAAGATTTTATAACACTATTTAGCCAGTTAAATTTTATGATAGTACATTATTGGAAATGAGGTGTTAGGAAACTGAAACCTCTGAATTAAGAAAATTTTTTTTTTTTTTTTTTTTGTGGTACGCGGGCCTCTCACTGTTGTGGCCTCTCCCGTTGCGGAGCACAGGCTCCGGACGCGCAGGCTCAGCGGCCATGGCTCTCGGGCCTAGACGCTCCGCGGCATGTGGGATCTTCCCAGACCGGGGCACGAACCCGTGTCCCCTGCATTGGCAGGCAGACTCTCAACCACTGCGCCACTAGGGAAGCCCAAGAAAATGTTTTTTAAATTTGTGTGCAAGGTTACTTTTGAAAACAGGAAAAATCACTTTCATTCTTGTGGCTTACATATAAATTTTTGAATTGCTGTTTACTTATGTTACTTATGATTACGTACAAACATATTAGACTGAGGATTTAAAGCAGTAAGATATGGGGAAAATATTTCAGGTTTCATTATTGGTACTGTATGACATTTAACCATTTATTTACTCAAAAATCTAAACTTACATTATAGCTTGAAAACGCGGAAGTATTTTTATTTCTGTGTCCGTGACCATTTCTCCCACCAAGGGGAAGATTTTTTTTAATTGTGATAAAAAAACATAACTTATGCTTGCCCTCTTAACAGTTTTTAAGTGTTCAGTACAGTATTGTTAACTATTTGCTCATTGTTGTACAGTGGATCTCTAGAATTTTTTCATGTAGCATGACTGAAGCTATACCACATCCATTGAACAATAACTCCTCATTTACCCCTCCCCTCACCCACTGCAAGCCACCATTCTGTTTTTTTGTTACTTTCAGTTTAGTTACTTTATATAACTCATGTGAGTGGAATCATGCAATATTTGTCTTTTTGTGTCTGACTTATTTCACTTAGCATAATGTCCATAAGGTTCATCCTCGTTGTAACAGATGACAGAATTTTCTTCTTTTTGAGGATGAATAATGTTCCATTGTATGTATACACCACATTCACCTGTCAGTGGACATTTAGGTTGTTCCCACATCTTGGCTATTGTGAACAATGCTGCAGTGAACATGAGTGTGTGCAAAAAGCTCTTCGAGATCCTGTTTTTAATTCTTTTGTATATATTCCCAGAACTAGGATTGCTCGATTATATGATAGCTCTGTGTTTAATTTTTTGAAGAAATGCTATACTATTGGATTGGCCAAAAGGTTCATTCTGGTTTTTCTGTACAATGTCACGGAAAAACCCAAACAAACTTTTTGGCCAACCCAATATAATATTTGCCATGCTGGCAGCACCATTTTACAATCCCATCAACAGTGTGCAAGGGTTCCAGTTTCTCCAGATCCTTGCCAACACTTGCTATTTTCTAATTTTTTGATAGTGGCCATACAGTGGGTTTGAGGTGATATTGTGTGATTTTGATTTGCATTTCCCTGATGATTAGTGATATTGAGCATTTTGTCATATGCTTATTAGTTATTTGTATATCTTCTTTGGAGAAATGTCTATTCATGTCCTTTGTCCATTTTTTAATCAGGTTCTTTTTTTGTTTGTTTTGTTATTGAGTTGTAAGAGTTCTTTATTTATTCTGGATGTTAACCCCTTATCCAGTATATGGTTTGTAAATATTTTCTCCATTCCATAGGTTGTCCTTCACTCTATTCATTGTTTCCTTTGCTACACAGAAGTTTTTAAGTTTGATATAGTCTCATTTGTCTATTTTTTCTTTTGTTCCCTGTGCTTTTGATGCCATATCCAAGAAATCATCATCTATTCCATTATTATGTTTTCTTCTAGGGCTTTTATAGTTTCAGGTCTTAATGTTTAGGTCTTTAACCCATTTTGGGTTAATTTTTATATATTTCTGTGTCTATTTTTTAAGCATTAGTGAAACATAATGATTTAACTTTACTTGTCAACATTATTGCCTCTGTTCACAAAATGGGCTTAGAGCTTCTGTTTTAACATATATTCATTTCATTTCACGTCCATCCTTAAAGAAGCCTTCTGTAATTCCCATAACTAGAATTCAACTTTCCTGTGTGTGTGCATGCACACACACCCACACACGCATGCACGCACACAGTGGACTACTACTCAGTCATAGAAAGAATGAAATAATGCCATTTGCAGCAACATGGATGGACCTAGAGATTATCATACTAAGTGAAGTAAATCAGAAAGACAAATACCATATGATATCACTTGTATGTGGAATCTAAAATATGATACAGTGAAACATTTACAGAACAGAAACAGGCTCACAGACGTAGAAAACAGAAACAGGCTCACAGACGTAGACAAATTTATGGTTACCGAAGGGTGAAGGGAATAGAGGAGGGATAAATTAGGAGTTTGGGATTAGCAGATACAAACTACTATATATAAAATAGATAAACAAGGTCCTACTGTCTAGCACAGGGAACAATATTCAATATTCTGTAATAAACCATAATGGAAAAGAATATATATATTTATATATCTGAATCACTTTGCTGTACACCAGAAGCTAACACAACATTGTAAGTCAACTGTACTTCAATTAAAAAAAAAAAAGTCCATTATATATCTGGTGTGTATAGGGGGGCGGGGTAGAGTAGAGGGACCATGAAGGGAGAGGTGAATCTTGGGAAATAAGGCTGGAAATAGTAGATTGGGTAAGAGAAGTCATTGAAGGTCTTAATGGGTTTGAACTTTATTCATAAACAGTGGGGAGTTTTTTAAGCTGAGATTGAGGCAATGAGATTTGTTTAAAAAAATTATTTTGGTATGAGAGATGCATTAGAGCTAGTAAGAGTGGAAGCAGGGAAACCTGTTAAGCATTTTTAAAAACTGTCTAGGCAATTGAAAAGAATTGACCTTCAAGGGAATTTTAGAAAGAATTGATACCAATTGGCTCCACCCCTAAAAGCAGGACCTAAGGAGGAGTTGGAATTAACTGAGGTTTCATCCTGGGTGACTGTGTGAATGGTGATTTCTTTTTTTTGTATTGCATTTTATTTTATTTATTTATTTTTTAACATCTTTATTGGAGTATAATTGCTTTACAATGGTGTGTTAGTTTCTGCTTTATAACAAAGTTAATCAGCTATATGTATACATATATCCCCATACTGAATGGTGATTTCTTAACACAGATGGAAGGGAACATAAGAAGGGAACCGTGTTGCCCTTGGGTTTGGACAACAAATTTAATGTGTTGCCTTTTGGACATCTGTGTTGCTGCCCATTTTTTCTATATGGGTCTGGTCCTCAGGCAAGGACAGAGACTTGAGCAGAGCTGTAGAGTCGAGAGTCAGACATGTTGACTGAAGCTATGGGAATAGATAAGCTTATGTGGGTAGATGAATCTAAATCAAAGAGAGCAAAATTTCCTCATTCCACCACAGCTGATCTTCTCAGAGTTATGAATATTGTGAGCCTGCCTTTTTCACCAGACCGAATTCTTCCTTATTTCAGGAATTCAAAAATAAAGAAACCAGGCTTTATTCTTTTTTCTTTCTGATTGAATAGTGAATTATATGTATATGATACGTTACTGTTGATTTTATTTGCATTTCTTTGATTACTATTGATGCTCTTTATAGTGGAATATATTGCCCACCACCTTAAGTTACTTCTCTGTAAATTGCTCGGTCGTAGTCCTAATTCTATTATTTGTGAGTTATTTTCAATTGTTTATAAAGTTGTATTTTAAAAAAAATGGTTTCTAAAAGAAAACTTTCTACATCCTTCTACATTCACATGCTCTTCTGTACTTTTACCACATTTTGTACAGTCAAGTTTAAACCACATTTCTACATATATGTTGTCTATATTATGACTGAGTGTTGAGAAACATGCATTTTCTTTTGGAGGAAAGAATTTGACATTTTGGAAATTACCAGTAAAGTAAAAATTACATGTACCACTTTCCCATTCTTCTTGCCCTTCCCACCCCACATACTTAGCTGGTGATGTATTAAAATGTAAAAATTTGAATCAAGGTGTACTGGCTGAAGATACCAACTATCTTCAGGGGCTGAAAGGAGAGGGATCCTAGAGTCATTGGTTGGTAGCCTCTGTTGTTTTATTTTCTGACCTGCACAAATAGCTCTTGAAGTGAAGATAAGCTAGTCCTTGGCAACTAATATTTTCTGGCCATGTATTTTATGCACTAACAGGTATTTATCTGCCTCATTCTTTTAGGCCCATGTGTTTCTCTAGTTTAAAAAGCATTTGCAAATGGAGATCTAGCTATACCCATGTAATTTCTAAATGTGTATTTACCTTATATGTGTATGTTTTCAATGTGTGTATGGAGGCTTTTTTTAATGCTCTATATGGGAGGGGAGTGTCATTGTCTAGTACACTGTTATATACCTCATGAAATAATTACACAACCAGTTCTTAATTTTGAGGTTTTTCTTTTCAACAGGTTTTGCACTGATTGCAAAAATAAAGTCCTCCGAGCATACAATATCCTTATTGGTGAACTTGATTGCAGCAAAGAGAAGGGCTACTGTGCTGCACTTTATGAAGGCTTGCGGTGCTGTCCACATGAGCGACACATACATGTTTGCTGTGAGACAGACTTCATTGCACATCTTTTGGGTCGTGCTGAGCCAGAGTTCGCAGGAGGGTATGAGTATGTAATTTGCTAGAATGGGCTATCTAGCGCTTTGCTTCATTTTATCCTTCTGCCTCAGTACATATGATACATGTATAAATTAAAGTGTGCCTGTAAAGATTTTGCTTTCTTTAAAATATGCATTTAGTTGACTGAGTAAAAACAGGGAGAAAATGTCGATCAGTTGTCTTCTCCTTGTTGCTTGAAGTAGGCAGGCTTTTTTTGGCTTTCATTATTATAGCTTATCATTTTCACTTGAAAATGATTAGAAGGGATTTTTTCCCCCTCCATCCATGCGTTTCCATGTTTAAATTTTGTTTATAATGATGATTTTTGCATAGGAAGTGAGATCTTTGCAGCAGGGGGTTAAGAAATACTTCATTGAATGTAATTCATGAACTGTGTATATTATTACTAAATTATATAGGAAGCTAAAATTTTATCTCTGGCTTTGTTGTAAAAAGAAAATCAAAAAAGTTATTCACAATAAATTGAACCCACCTCCCCTTGTGTTTTGTGTATCAACTCTCATTTGAGTGCCTACTTTCTGCTAGGCATTCAGAATACAAACACTCCTTTTATCACTGAAGTTCATGAACACTTCTACTGAAGACTGGCCTAGAGGGCTTTTGCCCATGATTGAATCACTTTGGTGGTATTGTCTTTCTCCTCAAAAAAAAAAGAACAGAAACCAAACAGGCATTTGCGGTAATTGGAAGGTGAACTGTCATGCCTACTTGAGCTGGACACTTAACATATGATGACTTCTCTGTGCTCCGGAAAACATCTCTTTAGGGCCAGTTCCTGAATTACCTTATGTTTAGCAATATTAAGGCTGAGTTCTACCTGCATGTGTATTTCTCATTGGTTTTATACATGTGTGCTCGTGTATTTATATATACATTGAGTTTGAATGTATAACTGTCTTGTTATTAGTTTGTTACTAGGCATGCAGACTGTGTTTAAAACCTGAACTTGCACAGGTGTTATCCATCTTTTACTGTTTCAGCTTAAGGGTATTAGGAAATATGTGTGATTTATTCTCCTTTATAGGAGAAGAGAAAGGCATGCTAAGACAATAGATATAGCTCAAGAAGAAGTTCTGACCTGCTTGGGAATTCATCTTTATGAAAGACTGCATCGAATCTGGCAAAAACTACGGGCAGAAGAGCAGACGTGGCAGATGCTTTTCTATCTTGGTGTTGATGCTTTACGCAAGAGTTTTGAGGTAAGAACAGTGGACTGCTTCAGTGTCCAGATTGCTTAGTTAAGTTATTGGACTGAATCTTAATCACCACTCTTACCTTGCCTTAGCTGTGATCTACTGGTCATGGCTTTTGGGGGGTTAGGAGAGGAGTTTGCTGGGGAACTGAAATTTAGAAGTTGTTTATGGATTTTTTTCTTTGTTTTTTAATCCTGTTCCTCTGCCAGCCTTGATTTTTAGACATTCTGAAAGTAGAAAACTGAAATTGATGATTATTTAATGAGAAGCTGCTATGAAACATAACTGTTGACAAGTTAAAAGCAACCCAAAAATAAGCATCAAAATTAGAAACATTTAATGAGTCCCAGTTTGCCTGCTTCTTTCCGATCATATGGAGTAAATGGTGTCTGAATGCCATGATATGAGAGCTACTTTTTAGAAGCACACTGAAGGCTCTTTATAATGCTGGTATTGGGTTTCATGTTTGTCATTTGGTAACATTATTTTCAGTTATACTCTGTAGAACATAAAGTTTTGGCTAGTGAATATTTTGTTATATTCTAGGGCATGGTTGTAACTCTTTAACTGGTCACCAGTCCTTTTTGAAAATGGTACGAAAGCTATAAACCCTTTTCAAAAGCCCATCCATGAACTTTAAACACTGTTCTGGGGAGTCTGAGGAGGTTTGTGCTAGTTTTTGCTGAACAGATTTCTTATTCCTTTTCTCTTTGAATGTTTGTGTCTTCAGAAACTAGATCATTTAATCAGGTTAGTCTTCTCATTGTATGAAGAAATAGATGAATATTTACTTTGCTGTGTTAAAATTTTGAAATTTGAAACTAGAATATTTGTGGTTTGAAATTGGAGTATGTGTAAGTCTACCTTTCCGGTAGGAATTAGTTGTATATTCATTTACTGAGTAGATTTTAAGACTGTCATCATTTAAGGTATTAAAATTTAAAATTCTTTGTGGGGACTGCCTGACAAGACACAGCAAAGTAAATATTCATCCATTTCTTCATACAATGAGAAAACTAACCTGACAAAATTGCAGCATGAAATACCAGTTTCTATGTGTGTGATATCATTTAAAATTAACAAGTGAGAATTTCCATGGAAAATAAAGGGAAGTTTGGGCCAGTATTCAGTCTCAGCTTTGTTTTATAATAGATGACTGTGGAAAAAGTACAGGGTATCAGTCGATTGGAACAACTTTGTGAAGAATTTTCAGAGGAGGAACGAGTAAGAGAACTCAAGCAAGAAAAGAAACGCCAAAAACGGAAGAATAGACGAAAAAATAAATGTGTATGTGATATTCCTACTCCCTTACAAACAGCAGATGAAAAGGAAGTAAGCCAAGAGAAGGTAGTATTTCTTGATATTGACTCATAAATATATAGCTTATTTCTAGATTTCAGCACTTTTACTGTGCTTTCCCATAATGTGGCTCCTTTGGCTTCTTTATTGGCTTTTTTTCTTACTCTAATCTGTATAAACCAAAATCTTTAATGTCGTTTGTTTGTTTTCTAGAGACAATGTTGGCTAGTTAACTTATTACATGACCTTAGTATTCTGCTAGATCATAGTCCAAATGTGAAAAGTTAACTCCATGCATGACCTAGAGCAGTTCTCAACTTTCAGTCTCAGGACGCCTTTGCATTTTTCTGTTTTGTTTTGTTTTTGTTTTTTTGGGCGTGCCACGCAGCATGCGGGATCCTAATTCCACTACCAGGGATCGAACCCATGCCCCCTGCATTGGAAGTGTGGAGTCCCAACCGCTGGACCGCCAGGGAATTCCCTTCTTTGCATTGTTAAAAATTGGGGAGCCCAGTGAGCTTTTGTTTATGTGGGTTATACTTATCAGCATTTAGTGTATTAGAAATTAAAATGGACAAATTTAAAGTTATTTATTATTCTTTTAAAAATAATAAGCCCACTATATGTTAAAATGAACATTTTTGGGGCTTCCCTGGTGGCGCAGTGGTTGAGAGTCCGCCTGCCGATGCAGGGGACGCGGGTTCGTGCCCCGGTCCGGGAGGATCCCACATGCCGTGGAGCGGCTGGTCCCGCGAGCCATGGCCGCTGAGCCTGCGCGTCCGGAGCCTGTGCTCCGCAGTGGGGGAGGCCACAGCTGTGAGAGGCCCGTGTACTGCCAAAAAAAAAAAAAAAAATGAACATTTTTTTAAAAATAACTAGAAAAAATTGAGAAGGGTGGCATTAATTTATATTTTTGTAAATCTCTTTAATATTTGGCTTAAAAGGAATCAGGTAAATTCTCACTCAGTCTGTTAGCATATGTTGCTTGGTTATAGCATGTGAAGAAAGTCTGATTTCACCCAGATATATATAGTAGGAAAAGGGAGGAGTATTTTAATATAAACCTTTTCAGATAGTTGTGGATATTCTTCTTTGGCATTATAACTTGACAGGTGGTAGTTTCTTAAAGATTAGTTGCAATGTGGAACATGACACCTTATCAGTGACCTTTTCATACTTTTAAATTAAAACCCATTGGTCTGTCTTGGCACTTTGAATAGATTTTATTTATGCATTATTCTGTAACATCATGCATTGGTCATTTGAAAGATAATGGTTCACTGAGTTATGCAGATCTTTCCAGATATTGACATTCATTATATAATATCATATAATCATCTTAAAACCACTACTCATCTGATCAGAAAGGTCTTTTAAGTATTGGGAAGCTTCAAGCTCATTGTGCTTGTGTATGCAAGTTTTCAAAATTCTGATTGTAGTTTGAAAGTTTGAATTTTATCATTGACTGTCCATTTTTTTCCTTGAAGAGATAGGCTGATTTCATTCATTTTTGAGAAAATGTCTTTTAAATATCCAAGTCTGAATAACCATAATTTGTCTCTTATTCTTTCTTTCAAGTGAAATTGATGTTCCAGGAAAAAGCAGCTAGTTTAGCTTGCAACTTAAACAGTTGCACAAGTACTTTTACTTGAGACAACTATTATACATTGGTATGCATCAAAAGTGCTTTAAGCATTCTTCCCGTTTATCACAGAGTAATAAAAAGACCTCTACGCCATGAGTTCATATTTAATAAAATTCACATTTTTACTGCTTCATCAAAGACATTCATAAGTGAAATATCGTTTTATCTATTTATTTCCTGATGAGAGTGCCTGACAAGTGAAGAATGCGGTGACTGTTAGTACATACTTGGTTGCCTCTGCCTTGGTTTGTGCTAAAGAAACTTTTCCCACCATTGCTTTTATATTATCAGTGTAAGTGTCAAGACAATGAAAAAGGCAAATCACATCTCAGTGTTATGATGAAAATGGTTTTGACCTAGGGAATGGTTTTGACCTGGGGTTAGCAGACTGCACTTTGAGAATAGCTCTCCTAGACTTCCCTGATACCATTAAGTCTTTAACTTACTTTTGTTGGTTCTTGGTCTTGAAATGAATTAGTGATTTTTCATGAGAATAATTTTTTTCAATTTTTAACCTTGTAACTCCTATCTTAGGTTAAGAAAATTAAAATATAGCCATTATGGAGGTAAAGCTTTTTACTATCTCTTAATATTGATCCTTAAAGGAAACAGACTTCATAGAAAACAGCTGCAAAGCCTGTGGCAGCACTGAAGATGGTAATAGTTGTGTAGAAGTAATTGTTACCAATGAAAATACATCATGTACCTGTCCTAGCAGTGGCAATCTTTTGGGGTCTCCTAAAATAAAGAAAGGTAAGTAAATAGTTTTAAAAAATTAACTCCTTATTCTTTTTTTTTTTTTTAAATATAAGAGCTTTTAGAGATCCTGTAACCTAGAACTTATGAACTGCTTTACAGCCCTAAGAATATCATAAAATTTAGTCAGACACTTAGTATTTCCTTTTTCTTTATGGTGTTTGATTTGTTAAATAATAACAAAATCAAAAATTGTAAAGCTCCAATCATATTTTCATTATTTAATGCACTTTTTACTTTCAGTAAGCCATCAATTTTGAAATTTTTCTGTGGTCCCCAGTTGGTTCATTCTTTGTCTTAATATATTTATTGGCATGTTAATTGTAACTCTCACTTGATTTATACTCAGGCTTATCGCCACACTGTAATGGTAGTGATTGTGGATATTCATCTAGCATGGAAGGGAGTGAAACTGGTTCTCGGGAGGGTTCGGACGTTGCCTGCACTGAAGGCATTTGTAATCATGATGAACACGGTAGGTTCAGATTAAGCCTCCCAATTATTTCTGCTACATGGCTGATTTAAACACCCAAATAAGAGATTATTGATTTCTGCAGGTGATGACTCCTGTGTTCATCACTGTGAAGATAAAGAGGATGATGGCGATAGTTGTGTTGAATGTTGGGCAAATTCTGAAGAGAACACCACCAAAGGAAAAAATAAAAAGAAGAAAAAGAAAAGCAAGATGTTGAAATGTGATGAACATGTAAGTGTCATAACCTGGAATCCTTAAACCTTTGTTCTTTTCCTTGGAGTGGCAAGTGTGCAGCTTAGCTGCTAGGATTTTTTTTTTTTTTTTTTAAGAATGAGTACCTATGCAGTTCCATTGGTTGCTCATCTTGTGAATTTATATGCATGTGTATGTCTGATGTGGTCATTTGTCCAACAGTCGATGTGAGTCATAAATCCAATTCATTCTTTTCATAATCATTTTTAATCTTTTAGCTCTGTAATCTTTTTTTTAAAATAGATTTATTTATTTATTTATTTTTGGCTGCATTGGCTCTTCGTTGCTATGCGCGGGCTTTCTCTAGTTGCGGTGAGCGGGGGCTACTCCTTGTTGCACTGCGCGGGCTTCTCATTGTGGTGGCTTCTCTTTGTTGCTGACCACGGGGTCTGCGTGCGTGGGCTTCAGTAGCTGTGGTTCACGGGCTCTAGAGCGCAGGCTCAGTAGTTGTGGCACACAGTCTTAGTTGCCCCGTGGCATGTGGGATCTTCCCGGACCAGGGCTCAAACCCGTGTCCCTCCACTGGCAGGCGGATTCTTAACCACTGCGCCATCAGGGAAGCCCCTTAGCTCTGTAATCTTGAGCAGTTTGCTTGATCTGTTTTCCCATCTGTGAAATGTAGATAATAGTCCCTGTCAGATTAGGTTCTGTGAAGATGAAGTGAAATTATATTGGTGGGTTAGCATAGTGTTTGGTGTGCAGTAAATGCCTGGTAACTGCCAGCTGTTGCTGTTATTCAGTATTCCTGCTAAAATCTTAACACACTCTCAGGGTATTTTTTTTCTTTAAAAAATAGTAATTGCTATTATTCCCTGCCTTTTTACCTGAGAAGTCCTTTTGCTGTGGTTTCAGATCCAAAAGCTTGGAAGCTGTATTACAGATCCAGGTAATCGAGAGGCCTCAGGAAATACCGTGCACACAGTGTTTCACCGTGACAAGACCAAAGATACACATCCTGAAAGCTGTTGTACCTCTGAAAAGGGTGGGCAGCCACTGCCTTGGTTTGAGCATAGGAAAAATGTACCACAGTTTGCAGAACATACAGAAACGTCGTTTGGTCCTGATTCCGGAAAAGGTGCCAAGAGCTTAGTTGAACTCCTTGTAAGTAAGCCATGATTATCTTTTTGTGGATAACTGATTGTTCACGGGGTAGATGTGGGAGGGAACGTATTTGAGGGTTTAACGTTGGGAATGGGAGGAGGCTTTTAAGCAGTTAAGGGCAGTATTTCATTATTTTTTGGTGACTTCATTCCTGCTCTACCACTTAACTACTCTGGAGCACATTTCCTCGTCTTCCTTTGTCTCAGAGGTAGAAAAGATTACTTGGGAGACGGGGATAGAGTTAGCATTATGTCCAGGAGTCTGACTCCTTGACGAGGGTTATTATAAGCAAACTGCCTTTCTGAGTGGCAATTTATGGTAGCTACCCTTCCAGACCAGGAAAGAATACAGAATCTGAACTAGAGCCCACTTTCTAGGTTACTTCCTTTAGGTGTCATGTAGGATAAAAGCATATAACTGAACCTGGAAAATCTTTTATTACTGACTCCAATTCTTGATACTTTAGATGAATTATACCTGATTGCAAGTGACCCAGTGCATAGTTTGTGTGGGACTTGGAGGAGGGGCAAAGAAGGAGAAGGGTGGTATCTTTTCTGTAGTCATTATGGGATCCCAAGGGAACCAAATCCTTTAGAATATTAGGTTTTTTCTTTTTTATATGGTTGTAAAGTTTAATGGTGATGCTATGTATTTCATAAGTTTAAAAAAGGTTATATTTTACTTAATGTGTAGAGATAAAAGTTTCAACATAGAACCAGCCAGAGATAAGTCAGGTTATTTAAAGTTTGGTAGCTATTTGTAACCATCCCTAATCACTTTTGAAGGCTGAAGTGTGTTGGGAGTCTGCTTGTAGGCTTCTAGGACAAATTACAGATCCAGAGTTTTAAACCAAGTTGAGTTGCCTTTTATTCTTACTTAGTACTTTCTAAGACAGAATGACATTATGCTTATCCTGTAAACATTCCAATTAAACTAAAGGTTAGACTGCTTTAATTTTTCTCTGTCCTCCATCACCATAGCATTTTGCATTCTTAATTTAAGTCATAGTCTTAACTACTGCTTTAATTTGCAGGATGAGTCTGAATGTACTTCAGATGAGGAAATCTTTATCTCACAAGATGAAATACAGTCATTTATGGCTAATAACCAGTCTTTCTACAGCAATAGAGAACAATACCGACAGCATCTGAAGGAGAAATTTAATAAATACTGCCGCTTAAATGATCACAAGAGCCCCATTTGTAGTGGTTGGTTGACAACAGCTGGAGCAAATTAAATAAATAAAATAGCTCTGTCTTTCAATGAAACACTCAAGATGACTACTGCGCCTTCTCTTTCAAAAAAACTCTTAGTGACTTATGGCAAAATTTTATCTTAAATCAATGTGATTCTTTCTTGTTTTGGGAGACGGTGGAGGTAACCTCCTTAGTTTGTTCTTTCTTCAGGCTTGTGTCTTTAGTTGTGTGGCTGCGCAGGCCTGCCGTATGATTTAAGCCATCCCTTTTCATTAAATGTTTCTCTTCCTGTGAGACTTACTAAAAAGCAACTTAGTGGCAAAAAGTAATGTTGTACTTATACTTCTGTACAGAAATGACAATGAGCTGAATATATGGTTTTACAAAGTAGACATCCACTTGCGAAATGTTTGGATGTAATGTTAAAGCGCAATGTGCAAAATTTAAAATAAAGAATATTTATTAATACGCATAGTAAAATTTGGTGTACATGTTTCTGCTTAATGTGTGGCAGTATTTTAATTTGCCACCTGTGGTCTTGGTACTTGGCCAGTGTTGATGTTAGAGAGGATGAGGAGCAAATAAGGAGAGAGAGACAGATTGCTGAAGACAAATTCTTCCCTTCATCAGAGTTGACAGCCGAGAAAAGCAGTTTCCAGGCTTCTGCTTTGAAAGAATAAGTTTGCTGCGATACCTTTAAATACTGGCTAGCATCTTACTTCCTCATGAGACTTTTAATTGCTGTTATTAATAAAGTTCCCTGATACATAACACAAAGCACCTTAAATTCAGAGGTTCATATTGAACTAGAAGAATGAGAACAAAACTTGGCAGAATTTCAACCAAAGGTTTGCTGATAAGTAATTACTCAGCATGTAGAGAACTGAGAGCACTGAGGGCTAACCACACTGCAGTCTGTATAAGTGCCTGTTCCTTATCTGGTTTCCAACAATAAGGTCACTGTGGCATTACAGTTTACTGCTTTCACAAGCTGTCTGTGAGTACTAAAGGAGGAGAGATTCCCCTAGGAGTAGCATTTGGCTGCCATTTAAAAGGTTGAGTCAATAATTCAGTAAACTCATGTGCTTAGAGTTTTGTGTCTACAGGTTGATACTTGGTGGGCAGCAGACAAATAGTGGGACGGCCAATACCTCTGTGCGGTGGGGATGGAGTGAATTTTATAGGCTTTCTACCACTTAATCAGACTACTAATCAGATTTCAAATGGGCAACAGCAGAAGCTTAGTGAGATTTAACTTTTGTAGTTGGTGGCATTTTTTTGATCCACCCCTGAGTTGTCTTTTCAAATCAAAGTGTTGTATAGGGATTGGGGCAGATAAAGTGAGTCATTTCTTTCTGACTCTTGTTTGCTTTCATCCTGGAATCCATAAAAAATGACTAAGGTCTCCCACAGCCCTTGGCTCTGAGCCCAAACCCCTCTCCACCACCCTGTCGCAGTCAGGTTCTCTTGAGATCCCTAAATTAAGCAAGGGCTGGTTTTATTTTGTTTTAATCTTTGCCTCTGGGGCCAAACACAGGAGTGCTTGTTGAATGAATAAACCAGCCATGTTCACTGATTATTCCATTGCTTGCAGTAGCAGGATTCCAGTAGTTATGCAGAGATGTTTTCTCTTTGGAAGGATGGCTATATAAAGAATGCAGAAGTGAAGCAGTTTTCATGCTTTGATGGAATATCCTTAGTGGTCAGAAAAGTGAGTTCTACTTTGGACAAAACCAACAACCTAAGAAGAGACAAAGGAGAGTGGAGTGAAGGCAGTTTAGGAGCATATCCCCTGGCCTAATACTGGACTGCTTGCCATCCAAGCCAGGCTTCACATTTGTCTCAGTATAGTCTATAGAATGAAAGTGTTAATAGGTACTGTCTCATATGGCTCTTGGGCATATTAATATATTTAAAGTGCTTATAAAAGTGCCTGTCACACAGTAAGCGCTCAATAAATGTTAGCTATTGCTTTAATCTCTTACATACACAGTGATACATTTGCTCCAATGGGAGTGGGAAGGCTTAAGAAAGTTGTAGACTGTAGGCCATTAGGGACACAACCCCCCCAGTACCCGTGTACTTGGGGGTCTTTGCATTTTTAACCATCAGTTCTCCTTGGTTAGTAAGGCCAAGGGGTCAGGTAGGGTTGAAAGCCCCTCCCAAGGTCACCCAGCGTTTATGGCTGAGATACTCAGCCCTTTCTGAGCTGAATCCTTCCCATCAGCCACCGGCTGGTTTAGGAAGGCGTTGGAGTCACCTTAAGTGCCCTTAATTTCTCTTCCTGGCCTTAGGGGTCAGGAACAGGGAAGGCAGACCGAGCAGGAGGCAGGAGTACGTGCGTTCTCGGGCCTCGTGCAAGCCCCCGCGAAACTTCGTTTTCCTCCGCGGAGGGTAGGCGCTCACCAGGAAAGCAGGACCGCGAGCTCCCAGCACCCTCCGGCCCTGTCCCGCGAAGAGCGGTTTCCTCCCGGCGCAGACTGGGCGGGGCCGGAGGGGGCGGGGTCGTGCCCTCAATGCACGCGCGGGGGGCGGGGTGGCCAGGCCGCTGTTGGTCCTCTGGCAACTGCGGAGCAGCGGAGGGTGGAGCCGGGGGCGGAGGCAGGCCAGAGTGGAGGCAGGTCCAGGCGCAGCTGTTACTGGGGCAGGTCGGGGGCGGTTGCCGCGGTGGTGACAAGAGAGTGGCCGGGTCCCTACGACCCGGGGCGGAACTCTGCGATCCAAGTGCTCGGCTCCCCAAGAGAGGTGGGCGGGCGGCTCGGGACCCTGGCCAGGGCCGGCATGGAGCGGTGGCGTGACCGGCTGGCACTGGTGACGGGAGCCTCGGGGGGCGTCGGCGCGGCTGTGGCCCGAGCCCTGGTCCAGCAGGGACTGAAGGTGGTGGGTTGTGCCCGCACCGTGAGCAACATCGAGGTAAGGCCCTGCTGGGGAAAGGGTCGCTCTGGGTGGCGTCGTTTAGGCCGCGCTAGGGTCCAGGTGGGGGATGGGGAGTGGTCGGAGCCAAGCTGTCACGCTGCCCTCACTTGCCCGCCACCCCAGGGTCACTTGCAGCAGGCTCAGGGGCAAGAGAGACGGATGCCTAGGTGGAGGGGACCTAGGTGCTTTTGGACCCCTCAGGGCAGGACTCCACCTTCGCTTTTCAAAGTCCAGTCTTTTAAGGAGCCTTTTTTCCTGACAGCCTCTACTCCAGTATACCAAATCTCTGACTCACTGGCATCTTTCTCCTTCTCTCCGACCTGCATGCCCGGGTTGGCTGAGGAAGGAGAAGCCAGAGATCAGGGGCTAAGCCAGGGAGAAGGAAAGAAAGCTTTCCCGCCTCAGTGGCTAAGTTGGCTACTGGATTGCTTCCTCTGGTCCCCAGACCTAGCCCGCAAAGCCAAGCAAAGTGAGCAGGTTTTGATCATGATCATTTTCACCCAGGACTGCGAGTGGGGTTGGGGTGGGAGTGGAACTTTTCCGAAGAGGCTCAGCTCCATCTTCCCCCGAAATGTGAGGGTTAGCCCCCACCCGATGGACATAAGGGACAAATGGGATATATAGGTAGACCTTTCTGCAATCTCACTGTCCCAGGTGGGACTGACTAGGTGAAATGGGGCATTGAACATGTGAGCCCTGGGGGACAAAGCATTGTGGAACTGAACCTCCTGGTTTTTGTCTTAACATGGGTTGGGAGCCCCAAGAGTTGTGAGCGATAAGAGCTCAGAGAAAACTGAAATGAAGTTGGCTATGTTGGAGCAGGGAGGAAGAATACAAGCAATTTCCATCATAGGATCACTTTGGATTTGCCCCTGGCAAGACCCCTCTCAGGGATTGGGCTAGTGCTTAGCTTTCTCTCCACCCTTGCTCAAAGTCCCTGGGCTGGGAGAGGGTGAGGAGGCCTTGGGTGGGGGCAGAGCGGGAAGGTGTACCGGAAGGAGGACGGTTCCCCCCGGTTCCCCACCCCCACCCCGCCGCCCTGCTGCTGACCAAAGGTGCACTTTATAGCCTCCTAGATAGTCCCAAGGTCACCTGGCTATACTGTTGCCCCACTCTGCCCCTCCCTTTCTCCTTTCCTGAGGCGCTCAGGGCCCAGCCCGCACTTTGGAGCCTAGAGGATCAGACCAGGGATTAGACCACTTGATTCCCTAATTCTAAAGCCACTCTTGCCTTCTCTTCCTACCACCTCCCGACCCCAAACCAGCCAGGAAAGGGGTTCCTGAGCCCAAAGGAGATCCCCAGGCTGATCACTCAGCCCCAGGGTATCTCCTTTAATGAGGGAAGAATGGTTCTGCTGTGACGGGACTGACATGATTTTGGGTCATTTTTGAGGATAGATGAGGACAGGTAGAGCATAGAAGGCAGTGACAGGGAGTCCCTCCATTCTGGCTTTCCTGCAGGGCTTTGAGTCCGGAGGAGGAAGGGAGAAGTTGAATGCCAGCGGAGGGGAGAATTCCAGGCTGCTTTGGCTGGTTGATTCACTCATTCGTCGATACTAAAACAAAATTTGAGCTCTGGCCTCCTACAGTGAGCAGCCCTATTTCGTGAGGTGGTCTTGAGTAGGTGAAATCAGGTGAAAGGGGACTTCTGGGTCCCTGAGGACTGTATCTCTTAAGCTCTTGGCAAGTTAAAGCAGAAAAGAATTTCCTATGTCACCTGACCCGACCCTTTACTCTCAGCTTGGTCTGGGGGAAGGAAGGTGTTCCAGGGCGGCTGGCCAAGCCGGCCTTCCTCTAGGGCACCCTGTACCCGCCAACCCTCTCCCTCCCACACATGTACATAGTCACCTTCACGAGGCTCGGGTGCCCGGTCACTGGCCTCCAAGGCTACCACATAGCTTGTTTTCTTCCTGATTCTTCCTGATTCTGAATGGCAGCTTCCCTCATAGCCATCTCTCAATGGCCCGTCTTTCTCAGATCTTTCTCTCTCAGGGATCCTCAGTGTCTTGAGGACCCTGGCAATGCACAGGGGTACCCAATGTCACCTGCCACCTGGCTTGGCTCATGGTATCCAGAGAAACTTTGGGGTGGAAGGTGGTGCACCGTGGGTCAGAGAGAAAGAATCCGTCCCGACTTCCTGACCCTTTCTATAGACGGAATGAGGGGAGACTGGCAGTTGGGCTCAACTGAAAAGTACGTGTGAGGACTCTGAGCCAACTGGCTGCAGTTTGTGGAGGGAGGGCGATAGTTTAGATATAAGCCCTTCTGGGAGGGACTGGATGGAGTGATGGGAGAGAAGAGAATCGAGGCCCTGGTGTAACCAGCTCAGTGACTCTTGGCACTGGCAGAAGCAGCAGGGGGTTGAGTCCGGAGAGGGACATAGGGGAGGCTTGCATCTCCCCTATGAGCGGAGGTGTGTTCCTATTGGGAGAGAGTCAGAAAAGAGATATCACTCCATTCCCAGGATCCCTGGGCCCCTTCCCTGACACACTCACAGCCTCAGCCCTTCTCCCCTTTTAGACCTGAAGACTCGAGTTTATCCCTCAGATTCCTCCATGGATGGTCTCAGCCTCCCCTCCCTCCCTCAGGGAGAGCTCTCACCACCCCCCACCCCCGGGACTTTGACCAAAGAGGACACGCTTTGGGGATGGGCAGTCCCAACATCTCTGTGGCTGCAAGTTGGCCACCAAAGGCGAGAGTTCTGTGAGCAGTGACACCGGTGGGAGGTTATCTCCGGGTGGGGAGGCGTGGAGTGAGCGGCTCACCTCAGTTAGACCCCTGTTGGGTTTCATAGGAGCTGGCTGCCGAATGTAAGAGTGCAGGCTACCCCGGGACTTTGATGCCCTACAGATGTGACTTGTCAAATGAGGAGGACATCCTCTCCATGTTCTCGGCGGTCCGCTCTCAGCACAGTGGTGTGGACATCTGTATCAACAACGCTGGCTTGGCCCGGCCTGACACCCTGCTCTCAGGCAGCACCAGCGGTTGGAAGGACATGTTCAATGTAAGGGCTGCAGGCCTGTGGCTGGGGATGACAGGGATGGGGGAGAGGCTGGGAGAAGAGCGGGGAGCCAGGAGCCAGGGGGCTGCTGGGGATAGACATCTACTGAGAGGGGCCTTCAGTTTCCTACCTGGGGCACTCTCCCCTGCTTCTCCTCCCCTGAAGGAGAGAGAGTGGATGAATGGCCATATCTTTTTCATTCTTCTTTCCTTTGAGCCCCTGGGGGCAGTTCTTAAAGTCTAGGCTGATTTCTTTCTGTTGGAAGAGATATGGATAGGGGAGAGAACCGCTGGGTTGAACGTCCCCAAGTGTCAGCACTGTGCTGAGTGCTTGGGACCATGGTCTTATGGGAAGAAAAGGAACCGAGAGACAGGAGATGAAGAAGATGATGATCTCACTCAGCCCCGCCAGTAACTATGTGGCTTCAGGCAGGTAGTTACGCTGTCTGAGCTTCAGTCTTGTCACATTTAATTGGGATGAAACACACCTAGACCATCAATATCCGGGGTCACAAACTCCAGTGTCCCCTGGGGCTGGGTAGGTCCATAAAGGAGGGAGGCGGGTCATATGGGAAAGCACATGGATGTCTGGGGGTGGCTGCGCTGCAGTCTGGGCAGTGCGGGCAGATCCTGTGACTTCTCTGAGAGCAGAGGGGACCTAGATTTTCATGTGGAACCTCACCCCTCCCATTCACCCAAACCTCAGCTCCAGGAGGGCAAGGAGTTTTGTCTATTGTACTCTCTGTCATAGCCTCAGCCTGCAAACGCTCCACAGGTAATTTTTGAATATATGAAACCTTCCAATACATATTGGAAGTGAATTTTAAAATGTTTCAAAACCATGTGTGGACCAAACACAGCCTTCAGGACGTGGGTTTTCAACTTCTAGACTGTATTGTGAGGCGATATTGGGGTATGAAAATATTCTGAGACGTCGAAAGCGTTGTGTAAATGGGATGCTTCTTTCCCCTCACAATCCTTTTCACATGTGCTCACAATAGATTTAGCACCTAGCAGGGGCTTGGGCCCAGAAATATGCAATGGAAGTTGAAACAATAAACGGGAGATGAAGCACTGCCTTTGCCCTCAGAGAGCCTTCTGGGAGATCCGAGTTGCGGTCGTCACCTGCAGTAAGGGAGTCTTTAAACCTGGGCCTCAGCTTACCCATCTGTAAAGCGAGGCACATATATTAAATCCCTGAGACCCCTTTCAGCTTGAACACTATGTAATTCTCTTAGGATCGTCTTATGAGGCATCTCCCAATAGAACCACATCATTGAACACACAGGGAACCCCTGACCCCTGTACCTAGGAGAATCCACTCCCCTGGCCCACGGGGATCTGTTTCTCTTACTCCATCCATCCGTCCTCAGGAGCTCAGTTCTCTGCCCCAGAAACCCACATTGTTAAGAGGACCAGAAGCAGGGCTGGAAACCTCTTATGTCCTGCCGTGAATGCTGGGGCAGGTTTACACCGAAGTATTTGTCCTGATGCCTGGCTCTGACACCCGATAAAGAGAAACATCTAATCTCCCGGCTGGTCTCCTCTCTTCCCCAGAGGAGAGAGCGAAGACCTGCTGAAAGCTTTATCGCAGCTTGTCCTCGTGGGTGAGGCTAAAGGGGTGGGGCTGGGCAGGAGCTTTAGAGCAGCGACACTTCTTCAGGCCTCTGCTCCAGGAAGGGCAGGGATCTGGGGTCACCTCTGCCAGAGGAGCAGGAGTGGGAGGGGGCCAAGGAAGGCAGGAAGCCCCCATGCCCTTGGGACGTCCCTTGCCATCCTGTGACAAGTTACCCCACGCTCTGAAGAGTCTCTGTGCCTAGTCTTACAGATGGAACAGAGGTTAAAGGAAGGCGTGGAATGAAGGAGGATCAGGCCTTCTCCTCTCCACTGTAGTCTCAGGGGAGGGACAGGAAAGGCCCAGAGACTAGTGGGTAAGGTGGGGAGAGGCTAAGATCTGTCCTGAGGAGAGAGATTTTTAAAGTCTTTTTTGGATGGATTTTAGGCTGTTTAGGAGAGAGGCGAGCCAGTGAAGAGTAGGGCATTTGGAGAAGAAAGGAGATGATTCCCTAAGGTAGAGGTCCTGCTGTTTGCACAGGAGACGGCCAAGACAGGGAGGGTTCCTGGGTCGTGAGTGCGTTTGGGGAGCATCGTCCAGGGAGAGGTGCTTCCTCTGCTGTCAGGTGGGGCTGGTGACTTGAGGGGGAGGAACCTAAAGCCAGGTGCCCTGTCCCCTTCATTGGTCTCTGGTAGGATCTGGACTCTGTTTTGGATGCCACCTGCCCCCCCAACCGCAGGGTGCTCTGTGGCTCCATCACCTGCTCAGATGGAGACACCCCATTGCCCCTCTGGCCTGCAGGTGAACGTGCTGGCCCTCAGCATCTGCACACGGGAAGCCTACCAGTCCATGAGGGAGCGGAAGGTGGATGACGGGCACATCATTAACATCAACAGGTGAGGCCGGTGGCCGAGGGCTAGAGTTCAGATTACCACGCACCCTCCAAGCTGGGTGATCTGCTGCGGCTCATTTGACCTCTTGGACCTCAGTTTCCTGGGTGGTAGAACAGGGATTTAACACCCAGTTAATATCCAAATGGCACGACTGTGGTGAGGGGAAGAATAGTATGTGTCAAATGCCAGCCCCTAGTTGGCTGGAAGGGGTAGCTCAGCCCCTTTGCAGCTGAAGCCTGGGGGCTCTCCTGGGACTGAGGTTCTCCACTCCTCAGGCCGCAGCATGAACCTCACCTCGTGGCACAAAGACTGCACAGTCTCTGTCACTGGGGAGTCCCCGGAGACGTGGCCTCTGTCCCACAGATCTCCCAATAGAACCACATCAGAGAACACACAGATGAAATCGTGTTTTGACAACCTGCGTGGACTGGAGGGTGAATGCTGTGGTCGGCGTAGGGAGGACTTCTAGGAAGAGTGGGGCTCACAGATGCTGCTTGAATTACAGGAGCTGGGCCAGTGGCCCTGAGGATGGCCTCTGGAGGTCCCGCTTAGAAGGCGTCCAGGGGATGGGGTTGGCTGGTACAGCAGGGGGCACTGCTTCACTCTCTCCTTTCCCCTTCCTTCCTCCCACCCAGCATGTCTGGCCACCAAGTGCCACCCCAGTCCGTGGCCCATTTCTACAGTGCTACCAAGTATGCCGTCACTGCGCTGACAGAGGGGCTGAGGCAAGAGCTTCGGGAGGCCCAGACCCACATCCGAGCCACGGTGAGGGGTGGCCTGGCCCTGGTGGGGGTTGAGAGGCACAGGCCCGCTCACCCCACACACTCGCGGCCCGGGGGCCCATGTCCTGGCTGTACTGCTTAGAGCTCCCAGGTCTGTACTGGGCCCACATCTACTGGGCTCTGCGGCTACTTGCATGGCCCTGCTGAGTACCTGAGTTCCCGTATTTCTCAGACTTTGAGGTGGGAGGCGGGTGACCTGAAGGGAACATGGTGGGGTGAGACTGAGGGAAAGCAAGGGATTGTGGGAAACCACGGCTGGAAAGGGGGACTCTGGGCTCTTCCCTTGAAGGCTGTATGACCTTGGGTGACTCGCTCAACCTCCCCAAACCTCAGTCTTCTCATCTGTAAAATGGAGATGATAATACCTCTCAGGTTATGAGGTTTTAAGGGACACCACTTTGTAAAACTGACCTGGCTTATAGTAATGGCTCTGTAGCTGGTAGGAATCATTCTGATAATCCCCAGTGGCAGCTTTGGAGGGAGGAGGTGGCTGCTGGACATCGGGCAGCCATCACTGTGAAGCTGGGGCCCTTTGGCTTCCATCCTTTCTCTGCAACCTCCCCAAGGCCTGGGGCTCAGCTCCTGAGCAGGCTGTCTCTGTTGGCCCAGTGCATCTCTCCAGGAGTGGTGGAGACACAATTCGCCTTCAAACTCCATGACAAGGACCCTGAGAAGGCAGCTGCCACCTATGAACACATGAAGGTGGGGCCCAGTGAAGCCATTCACTTCCTAAATGAAGGCAGAGGGAACCCTGGCCTTTAGACCTCGCTGTTCTAGCCAGCCTGTCGCCCCTCCTGCAGGGTGGGGGTGGGAATGGCGGTGCTGGAGAGGACCTCAGTGGTGGGAGGGGACTTGGATCCATCCTGCCCTCATCTCACCCCTTTCCCCTGGTGCTCTCAGTGTCTCAAACCTGAGGATGTGGCCAAGGCTGTCATCTATGTCCTCAGCACCCCGCCACATGTCCAGGTGAGTCTGGCCTTGGATGTCCATCCCCCAGAGGAGCCCGACCGTCCCCAGAGGAGAAGAGCAGGGAGGCTTTAAGGGGGTGGGGAGAGGGTCCTGGCTGCCTCAAGCCTTGTGCCTTCTGCAGATTGGAGACATCCAGATGAGGCCCACGGAGCAGGTGACCTAGTTTCCTGTGGGGAGCTCCTCCTTCCCTCCCTGCCCCTCAAGGCTTGGCACCTGCCTCTGGATTTGGGGTGTTGATTTCTGGACCCTTGGATTCCACTTCCTTTCCCCACCCCCAGCAGGGGCTAGAAAACTTGTTTGAGATTTCATATAATCTTGTCAAATTGTTTCCACCGAATTTGAAAAATGGGCAGGGGAGAGGAGGTGTTTGTTTTCCCTACTGATTCATTCTTGGTCTCCTTCTTGGGCTCCTTGGCCTTTGTTTGCTGTCCTTGGTCTCTTCCCTTTGACCTGGGAAAGGGGCTGTGGCCAAAAGTGGGGCTTTCCCCTATCTTCTTGCACCCCACCCTCGTCCCTTCAGGATGAGGTGGCAGAGGGAAGCCCTCACCTTCCATCTGAATGGATTTCGGGGCTCTGGGCTTCCTCCTTTCCCTGCATCCCACCCCCCACCCCATCTATTCCCCGTCCCAGTTCTCCAGCCCCACTGTGGCTTCTCAGCCCCCGGTGGGGTCCTCACTCCACTCTATGGCAGCAGAGTACCAGGGCCTGCCTCCCATGTGGGTTTCACTGTGATCATTAAAAAAGAAAAACTACGAAAACCTGCCTTGGCTTCAGAAGTGTCTTTCAGGTCTTCCCCCTTGCTGTGATCAGGAATGGTTGTGTCTCAGAGTTTCTTCCAGGAGAGTGAGAAGGTGGATGGATTGGGGGCATCACTCCTGGAGTGTGCATTACCTTTGAGCTGGGTCTTGAAAATGGGTAGGAGTTTGCCTGCCAGAAAAGAAGACAACAGGGCTTGCAAGGCGGGGAGGCCCGGAAGAGCATGCGGTGTTGTGGGAACAGCACAGAACTTAGTGCAGGAGTGAGGTGGGGTTGAAAAGGTAGCTCCTTGCCTGGATCCCCCGGAGGTCTGAGTGCTGAGCAAGGAGTCTGGCCATTACCTGTGGGCCAAGGGCATCGGTTGGTTTGTCAGCAGGTGCAGGTCAGGCACAGAGCTGTCACTTAGAGAATCAGCACCATGGCACAGCAAGTTATTGGTGGGGTCCTGCTGACTGGTGCCGATGGTTTGACAGGCAATGGAGGTGTAGAGGAGGGGCTGGATGTGGGAAAATCTTCTGAGGAAAGTCACCAGCGCCCGGTGGAGGACCGGATGTGGGGAGGGAGTCACCACGACTAACAAGGTTGAATAGGAAAGCCAGTACATCCCCTTAAAGTGTCCTTTGCTGGTACCAGGGTAAGTGAGGTCCTCCAGCCTCCTGGGACCTTGAAGCGTGCAGAACGCAGCCCACAGTAGGGTCAGCTCCCCGGCGAGCACCCCTCGGGCCAGTGACTGAGCGGTGGAAGTCGTCGCTCAGCCGGCCCTGCAGAGGGCGCTGTGGGCATGCGCCGTGCGGCTCCAGGCCGGGGGCGGGGCCGTCCGAACGCGGAAGCAGAGTGGCTCACGTCGGGGCCGGGAGGGGCCTGTCTAGGTTCCGCGGCCGGTTTCTGGCCAGCACACGACTGGGAATCCTGGCCTTTCCTGTATCTGAGGGGGTGGGCCGGGAGCAGCCTTCGGGTCCCCTTCACCCGCTTTCGGGGCCTGAGAGCGGGCCCCGGCGGGGTTGACCACTCCTGAGGACGCAGCTGGGGCATCGACCATGGCACTGCTCTCGGCCGTCGGGGGCGCGACCTGGCATTGCTGCGGCCGCCTCCTCATGCGTCCTTTCTCCCAAGCGTCGGGGCGTGGGGAGCGGCCTGGCGGGGAGGAGCTAAGCCGCCTGCTCCTGGATGACCTGGCGCCGACTCCGCGGCCGGCCGGGGGGCTGGAGCTTCTGTTTGGCTTGTCCCCGTGTCTCCTGGCTCTGCGGGCCGCCCGCCGACGCGTGGCCCGGCTCCTGCTCCAGGCCGGTAGGTCCAGGCTGCAGGGGGAGCGGGCCGAGCTGCTGCGCGCGGCTGAGGCGCGGGACATCCCGGTTCTGCGGCCCAGTCGGCGGAAGCTGGACGTCCTGTGCCGCTACCAGGTCCACCAGGGCGTCTGCATGGAAGTGAGCCCGCTGCGGCCCCGGCCCTGGGCTGAGGCCGGGGAGGCTCGGCCAGGAGACGACCCCCAGCAGCTGTGGCTCGTCCTCGAGGGGCTACAGGATCCCCGGAATCTTGGGGCCGTGCTGCGCTCCGCTCACTTTCTCGGAGTGGATAAAGTCATCACCAGTCGGAGAAACAGGCATGGCCTCCCCTTATTCCCCGTGTGCCCCAATTTGGAGGCGCAGCCGAGTTCCTAAGCACCTTGACCCTTGGGTGGTCCCTCAGCCAGGCCTCCCCAACGCCAAAATTCTCACCCCTAACTCTTGGGGCCTGGGGGGAGGGCACGGCACCGGGCTTGAGATCACCCAGCCTCATACGGTGGCATGGGGAAACCTTGCAGCTGCCCGCTCAGTCCTGTAGTCAGCAAGGCCAGCGCCGGGGCTATGGAGGTGATGGACGTGTTCTCCACTGATGACCTGGCCGGTTTTTTACAGGTAATGACGCGGAGAAGGAGGGGAGGCGGGGTGTCAGTAAAGGAGAAGAAATGAGCCAAGTTAAGTCTCTCCAAGGGCCCCCAGCTAGCAGCTGATGGACGAAAGGGAGAGAAGAGGGCGTGTTGGTATCGCTTCCTACATCCTTCTAAATCCCTTTAGGAAGAGAAAGATCCGGAGTTTTAAAAACCACACATGGTAGGACTTCCCTGGCAGTCCAGTGGTTAAGACTCCGCGCTTCAAATTCAGGGGGGGCGGGTTCCATCCGCGGTCGGAATCTAAGATCCCACACGCCCCGCGGCGCGGCCAAAAAAAAGGAAAGCACACACGCACGGAGCAGAATCTGATGTTAGGGACTTTTACTGCACTCCCTTCCGAGGCGTACATCTTTGCGCCTCCTGCGGGTTTACGCAGTGCCTCACTGCCCAGTAAGCAGGTATTCAGTAAATGCTCAGCTGTGAGGAACAGATGGCTCCTGGTTCCTCCAGGAGGGGCGCGGCTTGAAAGGCAACCTGAACAGGGACTAGTCTATGCCCTTCCCCTCGTCCTTCCCACAAGCGAAGAAACAAGGCAACAAAAGAAACCCTCAAAACCACCACCACCACCAAAAAAAACACTTCAATACCTAAGAAGGAAGGGGCAAACCTAAGTATTAATAAAACCCCTCTCCTGGTCCATACACATTTTTCTTCAGCTGTGCTTCCCTTGCTGGACACAAGGGGGCAGTACTGCCCTGTATTTAGCAGCTTCCCTGACCATCCTCTCCCAGGGCTCCCAAGTCACAGTCCTTGGATCTCTTTTCTGTATATATTCATTTCTTGTTGGCCGCATCCAATCTGATGGCTTTAAATGCCATCTATATTCGAATGCCTCCCAAACTTGTATCCCTCCTGGATCTTGCTCCTGAACCTCAGATTTACATATGTAGTTGCCTGCTCAACAGCTCTTTTTTTCTGTCTTATGGTCATTTCAAACAAGATTTCCAAATGTTCCTGTTCCTTTTGCAGACTTACCCAGCTCAATTGATGGCAACTCCTCCATGCCTTCAGTTGTTTACGCCCCAAAACCTTGGCACCCTCCTTGATTCTTCCTACTCTCACCATGTCCCACCTGTTGGCATATCCTTTTGTTTTTACCTTGATGTTATTTCCACATTCTCACCATTTCTCACCATCTCCACTGTTACCACTCTGGTCCAAGCCACCATCATCTCTAGCCTGTATCATTGCAGAAACCTAACTGGTCTGCTTGTTTCTGCTAGTGGCTCTCAACACAGGCAGTGATTCTGTAGAGACATAAGTCAGACCATGTTACTAGTTCTCTGCTCAAAAAACTTTCAAAGCCCTTGCATCTCTCAGAGTAAAAGCCAAAGGCCTTCCAGTGGCTTTTGAGGTCCTACCTCACGTGGCCCTTTGTTTCCTCTCCTGTCTCAGTGGCTCCCTTTCCACTGGCCACCTTGTTCTGCTGTTCCTCATGCATGCCAGGTAAGCACCCGCCTCTGGGCCTTTGCACTTACTGATCTCTGCCTAGAATATTCCTCCCCCAGATGTCTACGTGGTGCTCCCTCACCTCCTTCAGGTCTGCATTCAAATGTCACTTCAGTGAGGCCTTCCCTGACCACCCTTCTACGAGGATGGGATTTGGGCCTGTTTTGTTCATTGCCTTATGCGAGTGCCTAGAACAGAACCTGCCCGTTCTAGGTGCTTAATAACTACTGACTGAATCTAGTGGCTCAGCGAGGGAATGAATATATGGGCAAGGCCGGGGCTCTGATGAAGGTTTGGTGAGCTAGAGCATGCTTTCTTCTTCCCTGTTTCAGGCCAAAGCCCGGCAGGGCTGGCTCGTGACTGGCACGGTGGGCTGCCCGGGGCCTGAGATCTCCCTGTCTTCTGAGATCCCCATCACTAATTGCTTGGAGTTCCTCTGGGACCGGCCTACTCTTCTAGTGCTGGGTAGGTGGATGCCCCTGCTTTTCTGTGCTCAGACGTGCATTTTCTGAGTGCCTGTGTGAACAGCTGGGGCCTCCCTAACACTCTGGCCCCCGTACCCTGCAGGGAACGAGGGCTCTGGTCTGTCCCGGGAGGTGCAGGCCTCCTGCCAGCTTCTCCTTAGCATCCGGCCCGGCCGGCAGCTGCCTCCTGGACTCGAATCTCTAAATGTCTCCGTGGCTGCAGGTGAGTCTCCACTCCCCTTACTTCTCTCCCTTTAATCACACGTGTACAGCTGGTTCATCCTAAACAAGTTTCTCAGTCTTTCTGTGTCTCTGTTCCTTTATGTGCCAAATGAGGAAAATACCTACATCCTCTTGAGGATGAGGCGAGGGAGTGCCTGGCACATGGTCCCTCCTCTTCTCCATCGTCGTCCTTCTGTCTGTGCAGGAATTCTTCTTCACTCCATTTGCAGCCAGAGGACGGGTTTCCCGGTGGAAGGGAAGAGAGAGCAACCTCTTCAAGGCCCCCAAGGTCCCTCGGCCTCGTCTGAAGTGCCCAGAGTGGCTCAGCACCCAGGACTGTCCTCGGGATGAGAAGAGGAGAGGCAAGATGGGGGTGACTTGGGCCGTCCGAGGTGTGTGTGTGCTGTGGGGGCACACACATCCACACGCTTGAATGTGCTGGGGTCTCTTGCCTTTTGCCTGAGTATGTGCACCCAGGCCCATGTTTAGAAACCGCTCTCCCGGGGCTGGGAGCTTTGTGGTGGAGACCAGAGGAAGTTCAGTTTCCCGTTTTGGCTTTGGACTTGCAGCTGGAGATGGCAGCTTGTTAATTTCCAGGCTGTGCTGGGACAGAGGGTCTCTTTCTTTCCAGGCCCTGCCTGGAAGTCAAGGGGAAGTTCAGACATCAGAAGGGAATCAAGCGGCCCAGTCCAGGGGTCCTCTTCCTCTTGGACCAGCGTGAGAATGTAGAGGGAAGCCCGGGGCTCTCTTGCGGGCCAGACAGGTGCAAATCCAGGCTCAAACCCTGCACTACTGGGGCCTTGCGCACGTGGCTTCATCTTTTTGTGTCTTGGGGCCCTTGTCTCCACCTCTCTCACAGAGCTGTTGTGAGAATCCAATAAAACATCACCTGGTATCCAGCAGGCCCTCAACCAGTGAGCCATTGTATCTGATTTCTCCATTAGGTGGCAGCCTCGCTCTTTGGTCCATAGTCTTCGGGCCGCTTTCACAGCCACCTGGGGAGATTCCTGGCTGTGGCCCTCCCCGCCCCCCCCCACCTCCCCACCCAGAGGCAGGGGAACGATTAACAAATATCTCTCACCCTACTGGCCCACCAGTAACCCCCATGGGTGAGTCATCAGTCAGTCTGCCTCTGTGGAGGGACCCGCTGAACCAGAGCCTTGGCCTTTGATTCTGGGAGGTGGTGAGGACCTCGCAGCATTGCTGTTTATTGTACAACCCAGACAACTTTGGTACTCCTCCCCCAGGGTCCCACAAGTGGAGCAGAGGCCACTAGGATAAGTAACTTAGAGCAGTGTTGGCTGCACATTGGAACCACCTGGCAAACTTTAAAAAACAAGTGACACTGGGGACCCACCCCTCCCAGCCTGATGTAATTGGTCAGTGTGCAACATGAACATCTGAATTTTTAAAGCTTCCCAGATGGGTTTCATGTGCAGCCCAGACTGGGAACCACTAGTTTTCTCAGCCTCAGCAATACTGACGTTCTGGGCTGGGTAACTGTTGTGAAGGCCTGTCCTGTGCATTGTAGGACGTTTAGCAGCATCTCTGGCTTCTGCCCAGAGGCCCAGATGCTGGTAGCACACTTCTCCCCCTAGTTGTGACAACCAAAAATGTCTCCAGACACTGCCACGTGTCCCCTGGGGGACAGAATCGCTCCTGGTTGAGAACCAGTGCTCTGGAGCATGGATCTGGAGGACAGCAGCCCTAGGTGTGGACCCCGATGCTGTGTGACCTTGGCCATTTCATTACCCACCTGCGCCTCAGCCCCCTTCTCCGTCAGAGGGGGATAATCGTACCTTCTTGGGTGGCCGGGAGGATATAGAGGGTGATAGGAACTCAGTGCCTTACATATCATAGGTGCTTGGTAAGTAGCACTGCCCTTTCTCTGTGGGATGGATTTATCTTGGAATTCTAATGGTAATGCCAGTTTAGAAAGACATTTGAATTTGTTTTAAAAATGCCTTAGATGGCTTTAAATTCAAAGTTATTCCTCTCAAGGAGGAGGAAGAAATCCCTTCATAAACGCCATAGATCTCCATTGCCCAGGTCCCGCCTTGAGCTCTGCCCCTGACTGCCACACAGGCTCTGACCTCTGCTGGCATGTGTCCATCTTGGGTGTACTGCACCACCTCCCATATCCCTGCTGCACTCTTGACCAAGAGCCTAGTGTGGTTTTTAACTGTGGCTGTGCCTTAGTGTCCTGGGATCAGGGAGTGGGTGGGTGGAGGCATCACTTTAATAGTCCAGGTGCCCAGAGGCACCAGGCTGATTGGATTGGCATCTCTGGGGAAGGTGTCAGGCACCAGCATTTCTTAAGAGTTCCCCAGCTGATGCCAGCGTGCAACCAGTTCGAGAATCACTGGCTCTCAAACCACCTGCAGGTGTCCAGCTGCTTCCACATCATTCACACCTATGCTTTTGAGTGCACGCCTGAGAGTTTGGGCCAAGCAACCTTTCACCTGTCCCCAAGGTTCTTCAGAAGATGCTGGATCCAGCCCTGACTCTGTGGCTTCCTATCTGGATGGTGTCTTGGTCTCCTCATCTGTAAAATAGGGATAGTGCCATCACTACCTGCTCCAGCTACCCCCTCCCCAATAGGGAGGTTGTAAAAATAAAAAGTATTCTGTAAACTACAGGGCTGTGCACCCCAAGACTGGCACATGATAATACAAACCTGGATGTGAGGGTTCAGTTTATGTGTCAACCTGACTGGGCCATGGGGTGACTGGATATTTGGTCAAACATTATTCTCGGTGGTTCTGTGATGGTGTGTTTGGATGAGATTAGCATTTAAATTGGTAGACTGAGTAAAGCAGATTGCCCTCCCCAGTGTGATGGGCCTTATCCAATCAGTTGAAGATCCAAATAGAACAAAAAGGCTGACCCTTCTGCAAGTAAGAGAATTCTCCCTGCTTTTTGGAGCTGAAACAAGGCCTCTTCCTGGGTCTCGAGCTGGCTGGCCTTCAGATGGGGACTACATCATCAGCTCTTCTGGGTGTCTAGCCCCACCGTGCAGAACTTGGGGCTTGTCAGCCTCTATAATCACATGACCCAATTCCTTATGACATACATAGTGTGTATCTGTATGTGGATGTTTATATATATATATATATATATATCCTACTGGTTCTGTTTCTCTAGAGAACCCAGACTAATAGAGCTGATGAAAACAAACTGAGGTGTCCTGGTGCTCCCCTGCATGTGTGGGTACAGAATTTGGTTCTGCTCTCTAGAACTAAACCCAGCATGGAACCTAGAAGTTGGGGTTTGGTGTCCTTGGGGTCCAGAGCCCCCTCCTTCCCACGGACTCCTCCGTGGTGTCTGGAACCCTATCTAACCTGCCTTGGGCCTGCTGTCATCAGCTTTCTGATTCCCAGTGGTCTGGGCCACCTAGAGGGCCACTCCCCTGGGCAAACAGCCAGGCCCAGGCGGCTCCTCCCTGCTTCACCCCCTGGGCAGCAGGCTGGCTGTACTCTGGGAAGACAGGTTCACTTGGACCAAAGGGAACTGAGGCCCTAATTACCTGCCAGGTACACACAGGTGTGTAGTTATGTCATGCAAACCAGGCACTCCCAAGACGAAGAAAGTGCACCTGAGGCCCTAAGGCCGAGGATGAGGCCTGCTTCTCTTAGCACGTGGCCTCTGGTGCTGGCTTCATAGAGGCTGCTCAGCTCAGCAAGCGCGGTTAAAAGCCCAGGAGCTGGGGTGGCTGTGGCCATGGGTATGAAGGGCGGCAGGGACGGGATGCAGCCAGAGGAGAGCACAGTGGTGGCTGAGAATGTGACCTTGGCTATTCAGCAGTGTTTGCTTTGAGTTCCAAGTCTGACACTCGCTAGTGGTGTAAATGTGGACCTGTCCTTTAACTTTTCCAAGCCTTGGTTTTCCTCATCTGTAAACGGGGACAGTAGTGTCCACCTTGGACGATCGTGGTATGGATCATTATGAGACGGTGCACGTGAAGCCCTCAGCCCCACGCCCTCAGACTTCCAGGTGTTCTCACAGCACCTGGGGGCCAACCTAGAGGTCAGGGCACTGGGCTCTGCCCTCCTACCAACCTGGGCTCAATTTCCCCATAGGCTCTAGGGCCCCTTTCAGCTGCAATACACAATGGTTTACCGCCAAGAACAGAGGGAGTTGGGGGAGGGGCGGGGGTTGAAATGACATTTGCAGGACCCTCCTTTGTCAGGGTCCCCCAGCCAAGAGGGGACAGGTCTCAGAAGGTTGGTGTTCCCAGAGCAGCTCAATTGTGGCCAGCACCCCTGCCCCCCTCCAGGGCTGGCATCTTTTTCTTTTTTTGGCAGGAGCTTAAATGGCCAGTACCCTCCCCCAGGCTGGGGTCCTAAACTCGACCCCCTCCCCCCTCCTGCAGGGCCAGGCACCAGGGGGCCCCACAGGTTGCAAATGTAATCAACCTTGAGGTCTCTGGCTTCCACAGGTGCAGTTAGCATGCCCATCTGCTAATCCCTGATTAATGATGTTTACAAACATGGGACTCCACTCTCAGAACTGCTCAGCCCCTCCCTCCTGGGCCGGGAGACAGGGGTCTTCCTAGCACCCCCAGCCCACTACTTCAGGCCTCCCCAGCCAACACCCCTCTCCATCCCCTTCCCCAGGCAGTGAGCAGAGCTGGAGGTCCTTCCTCAGAGCCCCCTGGCCCAACTCTTACTGCACACAGATGGAAAGGAGACCCAGCGAGAGCGCCCAGGGAGGCTGGGATCCTGCTCTTCTTTCTTCCCAGTTCTGGAACTTCCAGGACACACGGTGTTGCCTTTACTCACCAGGCCGGCTCTAGCCCCGGGGCCACACACACATACCTCCCTTCGTGGAGGTGTGGGTCGGTCCCCAGTGCCCCAAGGATTGGCCTTCCCAGCCTCTCCCCAGCCACCCCTCCCACCTTCCTGCTGAGGACTGTGTGGGTCTGGTCAGAGGCCCGGTGGCGAAAGCGTTAGGAACACACTTCTTAGGGAACTATATTCTATGTCCTGGGATAATCCATAATGGAAAAGAATATGGGAAAGAATTTGCTGTACAGCAGGAATTAACACAACATCGTAAATCAACTCTACATCAATTAAAAAAAGAAAACAAAATCACACACTTCTGAATCAGACAGTCCTGGGTCCAAATATTGGGTCCAAATATTGGCCTCAGGCCAATCACTTAACCTGATTGAAGCGCAGTTTCTTCATCTGTGAAATGGAGATAGGAACAGTACCTATCATAGAGGTCACTGTGAGCATTAACGATTGGATGTATAAAAAGGACTTAGCCCGGTGCCGGCGACACAGTAGGTGCTCAATAAATGTGAGCTTTTTTATGTCAGTGAAAGTAATGACAATGATAAGAATAATGATGATGATGATCAAAGGAGGCATTAGAGGCCACAGAGATGCCCAAGGAGTCCCCCTCTCTGGGGAGAAGGGCAGGTCCCAGCTCATTACTGGTGGGGGGCTGGGTGGAGGTGTCAGATTGGAATCACTCCTGGGTCTATTCGCAGCTTCTCTGTTTCATTAACACCTCCCTGGTGGTCTTCAGCTCATCCTGCTGGGGGAGGTGCCTCCTAGAGCTTGCTGCTCCCCACTCCTGGGTCTGTGTTCAGACCCACATACAGAGAGTTTTATGTGGGAGAGAGGTGTCCACTGGCTTGGAGGCTGTCACTGTCCCCTCCCCCCAAGGTCCTGGGGGCCTGGTCAGGGGGTGTAGCACCTGAGGCTGCCCCTTCCTCTCCCCTCCCCCATCAACCTCTCATCCCCACTGCATCCCAGCCTGGCCGCTTCTTCCTTCCTTTTGAATCTCGAATCTCCCGTGACTCGGTGTGAACATAGCTTGATCTTGGGTTCGCATCCTGACCCACCTCTTCCTAGCTGGATGACCTAAGGCAAGTGGCCATCCTCTAGGACATCTATTCAGTTCTGTAAAATGGGGACACGATACTCACAGCCTGGTAAATTGTTAAAGTCTCTACAATGGCAGTCGTTGTTGTTATTTTACAGGGAACAACAACTGCTCTCAGAATTATCATTTTAAACAGCAGGACTTTGTTTAGCCAACTGGGGTAGGGGAGCAGGGCCAGAGCCCCGAGGACCATTAGGTTCAAAGAAGCAGGAAAGGGCGTGAACTTTGCCCCAGTTAATTGTCCCAGTTTCCTCCCCAGACTGGGAAAGGGAGTGGGGCTGGTCATTGAATTGGGACGGGGAGATTTATACCTCGGGCTCTGGGAAGGCTGCTTCTAAACAAGGTTCCCCTCCACTACACTCCAAGAAGGATTCTTATGGAAATGCCTGTCCTTCGCCCCTGCCTGCCCTCTCTGTCACAATATTCCATTTCAGAGGACACCCTTCGCCAACTTCGGCGGGCCGGGAGGAGGGGCTGGGCCCGGGCTTCCCACCCCCCGCCCCCAAACGCAGCAGTCTGGCTGAACTTGGCCCCTTCTGCGTTCTCCTGCTACCTCTGCGCCCCTACCCTGGTCCGCCTCAGACACCCTGCTTTTTGCTGACGTTTGTGAGTGTCAGAAGGGAGACTAAAAAGTGGTACCTTTTGTGGTTTATCTGTCACCTCAAAAAAACGTCAGTGGGCTGAACAGTTTCCTTCAGAAAGAAGAAAATGAGACACAAGTCAGCGAACGAGGGAGACAGTAAGACAGTGGGCTTGGTCCCTTCTTGCAAGCAGCCTCACAGGCCTCCCCGCAGGCCTCTGCCGACACTAAGCCCCTCCCACTGACCAGGAACACCCACTCCCCTCCTTTAGACTCTGGAGCAGGAGTTATTTAGCTTTACTCCTTTTGTATTCCTGGGTCCCAGCACAGGGCCAGGCACATACTGGGGGTTTAAAAACCATGAATGAACAAGCAAATAGGTCCTGAGATGGGAGACTAATTGCCTCCCCCTCCTCTTCTCTATGGTGGGGTGGGGGGCAAATCTCTCAGCATGTTTCCAGCTGGTCCTGACCTTTCACCTTTCAGAGGAGGCAAGATGCAAATGGTCCTCCAGCCACAGCTGCTCTTGATTCTCTGAAACAAAGAAGCTAATCGAGGGCTGAGGGGATGCTCTGTAGAACCCCTCAGCCCTCAGCCCTGCTGAGACCCATCTGCATCCAGGCCTTGCACAGATGCCCCTCCCGTAGATGGGGGTACTAGCTGCAGGTCAGGCACTGCCAGGGGCTGGATCTTGTTTAAGTCAGAGCCCTGAGACCAATACACATACACAACAGTCTCGCCATGGTGAGTATGGGACCCGCAAGCGGTGTGCTGGCAGCAGGTGATGATGATGATTATGATGGTGATGATGGTGGAGACGGGACGAATGTTTAGTATGTATGTGCCACGCGCTAGCAGTTTTACGTGCCTCATCTCCGTTAATCCTTAGGATGCTTTGGGGTGGGCACTGTTACTACCTTTGGTTTATAGACAGGAAATGGACCCTGAGGGGTTGAGTAACTGGCCCAGGGTCCTGGTGTGGCAGTCCGAAGGGTTTGGGAGGGAGGGAAGGAGGGAAGGGAGAGAGGGTGGGGAGCTGGGGTTGGCAGGAGAGGACCTGCAGCCCAAGCGTCCGCTAGGAGGCTGCCGCTCAGGAGGCCAAGCCACATCTGCACACAGCCACCCTCCCTCACCCCAACACCAGGCCCCTCCCCCATGCAGCCCCCCACCCTGTCTTCCCACTCCACCTCTTCCCAACCATCTCGACAAGCTCTCAGTGGGTCATCCCAGTGCGGGAGCACCTCCACCAGCTCCCGGCTCAGTTGTGGGTGTTATGCTCAGGCTGGGAGGCCAGAGTGACAGCCCAGGGCTGCTGTGGGTGGCATGTGTCCTAGAGACACCCAGACTTGGGTTTAAATCCTGGCTCTGCTCCCACATCTAAAGGCTCAGGCCTTAGCTGAGTTTCTGAACCTCTCAGCTTAGTTTCCTCCCTGCAAAATGGTGCCCAAACTGGCTTTCTCCCAGGGTTGTGCTGGGACTTGAGAGAAAATGCCCTGGGCACAAGGTAGGCCTTCAGAACTCTTCCTTGCCCCCCTCTTCTGTCTCTCTTGGGGGCCTCCCTCTGTGTCAGCCTCTTTACCCTTCTTAGCTCAGGGTCTGGTTCTTTCTCTCCTTCTCAGCTCTGCCTCTGTTTTCTGATGATCTCCATCCTGTCTGCCTGTCACTGGGGGGTCCCTGTTGCTGCCCACTCTCTGGAGCTGTGTCTCCACATCCTGTATGTCCCTCTCTTTTCCTCTCCTCTGGCTCTACCCTGTAGGGCAGATCGATGGCAGCCGCTAGTTATCGATTGGGGTGGGCATCCAAGTGTGGCTGCCGGAGGCCAACATTGACGGACAGGATCGGTGCCCAGGCTGATGGAGTGGCAGTTGTAGAACCTGGGGCTGCAAGGCAAGAAGGGCTCCCACCTCTCCTGCCAGGACCTGGGAGTGGGAGTCCTTAAAGCTGCAGACCCTGCTGCTAGGATGGGAATAGAGGGTGGGGCAGAGGGCCTCTGAGGACAGACAGCCAAGGCTTAGCTCATGCTGTCATTTAACAAGTATTTATTGAGCATCTACTATATGCCAGCTGGGGATACAGCAGTGAGTGAGTCAGCAAAAATCAATAAGTAAAATTATATAGCGTGTTATGCAAGAAATAGAGCAGGGGAAGGGGGATGGAAGTACAGTTTGGGGGAAGGCTCCATTTTGAATAGTGTAGTTAGGGATAGGCCCCCTTGAAAAGGTGACCTTTATGCAAAGACCTGAAGAAAGAGAAGGGGTGAGCCCTCTGAGAGCATTCTGGGCAGTGGAAACACCAAGTATGAGCAGAGACCCTCTGGTGGGGGCAGGCTTGGTGTGCTCTAGGCTCCCAAGGAGGTTGGTGGTGGAGTGAGGAGTAAGGAGAGCAGGAGGAAATGGGTGGGAGGGAGAATGGGGGGGTGGGTAGGCGCGTGCGTGGCTGGGGGTGGACAGTCAGTCCAGGGCTGTCAGCTGCCCCAGCTCCAATCTGAGAGGTCCGAGCAGCTCCCACACAAGGGTAGCTTCTAGAATATGATTCTGATGCTCCAGCCATGCCCGGAGGTTTTGTTTGTTTGTTTTGGGGGGTTTTTTGTTCTTTTTTTGTTTTTGTTTTTGTTTTTAACTGAAGTATACTTGGTTTACAACAGTGCATTAGTTTCAGGTATACAGCGCAGTGGTTCAGTGATACATATATATGTGTGTGTAGGTATATATTCTTTTCCCTTATAAGTTATTACAAAATATTGAGTATAGTTCTCTGTGCTATAAAGTAGGTCCTGTTGGTTATCTAGTTTATATATAGTAGTGTGTATATGTTAATCCCACCCTCCTAATTTATCCCTCCGACGGTGACCACGTTCGAGGTCCTTCATGGGCTTTGTCAATCAGATAATGCTCACAGCAGCCCTCTCAGTAAGAATCTCTCAGTCCTTGGTGAGTTGGGGAGACTGAGGCTCAGAGACATTTGGCAACTTGCCCCGGGTCATGCAGCTAGGAAACGGCAGCGCTGGGACTCAAACCCAGTTTTGTCTAATTCCAAAATCTTTGCTTTTTCCTTCTTTTTTGCCTACCACCTTAACCATTTTTAAGCGTACAGTTCAGTAGTTAAGTATATTCACATTGTTGTGCAACAGATCTGTGGAGCTTTCCGTCTCACAGAATTGAAACTCTACACCCATTAAACAACTCCCCATTCCTCTCCCCACCACCATTCTATTTTCTGTTTCTGTGAATTTGACAACTTTACTCATATATGTGGAATCATATAGTATTTTTTTTATGACTGGCTTGTTTCATTTAGCATAATGTCTTCAAGGTTCATCCATGTAGCATGTGATAGGATTTCCTTCCTTTTTAAAGGCTGAATAATATTCCATAGTATGTATATAGCACCTTTTGTTTATCCATTCATCAGTTGATGGACACTTGGTTTGCTTCCATCTCTTGGCTATTGTTGAATAGTGCTGCCATGAACATGACGAGTGTGCAAATCTCTTTGAGGTTCTGTTTTTAATTCTTATGGATATACCCCTAGAAGCGTGATTGCTCGATTATATGGTAGCTCTGTTTTTAATTTTTTGAGAAACTATCATACTGTTTTCCACAGTGGCCGCACCATTTTACAATCCCCCTGACAGGGTTCCTGTTTCTCCAGATCCTCACCAACACTTGTTATTTTCTGTTTGTTTGTTTGTTTTTGATAGTAGCCATTCTGATGGGTGTGAGGTGATATCCCACTGTGGGTTTGATTTGTGTTTCCCTAATGATTAGTGATGTTGAGCGTCTTTTTTTTTTTTTTGGCCGCACTAGGCGGCATGTGAGATCTTAGTTCCCCGACCAGGGATCGAACCCGTGCCCCCTGCATTGGAAACGCAGAGGCTTAACCACTGGACTACCAGGGAAGTCCCTGAGCGTCTTTTCATATGCTTGTTGCCATTTGTAAATCATCTTTGGGGAAATGTTTATTCAAGTCCTTTGCCCAATTTTTAACTGTGTTATTTTTTTGTTGATGTTGTTGAGTTGTAGTTCTTCACATATTTTGAATATTAATCCCTCATCAGATAGTGATTTGCAATTATTCTCTCCCATTCTGTAGGCTGCTTTTCACTCTATTGATTGTGTCCTCTGATGCACAGAAGTTTTACATTAAAAAAATTTTTTTAATGTCATTTTTATACAATTTTTAATAGACGACTTTCCTTTTAGAGTATTACAAAATAGTGGCTATATTCCCTGTGCTGTACAATACATCCTTGAGCCTATTTTGCACCCAGTAGTTTGTACCTCCCACTCCCCCATTCCTAGACTACCCTCTCCCCTCACTGGTAACCACTAGTTTGTTCTCTATATCTGAGTCTGCTTCTTTTATGCAATATCACTAGTTTGTTATAGAAGTTTTAAATTTTGAGGTAGTCTCATTCATCTATTTTTTCTTTTATTGCCTGTGCTTTTGGTGTCATATCCAAGAATCCATTGCCACTCCTCTCTGCAGTCAACAATTCTGCTGACACCTTTGGGTGGGTGGGTGGGAGGGAATAGGGAAGGACAGTTTGCAACAGTTGAGGGAATGAGGAAGTGTTTAGCCAGGAGAGCGGAAGCACGTGGGTGGTAGTGGTAGGAGCAGTGGCCGTAGTATTCAAATTACAGAAGCGCTTTCTTGGAGCAGAGCAATGACCCAGAGGGCAGGATTGGGGCCAGTAGGAGGCTCGGGGAGTCAGATAGCCGCTCAATCTAACAGGATTCCAGAGGTTGAATGGGGTACTTTGGAGGTAGTGAGCTCCCCGTCACTGGAGGAGTGCAAGCATTCAGATGACCACTCAGGCGGGATGTGGCATAGGGGCTTCAGGCACATGATGTTAAGGTTGGGTTGTTGGCCTCTGATCCCTTCTATGATTCAGTAAGGAAGGAGGGAACTTCAGCCTGTGGGGTGGGGTAGACAGGATTCCACCTGACAAGTGTCCTCTCTTCTGTGTCCGGGGAAGTCTTGTAATTTGGGGTTGAGCTGTGGAGGAGATTCCCTGAGTTCCCGTCACCCTGGAGCCTGAATCCAAGCTCTGACCTGGATGGGCCAAGGATCTTGGAGCCCTGGGCTGGAAGAGGAGAAGAGAGGTGAAGATATGGCACCTTCATCACCTGCGAGGTGCTGCTAACGAGCAGAATGAATTGAGGGAACACAGACTTCAGGGCCTGGCAGACCTTGGTCCGGTGCTGCCTTGGGCACTTGCAGCCTGGGTGGCTGTGGGCAATTTCTTTAACTTCTCTGATCCTCACTTTCCTCAGCTGAGCAAGGGGCCATTGCCTCTCTTGCAGGGTTTTCTGCAGAATGACGATAAGTGCCTGGAGGCTGGCTGGTGCTCCGTAATTGCCTTTCACCACCCTCCAAAGCCAATGACCTTGAGTGGGCTGTACGACCACCACCCTCCGGTGCTGCTTCCCACTGTTCTTGGCCTTGGCCAGCCCCTCTGACCCGGGAGGACCTCGGCCCCTCATTCCTTCTGCGGCTGGGAATCCACACTCCTGGATCCAGATCCAGACCCCAGCCTGGCCATTGGAGACGCCCAAGCCGGCCCAGGGGCCCACACAGCCTGGTTGGGTGGGGCTGGATGGCAGCCTCATCTCCCCTCTGTTGGTCCTCTGTCAATGCCTGTCCTGATGGCTACTGGTCCTGGAGCCTCCTCAGGGCTGGTTGCCTGGTCCCTCCCAGCCCTGCAAGCTGTGCCTGGGCCCATCTCCTTGTATGTTGTACCCAGAGATCCCCCATGTAACCCCCAGCCCAGCACCCACCATTGGGGCAAAAAATCAAATCTCATTAAAGGCCATTGATTTTCCTGCAAATTTGCTGCCAGTACACTTCGAGGATTCTTAAGCGGGTGAGAGGACTGGAGAGCTGTCCGCCAGAGCCCCCAGCCCACTCTTGCCCTTCAGCACAGCGAGGTTCTGGATATGCCACTGATTTCTGGGGAGGGAGTCATTTCTCTGTCTGGCTGCCCCCATCTTCCTACAAGGCTGGGGCAGAGGGGTGTGTGTTTCTGTTTGTGTATGTCCGTCTTTGTGTGTCAGTGTGTGATTTTGGGTGTCTGTGTGTGTCCCTGGGTGTCGGTGGTGTGTCTCTGTGCATCTTTGTGTCCATTTGTCTCTGTATCTGTGTATATATCTAAATGTGTGTGTGTGTGTGTGTGTGTGTGTGTGCAGCCTGGGGAAGGGACTTGACTTGGGGTAAACCCAGGATATGGATCTAGGTCCTCCAAGGGGCCAAGGGCTGGGAGGGCTCTGAATCGGGCATAGGCTTCCCTGTCCTCTCCTACCTACCCCTGCTGCCCCTTTGTCATCTTGGAAATGGGACACCTTGCTGGCTTTGTTGGGGTGTTAGATTTGCGGTTTGGGGGGCTGGTAGAAAAGATTCACAGCCTGATGTTAGGGGGCGGTGCATGAATTCTTCCCTCCCCTCCCTTCCCCCTGAACTAAGAGCCCCAGGTAAATGTTTAGCGTTGAATGGACATATACGCACCTGGTGAGTCTGGAGAGAGTGGATTAGGAGAGAAGGTTGGGCAGGGAGGGTGCCAGGGAGAGGGTGGGCACAGAGGGCATTTCTGTCTGCCGGGGCCATGTTCCTAGCGCAACATCCAACGTCAAGGATGGCCTCAATGGGGGTAAAGGTCACCCAGGGGCCCTTTGGCCCTCGTGGGGTGAAGTGGCTTATGGCCTGACTGTAGACTGGGCCATTGGCCTCTAGCCCACCTGCCAGGGGCAGAGGTCAGCCGTGGTGCTGGACTGGCCTTCTAAGCCCTGGGACAAAGCTGAGAAGCCCCAGCGAGCAGCCTCGATGGGGCCTCCTACGCATTTGGGGGTGGAACGTGCCCTGGGTGTGTGCCCTCAATGAAGCCTCGCCCGCCACCTCTGCCCCAGCCCTGCACAGGCATGTCATGTGAATTCGCAGATGTGCATGTGTGTTCTCACCACGGCCTCTGCCGGGAGAGCTGGGAGCGGCTCTCCGGGTTCCGGGGACAGGCCAGATTTATGGTGCTGGGAGAAATATTTAGGCCCAAGACAGTTTGGTTGTGTTAATTATGGAAATCTAAAGATAATCTATGTTTAATGCTGAATTTTGTCAAATTTGCTAAAGAATTAGGGGAGCATGTGCAAACAGTGACACTTCGATGAAGAACAAGGTGCAATTAAACTCTGAAATTTACAGTGGAATAATTGGAGAGCATGACAAATATAGTTATCAGTAGCAACTAATTAGGGGTGTGCTCGAGGTTTCTGGGCTTGATTAATCTCACCTAGATGCTAATAAGTTATGCTGGGCAGCTGATTCCCTTTGTCGCCTCCTACTTTCCACCCTGTCTCCAGAGCACTTGGGGGGCGGGAACAGCCTGGCCTGAAGGGGACAATGGGGACACTGGAGCTCCTCTGCTGAGACCTCTCTCCTCAGCTAAGGATGACCTGAACGCTCTGAGCCTCCCCTGCTCAGGCATCCTTGGGTCTCACTGGTTGGTAAGTTCTTCTTGGTGTCTCACTTGAGGCTTGTTGAGATTGAGGGAGTGGGAAGGGGTGCTGAGCCCCCCTTCCCCCCAGAGAGATTCCATGTGCACCCTCCTCCTTCCCTCCCAGGTGTCTGCTAATCTTCCTTGCCGCTGACTGTGGCCAAGGCTTAGATCCACTGATTAAAATTTAGGCCCGAGCTGGCGCTCTTACCCGGCTGGAGTGTGGCCAGCGCCCTGGGCATTGCTGCCAGGCTCAGCTATGAACTAGAATTGTCTGCTTCCTCTCTGCCTCTCTCCTTGCCTCTGAGTCTGTTTCCTGCCCAGATGCCTCTCTGAGACCTGCTGTCCTTGTCCCCCTTCGGGGGCCCACCCTTTCCTCAGAAGCTCTCCTGTCTGCCAGGTCCCCCACTCGGGGTCCCCCAGGGCCGGTGGGGCATGGACCCCACCCTGGGCGGCCCCTCTGCTGTTTCCTACCTTTATCAATGTCATCTGGCGCAGGACAGGGACTCCGATCGTAGCCTCGGACGAGGTTGGCGCATCTGAACCGGGAAGTTGGGTGAACTGTGACACTCTTTGTGAATGTCTTCGAAACGCCAGAACTCAGCATAAGTGTGTGTGAGCGTGTGTCCATGGGAGGCTGGGATCCTGACGTGGCTGGTGGAGAGACTGGGGGTGTGCAGGAGGGGGACAGGGGTCTTGAGAATGCCTCCCCGTGGTAGCTGGGCCAGAGTGGTCCTCCTTCCGGGAGGAGGGGGCCTTGCTTCCTTGAGGCCTTGGTTTCTCTTCCTGCCTGTGGTCTGAGGAGCTTTGAGGTCAGACCCACCTGGGCTTGTGTCCCGGCCCTGGGGGTCCTGGGCTGTTCCTAACTAGGACAGGTCTTGGTTTCCTTCTTTGGAACAGAGATAATTACTTCAGGGCACTTGCCCCACGGTCACGAGGACCTGGGGTAAAAGGTAAGGAGCTGAGCAGACCCTCAGTAAAGGGGGCTCCCTCCCTGCCCCCCTTCATTTTTCAGGGGACTTACATAGCTCTTCAGTCAATGGTGGGGCCCTGACTGAAGGAGGCCAGAGTGGGAAGCAGATCCTGGAGCTACACCCTCCCCAGCACCTGCCTCCAGGCAGGGAACCCACGCAGCTTGAGGCCCGTGTGCAGTGGTTAAAAAAGGGCTTGTAAGGTCTCCAGTCAGGCCATGAGGTGTTAACTTTTGTTAATGGAAGGAGGTGACTCCCAGAGCCTTCTTGCCTCCACTTCCTGTCCAAATGATAAGCCTAAAATGCAAATCAGATCTTTCCTGTCCTGGCTCAGAAACCTTCAATGGCGCCTCCTTGCCTCCAGGAGAAAGTGCAGACTTCCTAGCCTCAAGGTCAAAGCTATCCACAATCTGCCCCAGGCTGGTTCCCACGTCCTCTTGGGCCCCTTGAAGTCCCTTTGCTCTACCCCTTCCCCCTACCCAAACCCTCTTCCCCAAGCCCCCGTGGCACCTGACAGTCTGAAGGCTTTTACTGCGGGCGGTTTCCACTACCTGAAATGTCTTCCTTCCTGCTCCCATCCCCGGGCCCACCTTCTGGGAGACCCAGCTCAAGTCTCACTGCCCCTGGCCCCCACAGATCCTGCCCAGATGCTCCCTTTGAACCTGTCTGTCCCTTCCCCACCCCCATCTGGATTCCTTCTGGTTGCGGAGTTGTCCCTTGTAGCTGTGTCAGACTCCTCCACCAGGGGGCAATAGACGCCGTGGGCACAAGCCAAATGGACCCCCGCCCCCCTCCCGCCCTGGCTGTACCCCTCCTTGGGCCTACCTCTGCTGTGCTGTCTCCTGGACTTCAGGGCTGGAGGATTTGGGGGCAGGGCGTGTTTTGTGCCCTTCTCTGCAGAGCTAACACCCTTTGAAAGTTGGATGAAAATGACAGAACTAGCTTCTTAATTTGTTTGTACACTGGGACAAGTTTACCAGGCACCACTGATGTCCTGGGTCCCCAGGGCAGGCCTTTGTTGGCCCATTTTACAGATGGGGAAACATGTCTTGGTCATTGCTTAATCTTTCAGAGTCTGACAAGTCACAGAGGCAGAACGTTTTGGATAAACCGAGGCTCAGAGCAAATTTGCTGAGAGTAACGTGACCTGTGAGGGGGGAACTGGAACTCAAACCCAGGCGTCTTCGATTTCTAGTTTAGCAACTTTTCCTCCACACCAGTTTTTCTGATCATTCAAGACTCTGGTCCAATCCCTCCCTGTCAATGTCACAGCCCCTGTCTCTGAGGCAACTGCAAATGGTGCCTCAGTCTTCTGACTCCAGCCCCCAAATCCTCCAGTGCTGTGTGTCTTTGGACAAGTCACTAGCCTCTATGATCCACAGCGATCTGTGAAATGGTCAGGCGATGCTTAGTCACTTCTTTGCAAGGTTATTACGGGATGCAAAGAGATGATGGACGCAGAGGCCCCTCTCCCCTAGGATGGACCCCCCGCGAACCTGCACTGGGATGTTCTCCCAGGGACTCTTGGTTTGTCACTGGAGCTGGGAGGGGGAAGAGCAAACACCTGCAGGTCTCGTTCAGCCCTTCTCTGGGGGGAGAAGAGAGGTCTGGGGGGCTCCTTCCTCAGGAACCTCCAGCCCTTGCAGCTGCTGGAAGGGATAGGGCTCCGTTGCCATGGCAACTCGGTCCAGCCGCCGTTGACCTCACTTAGGATGATTACCTTTCAGCAAATAAAATAATTGTGTTAATAAAGAGACTGTTCGCCCCCTTGTCCCCCACCCTGCTTTGGCCCATTCCCCATTCCCAGCCTGGGGGAAAGAGAGGCCTCCCGGACCCAGTTACCCCTGGCCTGTGGGACACCTTATTTGTAGATAAGTTGTTGGCCCAGACCCTGACTTGGTTTTAATTTTTCCTGTTTTAAGCATCTCTCACCCTCCCTAGCTTGCCCTCAGCCTCCTTGCCCCGATGTCTCTGTTGCAGAATTGAGATGACACTGCTCTTTCTGTTTTCCTTCGACATAGCTTTGAACACCAACCGGCCCTCCCAACTATCAGCATAATAAATGCTACTTAGGGAGGGCCTGCTGGGTGTTACACACTTTACAAGTACCTCCAAATATGTCCTCTTTATTCCCTATCAAGCCAGGAGCTTCAGTACCGCTTCACAGGGGAGAAGACTGAGGCCCTGGGAGAGGAAATGTTTGTTTGGACAGGGCTGGAAATCTGGGTTGGTCTTGCCCCTGGACTGGAGAATGGGCTGTCCTCACAGGTGTGGCCATTTGGCCTGGGGACATTCAGTTCAGCTGCTGGTCGATACACACCCTTGGCTTGCCACTGGGCTGCAGAGATGGACACATCCACAGAAAACAGAGATGCAACGTGCATGTGACACGTGCTCTGAGACCAAGAAAACGGCGGGGACCCAGCTCGAGGTGCTGAGTCCCCATGGGAGACGAGGAAGACGAGACTGGCCAGTGCTGAGCCTCTGGTAAGTGGCTGACGCTGGCGAATGCCTCAGGTTTGTCATCTCACGTGATGCTCATTACAACCCCATTTCACAGGTGAGAAGAGTAAGGCTCAGAAAGTTTAAGTGAATTTTTCAAGGTCACGCAGCTGGTATGGAGCAAGGCTTCAAACCCAAATTTGCCTGACCTCCCTGCCCATGCTCAATGCTCATTCGACTTTATCAGCGAGAGAGAGACAGAGACAGAGACAGAGACAGAGACAGAGGTGGAACACGGTTTCCATACACTGTTCATTATGGGACGCTCTTGTTCAAAATAAAGAGGGGTTACCAGAATGGTGGCTAGTACTTTTCACCAATGAACACAAAATAATGCAACGTGATTAGGCTATTGGAAAGCTCACTTAAAGCTTTACAGTAATTATCAGATCAGGGCTTTGTGGGCAGTGCTCTCCTGTGATGGGGCAAACTTTCAAATTGTGAGGGGGACCATCCTCACTAGGTTCTGGGGTTTCTCTGTGACCGGAGGAATAGTGTCACCGGACAGAATGTCAGCAGGCTGGATTTGAGGCCCTTGGGAAATGAGTCCCAGGGTAGAGACCCTTCCTGGTCTTCACCCCTGCCCCCATGAGAGCCCCTGCTGCAGACAAAGTGAATAGACAGGGCAGGGTCAGGCCGAGGCCAGGGTGCCCGCCGGGCACGCTAGGTGGCGCTCTGACATCGGTCAATCCTCGGAGCTCCTGGCTGTGCTGTGGTCTGAGGGCCTGGCAGGAGTGACTTTGAGGGGAAACAGGTCACACGGGACCTGACGCCGGTGTTAGGGCTAGGCGAGGGGCACTGGAGAAGTCAGAAGCCAGGCTCGGGGTCAGGAGCATTGTCCCTCCCACTCGTGACTCCTGGTCATGGCACGGGGCCCCAAGCGGTAGAGACTGGAACAGTGGCAGTGGGAGGGACAGAGAGACCAGAGGTGCTGTGTGGGGATGGAGGTCAGGGGGTGAGGCCAGAGGAGCCCAGCTGTGTAGGGGGGACCCTGAGCTGGGTGTCCTGTCATTGACCACTAAAGCCCAGGGTTCTAAACCCAGGGCCCACCTGGAGGTGGGGTTTGCCCACCTTACCTGCCGTTGGAGCCCAGGGCAGGTAAGATGCTGGGGAGGAAGCAGTATGTTTAAGGCCTCCAGCCTCTATGAAAGGAAGCCTTGAGAGGACATCCCTGGTGGTGCAGTGGTTGAGAATCCGCTGACCAGTGCATGGGACACGGTTTGAGCCCTGGTCCGGGAAGATCCCACATGCCACGGAGCAACTAAGCCCGTACGCCACAACTACTGAGCCCGTGCGCTGCAACTACTGAAGCCTGTGTGCCTAGAGCCCGTGCTCTGCAGCAAGAGAAGCCACTGCGATGAAAAGCCCACGCACTGCAATGAAGAGTAGCCCCTGCTCTCTGCAGCTAGAGAAAGCCCATGAGCAGCAACGAAGACCCAACATAGCCATAAATAAATAAATAATTTTATATATTTTTTTTTAAAAAAAGGAAGCCTTGAGAGATGTTGGCAAGGGAACAGCTTTGCTCCAGGGCAAGATGCAGGCACAAGACCAAAGGCCTTGAATTCAAAGGTCTCTGTTTAGCTGTGTCCTAGCCATGGGACTAGGGGCAGGCCACTGAGACCTCTGCTTCATTCTTTGTGAAATGGGCATGATTCTCAGAGTTGTTAGGAAGCTTAAACGAGATTGTGCACGCAGAGGCGCTCAGTGTGCCCGGGTGAGGTGTCCCTCTTGGCTGTCGGTTTGCAGGAGTGACATCTTGCATCCTTTCCTTGTCTGAAGGCCCAGTAAATTCTCAGTGATGTTGGTTGATTAACGCCTGGGGTTGGAGGCAGCTGGAGTTGGCAGTGTTCCAAAGGGGCCTTCAAACCTTACCCCTCGGGGGACCACCCCTGAGAGACCCCAGCCCGCAGATTTTAGCGTCTTGCCTGTTTAGGAATGCACACCTTAGAGCTGGGCCTGACTGCTCCACATACCTGTCCTGTGTCTCTCCCCTTGCAGGCCCCTCACTGCGTGTCTGGGGCTCTGTGGGATCTAGAGAGAAAGGGGATCCCCAGAACCCCCTTGGGGCAGAAGGAAGTAAAGGGGCCTCCTTTCCTCAGCTCTGGCACTGGTGGGGAAACTGAGGCAAGGGGGAGCCATTGGATCAAACCACAAATCCCTGAAAGCTGGTAGGTGTGGAGAGGGAGGTAGCGGATCAACTTCCCAGCCGCCCTGGGGGGCCTGTGGGTTCTGCGACCCTAACCTCCTGGGGGAGATGCGTCACCGTCTGGCTGGAGCCATGCAAGGAGCCAGGAGAGAGGGCAGGAACGGTCCTGGAGGAGAAGCCAAGGGCAAGGGCAGTGGGGGCGGACTTATTCAGCCAATGAACATGCTGCAAATGTTCAGTGGCCCTTCGTGGGCCACGCACTGTCACAGGTGCTAGGGATTCAGGGGACCCACCCCAGGGAGGGTCCATGGGGTCAGGCGGCTTGGGGCGTGGCTCCAAGTGGCTTCCCCCAAATGCCTAACATCTCTAAGTGCCTGTTTCATCATCTGTGAAATGGGGAGATGGGGATAATAATAACGTCTCCCCCATGGGACTGTGTGAACGTCAGATGCCTGGAAAGTGCTGAGCACCAGGCCGGGCACTGAATGAACACGAACGGCTGTGGGATTGTCGGTATTATCATGGTCACTAGCTTTGGAGAGTGTGACCTGGATTCAATTCCTTCCCTTCCCTGAACCTTCCTCATCTAAGAAATGGGTTCAAAACATCTGCTCTGCCCACCTCCCAGGACCCTGTTGTGAGGTTTAAACCAATTAAGATAATGCATGGGAAAGGGTCAGTTTGTTTATTATTTATGGGTCTTTGTTGCTTCACGTGGGCTTTCTCTAGTTGTGGTGAGCCGGGGCTACTCTTCGTTGTGGTGCGTGGGCTTCTCATTGCCGTGGCTTCTCTTGCTGAGGAGCACGGGCTCTAGGCACGCAGGCTTCAGTAGTTGTGGCATGAGGGCTCAGTAGTTGTGGCTCGCAGGCTCTAGAGCGCAGGCTCAGTAGTTGTGGCGCACGGGCTTAGTTCCTCCGTGGCGTGTGGTATCTTCCTGGACCAGGGCTCGAACCTGTCTCCCCTGCATTGGCAGGCAGATTCTTACCCACTGTGCCACCAGGGAAGCCCGGAAGGGTCAGTTTAAACTGTGTGTGTGTGTATGTGGGTGGGTGTATCAGAGACCCCAGCATTTGTGCTCTATCTATCCTGCAGGCCACCGGAGCTCAGGTAAGCCATCAGATGGCTGCGTGGTGCCTGGCAGTTCATGTCAGGACATCTGTTCCTGGAGCCTTGGGGCTGGGACTGAGGTGCGGGCGGAGATGTAGAGATGAGGGCCAGGCTGAGAATTGCAGCATTTCTCCAAAGGCCTAGGGAAGTCAAGAGAGAAATCTCAGAGACTGAGTTAGGATGAACCCCTCTCCCCGCCCCAGCTCTGGGCTGGGGCCTGGCGGGCCTGTCTGCCGAGGTCAGGGGGTCCTCTCCCCACTCTGTGAGCATCCTCTTCTGAGTGAAGAAGAAAGGAGGGAGCCCACTAACTTCTCCCTCCAGGCCTAATTCTTGCTGCCCAACTATAGAATGGCCGAGGGGTACATATCAATAATACAGCGAGGCTCTATCCCAGAGGTTCTTGATGTTTGCACCTCCCAGCTCCTTGTGCCGATAAGAAGGTGCCTGGTCACTTCCATTAGTGCTGTTAGTGCTGTGGGCTCCCGAACCCCGCCCACCCCGCCTGCCCAACAGCTGGCTGAGTGCTGGAGTTGGTCAGGGTTCAGCTTGGATGGGGCCGAAGAAGCAAAGAACTGGGAGAGGAGTCTCCCATCTGAGAGAATTAGGATTGGGGGCAGCTCCCTCTCCCCCAGGAAATGAGCTGTAAGAGGCAGTGTGGAAGAGTAGGAAGAACATGGATGTTGGGGTCAGCCAGTCCGGCTTCCAATCCTTTACCTGCTGGGCAAGGTGGGATGGCGGTAGGATCTACTCCGTAAGGGGGAGATGCAACTTTCAGGGGGTAACCTGTGTGACATGCCTTAGACTGTGAATCCAAGCTTCGCTGATGGGGTCAGTTAACTGGGATTTGGGCAATTTTGTGGCTTCCCATCCCCCTGCCCCAATTACTTTTCTTAGCTCATTGATTGATTAATTAGGTGAAAGGCATCGTGGGGAATGAGCAAGATGCCATTCAGTTGGGGGATCGGGTGTGAGCAGCGGAAAATCCCAGAGTGTGTTTCCTTTCTGAGGTGGCAGAGAAGAAAAAGGGCTTTTCTGGTTGGGAGATTACCTGGGCTTGTGAAGGAGAAAGTGCTATGAAACTCCAGCTGGTGGAGAAGGAAGGGGTGCCTGGCGGAGGGAATTAGCGTGGGCAGAGGCCTAGAGGTTGAAAAGCTGGGGACACATCCACCAAACTGCAAATTAGGCTGCTTTCCTAGGGCAGAGGGCTAGTGAGATGAAGCTGAAAGGACGTTGTCCCCAGTTCCTGGATTATTAAAACAGAAGTGGAATGCTTTGGGAAGAGAGTAGGAGGCTGCATTATTCGGATACTTACTAAACTGTTCTGTCAAATCCCTGCATTTGAGGAATCTGCTCCGTCAAGGTGACCCACCTCTTTTTTTTTCCCCTTTCCCTCCAGAATAGAGGCTTAAAAAACAACAGTGAAGGAACATGTCTCCCGAAGAACAACCGTTTCCCTTCTTTGTCCTCGTCTCCTTCAGCTTCACATTGTGTCTTTAACCCCATTCCCACTCCTTGAAGAAAGAAGGTGGTGCAGGAGGGAGATGGGGGGAGGAACAGGTGGTCCCCAAGCTGTCCTCAGATAATACGGAGGGACAGCCTAGCATTGGAGATGGCCGGGGCCACATTTCTTCCTTGGGCCACCACGGCAGATACACATCAGGGAGGACCCTGTTACTCTACCAGAAATACGCAGGTCGAGTGATTTACCTTAAACCAGGCTTGCTACCCTCTTCGTTCTTCAAATGGATACCCAAGGAAGGAGATGGTGTTTGGGCAGCAGAGACGGAAGAAGGAGGGGGAGGAGGCGGTGGCCAGCTGGCAGAGCTGCTTTTTTTTTTTTTTTGCGGTACGCGGGCCTCTTACTGTTGTGGCCTCTCCCGTTGCGGAGCACAGGCTCCGGACGCGCAGGCTCAGCGGCCATGGCTCACGGGCCCAGCCGCTCCGCGGCATGTGGGATCCTCCCGGACCGGGGCACGAACCCGCGTCCCCTGCATTGGCAGGCAGACTCTCAACCACTGCGCTACCAGGGAAGCCCAGAGCTGCTTTTTTATTTCTTGTTCTGGAGCAGGCTGGCAGAGCCTGTCCCTAACGGACAGCAGGCAGAACGTGGGCTACTGGAGGACGCGCTGGGCCCTCTTCCCTCCCTGCTTCCGGCTCTAGCTCCCTCCCTCTCTCTGCCTCTCTCTATCCCCTGTCTCCCAGGTGGCTCCTTAGGCTCCTTGGTGCTTCCTGAGAGCTACACGGGGTGGAGATGATTTTTTGTTCCTTCTCATTTTAGACGGAGCTTGGGATTGCGCATGCCCAGCCACTGAGTGTGGCTTTGGTCCTCTTTGGGGGCCCAGGGGGTGGGTGGGGAGCCCACACTTCTCTCTCCCTCCTTTCTTCCAGAACCCAGCCCATCCTTCATGGGCCTCCAGTCCCCCACAGGGAATCTTCAAAGCTCCAGAGCCCCTCCTCCCAAACCATGTCCTGTCTTTTTTCATTTTTTTTTCTGTGTTTTTTCTTTAAATGGACTTACTCCAAAAAGGATCTAAAGAACTTTAATTTTTTTTTTTTTTTTTTTTTTTTTGGCCACGCTGTGAGGCTTGTGGGATCTTAGTTCCGCAGCCAGGGACCAGGGATTGAACCTGGGCCCTAGGCAGTGAGAGTGCGGAGTCCTAACCATTGGACCACCAGGGAATTCCAAGAACTTTAATTTCTAAATGGTCACATTCTGGTCAGTTCTTTCTGGATTTTTACTTCCTTCGGGGGCGTTTTTTGTTACCTGAAAGGTCTGGAGGTTTGGGACCTGATCTAACCCTCCCACGACACCGCGAGCAGGGGCGCTGATCACCTTTTATGAATGCAACAACCGAGGCTTATGAACAGCATTAACCGATGAGGTCGGATTTGAACCCAGTTCTCCCCTGCGCTGGTGCAGGGCTCACTCCCTCTGGATTTCCTGCTTTCACCTAACATCCACTCATGCAGATATCTTCAGGGTGGCGGAGCCCACTGTCTTGTCATTTTAATGACCACATGGTGTCCCATCATCACCTGGTTTGGTCACTCCCTTGTTTGTTGGGTATGTGAGGGATGTCTAATTTCTTACTGTAATAAATGCAGCTGCCGTGAGTATTTTGCTCAAATTACTTGCACTGTCGCCTTCATCCCCAGTACGTTCCATGACTAGGCTCAGGTGGGGCACCCGGGCTCTGCCTCCCAGCTGGGGTCGCACTGGTTGTCAGTCCTTGGTATCTTGACTCAGAGCATGATCAATGCAGAGAAGGATCCAGGCACCTCTTGTGGTGGATTTAGATTCACCTCCACCCAGAAGAGGTTACACCGCCCCTTTGGGAGCCGGTATACTGGTGCAGTGTAAGTTCCGTATGTGCACACACGGCACGGTCTGGATTACTTCACCACTACGTAGCCACCACCACATCAAAAACCAAGAGCTGAAGTGACCCGGAGAATAAATCTGCCTCAAACATTGGCCAGGGAATTGAATGTTAGCCAAGTAGCCAAGGTCATCAATAGCCGGATTAACACGGAACTGCTAATGCATTTCCCCAAACAGGTAGTGAGACTTAGAGCCTGAGCATGGGTAAGTGGTAGAACCATAAAGTTCAGACTTTAGCCGTAACACGTCTACACGTTTGGGGTAGAGCATACATTTTATGAACAAAGTAGGTAGTATGAGAAAGTGGAATCAGCTACAGGAAGAGACCCTTATTTCAGTTCCAGTGGAAGGGAGGTCGGTGGTTCAGGTGGTGAATGGGTTTGGGAACTTAGATGGCCCTCCCAGGGTGTAAGGCTCTTTTGAGCTGGCAAAGGAGGGAAGCAGAGGGCATTGGTCACTGCAGAGGGATGAGGAAGGGGCAGATCATCCCAATTCAGGGAGAGGTGAAGGCACAGAGCAGGAAGGGACGTGCCTGGGGTCAGAACTGGACTCCTGTGGAGTTCTAGCCTCCGAGCCAAGCTGCCGCCTGGTTTTGCAAAGCATGGATATTAATAAGGGTGATTAGTAATCATGACGTGTGAATAATAAGGGATGGTTAATTGTCCTGGTTATGATGAATAGCAGTCACTGGGAGAGGGTGGGGGAGTTGGGACCCCCAAACACACACACACACACACACACACACACACACACACGTGATCTGTTCTTTGTTGCTGCTTATGAGACCACAGAGCCAGCAAGCTTAGGGTGTATCAATATTTTAAAAAATTGAAGCTAATAAGGCAAATTCCAAAATTCACTTCAAACGTTCTCAGCAGAAAATTTGGAAAATACAGGAATATTAAGGAAGGAAACAAAAGCACTATAAATATCTCGGTGTACGTCCTTCCAGTCTTCTATGCATGCACAAATATAGCCATAAGCTACACGTAGAACAAAACATAAATAGGATTATACTCTGCACAATATTTGATAACCTGATTTTTTTTTAACTTACAAATACTTCTCCTGAATTTTCCATGCTGTCAAATAGGCTTTGAAAGTATGCTTTTTTTCATGAGGGAAATATATTTTGGGCAAGGGGGGGCCCATTAGACAAGAAGCCCATCCTTTCCAGCCTCCTCCAGTTGGAGAGGCTGGGGTTCTTCAGAGCTACAGGAGGGTGGTACAGGGGTGGGGCAGGGTCACTCAGTGGGCCCAGTGGTTGGGGAAGTGGGGCAAGATGGGGGCAGGGCTGCTTCAGAACCTGGGCTTGATGGAGGAAAGTATCTTCTGAAAACATAGTTTTCTTTCATACTCAGTTGAGGATAGACAACAGCCAGAATCCTCCATCGGGTATTGATGTCAGTGTTATTATGTGGTCCTGGAGACATTTGCCCCTCAGAGCCTCAGCTTCCCCATCTGTATGTAGAGGAAACAGCCCTTACCTCCCACCCGCCTCCTGGAGGGCTATCACCAAGGCCTGAGACACAAGCCCACTTGGGATGTGGAAGAATATTGACTCTGGGGCTCCCATCAAATGGAAAGAGACAGAGCAAACCTCTGGGTATAGAGAGGGGACCACCTGTGTGACCCGAGGGAAGTCCGTCCTCTCCTCGGGGATGACTTTCCTCACGTGTAAATTGCCGAGCTGCACCTGGCAGTCTCTAGCATCCTTAGAGCCTTCAGTTCTGCACTCCGATTTCCTCTGATAGGCTACACTGGGTCCTGCTGTGGACCTTCTAGACACCTGGCTGGTGCCAGGGTACAGGAGGGTCAATGAAGCTGCTGCCTCGGGGGCCCTGTTCTTGGGAAGAGCTTACAGCTGCAGCCAGACAGACCCTCTGTCTCATGGTTGGACTTCTGTGAAGAGAACATCTGGTTTGATAGAGATGAGGGATTGAGTGTGATTTCACCCTTCCTAAAAATGGGAAAGAAATCGCATGATAGCGAGTGTTGACCTGAGTTCAAGGGCTTTCCCACGAACCCCAAGAAGCCTCAGCTCCACAGAGCTCAGAGGCCGGCTGGCTCTGCCTCTGCCATGCTCAGCACACCCTGTTCATTGGCTGAGTGTGTGTGTGGGGCTACAGGACCACTGGCACTTCCATACTTGTGGCTTTGTCAGGATTCTTCCGAAATTTTCATTCACTCATTTATTCATCCACTTGATAAATGAGAATTATCACTCCTGCTACCAACATGCTTTGTGACCGTGGACAAAGGGCTTCACCTCTCTGTCCTCAATCTCCTTATCTGTAAAATGGGGCTATTATAATGGTCCCTATCTCATAACATTGATGGGAGGAATAAGATGAAATTGTAAATGTAAACTGTGCTTAGAACAATGCTGGAACATAGTGCTCAGTAACTCTTAGCTAACATCATCATCATCACCGTCGTCACCATCACTATACGACTCCTGTTGTGTGTCAGGTACGGGGTAAAGGGATGACTGAAATCCCTGAGACCCAGGACCTGCTCTCAGGGAGCACAAAATCAGCTGCAGGAAGCCCTTAGGTCTGGACAGGGTGCTCTGGGAGCACAGAGAAGGGAGCGCCTCCTGGGTAAGGTTTTGGCGAGCTTCCCCCAACCCCACCTCCTGCCTGCTTCCAGCTGTGGCTCCTACAACATGTAGCCCGTCCCCGCCAAGACCCAGCCCAGAGCGCAGCTTCCTCCCGGCCTTAAAAAGCCAGGCCAGCCCCTCTCCCAACCCTCAGCCCCCAGCCCACTTCGGCAGCATGCAGGCTGTTTGGAGAGGTGACAAAAAATTAAAATTAAAGCTGAATTAAAAAGAAGATTCCCATTTCCTCTCCCCATCACACTTTCCACCTTAATTTTAGCGCATCTTACTTCTCGTTTTATTGACTTTCAGAAGCATTGACACAAGATTTAGTGCGGAGCGGGAGGGGAGGTAATAAATGTGGTGCTGCTCTGGCCTCCAATTAATGCCGCCAGGGGGTGGGGGCCGCTGGGGGAGAAGGGGGCCGCCTCAGGGTGTGAAGCCCCGGAGGAGAGAAGCGTAGAATCCACAGAGGTGAGGACGGTTACCCCAAGGTGGAGGCGATGGTTGCTTCTGGCTTTTGTCCCCTCCCTGGGCTTCTGGCTTTTGTCCCCTCCCTGGGCCCGTTTCCTGGTGACCCAGAGAAAAAGAATTACGCTGAACTGGGCTAATCAGCCCAGAAAACAGAAATCAGAATTTAGTCTCGTTGGTCTGGCTTTACAAACAACTCCAGAATTCTCCCCTCCCCCAAACTCCACCCATATTTCCTGGGACGAAGATTCCCCACCCACCAAACAGATCTTTATTTAATTTTAATTTTATTTTATTTCATGCTCTGTTGGTGCAAGGCAGCTTCCCCTCCTCTCCCCACCCTCCCTCCTTCCTTCCTCTATTTATTTTTTCAACCCCCCCCAATCTCTAATATCATTTTCACCCACCCACAGCGACGCTGCGTGTTTGTAATTTTCTTCTGACCCTAATGGCTCCGGTTTCCCCTCAGTATTTAAGCGGAACAAGACAGAGGTAAGTGGCAAATAAACAGCGGTTCCTATTTACGCTGCCAATTTCGGCCGATGGTGGAGAGGCTGCCTTGAAATTAACTCTGCCTCTGTCTGCTGCGGAGGAACGTCTGCACGGCGCGTAGAACAGCACGCTCCCTGCCGCCCATGACAGCCCCTCCCGGTTATCCGCTGGGGTTGTGCTGGGTGGGCGGGTGGCCGTGAAGAGGTGGTCCCCAAGGTGGTGTTGTTGTTGGGTTTTTTTTAACAGACCCCTCCCCTTCTTGGCTTTGGCCTTTCACCTCTAGGCCAGTGGTCCTCCCACTGTGGTCCCCGGGACCAGCAGCATCAGCATTGCCAAGGAACTTAGTACAGACTCAGATTCTCCAACCATCCCAGAACTACTGAATCAGAAACTCTGCGGGTAGGCTTCAGCTATCTGTGTTTTTACAAAACAACTTTATTGAGGTATAATTCACATACCATAAAATCCACCCTTTGAAAGCATGCTATTCAATGATTTTTTTTAGTAAATTTATGGAGTCGTGCAACCATCACCACAACCCAGTTATAGAACATTTCTACCACCCCAATGAGATCCATCATGTCTGTTTACAGTTAGTTCCCCTCCCCCCTCCCCCCAAGCCCTAGGCAACTACTAATCTACTTTCTGGCTGTATAGATTTGCTTATTCTGGGTGATCTTTTGAGTCTATCTTCTTTTACTTAGCATAATGTTTTGTTTTGTTAACAGCTTTTTCGAGATATAATTCACATACCATACAGTTTACCCATTTAAAGTGTACAGTACAATGACTTTCAATATATTCACAGTGTTGTGCCACCATCACCACAAATCAATTTGAGAATATTTTCGTTACCCCAGGAAGAAACCCTGCACCCCTTAGCTGTCACTTCCAAATTCCGTTATCCCCCCAACCCTGGGCAACTACTAATCTACTTTCATATAACATGTGATCCTTTGTGATTGGCTTCTTTCACTTAGTGTACTGTTTCAAGGTTCATCCGTGTTGTAGCAGTGTAAAGGCAGTTCAGTCCTTTTATTGCTGAATAGTATTCCATTGTATGGATATGCCATATTTTGTTTAGCCATTCACCACTTGATGGACATTTGTGTCGTTGCCACTTTTTGGCTATCATAATAATGCTATGAAACTTCTGTTCAAAAATTTCTGTGTGCGTGAACATAAGAAATCCTTATTTGAATCTGAGCGTGCTAAACTTGAGGACCACTGGTCTGGGCTTCATCCCCCGTCTCTCTTCTCGATTGTTCCCTCCCTCTCCATCTTCCCACGTCAAGCCCCGTGTGTCCAGTCTGTCTCTACCTTCTTTCATTCCTTGAACAGACATTAACGCAGCACATACTGTGTGCCACGTCCAGGTTATGGTGGACTCGAGGGCTAACAAGAGGTCAGAGTACTCGTGCTTCTCACCGTCCTTCCCATCTAAGCTACTTGCCGGGAGCGTGACCGTGGACCCTTCCTTAACCTCTCACTTTCTCGGCTGGTAAAGTGGTGGTATTGCTGGCCCTCAGGGATCCCCAGAGCATCACTGGATGGTGCGGATCCGCCCGGTGAATAGGGCTCCCTACCCTCTACCCCCGCCCCTTTTCTACTGATTAAGGGCACCCAGTAGGTGACTCGGTCGACTTTAGACCCCTCTCATTGCTACATCCTGCCCTGTCACTGGCTCCTCACCAGGGCTGCCTTCCCTTCCTGGAACCCACTGCCCCCTCTTCCCCACTGTTTCCGCAGCCCGCCTCCAATACCGCCCAGTCCCGGGCCAAGGCCCAGAGCGCTCCAGGCTTTCCTTCCCACCCTTCCCAGGAGTGGGTCCCGCTTCCCAGGAGGACCAGGCCTGGGGAGCCTTAGGCCCTGGGCTATCTGCAAAAATCTTTAAAAATGCAAGGTCTTTTGATGGACACCAAGGGGGGAAAGTGGGGGTGGTGGTGGTGGTGGGATGAACTGGGAGATTGGGACTGACATGTATACACTAATATGTATAAAAGCGATAACTAATAAGAACCTGCTGTATAAAAAAATAAATAAAATAAAATTAAAAAAAGAAAGACTAAACGAGAAAAAAAAAAAGCTACGTCTTTTGGAACCAACGGGTCCAATGAGGCCGGGCCCAGGGCGTACCCGCCGCGTCCGCATCCCATCCTGGGGCGGGGCCTGTGTACCCCCAACTGCCCGGTGTTTCAGGAGACCCTCCTCGATGCCCAGACTCCCTCGCCGAATATGAGAGTGTCCCATTCTCTCCGCTGTGTGAAAGCAGCCAGCGTCCCGCCCGCCCGGGACGACGTCCCTTAGGGCGCCCCTAGGGCACCCTCTCGGCTTCCACCGGCGCGCTCCACTGCCCGGGTGCCTCGGCTCTCGCCCCTCGCCCTTCGGTCTCCTTTGCTCCCCATCTCCTTCCCCTGTCGCCCCCTCTCAGGGGGGTCGCTGCCCCCACCCCCAGCGCCCTCTTCCTGCTCCCCCCTCCTACTCCGGGCCACGAAGGGTGCGCTCGGGTCCTCACCACTCGCGCTGCCCACCCTGCATTAAAGCTGCTTATTAGCGTGTTTGTTTTTATTGGACGCACAATAACCATAATGGGCGCCAGGCGCGCTCTCTAATTACAGCTATGAATATTCATAGAGCGGGGGCGGCTCTCGGCTGGGGGACGCCTTGGGGAGATGCGCCCGGGGGACTGGGCGCCGGGGGAGGCGGGGGTGGGGTGGGGCGCTGGTCCCGGGCGACCCGGGGTGCTGCTCTGGTCCTGAGGACCGCCGAACCAAGAGGATGGGTGGGATTGGGGCCCCCAGCCGGAATCAAGAGGTCCTCGGAGCCCACAAATCAAAACACCAGCTACAACCTTCCCTCCCGTGCTGTTTCTTCTTTTCTTTTCCTTTCTTTTCCTTTCCTTTTCTTTCACCTTGGCTACTTGGCGAAGTATTGATCTCTAGTGGGGGATTTGGGATCTAGAGACGGCCGCACCGCACAGTGCGGACTCCGCAGGGCTTCCTACTTCCCAGGACTCCACCTAGGTCTTGCCGGCCGCCTCGGTTCTCTCCTTCCCTCCCACTCTCCGTTATCCTGTTATCCGGTCTCTTTTTCTTTGTTTTCCCACCCTCCGTTCTCTGCCGAGGAAAGTTCCTGTTACACACACTCCTGGCGGGGACAATCCAGTTGGGCGCCGTAAAGGGAAGCGTGTGCCTTGTGAATTAAGAGATTTAGTCACTTGTGGAATGACTTTATTTTATAGCTACTTCCTCCCCGACTGAGTGATGTTGCATGCCTTGGTTGTATTTATAACTTAATAGCTTTTCTCAATTTTATTATACTTTTTATGATACTTGTGGCTTTATGGGACTTCATAATTTTTCTCAGATTCATTAAATCCAGCTGAGGGTGGAGCTAATGACAGGAGCAGGTACCAGATTCCAAGATGGCAGGTGAGCAGGTAGGGTGCCACCCTCCCCATCCCCTGCACCCCTCAGGCAGTCAGCATTTTGCTGACTGGTGGTCGTGGTGATGGGTCTGTGGGGTCATCTTGGCTTAATTTACTCCTCTGAGAGACCTGAGATTTCCAAGAGAATCTGCCAGAGAGACAAAGCCCCATCCAGAGTCGTCCCACCTTTGGTCATGTACTGCGTCTGATGTGGGCTTATCCTGGGCCCTCTCTCATTCTGTCCAACACTAATTCCTAGAGCCAGAGACACTTCCAGCCCAGATGTCCAACCTCTTCATTGAACAGATGGGGAAACTGAGACTCAGAGAGGGGCCGTTACAGAACTAGGGACAGGCAGAGCCACATCTCCTTCCTCCCAATCGGGGCCTCTTTCTACTGCTCTCTGCTGATTCCTAGCAAGAGCTTTGGACACTCTTTAGCTTTGCCCCCAATGTCCCTCCTGCCCCCAGATTTTATGTCCTGTTAAGAACCTCAGAGGGAGACAATAATCATAGTAGTTAACATTTACAGAGCACATGCATTATGTCCTTTAATCTTCACAACAGCCCTGCTAGAGCCGCTGTTAGTATTTATCTCCATTTTACAGATGAGGCAACAGAGGCGCAATGAGATTAAAACATTTGCTCAGGTTTGCACAACATGTGGCTGCGCTGGGGTGGAGAGACTCAAGGCTTTTATAGTTTGCAGTGACCTCATCCATGCAGTCAAAGCTAAGTGGATTATTTGCAAATTTTCCTGATGCCTTCCGTCTCCAGGAATCCTTTCTGTTGGGAGGTGGTGGGTAGGAAGAGCAAATAGTCTGGAGGATGAACCAATCAGAGTAGGGGCTCTCAATTCCAGAACCAGGATCTTGGTTGAGGGAAAGGATGGGGAGGCAGAAGAAGAGGTGGGTCAGCTGTGGGTGGAGAGGTTGGTGGGTACCAGTGCCTTCCCCCAAGTGTCTGTGTCACCCTGGCCACCTCTGACATCCAGGACGATAGCAGCTACTCTTTGTTAGACGGATGCCTTTGAGTGCTAGTGCCCTGCCCTGCTCAGACTCTCCCTATTGGCCTCTTCTATTTCTGAGGTTCCAGTACATTGAAAAGGAAGAAATGCCAGAAAGGATCGCAGAAGTGTCATCTGATTTACATTCCACAAGTTAACACTTTTAACTCACAAAAGACAATGCGTATAATTGTGCCTCTCACAAAATCATTTCAAGACTGAGAAAACTGTGAATGTAAGATAAGCTCCACACAGCAGGCTTTTTGTCCCCAGTTTTGTTCCCTGCTGTAGCTGCAGCCTCTAGAGCGGTGCTTGGCACACGGTAGGAGCCTGAGAGCCTTTGCTGCTCCTCTGAGGAGTGAATGGTGCACTCCCAGCAGTGCAGGCAGATGAGACTCCGGTTTAAAGCTGTAAGAGAAACACATTTCAACACTGCTGGAGTGGCCCTGTGGCTGTCAACATAACCCCATTTGGAGACCATAACAAAAGTGTAAATTGCAGCCTTTGGTGGCTGTAGGGCCAGAGTGCTGTGGTCATCCTACTCTCCTCCCTCCCACCTCTTGCCCCATGTCACCTTGGTGCTGCCACACTGCTTTCCTTCCCAGCCCCTCTTAGGATCTGCCCCCCGCAGGGAGTCTTCCTGGGCTGACCTTGCCAACCCATAACCTCCAGACCCTGTTGCTTAAAGGCCCCATCCCATTCAGAGGCTCCTGGACCCCTGAGGCTGTGGACCCTGGTTGGAAAGCAACCCTGTTGTTCTTGCAAAGAGCTCTTCTGACCCCCAAGTGTGCCTCCCATTGCCACCAATAGCGACTCTGTCTTGTCTGTGTTTTAATTTTTTCCCAAGAATATGGTGATGAAAAATTAAATTCCTTTAAAAGTGTGCTTGGATTTATTGTGGCGTTGGGTCATTGGGCACTTTTCTCAATTTACAGATGTTTAGAAGTAGAAACCACTAGTGTGCTTGCAAGTGCCTGGGTTGGTGGAGTGTCGAGTAACTTTGGGATGCTAAAAAAAGATCCTTGGAATCTGGAGAGTTGGACACTTCTGCTTCAGAGGATGCTATCTTGTTCAGTTTACAACCCGTCAGGTTTACCACTCACGTGGCACGGTGGTGGTGTGACAGGTGTCTGCTCAGAAAGTGTGTTCAATTTCTCAAATAAAACTGGCAGGAACAAGCTCCCTGAAGGAGTGGTAGGAAGGGTGTGGAGTCAGGGAGCCTGGGCTCAAATCCATGCTCTGCTTGTTAGCTAGCAAGTCACCTTGAGCCAAATCACAGCCTCTCCAAGCCTCAGTTTCCTCACCTATAAAATAGGAGGAATAAAAACCCAGTTCCCTCAAGGGGTGGCAATGACCAGGAAAATCCTTATAAAGTGCCAAATCCGTTGTCATGGCAGTCACCACCACCCTTCAGGTCCTCAACGTGCATGCAGTGGGCACTCCCCAAGTGCCAGATGAAACAGACACAGAATGACCAGCCACACAGAAAATAAAATGTTCCTCCGGCTCCCACCTTGAAGTTCCCCTGTCTTGAGTGAAGGCTGTGCCCCAGGCTCACCCTGCTAGGGGCCTCCATTACAGACCTTGGGTACAGGGCCCTCAAGATGCATTTGTAATTTTTATTGTTACATCTTTTAATTTTATTTTGCTCTCCCCGCTGTCTTGAGCAGGGGAGATAGGGAGCTGGTATTTATGGCTGCTCCCGCGACCTACCTCTTGGAATGTATGTATCAGTTAATTTAATCTCCCCTGGTTGTATTTAAACTGTTTTTCCTGATTCACTCTCTTCACTCTCCATCCACAACCCCCCCTCCCCTCTCATCCCAGCCTCTTTTTTGTGTCTGTTTCTGGGCTCTGTCGCTTTCCTCCTTCCTTTCCCGTCTTCTTCTTTCTCCTCCTCCTCCCCTCCCCCATTCCCCACCCCCATTCCCCTCCCCCGTTCCCCTCCCCCAATCCTCCTGCCTTGCCTCTGGCCTGGGCCTTTCCATTCCCGGGTTCCAGGAGGGTGAAGAAGCCTCTTACACTGAGGTTACTACAGTATTTTCCTGGCCCCTTTCTCTCTTCTCTCTCTCTCTCTGTGCCCTGTTGCCTGATTGACATTTACAAATTACCCCGCTGAAAGTGTTCAATCCCTGACCCGCCTGTTTCTGTTCAGCAATGAGTGAGATTTGCAAGCATTTTGTCATATAATTACTGCAAATCCCTTGAAAATTTCCACAACAAGGCCAGATGAATGGTAATTTGGGGGCCTCCATCTCCCAGTCGCCTCGCCCGTTGACGTGTCATCTGAGGCCAGAAATGCAAACCAGCCCCCAAGTCCTGTGTATTTATTTATTTATTTATTATGGAGGGGGTGGTCGTTTTATTTCCCCCAGAGATTTCTGGGAAAAACTTGAACCGCGCAGACATACACACTTCTCCACCTTCCTCTTTGTGGTGCGCGTGCTGTAAAATGTTTGGATTGGGAGATTTATTTGCTTGACACGGGTGTATTTGTGCTGATTTTATTGTATTGACTAGGCGCATTTTTCCTGCGTTCCACTACAGTTTTATTGTGTGTCAGTCTCGGGCATACATCACCTGCATTGTTTTCTGCAAAAATTACGCCCCGTTTCACTGTGTGTTGATGGGACTTCCTACATTAGTACCTAAGTGGGGAGATTTGCTGCTGCCCTAGCTGCCCTGTTGCCTGGGGCCGCCCCATCTGGGCAGCACCCGGCACTTTGGCCCGAAGACACAGGCACCTGGGTTTCTGTGCCTTGAGGACCCTGGACCTGGGGAGGGGGATGGACGATGGAGGGGGGGGTTAGGGTTGGCCGGCAGGGGCGGGGTTGAGGGGGAAAGGTCAGCAGTCATGGGGTTGAGGGTGGAAGAGGCCACAGCTGGGCAGTAGGATGAAGAGGGAATGAGGTCCCCAAAGAGGGGGACCCTGTTCATTTGTCTGCTTCCTGCCAGCATTTGCTGTATTCATCCCTAGGGAGCATTCATGGGCCTTTCATGGCTTCCCCTGGGGACTAATGAGCATGACGGAGACCCTGAGTCCCACACTTGCCGTAGGCAGAAGGTTTGGCTGACATCTTATGGCATAGTTGCTCTCCCCACTTTCCAGTGGGGGGAATGGTGCCATGGAGACACACGGTCGCTTGCCTTGGGTCACAAATTGAGCAAGTGGTGGGTGGGGATTGAAGCTGATGACTGCCTGACACCAGAGCCTGCTACTTACCACTTGGGAAAGCCCAGGAGGAAGGAGGCATGTACCAAGGATGGTGAGTTAAGGCAGGGGAGTTAAAGCTGGGAAGACTCTTAGAAACCATCTAAACTGCCTCCCCAAAGATGGGGAAACTGAAGCCTGGGCGGGGTCAGCAACTTGCCCAAAGCCAATGAGCCTGTTGACGGTCAAGAGGAGAAGCTTTACTTTCCTTCTCCTGGGACTATTTAAGGGGTGGGGGTCTGATTTGGGTGTCTGCCTGGCCTGCCTGTTTCCTGCGCGGTTGAAGTTTCTGTGTGTGTGTGTGAGTGCGTGTGTGAGTCTGTGTGTATGCGCGTGTCAGGCAGAGGGCAGGAGGAGTGTGCCGTGGCCTGATTTGGCGGGTGAGATGGAGCGCGCCTGTGTTAGGCCTGGGCTCTCGCTGTCCCCCAAGGTGGCGGTGGACTTGGCCTATGACCTCACTTCCCAGCGTTTCCTGAAGCCGGCTCAGTGTTTTACTGGGGGCTCTAGGATAGATTTGGGTCTGCCCCGTTCCCAGAAGTTCCACAGTCACCTCCTCACTTACACCCGTGCGCCGTGTCCGGGTGGTCGGCGTGCACACAGGAAAGGCAAAGAATTGATTTCAACATCTCAGCCCCTCCCCCACTCCATACCACTTTAAAGAAAAACCCCAAAGATTATATAATTAAATTAAAAAATGTGTTCTCTAATAAACTGTCTTTCCTCATGGTAAAGTCCTATTTTTGAGGTAGAGGCTGTAATATCATATCTAGAAATGTTTTCCTTTGGGTATTAGCCATCTCTTTCACTTAATTGTTTCTACCATCATATCATGAGCTCGGAAGAGCAGCCCGGCCTCCAGGAGGGTCCTCTGGAAGGAAGCAGCTGAACCGCAGAGGTCGGGGCAGGCTTGAGGCTGGGTTAGTCTGCCCAGGCCCAGCCTGCTCCCGGGGACAGCCCTGGGAGAAGCTCTGCGCACAGGGACTCCTGCCGGTGGGACCGCGGAAGCCGCTGCTCTTCAACCCGCAGGCGCGGGCATGTGCCTTGCCCTTCTGCACGCACATGCGCATGTGAGCCAGCCCCACGTGCGCAGACATGCTCACACCCACAAACATCGCGAATGTGTAGGTAGACAAACCGCCACATGCAGACGCCAACTCAACGGTGTGAACGAATGCATGCAGGCTTTTGCACGTGGTGGGCACTAATGGCGCTCGCGGGTGTGCAAACTGTATATATAAAACTCTTTCCATCAAACTGAAGTCAGCCTGTGGTTTCAGGGTCAAGGGACCAGGTTCCAGCCTTCTCCCAGCTGTGACTCTGTGTAACTTAAAGCAACTCCTTCCTTCCCCTCTCTGGGCCCTGCTCTCTCTCAGTAGAAGATCTTCCGGCCCCAGCTCTCTGTAAGTCCTCCTCTCCTCGTGGTTGTTTGTTTATCTCTCACTCAGGTTTTTTTCTCAGAAGGAGGCAGGAGGGGTCTCTCCCCATCCCCGACCTCCAACCCCTGCTCTGTCTCGTGCACTCAAGGTACCCACACTTCCTCTGACCACTCTTGGTCCCAGAGGCCTTTCCTCCCCACATCAAGAGCCCCATGGTGTCCAGAGGAGAGCCCAGTGTGGGCCACAAGCACGGGAAAGTAGGCAGTGGGTGGACTGACCATGGCTCTCTCCTCAATAGCTGACTGTCAAGGGCATGACCAGATAAACCTGAAATCTGGGTCTGGCTGGGAAGCTGTAAGGGGTCTCCTGGGTGCCCCCACTCCAATCCTGAACCTTTCTTCCCTGCGCATCTCCATGCAGTGTCATGGCAAGGACAGCTCATCCCAGCCAACCTGGAGCAGCAACAGAGCAAAGGCTGAGGGGATGGGGTGGCAGACGGGGAGAAGCAGGAAGGTGGAAGAGAGAGGCTGCGGAGGAGGTGACGCTGGTAGAGAATACTGGAAATTTTCTACCCCGAGGACACCTGTGCCTCCCCTAGGGCGAGGCTCTTGACTCAGTTTCCCCTGCCAAAGCCAGAAACGGAAGTAAAAAAGTTTGCAGTCAGGTATATGTGTTCTAGATGGATTTACATAGCGTCTCCTTATCTCCCCCTAAATTAATACCCTCAGTGGTTAGTGGGGAGGAAGAGGGGAGAGCAGGGTGGTAGCCAGGGGCAACCCTCCTCTCCCTCCCTCATCCTGAGTTAATGCCGCTGAAGAGCTCTCCATGGCCAGTGAATCACCCACACAATTATCCCTGGAGGTAATGGGCTTGGAGAGGCGGGGGTGGGGGGTAGAACTCAGGATGAGGGGTTTGTTGAAGCTGGGGGAGCAGAGGGATCTCCCCCTCCGTGGGAGGTGGACGGGGACAGGATGTGGGCGCTGGGCAGGTGTGGGTCCCAGCTGCCAACTCCCCATCCCCCACCCCATGTCTGCATTTCCCAGAAGAATTGGATTTGAGGGTTGGGTTTGTCTTCTATTGTCTAGCTGGAAACCTGGTGTGTGTGTGTGTGTGTGTGTGTGTGTGTGTGTGTGTGTGTGTGTGTGTGTGTGTGTGTGTGTGTGTGTGTGTGTGTGTGACAGAGAGAGAGAGAGAGAGAGAGATTCAAGGCTTTCTAGTTTGGGGAGCCGTAGGAGAAATAGAGGAGTGGGCCAAAACTAGGTACAAGAGTATTGTGGGGCTTCCCTGGTGGTGCAGTGGTTGAGAGTCTGCCTGCCGATGCAGGGGATACGTGCATCGGGTTCGTGCCCCGGTCCGGGAAGATCCCACATGCCGCAGAGCGGCTGGGCCCGTGAGCCAGAGGCCCACGTACCACAAAAAATAAACAAAAAAAACAGTATTGTGTTAGGTTCTCCTCCTTCTCTTCACACTGAAGTTCTTTCCTTGGAGGAAGGTGTGTGGAGGAGGGGTGGAGGGGTGTAAGACCCCTACCCCGTTACTGGATTTAGGAGGAAAACTGTAATCTAGGCTGACAGCTTGCCACCCTCACACCCATGACACGTCTTTCTTTTTTTTTTTTATTGAAGTTGATATACAATATTGTGTTAGTTTCAGGAGTACAGCATAGTGATTCAGTTTTTTTGTAGATTATATTCCATTTTAGGTTATTATAAGATATTGGGTGTAATTCCCTGTGCGCGACACATTTCTATTTAGAGTTTAGAGGGAGTGTGTGTGTGTGTGTGTGTGTGTGTGTGTGTGTGTGTGAGACAGACAGACAGACACAAAGACAGCGAGGTGGTGAGGGGTTAAGCTGAACCAGGCTTCCCTGGGAGGTGGGGAGGGTGTGATCTTTGGGGATGGAGCTAACTTCTGGGCACAGGGCCCCAGATTGCAAGGCGAGCTTGGGGAGCAGGTCCAATGGCTGGCCTGTATCAGCGTCTGGATGCTTCTCTGCCTCCCGCCAATCCATTCCAGCTCCAGCACAAATTTGCATTTAAATAGAGATTTTTTTTTTTTTAATGAGAAGGACCCAAGGGAGCCCCCAGACTATTAAGTTTTCTTCTGGGGGCTGTGTGGCTCCTTCTTCATTTGCCCCTCCACCCGAGGCTCCCACCCCTCCTCCCCCAACCGTCATATTATTCTGTGGCCGTATATTCTGAGGGCCAGATGAGGCTCTGGCTCTGACAATCTGAGGGCACTTGTGGGGACAATGGGGCCGGCGCTCCAGGGAAGATAGAGGACGCGTAGTGCTCGACCCTGATACCTCCTTCCTCTTTGTCTGCCTACGTCCGAGCACCCCACCCTCGACTCTTTAATCTCTCTCTGCTGGCCCTGGGGAGTGGAGGGACCTGTATTGGGAGTCCCGGCTGCTGGCCCCGGGCTGCAGGCAGTAGTGGCAGAATTCATGTTATCATCATATTTGGCAAAGCGTATTCATTAGGTGGCAGGAGACCCAGTTTGAGTCCTGGCTCTGCCATTCCCATGCTGTGTAACCTTGGGCAAGTCGCTCAACCTCTCTGAGCCTCGATTTCCTCATCTGTGGAATGGGGATACTAATAGCTCCTCCTTATGGGTGAGTGTGAGGTTGAATGAGGTAACTTGTTTAGCACAGTGCCTGGCACAGGTTAGGCCCTCAATGATCAAACTGAGAAGACTGGGTAGAGAGAGATTTCAAGGAAAGTGTCTTGATGCTGTAGTGGAAAGAGCAGGATTTAAGTCGAGAGACCAGGGTTGCTTGTCCTGCTTCCTGGGGAAGCTGTGAGGCTTTCCCATCTATAAATTGAGATTCTGAGTTAAAACTCAAAGAGCTCTTGTGAGCATCAAATGATACAGCCGGGGCTCAGGGTCCCTGGCACCCAGTGGGTACTCAGTAAGGGTCGACTCTCCTCCACTTTCCCTTCCACAGCGGGGGCAAGCCGGAAAGGTGTTTCAGAGACTTGGAGAATGTTTGGGAAGACTGGTGGGGGGAGGGTATTGGGGTGTCGGGGGGTGTCGAGGGGGGGATCAAAGATCTGAAGCTCTGGGGGGTCTGTGGGTGGCCCCAGAGCACCCATCTGGGGAAGCTCGGGGGTTGAAAGCCCCAGATAAAGGATGCCAGCTCTGCCCTGCCCTACCTTCTCCAAGGCAGCCCCTGTTGGGGGCTGACACGGCTTTGTGTGTGTTGGGGGGTCATGGATATGAGGGTGTCAGCGCGCCCGTAGCGGACAGCTGAGGAGCTTGGGAGGGAAATTGAAGGTGAAAAGGTCAGCTCCAGGGGGCTCCTCCTACCTCTCCCCAGCTCTCATCACTAGTTCTGGGAGAAGGAAATAAGACATGACAGGTCCCTGGCCACCTGGGATGGGCTGAGAAGGGAGACAGGGTGGGCAGGGGATGGGTGTGTGTGTATGTGTGTGTGTGACCTGTTAATCCTGATTCACTCCTCGCCCCCAACCCTGAATGCTGGCGGGCCCAGATCCGTCCTGGCATCTCAACTAGCAGAGTGACAGTGACAAGTTCTTTGATTAGAAAAGCCTCCATGGTTTGATCCCCCGCTTCTTCCTCTTCTTTCTTTTTTCCTTCCCTTCTCTCCCTCTTTCTCTTTCCCTTCCTTTTTCTCCTCTGTCTCAATTTCTATTTCCCTTCCTCTTTTTCCTTTCTTTTTTCATTTTTAAGGAAATAATGTCTCCTACACACAGTTGAAGAGCCCCTCCCTCAGGTCCTGGCTAGCCCATGAGGTGCCTCTGTCAGAATTAGGAAAAGGTGACCCCTCGGGAGGGCCCCGCCCTGTGGGTACAGGGCAAGACTGGTGGAAGGCGCTTTCTGTGAACGATCAAAGGCCTCCTTCTTCCTGGTGGACACGGCCTCATACCAGGTGTGTCTTGGCAAGTAGAACGAAGGCTGGACTTTAGCCATCGCTGGCCCCCTTGGGCAGTGAACAACCTGTACTCCCATATGGGGCGGTCCTCCACCCCTAGCCCCACCCCTCCCTCCCACCTAGGGGCTCCATCTATCCTGGCGCCGTTGCTCATCCTTCACATCCAGGTTTTTGTATTTTTAAATATTTCTTTCCTTTTCTGGGCTCCTTCAATTCCTTTCTCTTCCTCCTTCTCTTCCCAGAATTCATCTCTTCCCAGAACAAGTCTTATATGCAAGTGTTTTTGCACTTCTGCTTGTGTCTTTATGTAGCAAGTATAGCGCGTGTACATTGTTCTCTCTTCACAGGATGTGTGTCTTTGTGTCTTTGTCTTAGGGCTTGGCACATAGTAGGTGTTGAAAATTGTGTGACTGCGTTGTGTGTCCACGTGTGTCAGTTCTCTGGAGCCACCCCAACTGTCCGTCTCCTCACCCGAGCTTAGAAGGGAGAGGGAATTAGAAGGGGAACCCCACAAGGTGGAGGCTCTGTAGCCTCCAATCCCCTCTCAGTCTGACACCCATCTTCCACAGCGCACCCAAGAAGGGCAAACTGAGGGCCACCTTGCCTTGCCTGCAGTGGCCTGTGGGGTGGACCCCCCTCTACCCCACTTTCTAGCTTCCCAAACCCTCCAAGACCAGAGCTGCTGGGACAGAGGCGAGGGAGGGAGTAGGTAGGAGGGAGCCTGAGGAAGCTGGGCAGGGGCTGGCGGCCCCTGGGACCCCTTTCCACGAGGACAGAGGCGGCACCAGCTGCTCCACAGAAGAAATATTCCCCAAAGTCAGAGTGATTGTCTCGTATTTTAAGTGGCCCTTATTTATCACCGTCCTCCTGGGCTCCGTTTCGTGGCAAATGATGATAAAAGACAGCAAGGAGGGGGGGCACGGGGGCTGTTCCCGGCTGGCCCTGCAGCTGTCGGGGGTGGCAGCACCAGGGGAGGTGCAGACAGCAACACATGGGCACAGCGACATGCACACACAGACACACCAACACACATGCACAGTGGTGTGCACACACAGATGCAGACGCAGACACACAGCGCCAGACATGCCAACAACCTCACACACACACACACACACACACACACACACACACACAGATTCAGCTACAACAATGACACGCCCACAAATGCTGACCACACACACATATGCGGAGTGACACCCACAGCTGTGAGCATACACAGTCTGATCTATGCCCAGGGACACACATATACCAACACACGTACAGTGATGGACACAGACACATGCCAGCACATACTCACGTGACACGCACACATATGCTCCCCCAAACAAGCCTGCGTCACATGCCCGTCCGGGGTACTTACTGGCTTCTCCTGCCCATTGTGCCCACGTACCCTTGACCTTCAGTGTGTCTCCACGTGTGTCTGCCTTAGACGGCCCCTACATGTGTGCTCCCAGATTAAGTGGCTTTCTCTGTGTGGCAGCCAGCATATGGGTGTGTACTCCTCTCCAGACACACGTATCCACACATGTGGATGTGCAAATGCACTCATAGTTCAACTGAAAAAAATTAACATCAACCCTTACCTCATACCACACACACAGGTTAACTCAAAACGGATCACTGACCTAAATGTAATATGTGGAAACAATAAAATTTCTGGGAAAAAGACGTAAGAGAAGACCTTCACGACCTTGGGGCAGGCAGAGATTTCTCAGGAAGAACACTCATAACCTGGAGTTGCGTGGCTTGTAGCACAGGCTTTGAAATAAAACCTCTCTTTGGTTCCTGTTTTGTTACATAACTGGCTGCATTTACTTTGGTAAGTTACTTGCTTTCTCTGACTCACATGTCTTCGCTTTCTCTGACTCACATGTCTTCGTACACTGAAGGTATCCTACTACCTGCCTCTCTGGGTACCTGTAAAGTCCAGAGAACTCATGCATGTGAAATACCCTTTAAAAGTTGTGATGCATCATACAAAGATCGGCTAAACAGAAAAAAAATCAGTTTTGTGTGTTGTAATTATTCGCACACATATACCTGGGCACACCTTCTAAGCAGCAGTCCATAACCTCTACACCTCCCTGTCTTCTCAATCAGGGGAGCCAGGGCTGGGGGCCGTGTTGATCGTCCCCCTGCCCAGGGAAGCCTCCCCTCGCCACACTCATCCCTCACCCTTTTCCGCATTAGCTACCCGGTTGCCAATCAACCTCCCTCCCCAGCCTCAGCCCATTAGTACAGCTCCCTGGGGGAATCTATTTTTTAAAGGTTATTAGCAGATTATTGGTTCTTTATCAACCTCAGGCCCCAATCTCCAATCTCCCAATGAAGCCACTGTTGCCTAATCAGATGCACTTGATAATCTTGGCATGAAGTTGGTAGAGGGCCTGTTGGGGGTAGGGGCAGCTGGAAGGAGGGAAGGGTTAATAGCGCTGCCCCACCGCCACCCCTTTGGTCCTCAAATAGCTGAACTTCTGTATGTTGTAGTTTTCAACTGCAAATCATCTTTAATAGCAGACATCACGGGATGGCTCATTACATTAAGCTATTTTTCATGCTATCTCCTGTAATATCCTTTAATCCAATGCGTTTCAAATCACCTCGGGCTAAAATAAGAGACATAGCGATGTAATAGCCTAGTGTATTAGTGGGTTAATTGCCCTGTTGTACTCTTTCTAGTAGCTATCTCTGGAATGACTTCTATATTAATTGTAAATTGCTTAATACATTTAACTCCTTGCCACCGCCCCAGCCCCTAACGAAGGAGGCCACTACCCAGTTGCTTGATGGGATTGTGCGTGTGTGTGTGTGTGTGTGCGTGTGTGTTTTGTGGGCACTCTTTTCCAACTGTGGTTCCCCTCTGTCCTCTCAGCCGGAGCTGGCAGAGCAGGCTTGGAACATACTTCTCAGCCTAATGAGGGAATGAGACAGCATTTATTGAACACCTGCTATATGCCAGGCCCTGGCCTTGGCCCTTTCACCAAATGCTGTCTCCCTGAAGCCTTATAAGACCCTGAGTAGTGGCAGTAGTCTCTCCAGAGGTCATGTGACTTGTTCAAGGTCACAGAGCAAAACCACGATAAAGCTGGATTTGCATCCAGACCTGAACACTCCTAGAGCCATAGTGCCTGAGAACAGGGCAGGACCCCGGGTGTTGAATACTAGCTCAGCTGTGGTCAGCAGGATAGGGGGTGCGGAGGACACACTCCTGGTCTGGAGGGGAGAGACACAGCCTGATGGGGGAGACAGAAACCTCTACTCTGGGGCGCTGCCACTCTGATGGGGGGACAGATCCGCTGCCAAGGGGAAGCTCTCAGGCCAATGGGGGATGCAGCCCCTGTTCTGGGGCGCACCCAATCAAATGGGGCTGTCTTGGCGGTGGCGGGTGTCTCCGGTCTGTTGAAGAAAGCACCGTTTCTGTCCTGGAGGAACCCTCAGTCACATGGGGGAGACACCAATCTCACCGATCCACACAGAGGAAGCAGAAATAGGGTGCAAGTGAATGAAATTCGAGGCACAGCGAACGGACACTGCAAACAGTGTGCTCGGAGCAAAAGGGCAGCACTTCGACCCCTGCTGTGCCCAGCGCCTCACTTCCGGATCGGGGCGGGGCCTAAGCGCGGGCCGGGTGAAGGGCGGGGTCAGCACCTCCTCTCCCTTCCTCTGTGTTCATTTACCCCTGGACTGACCCCTCCCGTGACTGGCAGGTAGGGGCACCTCAGGCAGGGCAGGGCCGGAGACCTCCTCTTCGCCACCGTCCTGGTTCTCTGCGCCGACAGCTCCTCCTTTTCCAAACAGGGCCCCCGTGACCTGCGTGACCAGGACTTGGGGTCTCTCCTGTCTCCCCCTCCCTTGTCTTCGCACGGATGGACAAATGGAGATCCCCGGGGTAGAGGAAAGGAAGATCCGGGAGGGAAAAATCAAGGAGGGGAAAGGAGAGAGCAGGGCTAATGAAGCCACGTCACAACAGAGTCACAGATGGGTTAAATGTTTACTGCCGCTGGTGAGCACCTTCTCCCTGCATTGTCAGTGACACCCACAAGGCAGTTCCTGCATCAGAAACTAGTCCGTCTGGTCCACAGACGGACTAGTCCATCCCCTCACAGAGCGGAGCAGAGTTGTAGCTACATAATGAACGCCTCGCCGGTTTTCCTTATTCCCTCCGTCTGCCATAGAAAAGTGAACTTGAGGTTCTTGGTGAGTTTGGGCCGGGACCCTGTGGCTGCCTGGTCCCGGAGATAAGTCCTTGGGATAAAAATTGAGAGAGACAGAGACAGCAGGAAAGAGGAAGGCAGAGGGGGCGCAGCAGACGAGGCCGGGAGCCGTCCCTTCCTGGTCTTCTTGGCTGTGCGGGGCTCTGAGCCCGGGTCCTAGGCGGCGGCGGCGTCTTTGTTGGCGGCCGTCTCCGGGAGCAACCTTGAGCGCGGGCGCTGAGACAGTGATTTAGGGGCTGGCATTGAAGCATGAAGGTAAATGGCCACATTTCACCGTCAGAAGGTGCGCTGGAGGCGCCCGCCCCTTCCCTTCCCCCAAGGCCCCGGGGGTGGGTGTGGGGAGCTGTCGCCGGCACCTCCTTAGATCCCGGCCGAAATCCCTGAGCCCCTGCGGCGCCGGAGGAGGGATGCCAGACGCCCAGCGCCTCCTTTCCCGACCCGTTGCTATTTGGGGAAGCTAAGTGCTCTGGGACCACGGAGGAGGGCTCCACTGTCTCCGGTCCCAAAGCTGCTTCAGGAGAGAAGTTGAGAGGCCAAGGCCCAAAGCCCGAGGACCTGCGGGACTGTCTGCTTGCCAGGATCGGGTGTGGGAGGCACCATCTCCTTAACTCCTTACAGGGGTCCTGAGGCAGGATCTGCCTTATGCCCACAGTGCAGATGTGGAAACTGAGGCTCAGGAGGTTAAGTGACCTGCTGAAGACCACCCGGCTGGGGAGGGATGAGGAGGCAGGGCCGCAGGTCTGTGGGGACCACCCCCCCGACCCTGTGTTCAGCCGCCTACGGCCCCAATACATTGCTTCCGGGAGCTCTGGGGTCTGGGTAGGGGTGGGGAGCTTGTGGGTGCATGAAATGTTGGCATCCAGCAACCTCCTGCTGCTTTGAAGATAATACATGAAAATAATACATGCTCTTCATAGTCAAAAAATACAGAAATGTGGGTGTGATTAGATAACGCTTCATCTTGACCACTCTACCCCTTCCTCTGGGCAAATCTTCCTTCCCGGAGACCCCTGCATCGCTCCCACAGTACTGAGCCCCTTGAACCCTCCCAGTTCTGAGTCAAGCACATGTAAGTGGAATGTTGAGATGAGTAATTCGATTCATTTTGTTATTTTGCTGAGAAAAAGAGGGAAAAAGAAAGAGGGCCAGGCTGGGGCGTGTGTGCCTGGCTTGAGTGGGGGCATAACACTGCCGATCGCCCCCAGCCCATCACTGCCCAGGCTTGAGCCACAGAGAGAGGCAGAGTGGGGAGGAGGTGGGGGAAGAGTAAGCCCAGGGCGCAAGGTCAGGGAGGCCTCCAGAGGGTGGGAAGCAAACAGCTCCCTGGCTCCACTTGGGGCAGCTTTGGTCATTTTTATTCATCATAGCTGCTTTTTACTGGATACCTACTAATGTTCAGTATACTTTTCATCATGCCAGCAACCCCGTGAAGTATGTATTGTTACCCCCGTTTTATAGCTAAGAGCACTGAGGCTAAGCCCGTGATCTAAAATCCATTGCTGAGAGGTAGAGGCAGTGGAGCTGGGATTGGACCTGAGTCCCGTTGACCCTAGAGAGATTCTTGTCCCTGCTGTCCACTGCCTCTCTACTTCACTGGGGAGGGGATTGTAGAGGCCTAGGGGGGCCCACCCAGAGCTCAATGGGAAAGGAGGCTGGCATTTACCTCCCTAGTGTGTTTTTCCTAGCTCCAGTTCTCCTAAGGAGTCTGGGTCAGACCTCAGGTCAGGGCAGAGGGTAGTCAGGTGCGGTAAGTGGAGGTCTGAGTTCTCAGCTGACAGTTTCCCTCAACCCTGGGCAGACAGGAGGCAAAGGCAGACGGAAGAGGGTCACTCTGTGTGTATGTGTGAGGCTGTGGGTCCTGAGGCGCCAGAGGAAGGTACCCCGGATGGGGCCTAGGGTGGGAGAGAGATCACCTTTCATGGTCTGAATTACTCCTGGAGGGGCCAAAGAAACCAAGTAGAGAAATTCCATGGGGCCAGGGGGCAGGTGTAGACATTCCAGGGAGTCCATCCTCCCTAGGACGGGGCCTGTGTGGGAACAAAACCAGCCATGGGACCCAGGTGCACACAGGTTTAGGTGATGGGGAAGAGAGGCCCATTATCAGAAAGCCCTAGTTCCTCAGACCCCAGTTAACTACAACAACTTCTAATAGCTGTCATTTATTAAACACCGACTAGGTGCCCCGAACTGTGCTAAGCCTTCTCCTAATCCTGACAGCCACCGTATTCTGTAGGAACTCTGTTAACCCCATCTGACAGATGAGTAAACAGAGGCACAGTCTCCCCTGGGCTGACACTGTCTCCCAGGCCTGCTTCCTACCCCTATAGGGGTGGGGCAGGGGGGCACGGCATATGGAGAGGGGGCTCCAAACCCTTGTAATCTCAGCACAGGCCCTGGCTCCTGGAAGCCCTCATTAGAAGCAGCTCTTATTATTACTCTTGGCTTTCGGTGGGTGCGGGGCGTTGGGTGGGGCCGCCTTGCCTTTCAGCCCATTAACTCCGTGCTCGGCTCTGAGAGCCAGAGTCCTGTCTTCTTACCCGGGGTCTCAGGGTACACCTCTCCTTCCCAACTTCTGAGTCTGCCCTTGTACCTCCACGTGACGCTTGATCTAGGGAAGATGCATGTGGGAGCATGTGTGTGTGTGAACGCGATGAAAGGGAGTGGGTGGCTTCAGAGATGTCTCTTGTCCTGTGAAGAAGGCCAGGTGGAGAGGCGGGAAGGGTGTCCCAGAAAGGTCCTTCCCAGAACAGGGTCTGATCCTAGGTCTGGAATTTCCCAGCCTCCGTCAGCATGGGGAGCTTTAGGATCCCCACTTCTGAGTCAGTCACCTGGATGGAAGTGGGCTGCATCAGGCTAACCTCTGTTTTTCTTTAAATTTATTTATTTCTTTATTTACTTACTTATTTATTGGCTGTGTTGGGTCTTCGTTGCTGCACACGGACTTTCTGTAGTTGTAGCGAGCAGGGGCTACTCTTCAGTGCGGTGCGCTGGCCTCTCATTGCAGTGGCTTCTCTTGTGGAGCACGGGCTCTAGGGCACACGGGCTTCAGTAGTTGTGGCATGTGGGCTCAGCAGTTGTGGCTCGCGGGCTCTAGAGCGCAGGCTCAGTAGTTGCGGCGTATGGGCTTAGTTGCTCCACGGCATGTGGGGTCTTCCCAGACCAGGGATGGAACCCATGTCCCTGCATTGGCAGGTGGAGTCTTAAGCACTTCACCACCAGGGATGTCCCTAGGCTAACCTCTCTTCCTGTCATCTACCTTCATAGTGGTGACCAGACCAGGGGTCTGTCCTCTTTCTGGGTCCTTGGCCCTCTACTGCCCCCACCCTGGTCCTGGGCAGGGATCCCAGATTCCAGCTTGTCCAACCCCACCTTTTGACAGATAAGGAAAGGGAAGAACAGAGAAAGGGAGTGACCTGCACAAGGTCACACAGCGAGTGTGTGGCAGGTCTGCCTTCTCTGGATGTTGCTGGGGAAGGGAGCCAGAGGAGACTCTCCTAGGGCCCCCAGTTTGGAGGGGCCCCGGGAAGTCAGGGGTGCCCCCTCCCTCCTCTTTCCTGGGGTGTTGTCAGCTTGAGCACTGGCCACCCGCCCCCATCCCCATCCACGCACCAGGTGGAATTGTCTTAATGCAGCAAATTGTTCGTACACATGTAAGCAAATATCTCCTCAAATTATCTCGTATCACCAAACAGGCTGCGATGCTCACTGGTTGGAGGGCCGAGGTTGTCTTTCAATCCGCTGATGATGGGGAGGGGGCAGGGGAGGGGGGCTGGCTGACACCAAAAATAAACCAGCTGAGCGGGGATGGTTGTCGCAAGGGGCAGAGCGAAGTTGTCAGGCGGCGAGAGCGTGTGAGGCGGCAGGACGATAATGTGGCATGACACTTCTGAAATGAGCGGCCCGTTGCCATGGTGAGCAGCCAGGAGGGACCGGCTCTCCCGAGGCTGAAATAAAACATGCTTTAAATGATGTTTGATTAGAATTTAGATCATGTAACCGAATACCTCAGTCCTCCTCTTCCCTGTGCTTTTCTGCTTTTCTTCTTTTCTTCTCAATTCTCCCTTTCTCCCCTCCATCCCCTCCCCTCCCTACCAGGGGCAGACAGATGTATGTGCACACTTGCACACACATGCCCTTCTTCCCTCTCTCCTCTCCCCAGTTGTTCTATGCCTTGGCTGGACCTTGTTTCAGAAAATCCAGCTCAGAGAAGATGCCGGGGACTCCTTGGTGGGGTCACAGCGCTGGCCTCGGGGTCCTGGTTTGAGTCTCTGCTGTTCTGCTCTAATAACAGTAGCACTAAAACAATTCACAAAACTCTTCCAAATGAAAGCTCATATTTATTCTCACCACAGCCCTTCGCCTATTTGCCATCATACCCATTTTATAGATGAGGAAGCCAAGGCTCAAAGAGGCCAAATGTCTTGTCCAAGATCACGCAGCTGGCGAGATGTGAATCCAGCACTGCCATGGGCTGCCCTTGGGGCTCTTGGGAGGAGCCTCTTTAGGAGGAAGGGAGCAGAGCCAGTTCTCCAGCCTCTGGACTCTCAGACCTTGACTTGTCTAACTTGTTTTGAAGTCCTACTTTGCTCTTGGTCTGCCTGTGTGAACCCCCCAAAGGATGGGCAGAGAGGCCCCGACTTGCTTCCAGAGGGCTTTGGGACACACTTGGTGATTTTCTGGCTACGTGCTCCTGCTCTTTTGTTTGGTAATGGACATATATCTGTGGTGGTTTTTCCAGCGCATGCTGCCCAGGTGGGGAAGACAGCCAGTCCTGGGAACAGAGGGCACTGCTGCTGATTATCTAGAGTGGGTCACGGAGTGTAGGTTGGCAGGAATGGACAGGGCAGGCAGGGGTGCTCCCGGAATCTCCATGGCTCTTGGTGCCCTGGATTTTCTTGGAGGCCCTGGGGGGGTTATCATCATCCTTCTTCTGTGTCAAAGAGACATGGCTTGACCCAGTGTCCGTCTTCCCCAGCAGACCAGTGTCTCTAGATTGTCTCTCTCTCCAGCAGCCAGTCCATCCATGCATTCACTTAGCCATCACGTACTCGTTCAGCATCAGCTGTGTACCAGGGTGCTAACTGCAGAGGCAGCCCTGGTCTCTCCAGCTTCACAGGTGTGGGGCTTTGTGGGCCAAGGGCAGGTGACCTGGAGTCAAACACACACACACACGCACACGCGCGCACACACACACACACACACACACACACGCACGCACACGCGCGCGCGCGCACACACACACACACACAGAGTCTCCTTCAGCGCAGAGTGTGAAGTGATCTGATGGAGGAGGAAGCAAAGTGCTCTGGGAACATCAAGGATGGGAGCCTCCCTGTGTAGGGTGGGGGCCAAGGAAGGCTTCTCAGAGGAGGTGATATGTGAAGAAAGACAAGGACTTCTCCGAGTGCTCAGACAGAAAGGACAGCCTGGGAGGAAAGCCCTCGATGTGCAAAGGCCCACCGTTCCCAGCAGATTGGAAGCTCCCTGGGTAGGTGGTGGGGGTCTGGGTCTCTCACATCAGACTCTAAGCTTTTGAAAGGCAGAGACTGAGCCCCTGGGTATCTCCCTCAAGATGGGGTTACCCTAAGGGTGTGGGAGTGTCTTCTATGTCTTTTACCTTTTCTCCAAATCAAAAGGAATTCATTTCTTTGAATATCCTGTTAGCTCTGAAAGTAGGGGCCTCTCCTTATATGTGTAAGTGTCTGGCCTCCCTGGTGTCTGGCACAGGACCCGTTATACAAAAATGAGTCAACATTTATTGAGTACTTACTGTGTACCTGGCATTGTGCTAAATGCTTTACACGTGATTCACTCCTTGACCAGCACTTGACCAGCAACAATTCCCTGGTGTTTCAAGGGCAGGAAAGAGCAAGCAGGGGGTTCTGCGAGGAGAGAAGCCATGGATCAGTGTCTGGGGTCCCCAAAGGGAAGAGTGGAGGGTGAGAGGAGCACACAGGTCTGGAATATTTATCCAGTCAAGGTTGGGAAAAACCAGAGGAAGTGGGGCCACTGAGACTGACTGGCATGGGGCAGAGGCTGGCAGGGGCAGCAAGAAATGCAGGCTGGGGGGCAGCTATCACCTAGAACCAGGCGTCTCTCTTCCCTCCCCCTCCCCTTGCCCATCCGGTCACTACCAGCATTTGAATCCAGCCCTTCACTTGCAGCCCCACAGCCCCTGCCCTTGGCCACCAGTATCCCTTGCTTGGACCTCTGCAGCCTTTCTCACTGGCTCCTCACCCCAGGCTCTCCTTCCCCCACCTTCCTCCACTGGCTACCTGTTACCTGCCTATAACTTAAATTTGATTGCTTCATTCCTGTGATTCCTGTGTGCCAAAACCATCATGGCTCCCCACGACCTGGGGGCTACAGCCCGGACCCCCCAGCCTGCTCTCAAGCCCCACCATGATGTGATCCCAGCCTGCCTTTCTGGCCTTGTCTCTCTCAACTTCTCCTGTTCCAGATTGGTCAGTTCTTGGTGCCCTTTCTTATCTGCACCTGTGAAGACTCAGAGTGCCCTCCGCGAATGCCCTCTCTCATCCCCAAGTCAAGGCCGACTCATCTCTTTCTTTGTAAGCTTGGCTCAAGTCTTTCCCACTCTTGGACCCCTTCCCTGACCACTCCTTCCAGAAGGCATGTATCTTAGTCAGCTTGAGTTGCCATAACAAAATACCATAGACTGGGTGGGTTAAACAACAGAAATGTATTTTGCACAGTTCTGGGAAGTCCAAGGTCAAGGCACTGGTTCTTTTGGTTCCCTGGCCTGCAGATGGCTGCTTTCTCTCTGGTGTCCTCACGTGGTGGACAGGGAGAGAGGGAGAGAGAGCTCTGGTCTCTCTTTCTCTTCTTGCAAGGGCACTAATCCCATCATGGGGGCCCCTCCCTCATGATTTCATTAAACCTAATTACCTCCCAAAGGCCTCAGCTCCAAATACCATCACATTGGGGGGTTAGAGCTTCAACATATGAATCTGGTGCGGAACAACGTTCAGCCTATAATAGCATGTCTGTTATATGCAGGTCAGATTTTCATGTTGTCTAATTGTTTCAGGTTATTTCCTCAATTTGACTGTAAGCTCCCTGAGGAGCAAATTTTGGATGGCAATAATTGTGTGTTGATACACCTGGTAATAATACCTACATATTCTATTACAGGATCTGAAAAAAGTTTATACCCAAGGATTTCCATCCCCAGTCTTTACCCTTCCTCTGCCCCCAAGTTTCTGTATTGGCCCTTTGGGGCCTCAGTAGGCATAGTGGGTTGGAAAGAAAGTTGAAAGAAGCCCAGAAATCTTAGAATAATTTCCTTCAGAAACGGCAGAGCGTCCCTCCTGGCTGAAAAGTATAGAAGAGGATAAAAGGCAGAGGGGAGAGCAAGGAGAGCCAGGCACCTGCAGGTGAGGGCTGTGGAGCCCGAGGCACCATGGCCGAGCTATGGGAGGGAGTGGGAGATGGGAAAAGAAGACTCAAGTAGGTGTCACTTTGTCTTATGAATGTACATGTCCTTTGAGATGCTTGGTAGAAACTGAAGCTGCATTTCCATGTGTTTTGCTGATGGACTGATGTTTTCTCTGGATGTAGCACCAATGGAGACTGGCCACAGGTGACCTAGTTAGGTGATTATGCTGTCATTTGGGCACTGCCTGCCCTGGGGTTAGGAGCTACCTTTACCTGTACTGTTTCTAGTTTGCAAAGTAACACAGCAAGGTCAGTGCTAGGAATGCCATTTTACTGATGAGAAAACTAAGCTTCAGAGAATTTAGGGACATTGAGGGGAGAGAGAGAGGAGGAGAAAGGGTGAATCTGGTCCTGACTCAGACCAGTAACCCTTGACCTCTAACCTCAGAGCTGTATCTTAGGATGGAGCCACCGTGCCCATTAAGCTCCATGTTGGGGGAGATGTAGGAGGCTCATTAGGCTGGAAAATGATTCTCTCAGCTCCGCTCTATCTACGGGGTCAAAGGTGACCCAGGTCCAGGCCTCTGTAGCCTTCAGAGCCCGGATGACAGTGTGATTCGCTAACCTGGGAAAGCGGTCCTATGAAGCCTGAAATGGGAGAGAATGGCAGGGACGGGGGTCCTGGGGGATCTGCAGAGAAAGGGCCTGGGGCAGCTGGAGTACTGACCAGGAGGCCTTGTGGCCAAGGACAATCTCGACTGCACAGCTCACTGTCTCCCTGGGCTTCACCTGTTAGCACGTGGGGCCTCTTTGGTAAGGGGACAACCTTACAACTCAGAATAACTTTATTTGGGGGTAAAAGGTAGGGCTTCGTTCACCACAATACAGGAGGAACACCCAGGGCTTGGAGGTCAGGAAAGCTAGGTTCGAGGCCCCCAGATTTGGTGCTAGGGGGTGCCTTAATTTTGCTGTGTGCCTGAGTTTCTCCACTGATAAGTTGTGGATGCAAGAGCCATGTTGCTTGTGTCACATGTGCCACAGAAGTGACGGTGATTGGAGAGGTCGAGTCCACTGTTCACATGTGAGCTGGGTGAGGGTGGGATCACAGTAACTCTTTAGTGAGATGAAGCCTGTGAGGACCAGCCCATCACAGGTTCACCCTTGGCGCTGACAGCCCCATGAGGCGGGGCGTCCATGGTGAGATCTCTGCAGGGACAGGAAGGGGCCCAGGCATGGCTGGAATCTGTGGAAGGACAGAGCTGGAAGAGGGGTCCTGGCAGACAGGGCCTGCCACCCGTGTTTTTCAGGACCCTGTGGGAGAAAGAATTCTCCCCTCCTTTATTTTCTTTTTCACATCTTTATTGGAGTATAAATGCTTTGCAATGTTGTGTTAGTTTCTGCTGTACAACAAAGTGAATCAGCTACATGTATACATACATCCCCATATCCCCTCCCTCTTGAGTCTCCCTCCCACCCTCCCTATCCCACCCCTCTAGGTCGTCACAAATATCAAGTTGATCTTCTTGTGCTGTACAGCTGCTTCCCACTAGCTATCTAGTTTACATTTGGTAGTGTATATATGTCAATGCTACTTTCTCACTTCATCCCAGCTTCCTCTTCCCCCATTGTGCCCTCAAGTCCGTTCTCTATGTCTGCGTCTTTATTCCTGCCCTGCCACTAGGTTCATCAGTACCGCTTTTTAAAATTCCATGTATATGCGTTAGCATATGGTATTTGTTTTTCTCTTTCTGACTTACTTCACTCTGTATGACAGAAATGGACCTGGGCCCTATGGTCCTTGCCTGCCATGTCCTCAGCCTGCCTTTTGTCTGTGGAAAAACTTTAGCCAAATAATAAGTTTAATCAGAGAAGTGAGAAACAGAGGAAAACGTCAAAGGAGACGAAATAATAATAGTTTACTCATTAAGCATAGACAGGGACCTTTAGTCCCCCTCAAGGGCTACAGATAATATTCTGAGCCGTATCCTGTGAGCTGTCTTATAGATACTGAAGCCCCCCCACCAGGTGGGAGAAGTTAACTACATGATGACCAGGCTGTAGCCGTGACATAAGCTACCACAATTCCGAGAACTGGCCTCAAAGAAATGGGAGCAAACCGTACCTGGAACTGAAGATTAACTGTACCTAAAACAATCAAGATGACACTGGTCAGACCACTGATGACCAATTTCAAGATGACTGTCAGAGCTGACTGTGCTGCTTCTACGTGTAGCCCCCTCCCTCTGTCTATAAAAGCTCTTGCCCCCTGATTGTCAGGGCGGGGAGTTGGCCTTTGGACAGGCGTCTGCCCTTGTCCCTGCTTGCCAGCATCCAAAACAAAGCTAACTTTCCTTCCACCAACCTGGCCTCTTTACTGGCTTTCGAGCGGCAGGCAGCTGGACCCCACTTTCGGTTACACTTCCGTCAACCAACCTGGAGCCTAGCAATGAACACTTCTGCCTCAGAACAACCCTATGTAGAGGGCACTGTTTCATTTAATTTATTTATTTACCTTTGGCTGCGCTGGGTCTTAGGTGCGGCCCATGGGATCTAGTTCCCTGAGCAGGGATCGATCCCAGGCTCCCTGCATTGGGAACGCGGAACCTTAACCACTGGACCACCAGGGAAATCCCTAGGGTACGGTTTTAATCCCCACTTTACAGATGCAGAAACCAGAGCAGTTAAGTGACCTTCCCACCGTCACAGAGCATATAAACGGTGGAGTAATGACTCAGTCTCGGATGGTCCAGGGCTTGTACTGTGCTATCCTGTCAGGAACTAATCCTGAATCCTTTATGCTTCAGAGCACGACTCCTCAGCAAAAGGGACCTCATTTGCCCCACATGCCAAGGTCCCCTCCCCATTCCCCAAACAGAAGACCTAGATTTGAGTCCCCCCTGGCAGCTGCTCCCTGCTTATGTGTTCTTGGGCAAGTTAGCTCATCTGTAGAATGGGTGGACACACATTTGTTGAGAATCTCTTATGTGCCACATTGTTTTCTTTTTTCGCCACACCACATGGCTTGCAGGATCTCAGTCCCCCGACTAGGGATCAAACCCGGACCCCGGCAGTGAAAGCACTGAGTCCTAACCACTGGACAGCCAGGGAATTCCCTCATGTGCCACATTTAATTTAAACCTCACTGCAACCTGAGATTGGCATTATTTCCTCCAATTAACAGCTGGGGAAGTTGAGGCACAGAGGGGTGAAGCAAAGTCCCCAGGGAGCTGATATGAAGCTTAGTCTATCTTATGCTCTTTCCACTTCCCCTCATTTCTCAAGTTGTAATCCATAAAGCCTCAATTCCTGGGGGGGTTCATAAGTGTTAATGTGAAAAAAAAATTCCGTGATCAACTCTGTTTAGGGAAGGCTCTTTTCAAAAAGTTAAAGAGGTTATTTGCTGCAGGACTTTTCAGAGCCTTTATTATGCTGGTGTGCCTTGAGGAGTTCCAAGAGAAGAGCAGAGTTAGTATTAACTTCTTTGCTGTGAAAAAGTTAGTTGGGGAGAATCTTGTGGGAGAAGCATTCCTTGGAGCTCACTTTGGGAAAAGCTGTACCTCACCCCACTGCTTCCCTGATAACAATAGTGGTGACAGTAGCAATAACAGTAACACGGTGAAAGAGATCATCATGATCATGTTAGTTTTGCAACAATTGCAATGATATTTTTCTGTGCATGATTTTTTTGTTTTTGGCTTAGCCTTGCAGCACGTGGGTCTTAGTTCCCTGACCAGGGATCGAACCCGGGCCCCCTGCAGTACAGGCGCGGAGTCTGAACCACTGGACCCTCAGGGAAGTCCCTGTGCACGATTTTTTGGAGACTTTTTCTGCATTCCCCCACCCCCAACCCACTGCTGATTTAAGCGCCCTGATCCCTTCCTTGAGCTCAGGGCACTTCCAGCCCACAGGGGCTCACTGTTCCTGTGCCTGGGTCTCTTTTCTCCTTACCTCCAAGCCTTTGCCTGGTGGTGCCCCTCAGGTTGCCCTCCCCTTCCTCCCGCTCCTTGCCTTGCTCAGGAGGAAAGTGAAGGAGGCTCGGAAAGGGGAAGCGATGTGTCCGGGGCATGTGGTGAGACGGGCACCCCGCATCTCCTGCCCCTCTTCCACAGCCCACCTGCACGGGACACCCCTCTTCTGAGAAGCATCCCTGATGGACTCATCCCAGGGCCAACCACGAGCTATTCTGGTTCTCTCTCAGTCCTTTCATACTTGGTCTATATTATGCACTGCAAAACGAAGTCAGGGCTGTCTTTGGTGTACCATATTTATTTTAAAAAACAGGTTTGTTTAAAGTACAATTTATAAGCCATAAAATTTACCCATTATCATATTCATTTTAAAATTATTTATTATAATTTTATTTTTTTTACATAGAGAAAAGAGCACAAATCAGTACAGGGAGTGATGAATTTTTACAAAGTAAAAACCCCTGTGTAATCAGCACTCATCTCCGAAGCAGAACATATCCCGCCCCGCAGAACCTCCCTGGTACATCCTCCCCGTCACCCCAAGGTTAACACTCCTGACTTCCAATCCCACAGAGAGTTGTTTAAAAAATAAACTAACCAATCTATCCCTTTCCTTTTTCCTTTTTCTTCTTCCCTCCTCCCTCCCTCCCTCCCTCCCTCCCTTCCTTTCCTCCTTCTCTCCCTCCCTCTCCCCTTCCTTCATCCCCTCACTCCCTCCTTCCTTTCTTACTGGTTCCACTCCCATATCGTTTATTTGAGGTTTATAGTAAGAGGTGCAACAAGAGAGAAGGTAAATGTCTTAACACAGTGCCTTGGGGGACAGTGTGAGGTGAGGGTCAAGTTGCTGAAAGACCTGACTCCAGACTGGCCACTGCCAGCTGTGAAGCCTGGGGCTTGTGACAGAACCTCACTGTGCCTCAGTTTCCTTATCTGTGGAGTGATAATTCGACTGACTCCAAAGGGTGTTGGGAAGGCTAAATAAGGTATTTTCACCTTATACCTGCAAAGTGTTTAAGTGCACCTGTACCAGGAAGCCTGGGTAAAGGTCTGCCACATAACTACGTTTCTTCAAGACGGGACTTGTGGACAGGAGATGAGAATCACTGCCATTTGTTGAGGACCTACTGTGTGTCAGGGTTTTGCCTCTCATCTGCATGGCTGCCCTGCTAGGAGAGATTATTATCTCCATTTTATAGACGAGGAAATGAGGCCTGGAGAGGTAAATCCTGAAGACATAAGTTGGTAAGTGTTGCGCCTGGAGCTGAAACCCAAGGAGAGTGTGGCTTGAATGTCCACGTTCCCAGCCAGGGGGCCAGCCTTGTCCTAATGTCTCCCAGCTGTGAGCTGAGCACCGTCCTCTGTGGGGGATGTCCTTTGCTATAGTCCTGTCCTCCCAGGGACTCAGTGCTGCCCCCCTTGATGAGCTGGGGAAATCCTCCTGGGGCAGGGGTGGGGCTCTGGGGAGGGGATGAGTTGCCCAGGGCAGAGCATGGAGGGGACCACCTGGCGGTAGAGGGTTCAGACTGCCCTGAGTGTGCGCAGTGCCTGGGCTTCCTGGAAGCACGACCTTCAGCCCGGGGAAGCTCTGGGGCCCTAGGCAGGGGTGGCCACTGGGGCGTTGGAGAAGAACAGCCTGCACCCTGCAGAGTCTCCTTGTAGGGCCCTCATGGGGTGGGGTCGGAGGGCACAGAGCAGGGCCAGGCAGGTCAAGCATGGGGGTGTTGGTGACTCCTTCAGCTGGGGCAGGACTGGGGTGGTGCGATTTGTCCCCCGTCCCTGCTGAGCGCTCAGTAAACAGCAGGTCATAGATGGGGCAGATTCCTGCTGTGTCCCCTCCAACAGAGGGAGGGCTCAGCAAGCAGAGACTGTGTCCTCTCCATCAGACTAGCTCCCCAGGCCAGTTCTGGGGCCCTGAGGCCTCCTTCCTGCCCATCTCCTAGAACCAATGCCTCGTGGTGTGGCCTCGGGGTGGAGGGCAATAAGGGTACCCACCCCGCCCCCCGCTGGTGCCTCGGGCAGCCCCTCACATCTCCGTGAGCCTGGAGGGAGCGCTGACATCACTTGCCCTCTGGCTGGCCTCAACTGTCCCTACCCTGACCTCTGGGCTCCTTGGGGCCAGCCCGGACATCTGTATCCATCTTGACCCAAACTCCGGAGATTCTGACAAATTTCCTTTCATTGCTTGCAGCCATGTTATTTAAAGTAATTAACCTTAATTTATAAATTTTTATATCAAACTGCCTTTTAACTTTTAGAACTGCGGCAGCAGCTTATCCCTGGGCTGCTAATAGTTCTACATTTAATCAAAATTCATCCATCAGGTTCCAGTGTTAAATCATCTTTTAATTGGGAGTTACATTCTGGTTAATAGTTTTATAATTCGCCTCCTCTAATAGTTTTTACCACAGGGATCTCTACTCCATTTTTCCTCACTCTGTTATTGAGGGCGTGCGGTTCTGCGGGGACGGCTTCGCTGGGCCCCGCCTCTCTGGCCTCTGCTGGTCGTCGCCTCTTTTGTTCTTGGTGGTCTCATTAATTCCCGAGAAGAGTTCTCTCTCCTGCTCATTACTAGGGCAGAACTACTCTGCTCGTTTCCACAACCTTCAGAGCTGTGTCCAGTACCTGCTTCTCTCCAAGAAGAAGCCAGAGCAATAGGAAGGGAGAGAGAGAGAGAGATGGAGATGGAGAGATGGAGGGAAACACAGAGAGTGTGGAGAGGAAGGAAGGTTCTGGAGGCCTGCAGGTCCGGCCCGCAGCGGACGGGCAGCGGACTGGGCGAGAGAAGCAGAGGAGTTTGGAGATGGATGCAGCCCCAGAACTGGCTCTTTCCTGACTCCTGGCCACCACCAACCAGCCATGCCCCTTCCACTCGGGAGTTAAAGATGCAGGAAGGAGAGTGGCCCCGTCCGAGACCCAGAGTGGCCAGGCCTGGAGCATTCCTGGAGGTGGGCAGGGAAGTCCAGGCCACGTCGCATTCACTCAGGACGGCTCCATCAAAATCGTCCCAGAGGGCTTCCCTGGTGGAGCAGTGGTTGAGAGTCCGCCTGCCGATGCAGGGGACACGGGTTCGTGTCCTGGTCTGGGAAGATCCCACATGCTGCGGAGCGGCTGGGCCCGTGAGCCGTGGCCGCTGAACCTGCGCGTCTGGAGCCTGTGCTCCGCAATGGGAGAGGCCACAACAGTGAGTGGCCCGCGTATCGCAAAAAAAAAAAAAAAAAAAAAAAAAATCGTCCCAGAGGAGCCAGCGGGCCTCCTGATGGGCAGGAGGGGGAGGGCGTAGAGACCGCAGGATCAGAAAGGGGAGAGAGGCCAGAGAGAGACAGGGCAGTGGCGGAGAGTTAAGAGCAAGAAAAGAAAGGAGAGTGAAGAGAAAGGGGAGAAAAAGGGCAAGAAAGGAAGGCAGACGGACAGCGGAGGGGTAGAGAGGACGGGTCCCTCCTGTCGGGAGCCCTGGTCGGTGAGCAGACAAGCCTGTGTGGGCACACACACACACATGTGTGCACACACATGCTCACACGAACCCACACGCTCGCACAGGCCTGAAACCAGGCCTAGAGGCGCCTCGTGCAGGGCTGATGCTGGGCTGGGGGCCAGGCTCAGAGCCTGTGGGTGGGCATCTCCGAGAAGGCAGCCAGGGGAGGTGGGCTGGCAAGGGTGAGGGAGGGGCTGGGGACCCAGGGCATGGGCTGAGACTGCAGATGTGGGCTTCCATGGGGAAGCAGCACTTGGGGGCTGTCTCAACCCTGAAGTCATGTCCTGCTGAGCCTCCCTCCTCAACCCCCTCCAGTTGGTGACTTTTCATCTCAGTGGGTCTCAGCCCTGACTGCACGTTAGAGTCACCTGGGGAATGTTTAAAATCCCAAGGCTCTGGCCCACCTCACACACTGTGGTGGTTTTAAAATATATCTACAAATTCTTTGATGGTTCTGCTTCCAAAGATGGAGTCAAATGCCCTTCCCCTAGAACGGGGGTCCCTTCTAACCTACAAACAAAACAAGCAGAGTGACAATGTGTGATTTATGATGTTAGGGCATAAAAGGCACTGCGGTTTCCTTTTTGCACTCCCGTGGATCACATGGCCAGCTGCCATGTCACAAGGACACTTAAGCAGCCCTACAGAGAGGCCCATGTGACGAGAAGCTGAGGCCTCCTGCCAATAGCCATGCGAAGGAGGCGTCTCAGCAGTGGAGACTCCAGCCCCAGTCAAGCCTTCTGATGACGCAGCCCTGAGAGCCACCTGAACTACAGCCTCATAAGAGATCCTGAGTCAGGACCACCTGGCTAAGTTGCTCCTAGATTCCTGACTCTCAGAAACCTGGTGAGAAAAGAAATGTTGTTTTAAGGTGCTACATGTTGGGGGGTAATTTGTGATGCAGCAACAGATAACTAACACACATTCATTCCATCGGCATCCCTGGGGGTGGGGCTGGACACAGGCATGTTTCAAAGCTCCCCAGGTGACACCAGTGTGCATCCAGGGTCGAGGACCCCTGCCCTAAGGCCTTTGTGTGCTTGTGAGAGGATGTGTGCCTGTGACCTGGGTATGTGCACACGCCATGTGCATGTACGGCGGGGGTGGGGGCACCATGACACATGCATTTGCCAGGATGTGTAAGTACAAGCGTCCCCTCGTGTGCATCCCTCTCGGAGTGGGTCAGTACATTTGGCCCAGGTACCTGTGTCAGGGCCCGGCTCAGGAAGGTCTGGAGCATGGAAGGAGCCTTGGAGGTTTTGTGGCCAGACCCACATGGGTCATCCACCACTTCCTTTCTGTGAGCCCTCTCTGAGCCTCAGAGCCTCAGTTTCCTCATTTGTGAAATGGGGACATGCAGATCACCATTCTGCCCAGTCCTTCGAGGAGGTGCTATTTGAGCTGACTGCATACCTCCTGGCCTGGTTTTGGCAATAGTTTGGTAGCACCGGGTCTCTTGCTGTAACGGCTCTTGGTGTAATGAGATCTGACGTGTAGCAGTGTAGACATGAAAACAATCAAGCGTGTGGCCCCCTCTGCAGGACGTGACCTGAAGGAGGGTCTGCGCTGGGGGACATCCCTGGGGATGGGGGTGGGGAGGGGGACAATATTAGTCATGGCTGGGTTAGGCTTTGGGGTTTGAGGCCCATAATAGTCTTCCTCTCTCAATGCCAAGCGGTTCAGATGGGCAGGATGAGAAGCTAGGTAGGCTGGTGGTTCCGGCTGAGTCGACACCCCTCTCGTCTGCGAGTCCCTGCTGAGCCTCTTATCCTTGCTTGGCCTCGGTTTCCTCATCTATGAAGCGGAACAGCAAACCATCTCCCACCTGTGCATGTGATATACTGCGTCTCCCCACCAGAGCCCCTGGCTGGGAGGTTGGGAGAGGGGGGATTCTGGGTGGGGGAAGCTCCCCTGGGCCTCTAGTCACCTGCAGACAGAACTGATTCCCAACCCTGGCTCTTCCTTACTGTTTGACCTTAGGGAAGCCACCGCCCCTCTCTGGGCCTTGGCCATCATCGGTAGGTAACAACGCCTGCCTCGTGCGGGTATGGAGACAATGGACAAAGACGCTGCGTGGGGTGTGCCCTGCATGGTATGCAGCATCCAATAGAGGGCAAACTCGCTTGTCACAAGCTCCAGCCAAACTTTTTCAGGTGTAACGAGAAAACAACCGGATGTCTTCTATGGAAAGTGGCTTCTCATTTCCATGAGGAGGAGGGAGAAATGGGGGAGGGGGAGAGGAAAGCAGCATTTGTTGTGAGCCCGCCAGGTGCCCCAGGGGCTCGGTGCTCAGACTGCCAGCCCGTTGTGGCATCTTAACCTGGCGACGTTAAGGACAACTGATCCCACTTTACAGACAAGAAACTGAGGCTCAGGAAGTTCAAGGAATGTCCTTGCTCAGTGTCATATGGCTAAGGAGTGCAGAACCGGGCTGGAGCCCAGGTCCAGTGGCTGCAAAACCTGGGCTTCTCTGTGGGCACCTGAGGGCTGGGAGATGTCCAGGCCGTGGGCCCCACCTGCTTCCAGTGGGAGCCGTTGACCTCATTCCTTGTTCCCTCCAGAGGCTGTCACCAGGTTAGGGGTGGGTGGGTGGAAATGATGGTGGGAAGGTCAGTGAGAGGTGCTCAGGACCGCCCTGAAGCTTGAAGGATTTAGGTTAGACTTGTGGGAAGAGTGCAGATCCTGAGTGCCCAGGGTGGCAGATGCAGGGAGCCTGTGGGGACCTCCTCCCTGGGGTGCCCAGGCTCCCCTCACATGCAGCCAGTCTGAGCTTGGGAAGGGGGGCAAAGAGGAAGGGGCAGGGGGATTGTCAGGTTGACCTCTGCAAGGACGCACCAGCCTGTGTTTCCGTGGATGGGCCACTGCTGAGTCTGCTGGTGCAACTAGTTGGTCAAGTTCACAGGCTCCAGATATGAGCTTATATTCCAGCCCTCAGCACTTGTGAGCAGAGTGATCCTGGACAAACCACCTAACTCCCTGTGCCTCAGTTTCCTTATCTATAAAATGGGGAGAACAACCTGTGTCACGTGTGACCATTAAATGAGATAAACTCTGCACAGCGTGTAGCCAGCTGCTGGGCGCATAGAAATCACGTGGTGTGTGGTAATGACTGTTATCCGTTGACTGAGAAGGCGTGGGGGAAGCAGCACACCCCCTGAGTCTGCAGTCCTGCCTGGGTCGTGCTGAGTGGCCTGAATCCTACTTCTCCCTTTCTGTAAGATCTTGAGAAAAGTCCACCAAATCTCTCTGGGCCTCAGTTTCTTTAACTGCCAGTTGGGAACCAAGTTCCTGACCTTCTCTGGGGACGGAGAGACATCAGTGGCTAGAAGTGTGCTGTAGATGCTCTGGGTGTGAGCAGACAGAGCCCGTCCCTCATCTGATTCTCATGGGCCCCTGACAATAATTTTTGTCCTCACTCCCCCGTAACAAATTGAAAAACTATTTACTGAAACCCTCTCTGTGCCAGGCACTCTGCCTCTGCCACCAGAGTTACCACGAGCACTTGCTGGGTGCCAGCTCCATGTTCTAAACGCCACACAGCCATCTGTAACCTGTGGGCGTGGGGACGGCCGCTCCCGCTGCGCAGATGGGGACGATGCAGTTTGAGCTCTTAGGGAAACTGCTGAGGGTCACAGGAAGACAGTCGCCCAGCCGTGATTCGAACCCACCTTTTTCTGCCTCCAAAGGCCCGTCTCCCACTCCCTCCATCCTATCACTTCCTGTGGAACCCACAGGTACTCCTGGGAGCTCAGGATTCTTGTGGTTTCTGTAAATGAGCCGTGGAGATTCCCAGAGGCTAAATACCTGTCCAATGCCCTTCCACGGGCAGGTGGCCAAGTGTACCCCCAAACTCAGGTTCCTCTGACCCTGGAGCCCTGTTCCCTCTTGCCCCAATGACTCCTCCCCACTGTGGGACACAGATTCCTTTTAGTCCTAGTCTCTGTTTTCCTGTTTTCTTTGTGACTTTGGGTCCCCGAAACAAGCCTCTGATCTCCAGCGACTCTGCTCGTTGGGGAACTTTGTAACTTACAGGGTCACCTGGGGAAGAGCTCCGTGCGTTGACACCCGAGGATTGTTCAAGAAGGCGTCACAGTCCCCACAGCACATTAGCCAACCCTGGCCCTTAGTGTTGATAGGAAAACTCTCACTGAGCCCATTTCACAGTTGAAACAGCTGATGCTCAGAGAGCCCGAGTGGGACCCGGCCATCAAGGCGTTGGAGCAGCTGAGACTCTGGTCTCTGGCAGAATGAGAGGTGAGCGCAGGGGCAGAGAAACAGGGAGAGGGAGTGGGCGGAGGCAGCAAAGCTCCAAGCAGAGCTGGCCCCTTGGGCTGAGGAGCCCGTGTGTTGGTGGGGGTCTGAAGGAGGGGACGGAGGGATTAGTGCCTCTAGTGCCCTCAGCAGCTGGAGCCAGGCTGGCGTTCACACCGCAGTGCAGGTGGGCGGGTGGATGTCCAGCTCTGGGCCTGGGTTGGCCACTGATCAGCCTCCTGGCCCTCTTTGCTACCTTCCCAGGAGGATTGTCACTGAGCCCAGGGGTGATGGACCAGTTGAGGGGGCAAAGAGGGGGGACCCGGCAGCAGAAAGGGGAGCAGGGCGGAGAGGTTATTCCTTGCAGTCTCAGGGCTTTTAGCACTGCCAGTTGGGGTGGGGGAGGTGTTAGAACCCCTCCGGCCTTACAGAATGAAGTGTTTATTTTCCCCAGGGGCTGAAGTCAGTGATGGAGGGAAGGAGTAGAGGAGAAGAGGCAGAAGGATTGGAAACTCACCGAGAAACAGAGACCGGGAGACAGAAGCAGGAAAGAAGGAGAAAGACCAGGGAGAGACAACAGCAGCCTGACCCGAAGCTGTAGATCCCAATCAAACAGGGAGGCAAAGCTTGCATCCCTGGAGCAGTGGCCAGGCCCCAGGTTCTCCGTTTCCATGGGGAAGAATTTGGGCTCAGCTGCACAGGGAGAAACCCAGCTTCCCCTTTTGGTGATGGAGGGGGGTCAGGCAGGGCTTCTCCAGGCCAGGGTCCCCCCACTTCTCCCACCCAGATCCAGCCTCTCTCTCCCCACCCAGGCTCTCCCACCCTCTGGCTCCCGACCGGGGAGAAGCTGCTGGTTCCTAAGACACGATTCCCAAGGCCGTGCGCTGCCAGGCTACAGCCTTAGAAGGAATCACCTTTCTGTCTCACAGATGGGGAACCGGGGCCCTGGCAGGAGCTCTGCTCAGATTTGCGTAGATGAAGCTGGACCGCAGCGTAGAGTAATGATGCAGCCCCGGGCCCACTGATGCCGAGTTCCGGCTGGGCTTTCGTTTTTCGATTATCCTGGGAAAAGGGGGCACGGATTCAGGCCCCCTTTCATCCCCAACACCACACAAGTGACTTTCTGGTGGGGAAGTGAGTGAGGCTGAGAGGCACAGGGGTGTAGGGGAAGGGCAGGAAGCCTTTATCAGAGGTCTCCTGGGAGCGGGCGTTTTATATCCCTGCCCTTTTGACCATCACCATCTGTGGGGCAGAAATTATTACTCTCATTTTACACGTGAGGAATGCTGGACTCAGAAAGGTTAATTAAATTGCCCAAGGTCATTCAGCCAGTGATGACGGAAATCGGGATTCGAATCCAAGTCTGGTCCCAAAGTCTGGCTTTTTCCATGCTGCTGTGGGCATGGGGATAGGACTGGGCCTGGAGAGAGGGACACAGGCCAGGCATTGGTGGGGGGAGGGGGCTGGGTGTGGCGGTGCAGGGTGTGTCCTCAGACCTGGAAAACCTCGGCTAAGCCCTGGATTTGTCACTCTTCACCCAGGCGAGGTTGGGCAAGTCCCTTCTCCTCTCTGAGCCATACGTGGATGGAGTGGCTGTGAGGTGCCTTCTCCCGGGTGTTTGGTGAGTGAGTGAATGAAAGGCAGGTGAAGGCGTGAGGAGGAAGGCCACTTATTTTAACTTGGGTCTAAGGCTGGAGCGCCATCTTTGACTGGGGACAGAGTCCCTGCAGGCGCCCAGCCCCCGAATCTCCGCCCCTCTCAGTCCTAAATGAGGACCTAAATGAGGTCCCCCAGCCTTCCCCTTGCACTACCCAGAGTCAGGAGATCCAGCTGATATGTGGTGAATGGCAGTGCACGTCCTGGTGGCCCTGATTCTGGTGGCTCCCTGTCACGCTGTGGTATCCCCTCCCCTGTGAAGTCACCCTGAGGTCTCTCTTTCTGGGCTAGGTTAGTTGCTCTTAATTAAACCAGTTGTTGGACTGAATGCCCTCCCTATTAACATGTCTCCTAGACCTATTAATCCCCCACCAGTGGAGGAAGAGGATGGGAGGTGTGGGGGAGGGGAGGGCAGAGGGTCCTAAAAACCAAGCCAAGGGCTTCCCTGGTGGCGCAGTGGTTGAGAATCCGCCTGCCAATGCAGGGGACACGGGTTCAAGCCCTGGTCTGGGAAGATCCCACCCGCCACAGAGCAAGTAAGCCCGTGCATCACAACTACTGAGCCTGCGCTCTAGAGCCCACGAGCCACAACGACTGAGCCCGTGTGCCACAACTACTGAAGCCTGCATGCCTAGAGCCTATGCTCCGCAACAAGAGAAGCCCGTGCACCGCAACAAAGAGTAGCCCCCACTCGCCACAACTAGAGAAAAGTCCGTGTGCAGCAACAAAGACCCAATGTAGCCAAAATAAATAAATTAATTAATTTAAAAAAACAAAAAAAAACAAGCCAAGCTGCCTTCTGGAAAAAAGAAGGCTCCTGAGAGACTCAAGCCCACCCCTTTTTCCCTCTTGGGAGGCTTGGAAACGTTCATTCCAGCCTCAGAATTCCTGGAAGCCGTCTGCATCTGCATCCCAAGAGGTTCAGCTGAGGACTTTTAGCCGCCATGACCCTTGGGACCACTTTCCCACTCAGCTTCCTTTGAGCCTCTGGGGCTGGGCTAGCGAGAGTGGAAGTGACTGCATGCGTTCGAGGTGGGGGTCAAGGGCTTACCTGTGAGGCCAGAAGGGAAGGCTGCGTGGGAGCAAGGCTTCCAGTTGCAGAGCCAGGGTTATCCCGGCCTTACCCATGCATGCCCGTCCCAGTTCTGTTCCCTCTGCAGATCCCTGGGGCCAGGTGGGGCTCCCCAAACACCTCATGTCTCTGCTCAGGCCTTCCTGGGGGTGGGTGGACCTGGAGGCATATATTGGGCCCATGCACGGATGCTCAGACTTCTGGTCGACCTCCCCCTCATGGCTTCTTCCTTTCTCCTTCCCTCCCAGCTGGCCCTGCCCTGCTCTGCCCCAGTGTCAGGGGCCAGCTGGGGCAGGGAGGGAGCCAGGGTGGGGCCAGCAGAAGGTGCATAAATCATTATTGGCGAAGACCTCAGCCCTGAGCCGCCGGGTGGAGGCTGCCGTTCAGAGTCAGGCCAGGGCATAAATCATAATTCCCCTACAATAGATCCTTCTGCAGCCGCCATCAGGAAAACTGTGTTGGTTTTATCGATTTTTTGACACGGGGGCCTAGGCAGCGGGCGGCTCCTGAATCATTATGAAATGAAACTGATTAGGAATTCATGGAATACTAAATAAACTTTACGAGCCCATTGTAAGTTTTTTGATGCATGGGGAGCGGAAAATGAAAACTAATGATATAAAAATTACACAGCGTGCTGAGTATTATTATACCGCTATTGATTTGTTTCAAACTGTACATCAGAATCGAAGAGGGCTGGGGCGGCTCCTGCAGCAATGCTGGGGACGTTTGGGCTCACCAGGGCTGGAAGGCTTTTTTTTTCCCTTCTGTTTTTATTTATTTATTTTTCTACCTCTTTCCTCCAGCCTCCCTGCTCTGTAATCTGACTCCTTTCTCCCCACCCCTGCTCCTCGAGGGAAGGCCCCAGGGGGCCACCTAGCCACCCATCCACAGGGCAGCCTCCTCTTCTGCTTGGAACCTGGACCCTGGCTCAACTTGAATTCCTGGCCTCCACTGGTCTTTCTCTCTGGAGTTGCATTTTCAGTCTGTGAGTTTCTCTTTTCCCTTCTGCCTTTCCCCTGATTTCTCTGGGAAAGGATAGTGTGCTTCAGGGAAAAGAGTTGAAGATCTGTTTCCTGTTAGCACCTTGCTGTGTGATCTTGGGTAGGTCACTGTGCCTCTCTGGGTATCAAAAAGATTGGACTCATTAGATCAGGGTTTCTCTAAGTATAGCCTGTTGACAGCCTGTATGTCATCTTGAGAGCTTGTCAAAATACTAATTTCCCAGGTCCTTCCTTAGATGAACTGGCTCTAAGAGTTCAGGAGAGGGATCAGGGAACCTGCATTTTACCCTTGTGACTCCCAGGCATGTTTGATGGCAACCACTGTGCTCCCTGATCCAAAGTGATGTGTCTGAGCCACTTATCCCATTTGGTTGTTAGAAGGGGCCTTAGAGCTGTGATGCTAACCTCTGTATTAGTCAGCTTTCGCTAGTTTGGGATGCAGTAACAAACAGTCCCCAAATCTCAGTGGCTTACAGCAACAATAGGTAATTTTTTGCTTATGGTACATGTCTGCTGTGGGTTGCTTGTGGCTCAGCTCTGTATATCTTCATTCTGGGTATCAGACTGAAAAAGCAGTCCTAATCAAAGACATGTTATTTCAGTGGCAGAGGGAAAAGAGCAAGAAAGATGGTGGAAACATTTGACACTCCTATATGTCACTTCTGCTCCCATTCCATCCACCAAAAAGAGTCATATCATCAAGTCTAGTGTCAATGGAGTGGAAAGTACACTTATTTCTCCCACAGGAGGATGGGCATCAGGGGGGCGGCCCTGTAGCGATGGGTTGGGAGAGAAGGCAGCGGATACTGTGACGCCCTGAACCATACCCTCCTGGGCTTGATCTTTGGTCCAGGCTGCCCCAGGATTTGGGGTCCAGGACCTTGGCCCTGTGCAGTTAGGGATGGTGCTGCTTTACACAGGTGTGCCCCTTTTACACAATCATGCATCTCCATGACAGTGGTCCACTGACTTTTTCCTCCGCCTGCTCTGAGATCCTCACCTTCCTCTCAGGGGTCCTCACTGGGCAGGGCTTCGGCCCTTTGTCTTTAATGTCTTTGTTTCCTTCACTTCTGCCTTCCTGCCAGGATCCTTAGTGGAACTCTGGATCCTTAGTGGAACTGCTATAACAATTAGAATCCTTTCATAAAATCGTCCTTTATCCTCTAAATTCAGAGGATAAATTTAAATTCTGGGTCTTGGATTTTCTTAAGGTGGACACACTCAGTACTTTTCTTTTTAGCAAGTGTCTCACTTTTTCACAAGAGATAACTCATGAAAGATACCTCTTTTGCTGGTATTATTCTTATTATGTTCAACTTTATATTAGCCTGAGTCTCAGAAAGGTTGACCTCTTCCCCTGGACACATAGTGTGTCATTCCCAGAACCACATGACTGCCCAGCTCTGGGCATGACAGACTACATCCTCAGGAAGTCCATTGATACTTGATGTCCAGGGGTCACCTCGGGGGACCCACTGCATTAACTTGGGTCTGGGAGATGTCAGGCATGTCCATGGCATAAGGTTGGCCCTTGGGGACCTCAGTACTTCTTTGAGGACACAGAAACACACACACACACTCTCTCCCTCTCTCTCTCTCTCTCTCTCTCTCTCTATATATATATATATATACACACACACACACACACACACACACACACACACACACACACTCTGCATATAGATGTTTTCAGAACTAGACAAATGTATCACACATTGCTCCAGAAAGCACAGAGGAATAAGAGTCTTAAGGTTTGCGTTTGAACCTCAATTCTGTCCCTAACTGGTTCTGTGGCTTTGAATAAGTAACTTAAAAAAACCCTCTGGGATTCAGTCTCCTCCACTACCAAAGATGGATTTGACTCCACTGTCCGAGACTCCTTCCAGAGGATGAGAGTGGGCAGAGGTTCACACGCAGGCACAATTCCCATGGGATGTTGTTGCCTACATCTGTCCCAATTCTTTTCAGTTTGGGGAAAGAGGCTGATAGAAACCTAAACTCAAATTGGCTTAAGCAAAAAGGAGGTTATTGACAATTAAAGAAGCCAAGGGAGTCTTCAGGCACTGTGTGACCTGGAACTTCAGACATTATCAAATATCTGTCTTCTTCTCTCACTTCTTTTTGTCTTCTACATGTCTTTCTCAGGCAATGCTTTCTACTTAACGGTGACAAAATGGCTGCCTGTAGCACTAGGCCCACCTTCTAATGGCTCAACAAAGCGAGCATCTTCTTTCCAATAGTAACAGTAAAATTCTCGAGACTGAATTTCATTGGCCCAGCTTAGGTCACATGCCCACTCACGAACCAGTCACTGTAGCTGGGGGCAGAGGGAGGATTTAGGCCTATAGGCATCCCTGGCTCTGCCCCTGCAGAACTTTATGGACTCATAGTGGGAGAGGGATGCAGGCTTCCGAGAAAACATGAGGTACAGTTTCAAAAGAGATCAATTCTGGATAGACAAAAGCCACAGATGTCCACTGAAGTCCCTGAGGTCAGGGACAGGAGCAGTGGGGAGGGTGAGGGCAGAATAGGTGAGGTTCTTCTGGCCCTAAGTCATGTCTAGAACTTTGGAGACAGCTGGGATAAAGCCCAAGGTGGGGGGTGAGGGGTCCTTCACATGTCAGGGGAGCTTGAAGACAGCAGTGTAGCACCGAGGCTGCCCCGGGGAAAGGGAAAGAGCGTCCCATCTTCACCACCAGCATCCTCCTCTCTACGTAAGCCTGGTTGGTACGTCATGAGCAGTGCTGGGCTTTAAAATTACATACCTGGGTTCACATGCAGCTTTACCTCTTTTCAGCTGCGTGACTCAGAGCCAATCCCCTACTCTGAGAAGTGAGTTTCTCAGGATGGAGTGAGAAAATGTAAGTGTTGGCCCCAACTTGGCTCCCAGAAGCTGCTCAGGTAAGACTCGTTTGCTCTCTGGCCCTAGAAGCTGGCCTTGCACGCAGAGATCCTCCCAGGATCTGAACTGATATGTCTGCTGTGTCCTCCCCTCTGGTCTTTGACGGAGGGCAGGACATAGCACATACGTGATTGTTCCCAGGTACCAGCTGTACCTGGCGTGCAGTCTACATCCACGAATGGCTGTGGGATGAATAACAGGGGCAGCTGATCGGTGACCCTCCACATGTGGGACCTGGATGCAGCTGGGCCCCTGAGCCTCTGCTCTGCCCCTGCGCTCACTCTGTAGCAGGCAGCACATGTATATCCAATTCCCAAAGTGTAGGCGAGCAGAGTGGATTTTCCTGAAGTTTTCATGGGAAGACAGGAAGCAGATAACATCACACACCATACTCCAAACTCCATCACACATCACACCACGCCCTGGGCTTCTCTCTTCTCTCCTTCCAGACATCGCTCCTTCCCTCCTCTCCAATCTCAGTTTCTTAAAAAAACAAAAACAAAAAACAAAAAAACCCCACAAATGCCCAAATTCAAACTCTCATTTTGCATCCACACAGCAAAATAAAAGCCTGATAGGACACAGACCACCTGGCCCCATTCGACCTGCTTCTTCCCCTTCTTTGCACTGTGGCCAACCACCAGGCTTCTGTGCCCCTGCGTCTCACCAGCCCCTCAAGCGGCCCCCATGTTGATTCCCTGAGGCTCAGAGCGGCCACTGACTTGCCCCGTGGCACCCATCCCCCATGCAGGGCTCCCCCAACTGCAGCTGCGTTGTTGTTGGTGCTGGGGTCTGGGCTTGGCTCCCTCACTGTGCCCATTAGCCCCTGTGGGTGACAGATGTGGGGTGGAGCAGGATGGCTCCTGGCTGGCTGGCTCCCCGCTTGGAATTTGGGGCGCTACCCACATTGAATTTAGATGTGGCTCTGAGCAGGCCGTTCATTCATTCCGGACCATATCGACTGCAGAACTGAGTGCTACAAGTAAGAAGGAGTTTAGCTATTATTCCCCTATTGATGAGATTTAATGTTTGGTTTATTCCTGGCCCGCTCCCCCTGCCTCTCCTCATCTGTGTGACATTTGCATAGTGTTTCCCTGCAGTTTTGTCAAACACACGTTTTTTCTGGCAACTCCCTGCTTTGGCTTCTTTGGGGGAGTTTGGAACTCGCTGAGGCATCTTCCTTCCCTTCCCTGAACTTTTTCCTTCCCGCTGCTGGTGGGAAGGGCACACAACCAGATCTCCCTGGTTCTTGCCCCTTTGTGAGCCTGTAAGATTTCCTGTTGCCTGGTGGCCTTCAAGTGTTTCTGAGTGTCCTAGGTGGGTAGGGGTCTCAGCTCACTCATGAATAAGTCTGCACTGCCCCCCCCCCCCACCCTCGGTAACGTCTGCCCTTCTCCAGGCGCCTCTGCCAATGCCTCGAAATCCTCAGGGCGCTCGAGCTGCCCAGCGGTAAGGAGGCATGTTCTCTCCCCTCTGTCTCGTGGTGCTGCCTTCTGTTAGAGAGGCTCCCACAGCAGGGCTGCCAGGGCCTCAGGGTTTGCAGAATACCTGGTTTTCTCAATTTGATGTCACCCAGAAGCAGGCTCCGAGACAAGGAGTGAATGAAAGTGGTTCACCTGGGAGGTGAAAGAGATCTCCGGGAATTGTGGGATGCGGGACGCGGAAGGATACCCTCGTGGGTAGTTGAGGTTAATCCCTCCCCAGTTCTTCAGGTTACTTAACAAGCCTGCGCCCCTGCGGTGAGCGCCCCAGGGAGGGGAGAGGATCAGGCTGGGAAGCCTCCTCCCCACGAGAAGGCTGCCGAGCCAGCTGGGAAAGGGCTCAGACAGAACGGGGAGCTCTTTGTCAGAAATCTGCACATTCCTGGGCCCCCGCTCCTGCACTGGGACCCGTCTCTCCAGCAGGCCCTAGAGCAGAGCCAGAACCGGGGGGATGAGCTGCAGGAAGGCAGCTAGAAGCCCAAGAGGAGGCTGACGCGCAGGCAGATGCATCAGCGACGCAATGACGAAAAGTGACCAGGCAGAGGTTGAGTGATCACCTGGCCAGGGATGCCGTCAGCAGAAGGTGAGGAGCTAGCACGTATTAAACACCTACTGTGTACAAGCCCTAGATATATGGGACTAGAACTCAAGCTTCTTCAAGGCTGGGCCCATGTGTTATTTCTCTTTGAATTCTCAGTGCCTACCATTGTGTTGGGCTCCTGGTCATAAAACCTAGAATAACAGGAAAAGTAGCAACCATTTACAGTCACTGAGCAGACACTAAGTGCCTTATATTTATTGTAATGAATCCTCTGACAATCATTCATGGTAGGTACTATTATCCCCACTTTACAGGTGAGGAAACTGAGGCTCAGTGGCATTTAAAGAATTTGCCCAGGACCACACATCTAAGTGGCAAAGCCAGGATTTGAACTCAGGTGCATCTGCCTTTCAAGTCCTTGACTTCCCCCCTCCTTTGTGACATGTCCCCGCACAGGGGGGTGGGGGCAGTTAGACTACAGATGTCCTTGGAAGGCCCCCCAACTTGTGAGGTTCTGTCTTGTTAGCCGCCATCCCCCTCTACCCCCTGCCAACCACAAAGAAAGGAAAAGTCCTTCGCTCCTCCTCAGGTGGCTCGTGGCGGATTACTTAGTGCTTGACATGGCGTGTCTCTGTGTCACTGTTCCCGGGTGGAATTAAATCAGGACAGGAAAATATTAATTTGGAGATGGGGATGGAGGCCGCTCCTTTCCAATTACTCTCCACCCCGTCAGGCTTATCCTGGCGCAAACAAGGAAGGAGGCTGGATTAATTGCTTTGGACTCTGCCCCACTCCAGTCCCAATTACTGGGCCGGCTTGGCTCCCAGCATTATGAAGTGCACTGCTGTGCAGGAAATTGTGTGAAATTTTAACGGATTTTTCAGACGCAATAATGGATCACGGGATTCGGGGCCAGTATTTGGCAGGTGGCTGGGCCCTCTGTGCCTTGGCTGAGGTTAAGCTATTTGGGGTTTCTTTGTGTATTAAAGGATCATCTGGTTAACCCCTAAGCCCAGGGCTACCAGAACAGTTCAGGCCCTGACCCTGCAGAGGAAGGGCGGGCTCCTGGAGGATGAGGAAGCCCACTGCCTTCATAATGATAATAAGGATGACACCATTTTCTGAGCCTCCACACATGCCAGGTGCTTACTCACAACATCTGCAAGCCTCATCCTTTGAAGTTCTTACTTTTCCCCCACCTTATAAAGGAGGAAAAGGGGGCACAAAGAGATTCAGTAATTTGCACAATGTTAGCTAGTTCCTTAGTGGCAAAGCCAAGATATGAACTCAGGTCTGTCTCCACAGCTATTCTATTTTGGGGCACCACTCTGCTTCTTCCCTTCTTCTTAAGGATGCATTATAAGTGTGTCTCTCCTACCACACTTGACCTTCTAGGGTATGGGGTCCTTTTTCTTTCCTTTTCTGCATTTTCAGCCACTGTCAGGGCACCTGGCACGCAACAGGTACCCACGAGAGGTGTGTTGAACTGCATTGAACTTGACCTGGTACCTGGGCTCCAGGATTTATTAACGGGATGAAGGGGGTGAGCTGCTGCGACCCAGACACATCTCTGGGTCAATGAGAATGAGCCCCATTTGGGCCCATCTGGAACCCATGGGAAGAGGTGGGGGGGTAAGTGTGTCCCCAGCCATAATGTGTAACTGGTGTTGCCTGGGTGCTTCCCATGTAGAGTTTCTGTTCGTCCTTACCAAGACCTAATGAGATAGGTGGCATCACCCACATCTGAGAGCTGTGGAAATGAGACTCAGAGAGGTGAGTGGAGTCGTCCGGGGTCACACAGCAAGTAAAGGAGGGCCTGATACGTCCCAAGACTTTGGTTTGCCTTAGTTCATCGGGGCTGGAAAGGCCCGGGGTGTGGATTTCCAGCTTCAAGGTTTTTACATCTCTTTAACATCGTGGTACCACCCGTGGTCTAAATAGTAAACAAAATTCTGCCCACAAGTTTACTGCCACAAGCTAGTAAGTTTCTGCCACAAGCTAGTAAAAGTGGAAATGCCCTGGTGAAAGAGGGACATGGGGACCCTGTGTGGCTGCAGAGGATTTGGGGGATGAGGACAGAGTTGGCAAGAGGGGTGACCGACTCGGAGAAGGGGACAGTGGTGTGGAGCTTGGGGAAGTGAGTGCCACGTGGCTTACAAAGCTCAGACTCCAATGGGGCCACTGCACAGAAGGAGAATCAGACTTGAGTGGTGGGGTCCACAGAGGAGGACCCTGGAGACGGTGAGGGTGGCAGAGGAATGAGGGTGAGGCATGCCGTGATCATCAGTAGCTGTCCAGTTCCCACCTGCCCCTTTTAGCTAAAGGAGAATTCATTGTGTGCAGGGGATGCCCCTTAATGGCCATCATTTAGTTTAATTTAAGAAACAGGCCTCTCCACAGTCCCGCTCCCCACTCCCATCCCACCCCGCCGCCAGCAGCACCACCGTTAGCAGCTGCACTGATTAATGGTCTCCTGCTGTTTACCTGAGAGCAGAGGTTCTCAAACTGGAGTGAGCCCCAGAACCTCCCGGAGGGCTCATCAAAACAGTTTGCTAGGCCCCATCCCTGGGTGGTGTCCGATCATTTGCATTTCCAACAAGTTCCCAAGTGATGCTGATGTAACTGGTCTGGGGAACACCCTTTGGCAACTGCTGGAGTGGAGACAGGGTTTCATGCAAGCACCATCCGGCACTTGAGAACTCGGGCCCTCACCCCAGCAGGGGTCCGCTCATCTAATGGGGGAGGGGCATAGCCATCTCTGTCACTTTACTACCCCCAAGCGCACCCATCCCTCCAATGATGTGTAAGACAAGTGCATCTTCTCAGCATCTCAGTAGCCCCTGCCCTGGGTTCAGGAATGGAGGGAGGGAAATGTCAAGGGCCTGATTCCTTGACCACGCCACCTAGATGCAGCCCCTCCTAAGCTGGATTCTGGGCACACCCAGTTGCTTCATCCTCAGCCCCAAGCCCAGAGGGGCCCAAGGGAAGCTGGGCCGTATTTTGCAGGCCCTCTGCTCCGGCCCACCAGGTGAGAGAGGTCAGGCAGCGAGCATCTCCAGAGGCCTGGCAGCGGCAGGAGGAGGCCTACGGTTACAAGCCTAATTGTGGGCCACGGGCTGCCTCCCCCCCCCGCCATCGCCCCCCATTGATCTGGCTCTGCAGGCTTCGTCAGGACTACCTTCCAGAGAGCCTGTTTACACCTGCATCAAGGCGAGCTCAGGAAACTAACTAATTAGCTAGTTCGGTGTTTTATAATTAGGTCCTTTAAAAGAATTCATAGGTGGCGATAATAAGTCCATTTAGAAATCTATTAAGCTTTGGGGGAAGTTGAAGGGAAACCTTGTAACCATGTGCACACCTGCTTTCTCTGTCCGTGTCTCTTCCCTCCACCTCTCTCCAGTTCTGCTCCTTACTTTTTTCCTCCTGCCCGCTTTCCCCGTCTGCATTCTCAGTTACTCTGACTCCTGCACATGCTAGATGCTAAGACCTTTTGATTGCCACTCGACGTCAGGCAGCGGTGCACACGGACTCACTTAATCCTCCCTATAGCCCTCGGAGTGGGGGCCGATCATCATCCCCGCTTTACAGATGAGGAGACTGGAGCGCAAAGAGGTCGAACATCCCCTCTGAAGCGACACGCCCTTAAGCAGCTGAGCCAGCGGGTCTGGCTCTTCATTCCTCCCCAAGCCCCACTTGGCCAGCCTGCATCATCCTCTCCCCACCAGAACCCCAGACCTCCTTGTTCTAGTGCTCTCACCAGGCTGGCTGAGCTGGAATTTTACAAATCACATGCCTGTTTTCTCAGAGAATTGCTGCCAGGGCTTCAGAGCTAACTTCAGAGGGGTCTGTAGTGGACAGTGGCTTCAAATACACTTTGCTTCTATAGTGACTCTTTCCATTTGGATTTCTGCCCATTTGGAGGCTGAATACCTCCCTCCCTCTCTCCTTTTTCCTTCTTTCCCTCCTTCCCTCTCTACTTCCCTCCCCGCCTTCTCTGTACCGGGGCAGAGGAGCCAGAGATGAAGTTTCTAGCTGAGAGCCCAAGGGGGTCCCCTAATGCCTCCATATCTGCATGAGACGCCCTGGCTCTCTCTCATCACCCTGTATGTTTCCTTCATGGCACTTATCACAACGTGACATTTTCTTGAAGATTTGTTCACGTACTCATTTTCTTGTTTATTACCTATCTCTCCGCATTAGAATACAAGTGCCCTGTGTGTGGGTGAGTGGCAAAGATGTGCCTGTATATATCTGCTTTCCTGGGGCCTGCACAGAGCCGGAATGAGCAAACGTTAATGACTGAATGTGTCGAACCTGATCTTCAGTTTCCTTTCGTTTTTTTGGCTGTACCGTGCAGCTTGTGGATCTTAGTCCCCCGACCAGGGATCAAACCTGTACCCTCGGCAGTGAAAGCACGGAGTCCTAACCACTGGACGGCCAGGGAATTCCCATGATCTTCAGGTTCCTGATCTCTAAAACGGGGGTACAAGTATCTCCTCTACAGAGTGCTAAAGTGCCTGGTACACAGCAGGAGATCCACGAATGTCAGTGCCCTCGCTCCACCCTCCATCCCCTTCGGGTAAGCACTGCAGTGCCCAGGGCAGTTCTGCTACTTAAAAAAACCCTTTGATAACGCCTCTTTTTTATAGTGCAGAGAATTTTTCTGTAAAGCAAAGGAGCCCTCCTAGATTTACCTACTTTGGAAACTGGGTGTTTTTGTTTGTATTGGGCTTTCTTAAAGTGGGCTGAGTATGTGGAACCGTAGAAATGTATACATTAGTGCCTTGTTACAAGAGTTCATGATTATGCAGCTTCTGAGAATGTAGGTTCAAATTATGCCTTCTTGAAGCATAACCACGACTGCAGAGATATAAAAGCCAGAGGCAGGGCTGCTGCTCTTAGCAGGACTGGCAGAGAGCTTGCCCCGGTGACCGAGCTGGGTTTGCATTGAAGACCCTCCATTCGCTAGTTGCATGACCAGTGAGCAAGTTATTGAATCTCTCCAAGACTGAGTTTTCTCTTCTATAAAATGGGGGTGGGTGGGTAATATTTATATCTATCTTATAGCATAACAACCCTGTTAACTGAGACCATGAGCTCAATCATTCATTCAATGAAAGCTTTTAGAACACCTGTGTGCCATGCGATGTTCTGAGCTCTAGGGATTTAGCAGTGAGTGAGACATTCCATGCCCCTGGGGCTTACATTCTAGTGGGAGATAATGGATGTGAAGCACTAAGAACAGCGCTCAGCGAGTGCTGGCCCGGAGGCGACCATGCATAGTGGCTCTACAGTGACATGGCTTATGGACCTAGGTTTGCACCTCCGTAGCTTCTTCTCTGGAAGAAGATGCACACATGGCTGGACACGACTCCATGACATCAATCTCCGGCAGGAGTTGGACCGGCTCCTCTCTTTCATGATGCTGGGATGCTTTGTGTGTGTGTTTTGGGCATCCATGGGTGTGGGGGAGCATGTGGCATTCAGTGGATGGGTCTCAATCTCATCGTTCCTTGCCCCTCTTCATGCACAACTTACTGCCTCTCTCATATGCACACTTCACCTTCACGCTCTGCTTTGGTTCACCCCGTTCCCTGCTCCTGGACTCCTTTCTTCCTGTCCTTGCAAACTCCACCCACCCTCCAAGGTCTTCCTTCATAAAGCTGTCCCTGAACCTTCAGCTGGGAGTAACCCCTCCCTTGACTCTCCATCCTCCTTCTCTCTCAAAGCCTGTGTCCCTCCCCTCCCCAGGGAGGAGACTGTTTCAGTTCCCCTGTTGGACCATGAACTCCTTCAGGACTAGACCCTGTGCTGCTCACCCTGTGTCCTCTGTACCACATTGCTGTACCTGAAATATTCTCAACAAACATTTCTTAGGCAATTAAACAAATGTGTGGCTCAGCAGACTTATTTGGAATCATTAGATGTTACTTTTTCTGGGGTGGGAGATCCGAGGCAGGGGCCTTGTGTGGAGCGATAATGGCCTTTTCGGCATGGGTTGCTCTGTTTGTGTGCAGAAGCTCCCGCGTGTATGCTGCAACCCCCTCTCTATGCACTTTCACATGCATCCACGGGCCCGGGCAGTTGTCTTGGGTGTGTACGTGGTGGTGGGGTATGGTGGCAGCCCAGTGCCCAGTGATGGATGAGGGGGGTGGAGGTGACTTTCCCAGGGGAAGATTAGCGCCTGGCAGCTATGATTTGTCTCGTGCCCTCCTGTCCTTTTGCTGGGCCCCACTGCAGAGTCATTCATTACAAAGGCTGCTGTCACAGGCCTGGGGGCAGGGGCTGAGCAATGTCTGTGTGTGTGTGTGTGTGTGTGTGTGTGTGTGTGTGTGTGTGTGTGTGTGTGGCAGGCTGGACCCCTCCCCCAGAGAGACTCTCATGCCAGAGACCAGAGCCCTCTGGAGTTGTGAAGAAGAGGACCAAGTTGTAATTCACCTTCTGAGACATAACCCTGCACCCAGGGGTAACACTGTGTGATGGGGGGGGATTCATTCATTCATTCAGCAAACAATTTCACTTCATGCCCACCAGACCTGTTCTATCCTTTCATGGAACTCACCATTGCTGGAGGTGAGTAAACATGTAAACAGACAGTGCAAGGAGGGTAACAGGCTGGTGAGACAGGTGCCCTCTAGCCTGGGGGACCTGAGGGCAAGTGAGAAGACACAGGAGTTGGTGGAAAGAGCAATGAACTTGGAGGCTGAAAATTTAGGCTTGAGTCTTGGCTTTATTACTTTCTAGTGTTATGGCCTTGGACAAGGCACTTCAAACCTGCTTAAGCCTTAGTGTCCACATCTATAAAATGGGGCCAATGATATATCCTCCATCCGTAAGGCTGTTTTAAAAGTGAAAAAGCTGGGCTTCCCTGGTGGTACAGTGGTTGAGAGTCCGCCTGCCGATGCAGGGGATACGGTTTCGTGCCCTGGTCCGGGAAGATCCCACATGCCGCGGAGCGGCTAGGCCCGTGAGCCATGACCGCTGAGCCTGTGCGTCTGGAGCCTGTGCTCGGCAACGGGAGAGGCCACAACAGTGAGAGGCCCGCGTACCGCCAAAAAAAAAAAAGTGAAAAAGCTGTCAAAGTGCTTTTAAAATTGGAAGGTGCTATACAGGTGTGTGGGATCATTGCTTCCTCCACCCAGCTGCAGAGGTGGAAACAGGGTAGCTAGATGATACTTCAAGAAAAAAACCCACAACCCCCGCTTGTATTTATACAGCCCTCTACAGTTTACAACACAGTTTTATACTCTTTATATTTCTTGATCCTTACAACAACCTTGGAAGCCAGGTCAAGGCAGACGTTATTAACTCCTGTTTTGCAGGGTAGGAAGAAGCTCAAAGAGGATAAATGGCTTGCCCAAGGTCACTCAGTAGGTGGATGAGCTAGGACTGGAATTTGTTTTTTTCTGATATTCAAGCCTTTGTGCTTTTTTCCTGTTTCTACACACCAGAGTTCCTCCCCTGATAAGACTCTCCCTTCGTCTCTTCTCTAGTCTGGGTGACCTTACCCCCACCCCCTGAGACCCCCCCCCCAATCTCATGAATGGACACAGCACCTTCCCCATTCCCCACACCTTCATTGCCAACTCATGACCACTATTGGACATAATGATGTCTGGGATGAGTGGCGGGTGAGCAGAGAGGGATCTGTAGGTTTGAGATTGTTAGATGGAGAGAAGAGGGCAAGCTGAGATTTTCCAAGAGTCCTTACCCAGATCTGGCATTGCCACTGCTGAATTAGTATGGTAAGGGGAGAAAGAAAAAAACAAGGAGGGAGGAAGGAAGGAAGGAGAAGAAAAGGCAAAAAAGAAAGAGAGAATGGAAGTTGGGGTGGAGCTTGAAAAGGAAATACAGGGAGGGGGAAAATATAAGAAAATGGGAATGAGACAGGAAGGAATCTGGGAGAGGTGAGGAAGAAAGGTGAGAAAGGGGGAAGGAGGGAGGCCTAAGCAGCTGGGGAGGGCGTTGGGGGAGGGCCAGCTATGCTCTGGCAAAGGGCTGGGAGATTGAAGACTGAATCACAGCAGGCTGTGGAGGAGAGGAATAAGTCATAAACGCTGCAGGAGCAAAGGTCAAATATAGACTGATGGCTCCATTGTTTCCCAGCCTGTGAGGAGGACCCTGTTGGGGGTTGCTGAGATGCTTAACCCTTCCCTGCCCAGCTTTTTGATGGTGAGATGCAGAGTGAGAAAAGCACCTGTGTGTCAGGGATGAGGATTGGAGAGTTGGAATTAGGGTTGGGCAGGGGCCCCACAGGGTTGGGACTGGGTCTCAGGAGAAGGGACTCAAGGGTCCTCTCCACTTCAACTCATAGGAGGGGAGTAAATAAAAACATAACCACCTCTCTTTTCCACTGGTGGGAGTCCTCTTTTGCATCCCTGTGGGGAGAGATTTCCTAGGGCAGAAGGAAGTTCCTGGGAAATGGTTCTTGCGTAACACCTATCCACAAGGACAATAATAAATAGTAGTAACAGTATAAAATAAATATTTACTAGATAATAAAAACAAAATTAATATCAATATCATGAACACATTAATATATATTACTATATATGCGATGTTCGTGGTTTGCAAATAACTATAACAAATACAAATCATCTAAATCTAACAATCCTGTGTGATCAGCACTATCACTGTTTACCGCTGAAGAAACTGATACTCAGACTTGTCTAAATGTGCAGGTTAGCCTGTTTTCAAATCCTAATCCACAGATCTTTCTGTCACTCCACAACTTTCCTTGGGCAGTATCATACCCACTGTAGAGGACAAAAATAGGGATTTGGGGCATATATTTGGCTGTAAGATGACTTGCCAGTTGAGAAAGCCAAATGTAGTTGGTTGGAGAAGGGGAGAGAGGATAACGTCTGTCAGTAGAACAGGACAGGACTTCAGCACCACGGACAGTCCCCAGACTCCTGTGCTCTTGCACCTTTTGCCAGTCAGACCTGCATTACCTGCCTTCTCTCAAGGAGGGGTCCATCACCAGACCCCTTGGGCCCTCCCAAGGGGAGAGCTGGGGGCCAGATCGACTCCTCAAGCGCTGTTACCACCTCCCACCCACCCCCCACCCCCCGCACCAATGATGTATAGACTGACAAAGGACTTAATGCTGTGAATACATAAAGCGCGAGGCCTGGGCGGTGGAGGGTGACAGCTGCCCTTTAATGCTTGGCTTTTTAAAGATCATGGTAGAGTTCAGAAAGTATAGTCATGAGGTTTAATGATTTAATGGGGACGACTGGGGAGCAAAAATAGTTACTGCCCCCTGGGGAAAAGTGACTCCTCATACATATTACTTTAGCTTAATGGCCTATAACGCCCTCCCCCCGCGCCCACGGGGGGAGTCACGCTACATAGCCACTGTAATACTGAATGGCCTGATTAAATGCATATTAAACAATACTAAATTGGGGGGAAAAAAGGCAGAGGCCGTGTTAAATGTATTTATTCAGTACGGTGGGGGGAAGATGTGGCTTCTCCTCTGGGGTTGGGTGGAGGAGGTCCTCCTCCCTCCTGCTTCCCCAAAAGATGTGGTGCCCCAGTGGGATCTGGAGGGAGGTGGGCACTCCAGTTATCTGGAAGGAACTTAAGGAGGGAGACAACTCAAAAGGGGGGGGGCGGGAGATGTTAGCCATTAAGGGTCTGGAATGCCAGGAGAAAGAAGGATGGACCAGACCCAGTGTCCTGAGGTCTCATGTGGTTCCCAGTTTGGAGACTTGCCCACAGAAACATGGTGTGTTTCTAATCAGTCATTTCTGAGAGTCTCCTTTTCTGTAGGTTCTGAAGCTACTCCGGGACTCTTGGGTCCACTGTGATGGTCTTTTTACCTGTTAAGCCCCACGACCTTCCAACCATGGCCCTGGTCACCAGTTTCTAAGATCTCTGACTAGGCTAGAGTGAGAGTGCAGCCTTAGTTCTTCAATTCACCTGGGTTCTTTTTTTTTTTTTGGCAACCAGGGACCGAACCTGTGCCCCCTGCAGTGGAAACGTGAAGTCTTAACAACTGGACCACCAGGGAAGTTCCAATGCACCTGGGGTCTATAAACCTTGAATGCACATTAAAACCACCAAGGGAGGTTTATAAAATGCCAGTGTCTTGGGGTTATATCTCAAGAGATTCTGATTCAGTTAGCCCGAGGTGTGACCCAAGTGCTGGTGTTCTTTAAAAAGCTACCTGGTGATTCCAACGTGCATCCAAAGTTGAGAATCACTTTAGAAGCATGCTAGAGCTGGGAGATAAACACCTGGTTAAGTTCTTCATTTCGCACATGAGGAGTTGAGTCTCAGAGTGGCCACGGCTTCTCCAAGATCCACAGGGCTAGACCAGGCTCTTGACTCCCCACCCAATGCTCTTCACATTACACTCCTCCCTTTTTCGTGGTAGCATGAACAGGGCCAGTACCAGAATCAGAGACTAAGAAGAGTTAGCATCCTGGCCCTGTAACTCTGTGCTCCAGACAGGCCAAGGCTAAACATGGGCCAGGAAGGCTTAAGGCAGCATCTCCTCCCCTGGGCTTGGGGAAGAGGGATTCTGTGTATGGTTACTCAGCCATGTCTGAGATGCTAACACATGTGGGTTTTCTGATCCCAAGAACCTTCTAGACTACCTCCCTGGACCTGGGTCCCCTAGGCCCTGGCTGGCATTAAGAGCACGGGCTCTGGAACCAAGCTGCTTGGATGTAAATCCTGGACCTGCCACTTTCTACTGTTGTAACTTTGGGCAAGTTAACCCCTATGTGCTTCAGTTTTCTCATCTACAAAATGAGGGTAACAGTACTGACCTCATAAGGTTGATGTAAAGATTAAATGAGTTAATATATGCAAAAGTACTTAGAACCGTGTCTGACATATACTGATTGCTATGTAATTGCTATAGCTATTGTGGATTTAACATTTTAAATGTGCACTGCAATGCATTAATTTGTTTGTGTATTTATAGCTGTTCTTCAAGTTCTTTAAGGATAGATTCTAGGGTCTCTACCTCAGGGATTTTGTTTCCTTAGGTCCTGAATGGCCTCAGGTCCTAGTCAGGATCCAGGTCAGTTCATATATTGCCTTGCTCAAAGGGCAGGAGCAAAAAACCTTCTGCAACTTGGATGAGGATGGGGTAAGGAGGACAGGAACTTAGTTATGTAGAAATCCAGTCAGGAGTTATGTAGAAACCCAGTCAGGCATGAGGCCAGAGTGAAGGCTCTGCCTGTCCTCTTGGGATGTTTGAAACACTTGAGAGTACTTAGGTAGTGATGGGTGCTGGACTCAAAAAAAACCCCACTGGTAAATGAATATTAAATAGAAAAAAGTCCTGCTTCTGCCTTCCTGGGGGGAAGAGTAGGGTCGTATGAGTGGACATTTATCTTTTTACTTGCCTACAGCCTAGCTTTTCTGAGGAGCCATCTTATTTCCAACCAGGCTGGTTTGCTTAGCCACTGACTGGGATACAGCAGTCTGGGCCCAGAAACCATTCAAGGCATGAGCTGCAGTCCACAGTGCTGTTCCCCTGCTCCCACCAAGCACCTGCCCTTGTGTCTTGGGGAGAATGAGGCAGGAGTACAGACTTCAGAAAAGGCACCATCTTCTCAGACTAACATCTGTACTTTCAGCTGCCTGACATATAGGATTCTCTGCGAGTGGCCTTCCCAATGTCATCACTAATGAGGACCCTTTCCAAGCCTCCTGTCCTGGACAATGGCCCACTGTCCCTCATTCACACTGCTCCCTCAGATACCTTCAGTCTTGTTCATCCCACTCCCTTCATCTGAATTGGCTTTCTCCGTTATTTTATGTCCAGATTCTGCTCACCCTTCAAAGTCCAGGTTACATGGCATCACCCCTAGCAGGCATCCTCTAGTGGAATGGGCTCTTTCTACCTTGAGCACTCTACAGCCTTTACATTTCCTTCGCTCATCGCCCTTATCACAAACTACATTGTACCACATTTACCTGGGCTCCTCCTGGCTCAGTCAACCACTGGACACTAAGCTTCTAGGGTACGGTGCCTTGCCTAACCAATTTGTGTGTGACCCACTCTCTAAAGTATAAAACAGGATTTGGACTTCCCTGGTGGCGCAGTGGTTAAGAATCCGCCTGCCAATGCAGGGGACACGGGTTCGAGCCCTGGTCCAGGAAGATCCCACGTGCCGCGGAGCAACTAAGCCCGTGCGCCACAACTACTGAGCCCGTGCACCACAACTACTGAGCCTGCACGCCTAGAGCCCATGCTCTGCAACAAGAGAAGCCACCGCAATGAGAAGCCTGCGCACCACAACAAAGAGTAGCCCCCACTCGCCACAACTAGAGAAAGCCCGCGTGTAGCAACGAAGACCCAATGCAGCCAAAAATAGATATAAATAAACAAATACATAAATTTAAATAAATAAATAAACAAAACAGGATTTGCCACAGAATTGGCATGTATTGTTGTACAAACGGATGGAGAGTTGAGTGTTCTTACTCAACCTTTCTTATCAAACCTCATTTAAGTAAGAATGCATGAGTTAGCCTTCCCTAAACCTGGTCAGAAAGCCTTGGAAGGGGTGAAAAACCTCCCACTTAGGGAGTAAGTGGCAGAAAGCCCTCAGCTCCAATCCTAAACTCTTCCCTTGGGGGAGGAGAGGGGGAAGGAAAACTCTGATTGATTCCTCCTTCCTATTCCACAAGACACTCCACACACTCACACACTGTCGCACACACAGACCTCGCTACCTGCCCCCCTACCTTCCTCCTCCCTCACCTGCATTTAAAATAAATGCCTATTAAAAAAAATCCTCCTCTTTCTGTCACTACATGGGCCAGACCCTCCCACCCCCAGGTCCCCGACGCTCTTAGATTTTCCTGCTGCCATGTTCCACCCTGAGCCATGTCTTCTAGTATTTTGCTTTCAAATTGTGTCTCCTGCCATTTGTGCCACATTTAAAATGCTAACAGTACAGAATGTCATTTACAGAACCGGGGCGTTTGCTCCGGAAAATTAATTTGACTTATTCCTTCTGCCTGTTCCTATCTCCAGGCCAATATTATGCTACTCATTCTACAAGAGTAATACTTAATGAATAGGACTATTAATAATGTCAAGGTCCGCGGGGGCCTGGCGGCTAACGGATAGGCGTAGACGGAAGGAACCCATCACCTGACTCCTGGTTTAATGTCCCGTGAAAATATCAGGCACTGCAGTGTAATTATGGAGCAGGGAGAGGCGAGTGGATGACGACCCAGAGTTTCTTAAATATTTTTCAAATTAGTTGATGCTTTTCCTTTTGGGGAAGAGGATGCTTATCCCCCACCCCCCTCTATTTTTAATTCTGGTCTAGAAGAGGAGGTGGATCTGTTTTTACTGCGCGCACACACACACACACACACACACACACACACAAAATGTATAATACAGAGACGCTAATAGCTGCTCTCACTCCAGCATGTTGAGACACTATGTTGGAAATGAGAAGGAGGAGGGCTTAGGTTTTCATTTAGCAAAAAAAAAGGAAAGGTGGAATCATAAAATCTGATTTACAAAGAGTACCCCTGTGGCCCTCCTTTCCTCCATTCATCTCCCCCTCTCCCAGTGCACACAGAATCACAGAGCTAACAGGGGCTTCTAGAGAGAATGTGAGTCCCCTGGTTACCTCCAGGCCCAGCCCCCCTGTTGCCCACAGTCCTGAATATTCAAGAAGATGGAAGAATGTAGCTTGGTGTACAATTTCTTCTTTGCTTGAAGACTGATTTCTCTCAAGCCCTGAGATTTTGGTCCTGAGTTTGCCCACATGGCTGCTTTTACAGGAATGGCCAGCAGGCTTGGGCAGGAGCATGGGGGAGGTGAGGGACAGAGGGAGGCCAGGACTGGGGGTGAGGGAGTTGGAGCAGGACCCCTGGGTGTCAGTCTCATCCCATAGGTGGAAAGGGCATAACAGTATCTTCCATGCAAGATGGTGGAGAGGGTGTGAAAGGCCTGGGGCCATGGCTGGCACATGGAGGGGACTGATAATGTTAATCTCTTTTGTCCAGTTCACAGATGGTGTGGTCAGACTCAACTACAGCAGGAATCAAGCACCTCTCCTTGGTGCGGGGTTGAACAAAGGATGCACACCTCTTGCCCTAGGGAAGCCTGATGTGTGTGAGCTTCCAGTGTAGTGGGGAACCTCTGTTCTCGAGGAGCCCTCAGACTCCTACGAAGAAGTCATAATCCCTACTCTGGGGGCCCCTAGTCTTACGAGAGAGACTCAGCCTCTGATCTGAGAGGCTTCTGGTTTGTTGGTGGAACCCCTGTCCTTGGGGGCTCTGAGTCTTAGGGAGGAATCACAGTGCCTACAGTGGGGGCCCCAGTCTTATGAGATGGTTCCAGCCCCCAGTCTGGGAGACATTCTAATCCAATGGGAGAAAGCTTCTGATCTGGTTGGCGAAACTGAGCCCCTACCTACCCTTGAGGAAACTCTAGTCGGATAGAGGAGACACACAGCCTCTGTTGTAGGGGTGGGTGGGAGGATCCCAGTCTGTTGGTAGAGACAATTCTTGCTTCAGGGGAGCTCTAAATCTGGTGAGAGATATATAACCCTGGCATAGTAAAATCCCAATCTGATGGGGAGACAAAGTATGTCTCAGAGAGATTTCAGTCTGATGAGTGTAATAGCCTAAAGAAGGACTCTCTGATGGGAGATAACAGAGCTCCTAGACTGCTAAGGGAGATAGACCCCCTTGGCCTCAGGGAGTGCCAATATGATGGGGGGGTGGCTTTTCTGCAGTGACATTCCCCAGTCTTATTGAAGAGACATAGTGCCCACTCCCAGGCAGCTTGGACCCTGACAGGGACAGCAGGGAGAATAAAGGCAGGCAAACTGCAGAAACCCCAAGAAAGGGAGGCACACACCGTTCAGTTTAGCTGGGAAGAAATCAGCCCAAGCCCACCAAAGTGGCAGATACTCAGGGAGGATGAGCGTGCCAACCTGGACCTGTAAGGTCAAACGGGAATCCTGCGGGAAAACTCAGTGCCTGAAAGAAAAAACAAAAACCAAAAAACTCATTTTTCGGCACCACGGCCAGCGACCACATAGCCTTGCGTACCGCAGTCCCGTCGGGCCCTTCTTCACTCCTCTCCATCTACAGGGACCCCGGACTTAAGGGAATGTGTGTCAGGCAGTGGGGCGCCTCCCTTGCGCGTCTCTCCGCGAGTATCTGTCTCCCCCATGCGACCGCAGCTCCTCACAGAGGCATCGGGAATGCTCATCTGCGTCTCTCTCCTGCACAGCTGCTGGGCCAGAGCCTGACCCCGCAAAGAGGGGAAACACTTCCCCGACCTGCTCTCCCACTCCGGGGTTAGGAAGAGGGTCAAGGGTTCCTCTTGGGGCCAGCGATATGGGGAGTGTGACAGGTCTCTCTGAAGGCCTCGGGGTGTGTTTGCATGTGTGTGTTTGGGGGTGTTGCTGTAAAGGGGTCATCTTGCTATCCACGTCTTCTTGGGACAGTGCAGGGCTGACTATGACAGGAACAGCCTCCTTCTGGGCTCTGACTGCTGTGCTCACAGGGTGAGGTTCAGGCCTGGGTCTGTATCTGATCTCAAATGCTCCCTGCCGCCACTCTGGAACTGTCTGCAAGAGAGTCCTGTGCAGGAACACCTGGCTTCTGCAAGGAACCCTGAGGGGCTTATCCTGGGTCAGTTTAAGGTCAGAAGACCAGGGACACTACGGGTTCCTCTGAGCCAGCCCTTCCTCTTCCTTCTCTATCACCTGGTTTGGGGCCCTTACCATCTCCCGCAAAAGAATTGTTCACGGCCCCCTGCTCCTTTCTGCACCTGAACCTTAACATACCCAGGTGGTCCAGCCAGACCCCAATCATTTCTCTCCTCATACCCTAAACTCTTAGAAGAAAGATGAATGGGTTGAAGGACCTGGACACAGAGAGATACCCCATCTCCACCACCACCTCCATCCTCACAAAAAGGCAAATATCGAATCAGCAAAAAGAAAAAAACAGGGCCAAATAAAAAGTAATAAAGTCATCCAATTAATAATTATTCTGACGGACTCATCACAATTCACAGCCAGGCCAAGAAAAGGGTGGAAAAAGGGGATCAGAGAGGACAAACGTGGGGGGCACCTTCTTGTCCCTCAACCTCAGGTAAGAGTAAAGAACCTCCTGCCAAGTTCTCGTTTTCTCGCTTGCTCCCTTTTTTTTTTTTTTTTTTTTATGGGGCATCCTGAGTGTAAAAAATATGACTTCCCTTTATGGTGTTCCAACAAGAATGAAGCTATAAAATTATGAACAGTTTTTATGATGGCTATTTGGGGGATGCTTTTATATTGATGGTATACAGCCTGAATCTGTATCTTTTTTGCATCTCACCCCCCCTTCCCTGGGTGGGGAGGGGAAGTCTGTGTAACTATTTTTCATGCATTTAATATATTAATTATCTGGTAAATGCTCCCCAGGCTGTGCTCGGGACATTGGAGAGTGACAGGTTCTCAGCGAGCCTCCAAAGGCAGCGCATCAGCCTGCAGTGTATTATGTCGGTGAGGTCAGGGTGGGGTTAATGTAACTTTTTATTTGCTGATTTTTCATAGGCAGGAGCAAAGCTGGGATAGAGAAAGGAGGGAGGGAGGAGGGGAGGGAGGAGAAGGTGGCACGAGAGCAGAGATAATGGTGAGGCAGATCTCTCCACCCCCAATTCCCCTCTGTCAATGCCAGGAGGTTTGATTAGGTAGGAAAGGAGCAGTGGCCTCTCCAGGCTGGTTCTGTCACCCAACAACACATAACACTGCTGAGCTCTCCCTGGCTGCGTCTTGCACACTTGAACGCAGGCATGGTTTTACCATTTGATTCCTTCTTACTCTCTGAAACCGAAACCCAGGATCTCGGGACTGGAAAAAACCTATCAGGTTACATGGGACCGTCTGGCGACCTTCCCTTTGCAACTCTCAGACGGGCGCTTGTACATACATGCTTGCACACTGCCATGTGGACTTGTGCAACACACGGCTGGCTTTGTCACTCGGTTCCACATTTTCCCTCCTGCTCTCATGCGTCAGATTCTCACCTCGACTTCTTGCTCATTCACAAAGCACAACTTCTGGGGATTAAGTAAGAGGATCTAGGAATGGGTCCCACTGGCTACGGTTTCTCATCTCTATCATGACGCCAACTGCCCTCCTGTCTAGAGCTGAGGCCTTGTCCACCCCGCAAGAAAGAAAAACTGTCAGACAACCAGACAGCCCGTCAGTGCGGGGGGCGCAGATGCTCCCTGGGCCTGTGTGTGTTCCAGGTCTTGGGAGGGTGAAGGTTGTTGCTTAGACCAAACTGGGACCTCTCTGTTCCTGGCCTCCTGCCCCTGCCCCGCCATCTGCCGGCCCCAAGAGGGCAGCACAGCTGGGTCTTATCTGCTTTTTACCCGTCTGTGATCCTGAACACCTGCCTCCTAGCTCCCCAACCTTCTGGAGCCTTTATTTTTGTTTTTGTATGTATATTTTTACTGTAAAGATGTTTACTCATTCAGAAAAGTATAAACTTTAAAAAAAAATTGGTGAAGACACTTTTGTGTGTCAAGGTAGGACAAGGGCTGCTCCTGTTGAAACTGGGAGCCCAGACGCTGGGGCTCAGAGTCTCAGTTCTGCCTGGGTGGGCTGTGTGATGCCCCTTTTCCTCCACCAGAGAAGACAAAGCGAGGGTGAGTATTTCTGAGGCCCTGCAGACGTATCCATCCTTGCCCAGGGGTGGCACTGAAGCATAGGTGTGTGTGTGTGTGTGTGTGTGTGTGTGTGTGTGTGTGTGCCTTATCTCCTTCAAAGGGGACAAGTTCAGAGTCTGAATCTTAGAAACAGAGACACTGGGGTTCAGGCTCTTGCTCTGCTGCTTCCTGCTCTCTGATCTTGGGAGAGTTTCTTTACTGCTTTCAGACTCATTTCTCCATCTGTAAGATGGGGTTTATTATATTGGGAATGAAACCTTATAGGAATGTTGTAAAGAGCAAAGAAGCTAATAGATGTAAGGTGCTAGCTCAGTGCCTGGCAGAGACACTATTTTTTTTTTGTTTTTTTTTGTTTTTTGTGGAACATGGACCTCTCACTGTTGTGGCCTCTCCCGTTTCGGAGTACAGGCTCCGGACGCACAGGCTCAGCGGCCATGGCTCACGGGCCCAGCTGCTCCGCGCCACGTGGGATCTTCCCGGACCGGGGCACGAACCCATATCCCCTGCATCGGCAGACAGACTCTCAACCACTGCGCCACCAGGGAAGCCTGACACTATTGTTATTATTGTCATTATTATTATTTAGATTCCACCCGCTCCCATCCACTGGTGTTTTCTACAACCCAACCTCTATGAAGTTACTACCCATCCACAACTTTGCAGATTCTGCATTTTAAGTGGCCATTTCCTGTTAGGCACTTGGTCTGAGTTGTGACACACTGTGAATAGATGAGTGGTGATACCTAGTTATGATCCAAACATCCAAGCAGGCTTAGTATACACACTTGCCTTTCTCATCCCTGTGGAGCCAGCATAGAGAATAGCATTAAGAAGCCAGCATTATTGGGCATCTATTGAGGGCTGGGGAGGGGGTCACATGCATAACCTCCTTTATTTTTCTCAATGGCTTTACGAGGTATATGATATTATTAAGCCATCTCACTGGTGAAGAGCCCGAGAATCAGGGAGCCTCAGTCAATGACATGCCAGCCTGAGGTCACCCAGGTGCTATAAGACCCAGGACTGGGATTCAAGGCCACCCTACTCCGAAGCTTGTGTTCTTCCCGTTCCCTCAGGCTGCCTCTTGCTCTGTTTTTGAAATGACACATCAAACTAAAGCAGTGATAGCAATCTTGCAAATAAATATATAACTGCCTACTATCTGTCAGGCACTGGCGAGGAGCTCACAAGAATGAGATGTTGTTGCTGCCCTGGAGGAGTCTGGAGGCCACTTGGGGGAGATAAGACATTTAGCAAGAGCAGTGGTGTGGTACGTCTACTATTACTGTGCTGCTAACAATACTGTCAGCAGCAACAACGAGAATAGTTAACGCTTACTCTGTGTCAGGCACTTTTCCAAGAACCTTAGCCTATGTAAACTCATTTTATCCTCATAACCTCATAAGATTGGTACTGTTGTTACCCACTGGTCTGTAGATGAGGAAACTGAGATGCTGAGAAATTAAGGTGCAGAGAAGTTGCACAACCAGCATGTGGAAGGTTCTGGAAGATTCCGAAACTGACTCCAGAGGTGGCGCTGTTAAGCTTGTAACCTGCTCTGTGCCAGGTACCTACCTTTTCATGGCTCCCTCCCCAGTTTGGGATCCTCACTCTTATTTAGGTATATATAAATTTGTTGGCCCTTTTAACATTTCTATCTTTGCGCAAGTATTCAGAGAAAGTATTTTAAGTGCCACGTGTCTGATCATAATGGTTCTAAGGATGGTGGTTAACAGTGAAGGGGCTACTAGGTGCCAGGCTCCGTGTTAAGGGCTTTATCTACATTGCCCCATTTCATTTCCTCCACACCTTCATGAGGTGGGTTCTGTATTATCCCTATTTTGTAGATGAGGAAACTGAGGTATGGAGGAGGTTAATCAACTTGCCCAAAGTCATACAATAAGTGGTGGAGCCAGGATTTCAGCCCAGGCAGTCCATCCCCAGAGCATGAGTTATTGACACAAAGCTCTTAATGAGAGAAGCTTATGGAATCAAAGGGAGAAGCCCCCTGTTGCCTCCCTGTACCCCAATCACACTCTACCTCCCCATCTCCCTCCCCTTCAAAGGGCTATCAGGTAGAGTTTTCATAAATATTTCATGTAAAAATATACACAAATGGATTTTTCCCATGAATGTGATCATTCTGTTGTATTGTTCTGTAGTTTGCTTTTCTTTTTTCTCATTTGATCTTGGTATATGTAGGTCTATTTCATTCTTTTAACTTCTACCTAATATTCCACGGAATGGGTTCACCATAATTCTCCCACTGACGGACAGGTGGGCTGTTTCCAAGTTTTTGATATTGAATGCAATGAGCAATGCTTCCCTGAACATTCTAATACAGGCCTTTTGCGCACATGTGCTCAATTCCTAGAAGTAGAATTGCGTAATGGGACAGAGTGTGCCTTTAACATTTTGATAGCTGTTGCCAAACTGTCTTCCAAAAAGGCTGTATGCTTCTCCCCAAAGTATATGAGAGGACCCTCATCACCTTGTATCCTTGCCATCAATACTATGATATATCTTTTTCCCATTTTTGCTAAGTTGATGTATGAAAAGAACCCTTTGTTGTTTTAATTTCACATTACTACTGAGATTGGGGAACTTATATTTATTTGCTATTTCTTCTATCTTCTTTGCCCTTTTTACATCTCATCTAGGTATATGCTTTGCCCATTTTTTGATTGAGTTGAGGACTTAAGGTGTTTATAATATTAATTTTCTGAGTATAAAAGTAATACATTCTAAATGAAGAACATTAGAAAACACAGAAAGAAAATAGATTCCACACATAGTCCCTTCACCCTGAGATAACACTTGGCAGCATATCTGTGCATTTTTGCACTTTTTTTCTGTGCAAATATATGTGCTTCCTAACTCCACTCTTAGAATACCATGGTATATACAATCTTCTACCTCTTTTCCCACGTGGTGCTATAAAAGACACATTTTCCTGTGCTAATAAATATCTTTCTTCTTTTTTTTTAAATTAAATTAAATTAATTAATTAATTTTTGTCTGCCTTGGATCTTCGTTGCTGTGCGCGGGCTTTCTCTAGTTGCCGCGAGCCGGGGCTACTCTTCCTTGCGGTGCGCAGGCTTCTCATTGCGGTGGCTTCTCTTGTTGCAGAGCACAGGTTCTAGAGCATAGGCTCAGTAGCTGTGGAGCACGGGCTTAGCTGTTCTGTGGCATGTGGGATCCTCCCAGACCAGGGCTCAAACCCGTGTCCCCTGCATTGGCAGGTGGATTCTTAACCAACTGTGCCACCAGGGAAGTCCCTTATTAAATATCTTGAACACAATTTTTAATGTTTGCTCAATATTGATCAAATTGATATATCAACATTTATCTAACTATTATTCTAATTGCTGGATGTATAGGTTACTTCCAGTTTTTTCACTGTTATAAATTACACTATAGTGCATATCTTTGTACATAAATCTCTGTCTACATCTCTGATTATTTCCTTAGGATAGATTCCTTGACACGGAATTACAGAGTCAAAGTGTATAAATTTTTAAAGATTTTTTATCCGTATTGCCAAATTGTTTTCCCAAAGGGTTATATCAATTTACATCCCCACTAACCATGTAGGAGACATACATTTAAGTGCACACTTTATAATTTTTTTAAAAAACTTTTCACTTGGGAGGTAAATATATCTCATTACTGTCTTAATGTTCATTGTCTCTTGCAGTGAGGTTAAACATATTTTCTACACCTCTCAGCCATTTGTTTTCTATGAATTGTTCGTCCATATTCTTTGCCCACTTTCTATTGGAGTAGTTATCCCCATTTTTTGGACAAAGAAACTGAGGCTCAGAGTAGTTAAGTAACCCACCCACAAGTACACAGCTGGCAACAGGCAGAGCCAGAATCCAAACCTATCTTATTCCCAATCCTGAGCTCTTGCACTGTTTTGCTTCTTTTTGCTCTAGAGTAAGAATCAGCAAATTACTGCTCAGTCTGCTGACTGGTTTTGTGAATATAATTATTGGAGCCCAGCCACTCCCACTTACTGACTATCATCTCTGGCTGCTTTTGCACTACAATGGCAGAGTAGTTGCGACAGAGACCATATGGCCCACAAACTGTAAAGTATTTACTGTCTGGTTTTACTGCAATGTTTTACAGAAAATGTCGCATGACTCCTATCCAGAGCAGCATCGTATGTTTAAGTCTGAATTTCCTAGTAGCCACATTTTAAAAGTAAAAGAAACAGGCAAAATTAATTTAGCGTATATTTTATTTAACTCAATATAACCAAAATATTATCATTTCAACATGTAACCAACATAAAAATTATTAATGAGATATTTTACATTTTTTGGTACTATCTTTGGAATCTGTTGCATATTTTGCACTGAGGGCACATCTCAATTCAGACAAGCCAAATTTCAAGTGTTTAGTAGCTACAGATGGTTAGTGGCTAACCCTAGGGGACAACACATCTCTAGAGCCCCAATTATTTTCATCTGTGAAATATAGGCAATGCTAATACCATGCACTTCACAGGGTTGTTGGAAGAAGCAATATGTGAAGAAATATGTGCATGCAGTTTGTAAGATACTACATACGTGCAATGGACTGGGAGTCTCCAGGGATGACTTGCCTTACACATTGAAAGATGGGTAGGAATTTAACAGGCAGAGGGGAGTTTTTGCCAAGTGTAGGTAGCTTAGAGGATCAAACACACACACACGCGCGCACACACCCACACTCATACCACATTTTTGTTTCTTCCCTTCACTGGCTCAGTGTCTCCTGAATAGTATTTACTCTCCGAGGGGGGCAAAAGTCATGCTAACTCAGTCCAGAAGAGGCTGTTCCATTAATTCTTATTAACTCCTTAAATGCCCCATCATTTCCTGTGGGCTGTGCCCATGGCCACGAGAGGTGTCTGTCTTTGAATCACCCTGCTTGGCTGCCAAGCAGACTTAAAATTTGACTTTAAAATTTACTCCTTTATTCATTCATCAAACACTTACTGCACACCTATTGTCCACTAGCCTCTGAGGTGGGAGTTCTTATTTCGCAAAAGATTTTCTCAAAAAATACATTTGCACCAATGTTATCAAAATTAAAATGGAAAAGCAATGAAGAGGTAAAAGTGTCTAGGCATAGAGCTGATGCAACATGAAATTAGGCTCTGAGCTTCTTGGCAACCAGGGCAAAAAGGGAAATATATTGGATTACAACATTTTCACTACCTAGGAGGAAAAAAAATGCTACTCTTTTTCAAGAGAAACAAACCGTTCCCTGGTACTACATTCAAATAGGCAGTCATCACCTGAGGTGTTGCTCAGGGACTCGGGTAGTCTACGGACAAAGGGCTTCTATTGCAGATTTATAGCCTGTGCAGCCCTGACCTTCATGTGGCTGTTTCTGGTATCTGCCCTCAATAAAAGCTGAGGGCACAGTGTGAAAGCTCAGACGCAGTGAAGGTGATCCTGCAGGAGGCTAGCCCAATGTGGTCCAGCTCTGTGTCTTTCTAGGGACTTAGCTGGAAGCAAGGAAAGGGTTTAGAATGCCCCTTGGAGCTTGTGCCCCATGTGCCCATCCAAATACAGTCCCTCCTCTTCTTTCCCACTACCACCACTTTAGGGTGGGTCCTCATCCTTTCCTACCTCTTCCCTAGTCTACCTCCTGACTCTCCTCCACCCAGCAGCCTGTGATCTTTCTGATACACAGACCCCATCATCACCCCCACACTCCACGGCCTGAAAAGCCATCAGTGACTCAAGTGGTGGGATTTGAGGTGAATTTGTTTGCTCTCAGCTTGGAATTTTTAGTCATTGTTTGAATTTTTATAACAAGTATGGGTAATGCTTGCAAAAACAATAGGCTGATTTTCTTTAGGAAAAAAAAAAATCTGGATTAAGATGCCCAGATGTGCTAAGATTCTCACAGTGTTAATTCTGGGTGTTGGGACTATGGTTGATTGTTCTCTTTTTTTTTCTCTATACTTAAGTATATTTTAAGTAAAAAGAGACAATCATTAAATGCTCCCTTGTTGCTTTCCTGTCAGCTGGCACCCACCTACTTCTCCACTGAGCTCTCACAGCTTCCTTTGCATAATGACCACATTTATTAGGCACCTACTCTGTGCCAAGCACTGTGCTAGGCAGTTTAAAAATATATAACTATTGCTGCATTTAAACCACATGTTGAGTCCATTTTATGGATGAGGAAAGTGAAGGTAGAGAGATTACAGAACTTGCACGAAGTCACAGGGCTGACATGACAGAGCCATGATTACAAAGAACCCAGGCAGTGTGAAGCCAGAGCGTGGATTTGCTTTTATACCACAGTCTTCTACTTAGCACGTAGGGTCTTTTATTTTTTTTTTAACCCCAGCATAGTGCTTGGCATGTTCTTGGTGTGCAATAAATGTTTATTGTTGAATAAAGGTACTCACAAATATCACTTCTGTGGTGGGACATTTTTGAAACACTTATTGCTTTTTTCTCCCCCCTCATAAATTCCCCTCCCTCCACCCCTCAGTACCATTGCCTCAAGGGAGGTAGGGGCAAGTGAAAAGTGGAAATCGTGAAGGCTTTCGGGCTCAGGTGCTCGAAACCTCAGGCCCTTGGGGGAAAGGACACTGTTTCCAGGTTGAGAATTTAGGCTTTGCTGGACCTCAGAGGATGGGGCCCCAAGATCTCCCAGGGCATGGCTGAGAGGTGGGTCTAGGCAGCCGGCATCTGTGGCTTCACGGGGAATCCCATTCCCAGGATAAGAGCAGCAGAATCACTAATATGCCTTCCATCATGGCCCCAAACCGTACAGAACTGAAGGTGTAAGTTGGGCAAGAAAGAAGGTCCTCTGGGAGGGTGAACAGATAACATGGTGGATCGTATGATACCCCCTTGGTCTCCGTACTCTATAAGCCCCTGTAACTTGCAAGTAAGTCTAGAGAAAGGGAAAGAGCTGGAGAAAATCCAGAAATGCCTGAGACTGAATTTTTTTTCCCACTGCCAGTGGAATGAAGACTCCAAATGGAAATTAAATTGCATTAAAGAAAAATAAAAGTTTTATCTTCCATTTTGAGTCTTTGGACTGAGGCTTTTATTCATCATCCTAAGCTGGGCATTTTCTCTGGGCTGGAGAAATACATTCCAAGGCTGACCTATCCCCTGAGCATGCAGAAGGAAGCCTAGAATTTCGAATCACCCACTGAGGGCGGGGAGATCCTCAGGCTTTGGAACCCAGAGGAGTAGACAACATCCTAAGACTAAAGGAGATTGATAAGTGTTCTTTCTACCTGGAAGGTCTCCCCACTGTGTGTGCAGGTGGACTGGAGGGTCCTCTTGTAGGCAAACCCAGGGTTTCCCCTCAAGATGGGTCTTTTGGTACCCATCATGCTCACAGACAGGAACTTGATTTAGATCCACAATTCCACACCATCGACCGTGACAAGAATGATCTTGGCCTGAAAAACTTTCAGAGCAGATATGACTGTTGCTATGTCCACATCATTAGTGCCCTGGTGGACTCTCTCCTTCTGAGTAACACTGCTCCCTGGGGGACCTTCAAGATGAGTGAGCCATGAAATGGCCCCTCCAGGGATCTAAAAGAAGGGGATCTACTGAATGAGGTTACTTACCAGTGACCCTCTACATTTGAGTCTATGCCTGTCAAGGACAGTGAATCTGGCTTTGCCATGGTCGATGCTTTCAGGGCTTGGGCTGTGGGGAAGGAGGGAAACACTAGTGGACCACCGGGGCAGTGGACCAGAGCTAGAAGATCTGGACCACATTTCAGCTCTGCTCCTGCCACCTTGGGCTGGGCAAACCCCTTCCCCTTTTTGAGCTTTAATGTCCTCATCTTTTGGAAATGGCTACCGCACACGGCTGTGGGGAGGGCACTTGGGAAGCTCTCTGTGGCTTCCCCTAAGGAGCCCTCATCCTATTTCACTAGCAGCAGCCTCATCTGGTCTTAGCTGCAACCCCATGTCACCCGTGGAAATCCCGTTATCGCATGAAAATGGTGTGATTCAATGCAATTAGGATAAGGAGGGACCTGGGGGCAGCCGCTAGTGGTTACACTGCAGCTAGAAAGCAAGTGGCCTCTTTACTACCAGGAAGCCCTGCATGTCTCCCAGCCTAGTCGGTTCCAGGCTGGTGCTGTGTCTTCTGGTTGAACCTATACTTTCTGTAAAGCCAGAAATCCCATATTTCAGGCAAACACTTTCATTACGCTCTTCCTCTGGGGTGTGGGTAGGTGGGTGTTCTGGGACCATTCAGAACAAATTAGTCCTGAGCCTGGAATTCTTTTAGTTTTAGTTGGAATTTTCACAGCAAGAAAGCCACCGGGTGACAAGATTTCCTGTACATGATCTCATTCAAGCCTCAGGACGCTCTGGCAAGGCAAGCTAGGTAGGTATTATTTTACCTTTTAAATATCTCTCTATTCTGTCCCCATCTCTTTATCGCCTCTGCCACCTTCTTAGTCCAAGCCATTGTCAATTCTTTTCGTTAAGCTTTTTTCGAGGTGCAACATTTAGTAAATTGTGCAAACCCGAAATACACAGTTTGATGAGTTTTTACACCACCACAACCACCAATCAGATGGAGATATAGAACGTTCCCAGCTTTACAGCAGGTCATGGTCATTACCCTCCCAAAGACAGCAATTATTCTGACCGCTGTCATACATTCCTTTTGCCTGTTTTTGAACTTCATATAAATAGAAACACGCAGTATATCTTCTCTTCTGTTGTGGGATTCATCCATGTGGTGTGTCTTAGTAAACTTCTTTTTCGTTGCTGTATAATGTTCCACTGTGTGGATATACCATGGTTTATTTGCCCATTCTTCAGTTCTTGGACATTTGGGTTGTTTCCAGCTTTTTGCTATTACAAATAAAGCTCATGTCTTTTGGTGGGCCTTATTCTGGGTCATAGTGTATACTTATATTTAACTTTAATAGATATTACCAAATATTTTTTTCAGAGTGATTTTGCTAATTTACACTCTCACCAGCAGTGGATGAGAGTTCCAGTTGCTTCATATCCTCACTAACCCTTGGTTGTGTCTGTCTTTTTTTTCCTTTTTTAACATCTTTATTGGAGTATAATTGCTTTACAATGGTGTGTTAGTTTCTCCTGTATAACAAAGTGAATCAGCTATATGCATACATATATCCCCATATTCCCTCCCTCTTGCATCTCTCTCCCACCCTCCCTATCCCACCCCTCTAGGTGGTCACAAAGCACCGAGCTGATCCCCCTGTGCCATACAGCTGCTTCCCACTAGCTATCTATTTTACATTTGGTAGTGTATATATGTCCATGCCACTCTCTCACTTCGTCCCAACTTAACTCTCCCCCTTCCTGTGTCCTCAAGTCCATTCTCTACGTCTGAGTCTTTATTCCTGTCCTGACCCTAGGTTCATCAGAACCTTCTTTATTTTTTAGGTTCCATATATATGTGTTAGTATATGGTATTTGTTTTTCTCTTTCTGACTTACTTCACTCTGTCTGACAGACTCTAGGTTCACCCACTTCACTACAAATAACTCAATTTCGTTTCTTTTTATGGCTGAGTAATATTCCATTGTATATATGTGCCACATCTTTATTGGTTCGTCTGTCGATGGACACTTAGGTTGCTTCCATGTCCTGGCTATTGTAAATAGAGCTGCAGTGAACATTGTGGTACATGACTCTTTTGGAATTATGGTTTTCTCAGGGTATATATATGCCCAGTAGTGGGATTACTGGGTCGTATGGTAGTTCTATTTTTAGTTCTTTAAGGAACCTCCACACTGTTCTCCAAATTGGCTGTATCAATTTACATTCCCACCAACAGTGCAAGAGGTTTCCCTTTTCTCCACACCCTCTCCAGCATTTATTGCTTGTAGATTTTTTTTTTTTTTTTTTTTTTTTTTTTTTGCAGTACGCGGGCCTCTCACTGTTGTGGCCTCTCCCGTTGCGGAGCACAGGCTCCGGATGCGCAGGCTCAGAGGCCATGGCTCACGGGCCTAGCTGCTCCATGGCATGTGGGATCTACCTGGACTGGGGCACGAACCCGTGTCCCCTGCATCGGCAGGTGGACTCTCAACCACTGCGCCACCAAGGAAGCCCTGTTTGTAGATTTTTTGATGATGGCCATTCTGACTGGTGTGAGGTGATACCTCGTTGTAGTTTTGATTTGTATTTCTCTAATGATTAGTGATGTTGAGCATCCTTTCATGTATTTGTTGGCAATCTGTATATCTTCTTTGCAAAAATGTCTATTTAGGTCTTCTGCCCATTTTTGGATTGGGTTTTTTTTTTTTTTTGGATATTGAGCTGCATGAGCTGCTTGTAAATTTTGGAGATTAATCCTTTGTCACTTGCTTCATTTGCAAATATTTTCTACCATTCTGAAGGTTGCCTTTTCGTCTTGTTTATGGTTTCCTTTGCTGTGCAAAAACTTTTAAGTTTCATTAGGTCCCATTTTTTAATTTTTGTTTTTACTTCCATTTCTCTAGGAGGTGGGTCAAAAAGGAACCTGCTGTGATTTATGTCATAGAGAGTTCTGCCTATGTTTTCCTCTAAGAGTTCTATAGTGTCTGGCCTTACATTTAGGTCTTTAATCCATTTTGAGTTTATTTTTGTGTATGGTGTTAGGGAGTGTTCTAATTTCATTCTTTTACATGAGCCGTCCAATTTTCCCAGAACCACGTATTAAAGAGGCTGTCTTTTCTCCACTGTATATTCTTGCATCCTTTATCAAAAATAAGGTGACCATATGTGCATGGGTTTATCTCTGGGCTTTCTATCCTATGACATTGATCTATATTTCTGTTTTTGTGCCAGTGCCATACTGTCTTGATTACTCTAGCTTTGTAGTATAGTCTGATGTCTGGGAGCCTGATTCCTCCAGCTCCGTTTTTCTTTCTCAAGATTGCTTTGGCTATTCGGGGTCTTTTGTGTTTCCATACAAACTGTGAAATTTTTGGTTCTAGTTCTGTGAAAAATGCCAGTGGTAGTTTGATAGGGATTGCATTGAATCTGTAGATTGCTTTGGGTAGTATAGTCATCTTCACAATGTTGATTCTTCCAATCCAAGAACATGGTATATCTCTCCATCTGTTGGTATCATCTTTAATTTCTTTCATCAGTGTCTTATAGTTTTCTGCATGCAGGTCTTTTGTCTCCTGAGGTAGGTTTATTCCTAGGTATTTTATCCTTTTTGTTGCAATGATAAATGGGAGTGTTTCCTTAATTTCTCTTTCAGATCTTTTATCATTAGTGTATAGGAATGCAAGAGATTTCTGTGCATTAATTTTGTATCCTGCTACTTTACCAAATTCATTCATTCGCTCTAGTAGTTTTCTGGTGGCATCTTTAGGATTCTCTATGTATAGTATCATGTCATCTGCAAACAGTGACAGCTTTACTTCTTCTTTTCTGATTTGGATTCCTTTTATTTCTTTTTCTTCTCTGATTGTTGTGGCTAATATTTCCAAAACTATGTTGAATAATAGTGGTGAGAGTGGACAACCTTGTCTTGTTCCTGATCTTAGTGGAAATGGTTTCAGTTTTTCACCATTGAGGATGATTTTGGCTGTGGGTTTGTCATATATGGCCTTTATTGTGTTGAGGTAAGTTCCCTCTATGCCTACTTTCTGGAGGGTTTTTATCACAAATCGGTGTTGAATTTTGTCAAAAGCTTTTTCTGCATCTATTGAGATGATCATATGGTTTTTCTCCTTCAGTTTGTTAATATGGTGTATCACGTTGATTGATTTGCATATATTGAACAATCCCTGCATTCCTGGGATAAACCCCACTTGATCATGGTGTATGATCCTTTTAATGTGCTGTTGGATTCTGTTTACTAGTAGTTTGTTGAGGATTTTTGCATCTACGTTCATCAGTGATATTGTCCTGTAGTTTTCTTTCTTTGTGCCATCTTTGTCTGGTTTTGGTATCAGGGTGATAGTGGCCTCGTAGAATGAGTTTGGGAGTGTTCCTCCCTCTGCTATATTTTGGAATAGTTTGAGAAGGATAGATGTTAGCTCTTGTCTAAATGTTTGATAAAATTCACCTGTGAAGCCATCTGGTCCTGGACTTCTGTTTGTTGGAAGATCTTTAATCACAGTCTCAATTTCAGTGCTTGTGATTGGTCTGTTTTTATTTTCTGTTTGTTCCTGGTTCAGTCTTGGAAGATTGTGGTTTTCTAAGAATTTGTCCATTTCTTCCAGGTTGTCCATTTTATTGGCATATAGTTGCTTGTAGTAACCTCTCATGATCCTGTGTATTTCTGCAGTGTCAGTTGTTACTTCTCCTTTTTCATTTCTAATTCTATTGATTTGAGTCTTCTCCCTTTTTTTCTTGATGAGTCTAGCTAATGGTTTATCAATTTTGTTTATCTTCTCAGAGAACAAGCTTTTAGTTTTATTGATCTTTGCTATTGTTTCCTTTATTTTTTTTTCATTTATTTCTGATCTGATCTTTATGATTTCTTTCCTTCTGCTAACTTTGGGGTTTTTTTGTTCTTCTTTCTCTAATTGCTTTAGGTGTAAGGTTAGGTTGTTTATTTGAGATGTTGCTTGTTTCTTGAGATAGGATTGTATTGCTATAAACTTCCCTCTTAGAACTGCTTTTGCTGCATCCCATAGGTTTGGGGTCGTCGTGTTTTCATTGTCATTTGTTTCTAGGTATTTTTTGATTTCCTCTTTGATTTCTTCAGTGGTCTCTTGGTTATTTAGTAGCGTATTGTTTAGCATCCATGTGTTTGTATATTTTACATATTTTTTCCTGTAATTGATATCTAGTCTCATAGAGTTGTGGTTGCAAAAGATACTTGATATGATTTCAATTTTCTTAAATTTACCAAGGCTTGATTTGTGACCCAAGATATGATCTATCCTGGAGAATATTCCATAAGCACTTGAGAAGAAAGTGTATCCTTGTTTTTGGATGGAATGTCCTATAAATATCAATTAAGTTCATCTTGTTTAATGTGTCATTTAAAGCTTGTGTTTCCTTATTTATTTTCATTTTGGATGATCTGTCCATTGGTGAAAGTGGGGTGTTAAAGTCCCCTACTATGATTGTGTTACTATCTATTTCCCTTTTATGGCTGTTAGCATTTGCCTTATGTATTGAGGTACTCCCATGTTGGGTGCATAAATATTTACAATTGTTATATCTTCTTCTTGGACTGATCATTATGTAGTGTCCTTCTTTGTCTCTTGTAATAGTCTTTATTTTAAAGTCTATTTTGTCTGATATGAGAATTGCTACTCCAGCTTTCTTTTGATTTCCATTTGCATGGAATATCTTTTTCCATCCCCTCACTTTCAGTCTGTATGTGTCCCTAGGTCTGAAGTGGGTCTCTTGTAGACAGCATATATACAGGTCTTGTTTTTGTATCCATTCAGCCAGTCTACGTCTTTTGGTTGGTGCATTTAATCCATTTACATTTAAGGTAATTATCAATATGTATGTTCCTATTACCATTTTTAAAATTGTTTTGGGTTTGTTATTGTAGGTCTTTCCCTTCTTTTGTGTGTCCTGCCAGGAGAAGTTCCTTTAGCATTTGTTGTAAAGCTGGTTTGGTGGTGCTGAATTCTCTTAGCTTTTGCTTGTCTGTAAAGGTTTTAACTTCTCCGTTGAATATGAATGAGATCCTTGTTGGGCAGAGTAATCTTGTTTGTAGGTTTTTCCCTTTCATCAGTTTAAATATGTCCTGCCACTCCCTTCTGGCTTGCAGAGTTTCTGCTGAAAGATCAGCTGTTACCTTATGGGGATTCCCTTGTATGTTGTTTTTCCCTTGCTGCTTTTAATATTTTTTCTTTGTATTTAATTTTTGATAGCTTGATTAATATGTGTCTTGGCGTGTTTCTCCTTGGATTTATCCTGTATGGGACTCTCTGCACTTCCTGGACTTGACCGACTATTTCCTTTCCCATATTAGGGAAGTGTTCAACTATAATCTCTTCAAATATTTTCTCAGTCCCTTTCTTTTTCTCTTCTTCTTCTAGGACCCCTATAATTTGAATGTTGGTGCGTTTAATGTTGTCCCAGAACTCTCTCAGAACCTGTCCTCAATTCTTTTCATTCTTTTTTCTTTATTCTGCTCTGCAGTAGTTATTTCCACTATTTTCTCTTCCAGGTCATTTATCCGTTCTTCTGCCTCAGTTATTCTGCTATTGATTCCTTCTAGAGAATTTTTAATTTCATTTATTGTGTTGTTCATCATTGTTTGCTCTTTAGTTCTTCTAGGTCCTTGTTAAACATTTCTTGTATTTTCTCCATTCTATTTCCAAGTTTTTGGATCATCTTTACTATCATTAACCTGAATTGTGTTTCAGGTAGGCTGCCTATTTCCTCTTCATTTGTTTGGTCTGGTGGGTTTTTACCTTGCTCCTTCATCTGCTGCATATTTCTCTGTCTTCTCATTTTGCTTAACTTACTGTGTTTGGGGCCCCCTTTTCACAGGCTGCAGGTTCATAGTTCCCGTTGTTTTTGGTGTCTGCCCCCAGTGGGTAAGTTTGGTTCCGTGGGTTGTGTAGACTTCCTGGTCGAGGGGACAGGTGCCTTGTTCTGGTGGATGAGGCTGGATCTTGTCTTTCTGGTGGGAAGGGCCACGTCTGGTGGTGTGTTTTGGGGTGTCTGTGACCTTATTATGATTTTAGGCAGCCTCTCTGCTAATGGGTGGGGTTGTGTTCCTGTCTTGCTAGTTGTTTGGCATGGGGTGTCCAGCACTGGAGCTTGCTGGTCTTTGAGTGGAGCTGGGTCTTAGCATTGAGACGAGATCTCTGGGAAAGCTTTTGCTGTTTGATATTACATGGAGCCGGGAGATCTCTGGTGGACCAATGTCCTGAACTCGGCTCTCCCACCTCAGAGGCACAGGCCTGACACCCGGCCGGAGCACCAAGACCCTGTCGGCCACACGGCGTTCAGAGGTCTGAACAGTGGGAGCTGCAGCCCTGACTCCAGCAGAGGCCTGAGGCCCAGTCGGTCCTCAGCAGCTAGAGCAGGATGGGCACCGGGAGCTCCTGAGCACCTTCAGCACCGTCTGCAGCCTCAGTTGAGGAGCAGTAACCTCAGGAACTAGAGCAGTCCATTCACTGTGAAATTCCTCCTCATGTGTGGCCTTTTCTGCAGCCCCTGCCCTTCCTCTCCAATCTCTTCAAGATCTGTGGAGATCAGGAACGACCTCCCTCGTGTCTGTCTTTTAAATGTTCACCTTTCTGATGGGGATATAGTAGAATCTCATGGTGGTGGTACTGCGTGTTTCTCTGATGATTAACGATATTGAGTATCCTTTCATTTGTTTATTGCAAGCCACTGTTAATGTTCTCACAGACCACTGGGAAGGACTCCTAGCCTGTCTTCCTGTTCCTGCTTTGGGCCTCTTCAGTCCCATCTGCCCAGTACATCTGTAGCAAGTGGTATTCCTAATATGTAAATTGGATCATGTTACTCCCCTGCTTAAAACCCATCTGTGGCTTTCTCTTGCCCTTTGGATCAAAGACCCAGCTTTGATGTGTCCCCCCTGCCCAGGATCCCTGCCCACCTCTTCAGCGTCATCTAGACAGCTCTACCCCTTGTACTCCAGCCACTCTGGCCTCCTGTGGGCATTTGGGTTGTTTCCAGTTTGTGGCTAGTAGAGATAAACTCATGCCTTTCTCCTTCCCGGCATTCATCACAATTCTGTAATTACATACTGATGTGACGCTTTGATTGACGTCTGTCTCTGCTACTAGACTGTAAGCTTCATAGGAGCAAGCCTTACACCTGCCTTGCTCATTATTGTATTTCCAGTGCCCTCCTGGAGGGCAGTGATGGTGTCTGTTTTGTCCCCCAATGGATCCCAAACACTCATTACAGTGCCTGGAATATCAGAGACCATTAACATTGGTTGGGTTGATAGTTAACTCTTGGTTGAATTGAAGCATTGTTAGCACAGACCATTGTAAAGAAAAATATCACCTTCCTGCTAAAAGCAGATGCTATGGGACTGTCCACACGTTTTCATTTTGGTGGGATTTTATGGGACTGATTATTGCTCAAATTAGGAAGGTTGGTGACAGGTACCTGGAGATCTGTCCCAGGCTAAATGGTGTTCACTCAAACCTTTATAATCTAAAACTTCTTCTGGTTGCACCTAGGCAAGTTGACTTTCATTGGCCTTCTTGGGATAAAAAGTTAGCCTGAACCATGAAAGACGGAAACAAGAGGACACTCCAAAGGCCATAAGGCACCTACCATAGAGAATTAGGACTTTGTTCATTGTTGGCAAGCAAATTGATGCTGCTCATTGCAAATGGGTCTTATTTGCTCACTATCAAGTCTTATCTGCTCATCCGAGCAGGTCTTGCTGCCGTGCTACTTGGCAGCAAGTGGGTCCCAGGGATGGCAGCTCCGTGGAAGTAATAAAGTGGTGTTTCGTTTTCAATTGCCTCTCATTGAGACCTCTCAGTAATTCCGATTGATTGTCCTGTAGCCCAACACAGGGACTGACTGAGTGAGGTTTATCTGGGCTAGGATTTTTATCACTGTCTCAGAAACTGAATGATACACACAGCAAGCTTGGTCCACAGCTGCCCAGGGACACTGTCCTTTCCAGCCGGGGGCCAAGATCTGTGTGTGGGTGAGGGGAGAGGAGGCACTCTCAGGCCTGGAACTTGGCTTCTGGTGTCCTGGTACATCCCCAGGAACAGGCCTGTGATGGTCTCCATTCCCATGGTGCCTTAGAATTCCCTGCAGCTTCAGGCTTTGTCTGCAATGGGAATGGCTCGTCGATCCTCTAAGACTCATCCATGCTGCGGTTCCAAGATGTTCCTAGGGGTGCAGCCTCTCCACTCCTCCTGTGGCCTGGCCTAAGCTCCGGGTGCCTGCGTCCGCCCAGGCAGAGAAGGTGGGTGGGGGGTAGGGAGAAACAATAGCTCCTTAGTCCTGAGCTGTTTATTGGTTTTACTTTTAGGAGCAGGGAGAGGCGGAGGTTCTGGGGTGTTGAGGGTGAAGCTGGGGTCTGGCAGGGCTCTACACACCCCTTCACACAAATAGCTAAGCCACTAGTCAGAGTCTCTGCTCAGCTCAGAAGCCCCTGGCAAGTCCTGTGTTTAAAGGGCCAGGCCCCCGCTCCTGGGAACCAGGTCAGCCTCGTAGCCCCCACCCCCTTTCCTTTCCATTTCTGTGAATTTTTAGTTCTCCTCCTGGCCCTGTCTCCTCTCTCCCAGCCTTCCGACAGCCCCATCCCCTCAGACCCCCCTACCCCAGCCAATTGCCAATTGCAAAGGCCTGAAAATAATGTGAAATAATATAGTTTATCACCCAGAGGCTGCTGACAGGCAGCGCAGCCACCTCTGAAAACAGGCAGGGAGGGCAAGAAAATTACAGGCTGCACAAAGGAGAAAAAGTTAAAGGGAGAGCTCCATAAAAGAAAGTGGAACTATTATGCTGCCAAGTACCAACTCATTACAAGGCGGCCAAATAAGAGAGAAATACAGCGCTGCCTGTAATAGCAGTTTACAAGGGAACATTGTACAGCAACAGAAGAGACGCTGCTATAATTTGCTCCGACAACTGCAATTATCCCTTTTATTGATTTGGCAACACATTTAATAGGAGTAGCCACACCTCTTCTGTTACAAATCATTAAAGGTGTTGAACGGTGTAATTTTAAAATTGTCCTCCTCCGGTTGTCAGTATGACAGCATAATTCCCCCTGATTTCGGCTACGTAAACACCGAGGCACGGTCATTTCCCCCTTACAAGGCCAGAGATGTTGTCAGCCTGGGGGTTTTGTGCAGAAACATCTATTTAATACCTATCTTTTCTTCCCCAGCCGGCTCTCCTAATGGCAGTGAGGTTTGGTTTAGTTTCCCCCCACCCCTTTCTCTCTCACTCTTTCCCTCTTTTCTTCCAACGAGGAGGTGTGTGTGTAATGGGGATACTGGAGGGAGGGAAATAAAACAGGCTGTTTGCCCTTCTCTCGCTTCTCCGCAGCCTTAATTGCTACTTAAGTCTGGGCCCTGCACTTAGCATGCGGGGGGCGGGGGCAGGCCCAGTGCCGGGCAGAGCCCCTGGAGGCGCAGCACACGTCCCCAGGAGCGTGGGCGCGCAGGAGGCAGCTGGGTCGAGCGGCCCGCGGGGTGGAGGGAGGACGGGCAGTGTCAGGCGGTGCAGGCGCGGGGTCAGGGTCAGGGTCAGGGTCAGGGTCCTGGTCAGGTGGGAGAGGCCCTCGAGGCCGGCGCGGAACCAGAGGTAGTAAGGGCTGGGCACACGGGGTCGGGGGATGCCCAAGCCGGGCAGCGTCGGGTAGGAGAGGCCAGCGTCAAGAGGTCGAGGGACTGGTGGGGTGGAGAGGCCCGGGGCGGGGGGTTGGGGGGTGGCACTGGGAGGGTGAGCCCCTGCACCTGGGGCGTCCGCTCTGATTCAACCTTTTGTGCGGTTATTGACCCTACGGTGTCGGGCCTCCCTCGCCGCTTCCTTCCCGTTCGTCAGCCCCTTAAAGGGAGTTTTGTCGTTTTCGTGACCTCTGCATCCCAGTGCTTAGCCCAGTGAGGAGACTCTCAACAACAGACGTTTGTTGAATGGACGGATATATGGCGTGAGAAAGGATGCTGAGGAAAGCAGGTGACCAGGGGCTCAGGTGGTGGGAGGGCGCTTGCGGAGGTGGCATGACTTGTTGGGTATGTGACCCTGTGCTGTTAGAAGCCTGTAGGGCTTGGGTGGGTGTGAGGGTTGCCTGGGTCAGGCTCATGTCCTCCAAGACCACACCCAAACCCTCTCCAATCCCCTGTGTGTGGACTGTGTCCTCCTGGGTTCAAGTCTGCCAGGGGCCCACGGCTTCTACTAGGAACCAGTGGCCAGCTGCTGTGGGGTAAAGGGCTGTGCTTTGAGGACTCAGGCCCCCTTTCCAGATCCACCGCTGTGAAATCTTGGGCAAGTTCCCCCTCACCCCCTCCCTGACTCTTTTCCTCTGTATGATGGAGTAGGGTCCAGAGCCTTTCTGAGGGAGTGCTATCTTAGGTGACTTCCAGTGGGCCAGGTTCCTGAGCAGGTGATCAGAATGAAGTGGGCATCCTAGGAACACGTGGTCTGTGGCCTTGAGCTCCTGCCCTCTACCACTGGAACTGGACCTAAGCTGCAGTTGGAGGGATTTAAGTTAGACTGAAAGAACGTTAGCTTTCAGGACTGCATGGTTCCAATTAGGTGACTGGGGGCTTCCTTAAGGTCCGGAGAGCCCCTTACTCTGCACTGGGTCAGCTGAAGTGCTCTTGGTTTGCGGCAGAGGGATGCTGACCCAAACATAGTCATCATCGAGAATCTGCAGGGGCTGGACCCCTGGCCTTGGCTCTCAGCACAGTTGGGGGATGGGAAGCAGCCCCAGCACCTACCATCTCCCTGTCATCTGCCCGCACATCTGCAGACCTTGTTTCCCTTCATCAGGGCCTGGCTCTTCCCCCACCTGAGGCTGCTGTGCCCCTGCAGGAGAACGCTTAGATATCCCTAAGCCCCACTCCCACATCCCCACAGGAGGAAGCGTTGGGTCTGCTGGGAGGAACCTCTTCTGCACTCGTGCACAGCAGAGGTGCTGGTGTAGACGTGCATGCCTGCGGCACATCTGCGGATGCATCTCTCTCGTTTTCTCTCTAAGCGCTTCTGTGTGTCTTCACTTCCGCCTTCCCCTTTCCCAGCACCTCCGGGTTTCTCTTTGTGCCTTTTTCTCTCTGGCTCTCTTTTTGTGCTTCTCTGGGATGCTTTTCGTCTCTGTGTTTCTTGCTCACTGCACTGTAATTGCTGCTTCCATGCTGCTCTCTTCCACCAGACCGTGAGCTCTGTGAGGACAAAGAGCTCCTTGCTCCTGCACGTAGTAGGTGCCTCCTACATTCCCGTGGAAGAAATCAGTGGATACCTGAATCTGCCCAAGAATCCCTCTGTGTCTGCCCGCGCCTTTCTGGATCTCTGTGACTCTCTCAGAAGCTAGTACACCAGGCTTATTCTCACGTATATGGGTATTTCTTGTGGTACTGTTCTCCTTGTCTGTGACTGTCTTCAGCTCTGCTGGTCTGCCTCAATGTCTCTACATGTAGCCCCCACATCTCTCCCCATGCCTGCCGGTCTTCAACATATCGAGGAAAGGGTGCTGTGGGCATTCATGTTGGGGGCACTGGGCATCCAAGGTCCGCCACGTGCGTGAGCTTCTCTCAGCCTCTTCATCACGAGAGGCTGTGAGCACCTGAAACCGATCACCTCCTTCTCAGCCTTGGATAGGGGGTGAGCTGTGGTCCTCTCCATCTCTTCTTCTCTCCGTGACCCCAATCACAGCACCTGCCCTTCTCTAATTGGCCGATGGCAGTGGAAGAGGGGAGGGAAGCTTGGTCCAAGGAGGAAATCCCATGAGGGGAGCCGGAGCCAAGTTATTAGCGGTTAAGATGTAATTGGAGTTAGTGAATAATCTCGTTCGATTCATCATGTATTTATGGCACACCCAGCTGTGTGACCTTGGGTGAGGTGCTTCACCTCTCTGATGAAATAAGACCTCAAGGTTTGCCAAGCACCTCTGGATTTCTGGCATTCTGAGTCCCAGAAGCTGGAAGGAATTTCCCTCCACTGATTCTGATAACTTGCTACTGTCCCTCTCTTGGAAGGCACTCATACTTTGCCTCTGAATTATTTGCTCAATTGCCCAAGTTCACCTTCTAAACTGTACTCTTTGAGGACAGGGTCTTATTTATCCCCCACAGTTAAGTGCCTTGCACACAGTGGGTGGTTTATCAGTGTTTTGAATGAATGACCGATTAAGCGCTATGCACTGTGATTAATAATAAAGAAATAGAATTCCAATATCCTGCACTTAAGCAGCACGCCAGTTCGGGGGAGAGGTACGACCCTGCCCTTTGTCCTCTTTGTGAACTTCTGTGAGTTCTTCAGCCTCTTTGTGCCTCTATTTCCTCATTAATAACATGAGGTAATAATAAATACCACACAAGTTATGGATTAAATGCGATCATAGGTATAGTTAAATACTGAATGAAGTGCTTGGCACTTAACTAGGTCCTTACTTAACATTCCTGCTCTGTTCTTAAGTAGAGAAGAGTCAGTAAGCCCTACGGATATCAGAAGGGGAGAAATCAGTATCGGGTGTTTTTCTTTTTTTTTTTTTAAGATGTTGGGGGTAGGAGTTTATTAATTAATTATTTTTGGCTGTGTTGCGTCTTTGTTTCTGTGCGAGGGCTTTCTCTAGTTGCGGCAAGCGGGGGCCACTCTTCATCGCAGTGCACAGGCCTCTTACTATCGCGGCGTCTCTTGTTGCGGAGCACAGGCTCCAGACGCGCAGGCTCAGTAGTTGTGGCTCACGGGCTGTAGAGCACAGGCTCAGCAGCTGTGATGCACGGGCCCAGTTGCTTCGCGGCGTGTGGGATCTTCCTGGACCAGGGCTTGAACCTGCGTCCCCTGCATTAGCAGGCAGATTCTCAACCAGTGCGCCACCAGGTTTTTTGATTGAGGCCGGGGAGTGGGGAATCTACATGGGTGGTTAGATACTGCTTTTTTGTGCCCTGTGGGCTTTCTGGCTTCTTTAGGTCCTGCCCCCTTCCCCCAGCACACACAAGGATAGATAGCAGGGGCTCCAAAAGTAGTTGTTGAATTAATGAATAAAATGAAGGCTGTTTCTTTGCTGCTAAAGACACCAGGTCCCAAATTAGGCTTCTCAACGGAATCACCTGGGATCTTTGAAAAAATCTACTTTCTCGCCCCCCAAATCCAAAATTCACCCTTATACATATACATATTGATTCAGAATCTCTAAGCTTGGGCTCAGAATTTAGTATTTTTTTTAAAGCTACCCAAGTGATCCTGACGTGTGGACAATTTGGGATACCCTGGTTTAGGACATGACCAAGATTATATATATTTAATATATATTTGAAAATAACTGTTGTCTGGTTTTAAGATACAAACACTAAACATTATTATTTGAACATTGTTTATATAAACCTATGTTCGTACCCTACGTTCCACTCCCATGTCTCCTCAGCTAGACTGGGGGGTTATTTTCAGGGTAACATTGGGGTCAGGGTGAGGAAGGACGAATAACATTTCAGTGGGGCTTGAAGTTGGGACCAGAGGGAGAGCTTAGCCCAGGTCACAGATGTGAAGGGATCGAAAGGGAAGGCCAGCAGGCTGGAGCTTATTTGCAAAGCTGTAGACCCTGGAGCAAGTGACCAGCCCCACCCACCTCCTGGAGTCTCCTGAGAGCTCCTCCTGAACTGTCCCCTCCCCAGCCCTGGGAGGGACACAGGAACTGGGAAAGCAGCTTTACTCCCCACATCGTGGCTTAGCCCAGTTTCTCAAGGAGTAGAGGGCAGAGGTAGGATGAATGACATAAATACATACAGATGTGGAGGAACCACAGATACAGGGGGCCAGCTCTAAGTTATATGTGGATTAACCCCCAGGTTGTTCAAGGATCAGCTGTAAGTGGAAGCTTCTCTGTGGGGCTTTGAGATGTGTTTATGTTTTCAGCATATTTGGTTTATTGTGTCTGCTATGCTTGTCATTACAAGGCATTGTTTCTTCTACTTCGACATGACCAAGGCCTGCTGGGTCCCTACTATGTGCTAACCCAACTCTGTAAGGTAGAAGTCATTATTATTTCCATTTTACAGATAGGGGACGGAGGCTCAGAGAGATTGACCAACTGGAGTTCACACAGCCAACAAGAGGTAGAGCTGGGAGGTGACCCCAGTTCCCCTGACCCCAAGGCCCACGATTTCCCCCCATGCCTTCCTGGGAAGGGCCTCAAGCCAAGGGGTTGGGGATTTCACTCTGAATGTGGCTGAGCCCCAGCAGGGCTGCACCTGGCTGACGCCTGGTCACTGCTTTGGTTCCCTCCATTTGTTGAAGGGCTCTGGCTGGTGGAGCCTGGGGAGAAAGGACCAGCCGTCTGGACCACACCCCTGTTCTTCTTCTGGGCCCTCATCCTCCCATCCTTTGCCTGAGTAGCCCCTCCTCAAGTGTGTGTCTGGTGCCCAAAGGAGCTCCCCACTCTCTCCCGCTTTTCCTTGACATCACTCCTCTCTTTATCCATCAGATCACTCAGCAAGCGTTCACCCAGCTTGGCCGGGCACTGTGCTGGGCTTGGGCATCCAGGGGTGGGGAGGAAATTCCTGGCCCTTTAGGAGCTTCCAAGTAAGAGAGGGCAGTAAATTCAATGCCAATATGCTGGGATTAGTACTCTGCAGGAGAGGCAAGAGCAGAGAAGGAAGAACCAGCCTCTCACTTGGCCCTATGAAAACTGGGCTTTCCACATTGTGTGGGACAAGGGCCCACCTGGAATGGCTCCAAGTGGCCACGGCATGGGGTTATGGTGAGCACTCGGGGGCACCGGCTGTTTGGATTACCTTGAGGGTGCCCAGCTGGTCAGTCACATGAGCTGCTGCCCCCCCTGGGTTGGAGGGGCCCCGCCTCCTCTAACCTTATCTCTAGGAGACTTGAGAAGGCTTCTTTTTTTCTGGCTTATTTCCAGGTCCCTCAAAATGATCTCTCCTTTCACAAGGGCTTCTGCTCTTTCTAGGCTGTGTTCTTTCCTGGGTTCTGTTCTCCCACTGCGTGCGTGTGAAAGAGCAGGAGAAAAGGGAGAAGGAATGTGTCCTTCCATCCCGTCTTGGCCTTGCTCCATCACTGGTCTCAGGCAGTAGGCGGAGAGCTTGGAGCCCCCCTTTGAGGCAGAGAGCCCCATTCCTGCCCTGTGCAGGGAGCACAATGGCGCAGTGGCTACCGTAGCCCCTACCCTCAGGGAGCTTGCCGCCTGGCAAGCAAGTCATTTTGCAAGACTTGGGAGCTCTCACCAGAGCCTAGAAGGAGCCAGGGGAGGAGAGGCAGGAAGTGGAGGAGGAATAAGGAAAGGCCTTGACTGTGGAAAGACCAAGGGAAAAAGCAAGGGATGAATGGCCACAGCTGTCACCTCCCTGGAAGACAGGGACCAGGGACCCTTCAAAGGAGCAAGACTGCCTCCCCCTCCCCGCCGCCGCATCCCCCTCTCCCCCCCAGCCCCATCCCCCTCTTCACCCCCGCCCCATCCCCCTCCTCCAGTGGCTAGACCAAACCAAGTCTAGGTTGTGTCCCCAGTGGGGACAGCACGGGTCGGGGGGTGGGGGCAGTTCTTGAGGTCTCAAGGCCAAGGGGTTAAGCCGGCAGCAGAAAAGTTTGTGGCGTCAGCCCTTTCCTATCTGCCTCTCCCTCATCCCGTGCCCCCCACCGGCCAACCCTCCTCCTCCTGTCCTGCACCTCCTCCCTTTTCCATTTGGAAGAAGGAGCCTTGCTGCCTTTGTATTTTAACTGTAGCAAAAAGATTAAATTGTTTACGAGCCGGGAGCCTCGGCTGGCTGGATGAGCCCGGAAGAGACAAAGATAGACATTCTAATTCTCCCCTGTTCTCCGGGCCTCCGTCCCCCTGGCTGCTGCTAATTCTTTTATCTGCCCCCAACACTCCAGGCATTATGTGCATTCATAAAAAAGGGGGGGTGGGAGCGGAGAGAGCCCTCGCCGAAGCCAGCAAAATTACTGTTCTCTGCGCGGATTCTCTGATAGCAATCTCCTGAATGCTGATTACTTTTTTTCCCTCTCCCGTGCCCCCTCCCCCCTTCCCCAGCACCCAACATAAGTTGGTCTTTAACCCTTTATCTTTAGCAAGCAGAAAGACACGGAAAACATCTCACTCAGTGGGTGGAAAAAAAAAAAAAAAGCAAGGAGCGGGGGGGGAGAGAGGGGGGAAAAAAAAAGCCAGCACGGAGAAGAATTACTGTTATCTCCCCACCAGAAGAGGAACAGCAGAGATAAGGGAGGCCTGAAGAATTAAAAGAAACGTAGCGTTGGGGGCTCTAAATTCATGCCGGAGCTGGTTGTATTTGTCTGTCACGGGGGTTCATAATTTTCCGAGGTTGTTTTGATAGACTTATTGTGCGGACTGCATAGAAAACTCATCAGCATTTGTTGCCTCTGAGCATTATTGTCAGAGGTAACTGCGTGTCTATAGACTGGGGGAGATAATGGCTGAAGTAGAAAGCAGATAAAGCCTGGGCCCTTCTCATTAAGGACTATCTCTGCCTCCACAGACCGGCTGGGATTGAGTGACTGGGGCGGCGGCGGTGCGGGGCACATGTTATGCCAGCGGAAGGTGGCATCCTGACCGCGGGCAGCCGGGCGGACCCCGTGGCCGCGGTGAATGGTCCAGGGGGGCTCAGTGCGTTGCATCAGCAGGGGCGTGGGCAGGGGTGCCCCGGGGGGGCTTGCTGAGCTGCAGGGGGCTGGGGGGAGGGATTGCAGCAAAGCAGAGCGGGGGGTGGAGGCGGTCCTGTGGTTCAAGGCCACATCTGGCACGGATGAGGACCCGGGAAGGGAAGGGGTGTGCCCGAGGCCTCTGGTGAGGGATGGGCAGAGAAGGTGCTTCTGCTTCCGGCGACTTGCACCTCGGTCCGTGTCTCCCGTGTGGAGCGGTTGAGAGAGGACTACTGTCCAGGTAGAGATGTGGAGGGCTGACGTCCCCTGAACATCGAGGACCTGTGGGTCTCTCCCTTCCCCCTCCCTTTCTCCAGCACGAGTGCCCACAAGGAGCCAGGCGCTGCGGGGCACTGCGAGCGCGTTTTGCGCGTAAACCCACTGGCGGTCCTCCTCGCTCCATCTACCATGGACCACCCTCCTTCAAAGCCAGCAGAGGGGAGTGGGCACACCTGGGCAGAGAGGCTCACAAATGGCCCCAAGCCAAGCCCTGAAGCCAGGTGGGGTCCAAGCTGTCAGCCATATGTATGGAGGCTGAGGTCAGCAGAACCGGGCTCTGTGCAGCCTGGGGTGAGGGCCCTTCTCTGGCCCTCTTCCCACTGGTGAAATGGGGATAATAATGTAGGCCGCCCCATAGGGTGGTTCTAAGGACTGATGAGATCATTTATTTAAGAAGGTCTGTTAGCACAATGCCTGGACACGCTAAGCGCTTCCTCCTTCATCCGGGCCAGCGGTGGGATCTCGGGAGAAGTGTCTGAGCTGTAAGGGAATGCCTTATCCTCAGGTCCTGCTCCCGTAAAGCTGAGGCCTTGGCATTTCCTGAGTCCATCCCTCTCAGTTGGCTGATGGGAAACTGAGGCCCAGAGAAGGAAGGGACCGGCCCGGGGCACACGTCAGGTCCTAGGCAGAGCTGGACAAAGGCCCCAGTCTCACAGCTCTTGGGGAGTCGCTTTCCTTTGCAGCATCCTGCCTTCTGGGCTGGCCGGGCAGGAGAGAGCACTGGTGCCTGCAGCCCTGGGGGCAGAGGGGACCCAAGGCCCTGCCGGCGGCCGCAGGGACCCTGAGGCAGTATCTGATGCTGTTCAGGTCCGCAGCTTGCTCAGAATGACCCGGGCCAGGCGCTTCTAGCCGTGGATTGACCTCCTGCATTCGGTTTGGCTCAGGCCAGTTGAGAATGGGCAGCATGCGAGCAGGGGTTTAGCGATGGGATGGGGGATGCAGTCAGGGCAGGAGGAGGGGCCCCAGACAGAGATGGGGAGCACAGAAGGTCTCTGGTCACAGTGTCTGCAGTGTAGAGAACGGGGAGCCACCAGACACAGCCTCTCCTGGTGTATGACTGAACCCCAGCATCGTGCACTCACCCTTCTGGGCACTTGGCAAGAGTCCAGCACTGGGCAGGGGGTAGGTTAAGGGACTCAGCATCTGTTGAGCACTTCTTACGTGTCCTAAGTTTTATATTTATCTTCTGTTATCCTCACAACCACCTAAGAGGAAGACATTACCATCCCCAGTTTACAGGGGAGATAGCTGAGACCCAGAGAGATGAAGTAACAGGCTTCAGATCACACAGCTAGTACATTGGTGAAACTCAAGACTCAGGAGTCTCTGACTCCAAAGTCTAGGGTTTATTCACCCTGCATCTGCTTCATATCTTCCTTCTAGGGCCAACTGGTTCCCAGTTCCTTCCTTTCCTCTCCTTTCCTCCCCTCCCCTTCCCTCCCCTTCCCTTCTCTCCCTTCCCCTCCCCTCCCTCGCTCCCTCCCTCCCTCCTTCCCTCCCTCCCTCCAATGCAGTACTTATCATGCCCCTACCATGCCCTAGGCATGTGTTGGGAGGTGATACATGCCTCTGACCCTCTAGGACTAGTTCGGGAGACGGACACGATATAAATTCCTACAAACAAGCAGGGTAATAGGTGTGAGTGCGAGAATTACAGGAGCACAGAGGAGGGAGAAGCCACGCTGGCCAGGGTGGGGAAAGGAGGGTCATGGGAACAACGGAATCAAGCCTGGAAGGTCAGAAGGTGGACAAAGCGGGGAAGGGCATTCCAAGCAGAGGCAACAGCCTGTACAAAGACCTGGAGGCAAGGAGGAGCATGGAATGAAGGCTGAGGAACAGCCAGGAGTTGGGAGTGTGTACGGGGTGGGGTGCAGGTTGGAAAGGGCTTTCGGTGACAGGGAAGAAGACAGGGCTTTATCCAGTGCATCACTGGAGCCCCTGAGTCTTCCAAATGGTTTGAAACTCTCCCCTTCTGGAAAGTTGGGCTCTGCCGATAACCACTTCTCTTATCAACCCCACCCTCCTCAGATGTCAGCAGTTCAATGAGGGACTGATTCCCAATAGCAGAGTTTGGCAGGAGTGGCAGAATGTGGAGTGGCAAGAACACCGCCTCTGGAATGCCTGAATCTTGTGGACCATGATTCAGATCTCCACTTTAAGCTGTGTGGCCTTGAGGGCCAGGCAGGTCATCTCCCTGGACTCATTTTTCTAATCTGTGAAGTGGGACAACATCTATCTCAGAGAGTTACCGCAAGAATTAGCCCAGGATGGGGTAAAGTGGCTGGAAGTGTTGCAGCCTTGAGCCAAGTGCCAGTTCTCCCGTCCTCGCCTGCCTCCCTGTGCGCTGCCAGCATTGCAGCTGGGACAGGGCAGCCTGGAACCTCTGTCCTTGCCCTCCTCGGGCAGAGCTCACGTGCAGGGCTTGCCTTCCTCGGGGCTCCAGGTAGCTCCATGGGTTTAGTCACACATCGTCTCCCAGTGACCAAGCACTCCTCCCACACTTTCTTGCTTTTGCTGATGATGACATCCTGGCATCCGTGCCAACCTGCCCTCCTTGCAGAACCCCTGACATTTGCACTCCAGCCCGATTCTCTACCAGTAATACCTGTCAGTCCAGCCCTACCATGTCCAATATCCCTGGACTTGGCCTTCACCTGCCTAGCTCCACAGACTGTTCCCTAGAGCCTCCTGCTTCCCCTGACAGCCAGGCCTGTCCCTTGTTCACACTTCGGTCTTGCTCCCTGTAACACAACTAGCTACTGGGAGGTCCTGGCCCCTGGAAGGTCCTACTGTCGCCCTGCAGCTTAGACTGGATGGAGGAGTAGATTTAGGCCACCCTGGTGGCCAGTGGGCTCTGGATGAAGACGACGGCTGGGGCAGCTCGACCTAGTGGAGAGCATTCTGGCTGAGAATCGGGAGAGTTGGCTGAGCCCTGGCTAACTGGCTGTGTGTCTATGTCAAGTCACTGGCTCTCTCTGAGCCTCAGATTATTAACCTGTAATCGGAGATGATCCATCTGCAAAGCCTGTTCCGGCTTCAACGGTCTGGGATTTTAGCGGGGAAGGGCCAGGGGTCCGCAGCGAAGCTCTGTGACCCTCTTCCCCCGTGGTGGTGGAGGGCAGCAGGGGAGCCACTTGGCTCTCGGCGCAGCCCCGCCCCCGCTGGCTCCGAGACCCGCTCCCTCCGCGGGATTTACAATGGGCTGAATTCATTTGCATGACAAAATTGGCTCGGGTATCCAAGTGTTGCGGGGAGACAAGTGGAACATTACGCCGAACAAGCAGCCGGGAGGAAGGTTACTGCCGACAACGAGGGAACAAGTCGCCCTCCCACCCTCTCTGCCTCTGCCAACCTTTCTTCCGCAGGTGTGAGGGGCTGCCCCGGGGCGGTGTCAGGGGCGGGGGAGGAGAGAGCCGCAGGATTGGGAGATGGCCACCTGCCCAAGGATCTGGAGTTGGGGGTGGGGAGGTCTCCTGTTCCCAGGGTCTTTCCGTGATTAAGGGCAGGAGGTTTCCTTTGCTATTGCTAAATGCCTCCACCCTTTAAATGATTGCAAGGTTACTTCCTCACTCTCAGGGCTTGATAACATAGGCACTTTATGAACCACCATCGAAGCCCTCAACCATCTATTCACTCACTCATTCATCTGTTCATTGACTCATCCACACATCCACCGTCTATCCATCTACCACTCACCCATCCAGCCATACATACATCCATGCATCCGTCCAACCATCCACCCTCCCACTCATCCAGTCATCCTTCCACATGCCCACCCACCCCATCTACTCACCCATACACTCACCCACTTACTAGTTCATCTGCCCCCCATATGCACCCATCCGTCCATTCTTTCATACACTCATGCATCCACCCAGCCGTCCATCCACCGATCTGCTCATTAACTCGCCTATCCACCCTTCCATCTCTCTGACAAAAGCAGATATTGGACACTTTGTGTGCCAGGTACAGTTCTAGACATCTTTCTATGCCTCAGGTTCCTCATCTGTAAAATAGGGATAAAAATAGTATCTACCTCACAGGGTTGAGCCCAGCCCAGAGGAAGTGCTATAGAAGGTTTTCTACTGTCAATATTATTAGACACTGAGTACCTAAAGGTAAATAAAACACAGCTGCTGTCCCAGAAGGAATCACAGACTTCTGGGGGGAAGAGATACAAGAAAATTGGCGTTACAGTCCCATAGGCTATGCTATTGGGAAATATATGGGACTTGGGGGGGGGCAGAGCTGGGGTATCCTATCTCATCTGGGACTCTGCTTGGGAGGTAATAGTTAGGGACAGGAAGTACTGTTATTAGTGTCCCTGTGTAACAGGATAAGGTAACTGAGTCTTAGGAAAGTTAAAGGACTGCCCACAACCACACTGCCACACAGAGTCACCAGGACTGAATGCTGTGTCTTTTTATTTGGCAACATCCGAGCAGCCGGGGCCATGCTCTCCCTGTGGCCCCTTCAGCAGCAAGATGAGGCTCTCTTCCTCCCAAGTTGCATGAGCGGTACTGTGCTGTCCACGGTAGAAAGAGGATGGCTGAGCTCCAGGAGGCCACACCCAGAGCCCTGGGCCTGTTCTGAGCCCCTCACTTAAGGTAAAGAGGAACAATGACCAGGGGACATGGGTCAGCTCCTGGGAGATGGGGTGGGGAGAGTGTGGCCATCCATTTGGAATCAAGGCCTGAGCAAGGAGATGACATTTGATCATTTCTCACTACAACGATGAGGCTCTAATTAGCAGAACGCTCCCGGCAAAGTGGTCGTTTCCTTGTCAGTGAAAGTTCTAAAATATTAGAGGGAGCAGAGTGTGGCCTTTGGAGCGTTTCAGGCCTGGGTTCAAATCCAGATGTTGCCTATTACTATCTGTATGCCCCTAGGCAAGTCACTGAACTTCTCTGAGGCCAGTTTGGAAAATGGGTATAATAAACCTCCATCACAATATTTTGTGAGAATTAAGTCATAATCACCAATACTTAGAATGTGTTTTAGTAAATCTGCCTCACAACAAACTCATGAAATGGTCTTTTAAGTTTTTTCATAAACTTCCAAGTTTGGAATAATTTTAGATTTACAAGAAAGTTGCCAAGATAATAGAGAATTCCCGTAAACTCCTCACTCAGTTTCCCCTACTGTTAGCATCTTACGTAACCACCGTGCATTTGTCAAAACCAACATTGGCACGTTAGGTCCTTTCATTTTTAATGATCTCATCTTTACAGATGAGCTTAGGGAGGCATAGAGAAGCTGAGTATCCAGCTCAAGATCACACAGCATTATGATACATAAAATGAAATACACGACATGGAAAAGCCTATTGAATGCCTGGCATCAATCCTGTTCCCATCCCAGAAAACCTGGATCGGGCTTGGCCTTCAACCTCTCTCTTACTCACTGGCCCTGGCAGGCCGGATCCCAGCCTCTGCCTCTGTGTCCCGCTTCCCTGGGGACACAGGGAGACAGCCCTTGGAGAGCACTTTGTAAAGAGCAGAGATTCCTGGAGCAGTAACAGATGACTGCCATTCTGTCCAGACTGCCTGTCTGATCCGTGCTTATCAGCAGACACACAGTAGGTACCCAGTAAAGGGTTTGTTGACTAAGCAAATGAATGAGTGAACGAATGAAGTAGAGGGCATTGCTCTTTGTGTAGGACATTGAATTCAGGCACTTCTAAGGGCTTTTCCAAATCGAAAACTCTGGAATTCTAAACTGACCAGCCCCCTCCCTGGCCAGGTCCAATGGAGAAACTGGAATCACCGATCTGTGTTCTGCACACAGTAGGTACTGAATGCATGAGGCCAAGGCTGATACCTCTATCCACATTTTTCCTTGGTCTCAATTTCATCTTCACATATTTAAGTTTTTTTTACCTATTTGTGTATTTTTTGGCACGCTGCCTCAAATCCTTGAGGGGTCTGTGTGTGTTTGTGTTTGTGTTGCGTGGTGTGTGATACACAAAGGACCCCCAGGAGTCAATCACTGATGGTAACACCGGTGGCATGTGTTGAAGGTGCGGTGAGTGGGGGGCTCCCCACCTCAAGATTCTCAGGGGCCCCCCTTAGAGTTTCTCTTTGGAGCTAGTCCTTTGTCCATCACTCAGCCAGCAAAGGTGTTGAGCCCCCCCTGTGTGCCTGCCCCATCCTCTGGGTGCTGTGATGAAATGCCCAGCTTCTGCTCTCAGGAGCTCAGTGCTGGGTGGAGGGGTCAATGGAGGACAAGCCAGGGACACCAGGTGTAGCAGGAGTCGCCTGGGGAGCTCCAGGGGAGGACCCTCCCTGCACCCGCACCCACAATCACACACTTGGGCTCAGTTTGGAACTTCCTCCCCACCTGTCTCCAGTGAAGTCCTTCTCGTCCTTCAAGGCTAAACCCAGCACCACCTCCTGACCCTCCCTCATCTCCTCCTGGTCGTCTTGGCAAGCAGCCCCAGCACTCTCTGCCCCACAGCATTGCCAGCCTAAGTCAGGCACTCCCAGGCCCCTCTGTACAGGAGTCTGGCTCCCTCTCCCCCGACTATGAGAGTCCCTGTGACTTGGCTCCCCCTCCGGCTTCTCGCCAGCACCCAGCACAGTCCCCAGCATGTGGGAAGCATGCAAACAATGTCCTGCTCCCTCTGGGACTGGTGCTCCAATACACGTCTGGGCTCACCCAGTTACGGGGTGGGGATGAGTGAGGAGGGCCCGCTCCAGGCTGCTGGGCCCAAGAGGACAGGCCAGGGCTGAGAGGGTCTGATCTGGGCATGCTCCTGCTCTCTCCTCTTCCATGGTGACCCAGAGAGGCCCTGTAGTGAGTTGAATTATGTTGCCCCCAAAAGATGTGTCCAAAACCTAACCCCCAGTACCTGTGAATGTGACCTTATTTGGAAATAGAATCTTTGCAGGTGTAATTAATTTAAGGATCTTGAGATGACATCATCCTGGATTTAGGGTGGGCCCTAAATCCAATGACTTGTGTCCTTTTAAGAGAAAGAAGAAAGAGATTTGAGACCCAGAGAAACACAGAGAGGGCCACGTGGAGACAGAGGCAGAGATTGGAGTGATGCAGCTGCAAGCCAAGGGATGCCGGCAGCCATCAGGAGGTAAGGAGAGAGGCAGGGAGTAGATTCTCCTTCAGAACCTCCAGGAGGAACTAACCCTGCCAACACCTTGCGTCCAGACTTCTGACCTGTAGAACTGTGAGAGAATACATTTCTGTTGTTTTAAACCACCAGGCTTGAGGTAATTTCTTGTGGCAGGCCTAGGAGACGAATACAGCCCCTTTCTCAAGATCTTGGTTCACCCGCCTCCAGTGTGATTTTTTGGCAGCCTCGAGAACAGCAACAGGGCATCCCCCATCCGTGCCCCTCAACCCAGGGACTGTGCAGGGAAATCTCACAAGCAGCACCACCACCCAGATGCTGGTGACTACCAGCATGCCCTTCTCTGGTACTCAGTTTCCCCATCCGTTTGGGGAGTTGGACAAGTTGATTTCTAAGACACTGTCTAGCTTGGAGTAGTCTATGTATCCAAAAGTCAATTTTTTTTTTTTTTTTAAAGAAGATGTTGGGGTAGGAGTTTTTTATTAATTAATTAATTAATTTTGGCTGTGTTGGGTCTTCGTTTCTGTGCGAGGGCTTTCTCTAGTTGTGGCAAGCGGGGGCCACTCTTCATCGCGGCGTGCGGGCCTCTCACTGTCGCGGCCTCTCTTGTTGTGGAGCACAGGCTCCAGACGCACAGGCTCAGTAGTTGTGGCTCACGGGCCCAGTTGCTCTGCGGCATGTGGGATCTTCCCAGACCAGGGTTCGAACCCGTGTCCTCTGCATTAGCAGGCAGATTCTCAACCACTGCGCCACCAGGGAAGCCCCAAAAGTCAATTTTTTTTTTTTTTTTTTTTTTTTGCGGTATGCGGGCCTCTCACTGCTGTGGCCTCTCCCGTTGCGGAGCACAGGCTCCGGACGCGCAGGCTCAGCCATGGCTCACGGGCCCAGCCGCTCTGCGGCATGAGGGATCTTCCCGGACCGGGGCACGAACCCGTGTCCCCTGCATCGGCAGGCGGACTCTCAACCACTGCGCCACCAGGGAAGCCCCCAAAAGTCAATTTTTTAAAGCCTTTGCTGTTTCCAGAACTTGGTGGTGGTGGAGGCACCAGACCCTTTCCTTATAGTGGCTCTGTGCTCCACCTCCTCTCCACAGTGGATTATGACCTGGGGTCCTACGAGGTCCTGTGGTCCGTTCCAAACCCACGGGCAACCCCATCTTGTACACCCCAGGCATGGGGATCCCAGGAGATTCTAACGTGCATCCCACGATGAGGACCACCAGAGCCGGCTATCTCCATGTCACTCTGTGTGCAGGTGATCTGCCTCACTTGCTTGGACGCTTACTTCCCTCTCCTGCCACATGCAGGGTCCTCTGAGGGCAAGGCCTTATAGAACATTGGAGCCAGACCTGGCACAGGGCCCAAGCCCCAAATGGCTCTCAGCACCGTATCATTGGAGGAGAGAAGAAACTCATGAGCCTGGGACCCGGGGGTCCAAGCCTGAGGGCAGGGGGTGGGAGAGGAGCACGGGATCTGCCAGAGACCCCGGCTGCTGCTGAGAACTGGCAAGAAGAGTAGTAAAGCATTTCCTGAGCGCTCATCACACGTTGGGACTTGGCTATGAGCTTTGCCAAGTTCTCTCAAGTATTCCTTACAACAGCCCCGTGAATGAGGGTGTAATACCAATCTAACAGACAGAAAAGCAAGCAGGTGCAGGGTTGCCCAAGGTCAAGGATTCTCTGGAAGCCAAGAAGCCCTGTCATGTGCCGTCCAGCTTGGTGGACGGGGCAGGGTAGGGCAGTCCTGGTGACAGTGAGCGATTGCTCACAAGGAACTGAAACTCAGTCAGACTTGTGCAAGGGAAAAGGAAGGAAGGAGGGAAGGATAAGAGAATGAGGGTGTGGGGAGATTTATGGCAAGATTCAGTGGTCTGTGCCAATGAGAGCCCGACTCCGGCTCTCCGGTCCCCAAGTACCCCCTCAGCCAGCTGCAGCTGCCCTGATTCTCCACAGCCCCTCAGGTCAGAGTGGAGCCCCCTGTAGGGGACACGAGATTGGGGAGGTGGTGTCAGGCACGTGATGGGATGGGGTGACCTCTCTCGGGAACTCACTTCTCTCTTCTGTCAAGTGAGGGGGTCCAGCCCTCAGGCAGAGCAGGTCTGTGACCCATGACCTCTCTCTAAGAATGACAGTGGCACCTCCTGGCACTGCAGTGGGGCCCAGCAGTTCAAGCAGAGTCAGGTTCCCTGGACTCTAATCCCCATGCCACCACTTTCTACCTCTGTGGCCTGAATGAGTTTCTTAATGTTTCTATACCTCAGTTTTCCCATCTGTGAAATGGGGATGATGGCTTTATCTCCCTTTTAGACTTTATGGGGACTAGCTGGGCTCATGCATCGATGGAGAGCTGGGGACACAGTAAGCTGTCTGTTCAGGCAGTGTTTGCTGTCATCAGCATGATGGTTTTGTTGTTGTTGTAATATTATTACTAATCATTATTAATAGTATTATTAGTATATTATTAATAGTAATATTATTACTACAACAACATCAGCGAAATACCAAGCATTGTTCTAAGTGCTGTGTTAACTCATTTAATCCTCACAGACACCCAGAAAGGAGGAGACTGGGGCTCTGAGAGATTACGTGACTGTTTAGGTCAGGCCCCTAGTCGGTGGAAGAGCCCACGGTCACCCACCAGGCCGCTTGACTCCCAGACCCTACCTACTCAGAACCCAGCACAGTCTTCCAGAGACAGAGCCTGCCCCGGATCCAGTGGGAAGAAGGAGGAAGCATTTACTGAGCACCTACTGTGTTCTCATGATCAGATTTAATCTTTACGACTGGCATAGGTGGTTGGTCTAATTATTCCCAACGTAGAGATGGGGAAACAGAGGCTCAAAGAGCAACTTACCTATTGCCATGTGGTGGAGCAGGACTTGCCACGCTGGTATGATTATACCTGAGAGCAGAGCCACAACCTTCCCAGCCTGGAGCGCACGCGCGCGCGTGTGTGTGTGTGTGTGTCTGAGTGTGGGCAAATGTTTGCCTCCTTCTTTCCACGGAATGTGGGGCAGGCTCTGTGCGTTGTGGGCGTGAGTGGGGTCAGGGTGGGAGAGGTATGTGCATGAGAGAGAAGGCTGTGAGAGAGCCAGAAGCAGGTGTGTGTATATCTGTGTGTGCGAGGTGTGTCTGGCCAGGGATAGGGAGCCTTTGTCTCCTGGGCTCTGTACACCAGGGTGATGGCTGTAGGGGGTGGGGTCGTGGAGGGGTCACTGTGGAAGGCCTGAGAGCTGGGAGGGGGGAGGAGGGGAGGGTAGCCCATTAATACTGCCCTCCTGGGGGGCAGATGAGTGGCCCCAGGGGACCGTGCTGAGGACCCTCTAACTAGCTTGTTGCCATGGGGATGCTGGCTGTGAATACAGGCCTGGAAGTCCAGCTTGAGGCTTCCAACCCCTCCCCTTCCTGGCAGGTGGAGATCCCCAGCCGGGGTGTGTTTGTCTGGGAAGGGGACTGAAGGGCCATCCCATCTACCCTCTCTGTTCTATAAAGTGAAGGCCTCCATTCCTTCCACTGCCCCTCAGGAGGGCTCTCCTGGGTCAAGGGAGAAAATCTCCACGGTGGGTCTCAGCATCCGGGGGCTGGCCTCCTGCCTCCTCAGGGCTTTGCTGGCAGGTGGCCAGGGCAGGAAGAGAAACACACGTGGTCCACAGCCACACGTCTGTTCCAGATAGCACAGCCAAGTCCACCAGGAGACCAGACCCCTGCTGACCCTGGGGGACACTGAGGGGTCTGGGACTCATCCCCAAGTAGTGGCCGGTTTATCTGAGAACCACCAACTCTCCCAGATGCGGTCTATCTGGAGTCAGAACCCCCGAGGGTTTTTGTTAATGTTTCATTATGAAAATGTTCAAACATTAAAAACTAGAGAGAGTAGTTTGAGTTCCAAGTACCCATCACTCAGTTACAACAACTATCAGCTTTGCCCATCTTGTTTCCTCTACTCCTTCTCCTTTTTTTCTTTTTTTTTTTTTTGGCTGGGGTAGTTAAAAGCAAATCAGCAGGTAGCAGGCCAGTTCATCTGGAAATACTTCAGTGTGTATCTCCCACTGATAACTGACCACGCTGCGATCTCAGCTAACAAAATGAACAGTAATCTCAGTGATGAATATAATCTGATTCTCAGTCTAGCTTCAAATCTGCCATTAAGTATGTAGACTAGAGCTCCGAGGGTGAATGGAGGCCGCATAGCAGACTCTCTGGCTGTAGCTTTGGAGCCACCAGAGTGATGGGTGAGTACCTGTGGCTTTGGGGAAGTTATTTTGCTTTATGGGGCCCAAGTTTCCTCCTATGCCAAAGGTATTTACCTCTTCCAAGGCTGTGGGGAGGATTGAGTGAGATTCTACATGTACCATAACAGGCGCATCGTGGGGACTCAGGAAATGATGGCAATGATCATGATGCTTTCAGAGGAAACTGAACTTCAGAGCATGAGTTGCCCAAGGTCACACAGCTCAGAGTAGTGCAGCTGCGCTGGGAGTGCAGGTCTTCTAAGTGCGCTGGGAGGTCCATTCAACACAGCTCCTTCATCCTATGTCCTGCCCCCGATCACCGCCACCATCCTGCACTACAGTGGAAATGACACAGAGGGTGACTTCAACAGGTCCCTCTTTTTTTGTTGACAACCAGTGTGTCAGTCATGGTGCTGTGGTCTGAGCAGATGATGGGGGACAGCAGCAGGCCTGGCGCCAAGAGACCTAGAACAAGATCCTCCCCTTCCCTGAGCCTCAGTTTCCCCATGGGTACCAGGAGCACACTGACCTCTACTACATGGTCTCCAAGACTCCTCCAGTTCTGCTTTGCTCCCACCAGGGCTACTAACCCTGGGAATGTGGGCGGTATTTGACGTTGATGGGGGTTTCAAGCAGTCCAAGGCCCCAGGCTACAGGACAGTGTGGAGGTGAGGGAGAACTTCCTATACCGGAGAGCAGGGATGAGATGGCCCAGCTCAGTAGAACTGAAGCTCCCCCTTCTCCCTGGATTGTGGGCCCTCGAAACTGGGATTGTGACTCGCACATTACCACATAGGTGAGCAACAAGAACCCCATTGATGTAATGGATAGAAAAACTAGACAGAGGATTGTCAAGAGACAGAAGACTTAAAAAGCATTATAAACCAACTAGGCCTAACAGACACTGTTTTCTTTCTTTCTTTCTTTCTTTGGTTGCACTGGGTCTTAGTTGCAGCAGGTGGGCTCCTTAGTTGTGGCATGTGAACTCTTAGTTGTGGCATGCATGTGGGATCTAGTTCCCTGGCCAAGGCTTGAACCTGGGCCCCCTGCATTGGGAGTGCAGAGTCTTAACCACTGTACCACCAGGGAAGTCCCCAGACACTGTTTTCTAACCTGATAGAATATTCCACCCAACAACCGCAGAATTCACATTCTCAAGTGCTCATGGAACGGTCTCTAGGAGAGACCATATCTTGGGCTACAAAACAAGTCTCCGTAAGTTTAAAAAGACTGAACTCATACGTAGCGTGTTTTCTGATGACAGCGGAATGAAATTAAAAAATCAAGAACAGAAGGAAATTTGGAAAAATCACATATATGTGGAGATCAAACAACACACTTCTACATAACCAGTGGGTCAAAGAAGAAATCACAAGGGAAATTAGAAAATACCTTGAGATGAATGAAAACAAAGACACTGCACACCAAAATTTATGAGATTCAGCAAAAGCAATGCTCAGAGGGAAATTTATAGCTGTAAATACCTACATTAAACTAGAAGAAAGATTTCTAATCAATAACCTCCCACCTTACTAGAAAAAGAAGACTAAACTTAACCCAAAGCCAGCAGCAAGAGGACATAATAAAGATTAGAGTGGAGATAAATGAAATAGGGAGTTAAAAAAAAAATGGAGAAAATCAACAAAACCAAAAGTTAGTTCTCTGAAAAGATCAACAAAATTGACAAACTTTCAGCTAGACTGACCAAGAGAAAAAAAAAGAGAGAGAAGACTCAAATTATTAAAACCAGGAATGGAAGTGGAGTCATTACTACTGACTTTACAGAAATGAAAAGCATTATAAAATTTCATTAACGGAGAGGCTCCAGAGAAGTTCCACAACATTTCCAGAGACGTGAAGAGAACAGCCCGAATGGTCACCAGTCACTGCCTTCAGGGAGTAGGGAGGAGGGGCGTTTGCTTTTAATTATAAGCACTTACAGGCTGTTTTTGTAAATGTTTTCATTGTGAAATACAACACATGTACAGAAAAGTGAATGAAAAGAGAAGTACTCAGCTCAGAAATTTATCACCAATACCCATGGAACCACCACCCAGTCAAGAATTAGAATATTGCCAGCTGCCGAGATGCCCCCCTCGTACCCTCACCCAACCTCTCTTCCCCAAAGATAACAACCATCCTGACTTTTGTGGAAAGTACTACCTTGCTCTCCTTGATAGTTTTGACATCTCTAAACACTATAGTTTGGTTCAGTTCGTGCTTTGGACTTTATATAAATCAAACCGTACTACAGCAGGTCCTCTTCTGGGTCTGGCTTCTTGCATTTGAACATTATGTGTGTGAGATTCACCCATGCTGTTGAATACAGTAGCTTTCCCTTTTCTTTGCTGTGTTGTAGTCCATTTTATGAGTATATCACAATTTATGTGTCCATTCAACTATTGATGGAATGGGCTTTTTAAAAAAGCCATGTACGTGAAGATAAATTGATAAAAATATTTACATTAAAATACAAATTAAAGATGGAACTCAGGGAATGTTAGTTCAATTTTCATTTCTAAGACCTTCACCACTTTCTTTTTCTGTTCCAGTCAGCCACGAAGCCGGTCTGGGTCTCAGAGAAAATAGGCCACTTAGGTAGGAGCCCAGAGGGACCAGATCTGAGAGATGCCACACCCCGGGGTTCGGGGCTGTCTTATCAGCCTTCCTGGCCAAATTTTCAGCCTCAGATGAGGGAGGTCGCATAGGTGGAGCAAAGATAACGCCACAACTTCCACCCAAGGTCTGCAGGTTCCCCAGCACACCTACGAGTGCTCATACGGGCAGCCGGGCATGCGTGTGGGCACATCCTGGAGGGGGCAGTGCCTGCAGACACCTGACCAGCAGGCCAGGTCTGTACACAGAGAAGTTGGTAGAAGAAGAGGAGGAGGTGGGGGGAGAAAAATCCCCTCATTTCTGAAGAAATGTCCCAGATTAGATTTGTAAATCAAAAACCAATATATAACATGCAAGAATTGATCTGTTTTATATTCCTCAGTTACATTTTTGTGAAGCACATTTAGAAGATTTAGAACGTATTTGCGCCTGCTGGTTGGGCCATTATATGCTTGAGTTCATACATCTATTTGTGAGGCTATAAAACAGGCATCGACTACCATGTAAATTGTGTTCTCCACAATAAATTATATGCATACTTGCAAAAATACATAACTGCCGTGGCTGGGCCAATGCGGCCGGAATACTAATGAGGGCGAAAGTTGCTTTGTCCCTCTCCTCCGGCCTAATTTAGCCTCTACATCAAAAATTATGTAGGAAAAATCACTTTATCCTCTCACTGAGAAATAAAATAGCACTCACGGGCACCCTCATCTCTTCCTACCCGCCCCCCTTCCTTTTAACTGAACACTACCATTTTCATACTAATTTTAGCTGCTCCAGGTTTCCCCCGCAAGAAACCTGGCTCAACGAGAGCCAGGAGTCACTGGGCTTTCTGCGTGCCTGTGAGGGCTGTTGGAACTTGCACATGCGTGAGCATACACATATTCACACATGTGAATGCATGTTCCCTCCTTGTGGTTTGAATTCACTTGTGCCAGGGCAGGTTCACAACATGCAGACGGACCCACATGCAAACTTGGAGCCTTGCCAGACATGTGTGCACAGACGTTCCCCGAGCTTCATCCATGTGGCACCTTTTCCCTCCCTCTCCCTGGTACAGACTCCTGTGGGTAGTCTCACCTGGAAAATTCAGTTCAGTTCAGTTGAATTCAATTCAATCCAGTTCAGTCCAGCAAATGTTTATTGAGCACCTACTATATGCCATGGATTGTACTTGGCAATGGGGATATTGAAATTTTTTTAAAAAACGATGAGACCTCAGGTCACACAGTTCAGGGGAGGAGGGCAGCCTTGAGAACAAAGGCGGCAAGTCAGGGTGTCGAGGGCTGTAGCAGATGTACACACACACACACACACACACACACACACACACACACACACGCGAACGGGCACCTGTAAGCATCAGCGTAGCTACCTTCCCACTCTCACTGCTGCAGGCTGATGCCTGCCTGGCCTCTGTCTTCTCCACATGCCTGAGTTACCCTCATGCCCTGTCTGGCTTGCCCAGCTCTTTGGGCTCGGTGGCAGAGCCACTTCCAACACTAGGCTGGCTTGCATTGCCCCTGCTTCTCCTAGCGGCCTTGCCCGAGGTCCCGTCCTGGCGGGATTTCCAGAGGGCTATGGAGCGGGGAGAAGTAGACACAAAGCCCATCTTGCTTCCGTGAGCTCAGGCCAGCCCCTCATCCCGTCACGCCTCACGCCACGTTTATCCATTTTTAAAGTGTGGCAATTGGATCGTCTCTGGGGCCATCAGGCTCCAGATGTCCACAGTTTGTTGCTGAAGAAAGTTGGGCCTCTGTCTAGGTCAGAGAGTATGAGACAACAGCAGAGATGGCCCCAGACTGGAGAAGACTCAGCCCAGCCCTGAGCTCCCAGCCTAAGAGGAGCACGAGCCTGGGGGCAAGACCAGAGGTGGCAGCCTCGCCGGAGCACGTCCTTGAGAAAAGGAGTAGCAATATATGGTGAAGGAGAGAAGTGGGACCAGGATCCAATCGGATCCAGCTCAGGTGGTTATAGGCGCCAGACATGGCTCTTGTGGAATTTCATTCTATCTTCAAATACGGGAAGGGCTGCCATGGGCAGAGGGAAGGGCCTTCTGTGTGATCCACTTGATAGAACTAGCACAGTGGGAAAGTGGGCGGAACCTCCAAGGACACAGACAGACTTCAGTTCAATGTAATGATTGGTGTGATTTCTCCGTGTGTGTGTGTGTGTGTGTGTGTGTGTGTGTGAATTCTGCTCTTGCATTTTTAGTTTCCTTGTAGTCCTTTATCTCATCTACTCCCTTATCTCTCCTCCTATTTCTTTTTCATACCATACTGTTTTCTCTTCATCTCAGCCTGTTCTTTGGGTAGAAGATATTCTCTTTTTAAAAAGTAAATTGTATTTTTATTAACAAAAAGTATGACATACACATGATGAAAAGTTCAAACTGGTCAAAAGTTTTACAGTGAAAAGGAGGTCTCTCTCCCTTCCCAGACTCCCCAGTTTCCTAGTCATCCAGTTTCCCTCTCCAGAAACAATCACCATAACCAATACTTATGTTTTCTTTCAGAAATTGTGCATCAAACATCTGTATCTATCTATTGATCGATCAATCGATCTTTCTATCTATTTATCTTTCCAGCCTCTAGATCCTTTATTTTAACACAGAACAGAGCACATATGACCTAACCCTTGCCCCCTCCCTCCGGCCCCCAACCTAACTATGTACCTTGGAAACTGTTTCTAAGAAAAAGTTTTCCATAGGGGAGTGTCCAACAGTGGAATGAGTTAATGAGTTCCCAACACCGGAGATGTGGAAGCACAGGCTAGATGACCACGTGGAGAAAGGAAATGGGATAGCTGAACCCTTGATTGAGGGAGGGAGGTTAGGCTCCTGCCTTGTAAGGCTCCATCCATCACCCAGTTTCTTTCTTTCTTTCTTCTTTTTTTAACATTTTTTTATTTGGCGCCGAGTTCTAACCACTGAACTGCGAGGGAATTCCCATCACCCAGTTTCTTAAATACAAAGAGTGTGGCTCCTTATCTCACTCTACCCTTTCTCCCCATCCCTCCCAGCCACCCCCCACCAAAGCCAGCCAGGGTCACCAGTGCTCAAAGCTGCCCAACCATGGCTTCCAGCCCTACTGTAATTGACAAGAACCCCCCAGAGACAGCCGCCTCTCTCTCCACCAGCCACATGCCACTAAACTTCAGATTAAGAGGCCCAGCTGAGATTTCTCTTATTCCACCCATACCCCTGGGGCCAATCCTCTCTCATTTCAGGAAGGGAATGGAACTAGAAGTTTGGATTTGGGAAGGGGGGTAGAGGGGGCTCACCACCAAAGCTGGTGCCTCTATGCTCTGGAGAGATGTGCGTGTCCTACCATGCAGCTTAAGACTTCTCCAAAACACCGTCCCCCCAAATCCAATAAAATTGCAAATTTCACTGTATTTCACAATATCCTAAATAAACATGAACAGCATGCGTTTCTCTTCCTTGCATCAAATATTAATCTGCCCATGGCCAGCGCCCGCTCCCCCGCGTGTGTGCACATGCTGGGTAAACACCAGGGAGATTGTGATGCCAGACCTTCCCTTCTCTTCCCCAAGTCGAGAGCATGACAAATTTTTCTCCTAATTACACCTGCCATTGTTTGCCTTCTAATACTGTAAATCCTCCATCACATAGTTCTTCAGATTCGGGATTAGGTTCTTTTCCTGTCGTACAAATGATTGGAGGGGGCGGGGATGGGGGAGTGGGTGGGGGTAGGTGTGGGCTGCGTGGCATTGCTTTTCACGATTTCTCTGTGGGGTTCCCTGAGTTGAGCACGAGCAGGGTTCCTAGGCCCCTGACCCTCCTGCAGGGTGGGAAGGAGGTTTCTAGGGGGAGGCGAGAGGAGAGATTGGAGAAAAGACACCTGCTCAGGTGTGCAGAACCTGCTCACCTCAGCTTTATTAGATCCCTAGCTGCCCCCAAATCCTGCGCATAAAAAAAAAAAAAATCCCAAGACGAAGGGAGAGGATGATGAAAAGTGTCCGGTACAATGTCCAGCAAACAGTAGGTGAACACTAAACAATAGTTCCCTTCCCCTGTGCTCTATCTCCTGGATGAAGCCAACATCATCTCTCTCCTGGACCATGAGACCTGCCTCCTCACTGGTTTCCCATCTTGCCTCACCCCTCTCCAATGAACCCATTGTCTCCCAGCTGCTAGAGTGTTCTTTCTAAAGCCCAGAGCTCAGACTTCCCTGGTGGTCCAGTGGTTAAGACTCCGAGCTTCCACTGCAGGGGGCGCAGGTTTGATCCCTGGTCAGAGAACTAAGATCCCACATGCCACATGCCATGGCCGGAAAAAAAAAAAAGGGCCCAGAGCTCTCCAGTCATGGCAGCTCTGCCTTAAAGCCCCGAGTGACCTCCTACCATGTTTGAATCATGTCCAGTTCCAGCACATAAGCCATCTGCTGCCAGGCCCACCTTGATGCTCTGGCCACGTTTCCAGCCCTCCCCGTGCCCCTGTCCATCCACTCCACACTGTGGCCCCCCTGCTTACCATCTCACCCTTCCCCAAATGCACCATGCAAGTTGCCACTTCCATCCATTCCTTTGCCTGTTGAGATTTCGGTTTTCTTTCAGGTGTTCACCCTGATGACAGCACCTCCTTGAGTCTTTCCAGATGCCCCCATCATTCTGAATCGTGGTCTCCTTTGTGTTCCCGTGGGGCTTTGCATCTACCATGTTTTGGCTCAGAACTTTGCCTTGTCTGTCAATGGTGTAAGAGGGTCTCTGGGGGCCTTCGAGGTAGGGAGCATCTCTTGTCAGCTCAGTGTCTCTCTAGCTTCCAAGTCTTCATGCTGCAGAGGGTGATATTCAGTGTGTGGTTGCGAGCAAGGGGCTTCCTGCTGCCCTTAATCTCATGACCAAGTCAACTGCCCACCTGCTCCATCTGTGGGTTAAGAATGTGCCTCCGTAGGGCTTCCCTGGTGGCGCAGTGGTTGAGAGTCCGCCTGCCGATGCAGGGGACGCGGGTTCGTGCCCTGGTCCGGGAAGATCCCACGTGCCGCGGAGCGGCTGGGCCCGTGAGCCATGTCCGCTGAGCCTGCGCATCTGGAGCCTGTGCTCCGCAACGGGAGAGGCCACAACAGTGAGAGGCCCGCATACCGCAAAAAAAACAAAACAAAGAATGTGCCCCCAGGGCTGGCCGCCCAGCCTGGCAGGTAGCCTGGAGTCCCCACCAGCACAAGAGAACCAACCCCTCAAGGCCACAGTGGCAGATGGGGGGGGCTATGACCCTCCTGTGCCCCCACTCCTGTGACCAGCTCACCCCCTGCCCCAATTTCCTTCCCTGAGCCTGGGCTGATGGAGTCACCTGCCAGTCATCTGTGTGGATGGAGCACCCAAGTCATTCCCGAGGGGCTTTGGCACGTGCAATATCATTGGCTACTTTTATCTCGTGAGGAGGTGCAGGTAACAGCTTTGCCTTTCTTATTCTGCTTGGTTCCTAGAGGCCCATCTGCCTCTAGGGATGCCCCATCCCATTGGCAAAGGAGGGAGACCCCATCCTCGGGGGCTGGAGGCCTAGAGCTGGGCTGAGGAGGGAGGTCTTGGGCATGCCCAGACCTACCCTGGCAAAGCCCCCTTTTACTAGGGGTGGGGGTAAAACCCGCCTCCAGCCTGCCAAAGCCCCCCACCCCAGCTGTTCCTGAAGACTTCTCTCAGAGTCAGCTTGTTCATGAAGCTTGAATAATAACTGGCCCTGGCCCTGGCCCCTCCCCACACATTTCACCTTCAAAGGGCTGGGAGAAATTTCCCTAATTAATTAACTCCTCTGCAGCCTGCCCTCCACATCATTGAATGATTAATTGTCACTGTGCCTTTAAATCCAGAGGCGGAGGGAAGGTGCTGTTGAGTTGGCAGTGTTGGATGCCGGAAGCAGGCACGATGGGGTGAGGGCAGCCTGAGGGCCTTTCCTGGGGTTGGAAGACCCCCGCCTCCACCTCCATTCCTGTCCTTGCCCAGGGCCTAAGAGGCCCCAGAGCCAGACCACAAATGCATCCGTCAATAATCAATCGATGAGCCTAAATATGGCACTGAGGGAACTGGGGCATTCTGGGAGGGGCAGGGTGGCTGGTGCCTATCCTGAAGGCTGCAAAACAGGGCATGGGCTTTGGAGTCAGGAAGAACTGAGTTCTAATCCTGACTCTGCCTCTTTCCGGCCATGTGATCACGGGCAGGTCACTTTGCCTTCCTGAGCCTCAGTGTTCTCACCTATAGATTGGGGGCTAGTAATAGGACCAACCTCCCGGGATTGCTGGGAGGATGAAATGAGATGAATGTGTGTGAAGCTGTTAGCGAGGTACAGGGTGCACAGCGCGTGCTCAATAATGGTGGCAGCGATTATCCTGCAACTGATGCCTTCTGAAGGGGCTGTAAGGCCACACTCCTCGTCCCCATGCCCATCTAGGACCTTCGCTCCCCCAACTCTGTTCTCCTTAGCAGGTCCTCCCTGGCCCCCTCCCCTGGGGGTGGGAGGGTCACTCTCCAGATCCCAGCTGCAGCCCTCACCTGCTGAAGCCTGTGGTTTTCAGGTGTGTTCACTTCATTCACTCCCCCACCCTGCCCCGCCCCCAGGAACGCAGACGTGCACAGGTGCCCTGTGCCTACAGGGCGGGTCCTCCAGTGGGAGCGGGGAGCCTGGGGGGCAATTGTCCAGTCTCCGAGCAGGTGCAGAGGGATCTAGACGTCTTCTAGTGCAGCTCTTGCACTTACCAATGAGAAAGTAAGTGCTGGGGAGACGGGGGGCAGGACCTTGCCTAAGGTCACATGGGTTCTTGGTACTAGAAGCCAGAACTCTGGGCCAGGGTCTTTCAGAACAGGATTCCCAGTAGGAAGAGTGTTGGCTGTGGGGAGCGGGATTGTTGCCTGTCGTGGGGAGCAGGGCGGGGGGACCTGGCGGAAACAGCATTTGGCGGAACAAGCAGGGGGGCAACTGCATCCGGGAGGTCAGGATGCCAACCTTTTTGAGACAGCACAGGGTAAAGTAAACAGGTTTCGGAGCAGAGACACCACACTCCCCTGACACCCTTTACTTCACCCCTCTGACCATCCATCTCCCGAGTGTGAAGTGTTCAGTTCACAGAAAGGCTAAGACAAATGCCAGTTTTCTTCTGTTTCCCTTCTCCTTGCCCCTTCCCTGGGAGCGTCACCCTCGTTGTAGTTCCTGGTCGATTCATTCTTTTGACTCACGAGGTGCAGGTACGGTTCTAAGCACTGGGGACAAGCAATGAACAGAGAGACAGAAATGACTGCCCTCCAGGAGGTTACATTCTAGTGGAGGGAGACAGATGGGAAACGGCTTCAGGTGGTGAGTGAAAGAGAAAAGGGGGCATGGAGGCGGTTGTGGAAGTGGGGTCAGTTTTAAATAAGGTAGTCAAGGAGGGCTTCACTGAGAAGGTGACGGCTAAGCAGAGACCTGATCTCAGTGAGCCATGCAGAATTCTGGGGGAAGAGACTTCTGGGCGGATGGAACAGCTAGTGCAAAAGCCCTGAGGCAGGACGGGGCCTGGCACACTAGAGGAAAGGCAAGGAGGTGAGTGAAGCGAGAGGCATGGAAGGGCGTTGCGAGAGGCATGGAAGGGCGTTCCGAGAGGGGAGGGCACAGGAGACAGATAGGGTGGTCCTGGGGGGTCACCAGAGGACTCTGGCTCTGCGGGAAGCAGGGAGCCACAGCACAGTAGGGTTTGAGCAGGGAAGGGACATGATCTGACTCAGGCTTAATGGGTTGACGGTAGACTGTAGGGGAAGGAGAGCGTGAGCCAGAGGCCCACGTGGAGGGTGATGAGACCAGAGGGGGTGGGACACGTTGAACACGAACTGGTGGTTTTCTTCTGCTTAGAATGTGTTCTGGTCGCTGTCCCCAACTGGAGCTTCCCCCCTCCAATCGCCTTCTCTTTTCTGCCCGCTGAGGTCCATGGCAGGCATTTTTTCTGGAATGTGAGCCTTGCAGGGGACCTGCCACGGGAGGCACGTACACACACACACACACACACACACACACACACACACACACACACACACACACACACACACACACACACGGCAGGCTGCCTCCTGGAGCTTTGAGATACTGTTTTCTGGGGTTGGACTCAAGCTTCCCTCCTCCTGCTGCTGCAGCAGAATCAGGAAACCTCAGGTCAAGGAGCTGGAGCCTCTCTGTGTGTCTGAGCCCTGGTGTACTCATATGAGAAGCGGGGCAAAGGTTGTGGGAGAGCCCCGGGCCGGGCTGAGGGCCGTGTAGGTGGGAGCTGGACCGTCCATCTGAGTGTAGTTGCAGTGAGGCCAGGAGGGGGCGTTCGGGAGGGTGTCCAGGTACCCGAGGTGGGATACAGAGGGGGCAGAGTTTAGAGGAGTGAGGAGGGTCTGCGGACAGGCGTGAGAGGTGGGTCAGGTGTGCGAAGGGCAGGTCCAGAGGGGAGAGGTGCCTGGGAGGTCCTGGGGTGCAGCAGGTCTTCACGGATGCATGCTGGCTGTGTAATGAGCGCTCCAGGTGTGCACGGCCCTATCCCATCCGCCAGGCACCTCTCCCACCTCCTCTCCCAGCCCTCTCTCCTCTGCTCACTCCACTGCCCTCATGGGTCCCAGAACCACTCCCACCTCAGGGCCCTTGTCTCTCTTCCCCCAGGCGTCCACATGCTCCCTCATCCCCTTCATGTCCAACCGAAAGGTCCCCTCTCAGCGAGGTCTTCCTGACCACCCTCTTTAATACTGTAGCCCTACCCCCAGCACTCCCTCTTCCCTTCTCCTACCTAATTTCTCTCCATAGCACTTGTCACCGTCTTTCATATATCTTTACTTATTTTGTTTATTGCTCTCTCCTTCCATTAGAATCTAAGCTCCATGAGGATAAAGACTTCTGCTTTGTTTGTGTTTTTACTGTAGACTATAAATAACGTAATATTTATCATTTAAATCATTTGTCAGTGTACAACTCAGTGACATCGATGCATTTGCAATGTTTTATAACCAACACAGCTATCTATGTCCTATACTTTTTCACCATCCCCAACATACACTCCATGCCCCTTAAACAATAACTCTCCGTTCCCTCCTCCCAGCAAATCCTGGTAACCCCTATTCTACTTTCTGTCTCTGAATTTGCCTATACCTCATATAAATGGAATCGTTCAATATTTGTCCTTCTGTGTCTGGCTTTTTTGACTTAGCACAATGTTTTCAAGGTCCACATATGTTGTAGCATGTATTGGGATCTCATTCCTTTTTATGGCCAGACACTACTCCATTGTACGTATATACTGCATGTTGGTTATAGCTGAAGGCTCAGTGCCTGGCATAGGACCTGACTCAGAGTTAGTGCCTGATCAATATTTTTTGAATGAATGAGTGAGTGGGTGAATGAATGAATGACTGGCAGGAGTGATAGACCGTTATGGTTTCGCCTTTGTTTTAGAAACATTGCATTTGAGAGCCTGGAGGAGCATTCACATAGAGATGCCGGCGAGTGTCCTGCGTGCTGAGGATGAAGGGGGCTGTGCAGTAAATGGGCCACTGGGGAGACAAGCAGGGGTATAAGGAGGGACCCAGCTGGTCTCCCAACTCAAGGGGCTCCTTCCAGCCTTGGACAGAGCAGCCCCGCCCTCCCTTCCTCACTCTAGAGGAGACTGGTGCTGGGGGGGGGAGATGGTCTTGGGTGGGGATGCAGGTTAGGGCTCCTTGACCCTGCCCTAATCTGGCTTCTTGTCCCTTTGGGGTGCTCAGAGTGTGAGGGTTCTCTGTGCCTGTCAATGGGGGAGCCCAGGTCCGGCAGACTGGAGATGGTATCCCTGCTGGGCAACTGTCTTCCGCCGGAGTGCGCTGAGGGTCTGAACTCACCTGGGAGACGGTCCAGATGTCCGGCCTCATCCCTGCTAATTAGTGCAATTAATTAACAAGTGGCTCTGTGGCGCTGGGAGTCCGGAGCTCCCTTGGCGTTCTGGATCTGGGGTCAGCACTGTAAACAGGCGTTGGGGGTCCATGCGGGGGTGATGAAGGAGACAGACTCCAAGCTGACCCTGCCCTGGGCAGTGAGCGCCCCCTTCCCAGGGTGATTTCAGTGACCTCTCTCCCAGGAGAGCCACAGCTGGATAAAGGTGGGATCCAGCATACCTAGGTGGGTGGGGGAAGAGGGGGGAGCATTTAGCCAAGCCCCACCAGAGGAGGCCCAAGTCCCATGGACAGAGCTGCAGAAGGAACATGAAACATGGCGCTACCTATTCCAGGTTGATGGAGGAGACATAGGTCCTGCCAGAGGCCCCTCTGGGCTGATGGTGGGCGGGAGGGACACAGCTCTGGCAGGAGGGCTCCCTGAGCTGATGCAGGAGATGGGCTCCGTCCTGGAAAATTTCCCCAATCTGACGGTAGAGTCACAGCTGCTGCCCTTGGGGGAACTGCTAGTCTGATGGGGGAAACTCAGTCCCTGCCTTGAGGAAAGCCCCTGGTCTAGTGGGGAAATGGAATAGAGCCCTTTGGGTGATGCATATATAAGAGCCAAAGGAGGGTGTTCAGAGATAGGAGGGTAGATCGGGTCCTCAGGGAGGAGGCTGCCCTGCTATCCTTGAAGGAGTAGAGAGGGGTTGAGAACACGTGAGCAGGATCTCAGCTCGGTTGCCCTTGGCACCTCCTGGGGACAGTGAACTGCGGCACTGAATTGGGACATGGACATGCTGGCCTAAAGCAGACGTGCTGGTTTGAGGGAGAAGATGGCCAAGGCCAGGAAGAGACCTGGCAGACCACGGCCTTGGGACGTCAAGAGGGTGAGGCCCATCTCAAGGTTGGGTGGACACCTGCCACCCAGCCCCCAGGGGTGGGGGCTGGAGGGATGGCGTGCTGGCTCGAGCGATGGAATCAGAGAAGGAGCGGAGGGTGTTTCTGATTGATGTTGTGACCAGCAGGTCATGGGCAAGAGAGAGAGGGTGCCCAGGGAGAATGACCGTCTGCAGGGAGGCGTATGGGATGAAGTGATGAGTCCTTTCAGTTGAGCTTTTGTTTAAGAACCACTGAGTTTGAGGTCCGAGAGGAGCACCCAAAGAGAGATGACACATCGTGAGGAGGGGCCCCGATGCTGAGGAGAGAGGTCAGACCAGAGGTCAGACAGTCAAGGCAGCCTCAAAACCTGTGCCTGGTACGAATTCGCGGTTAACAGATACGTCCCTGTTCCTCAGAGTGGGGGCCACCAAGCAGCAGCAGCTTCACCCGGGAGCTTGCCGACTCTCAGGCCCCGCCTTGGACTGATAATCCGGGTCTGCATCTAAACAGGATCCCTGTGCGCCCTGAAGGACCAGCAGCTCTGCCCCCGGTGCTGTTATTGGCCCTCTGATTTGGGGGCTGAGGAATCTGAGGCTCAGAAGTAGAAGGGGGCATTGGCTGGTGTGGGGAGTTCAGGGACTCAGGGCACCTGGGCTTAAGGAACTAACTCAAGGGGCGTAAAGTTCCCAGTGGGAGCAGGAACACGTGTGCTGAGGTGCTGGTGAATGTTTACCAACGGGCTCTCTGGGGAAAAATGTCCTGGCTTGTAGCCTTCACCCATTTCCGAGGGGTAAGTCCTCCCACCATAGCGGGTTTCGAGCTATCCACGTGGTGTCCCTGAACACGGACTTGGAAAGATGTGTGTGTGATTGGCTCCTGTGAGGTAGGAGCTGACTCCAATGCATGCACATTTCTTGGTCTGAGAAAACTATCAGATGAAACAGAACTAACCCCTCCCCCACCAGCCTTAACGTGTGTCCTCTCCCTCCCCAGCCCTAAGTGTGGACAGGAGGCCACGAAGACCGATGGCAGGTAGACAGGACGTGCTGTGCTGGTGCCTCTGCATACGGTTGGCCTTCGGTGCTGTACGTGTATGTGTCCCCTCCTTGCGGATGGGTGATCAGTGACATGGTCGCCTCTGCCCCCTCTCCCAGCTGAGCGTCACCCTCAGCTGGCGTGCGTTTCAGTGAGCTCTCCAGGACGTGGGCACTAGGCTTGGAGCCGGGGCCTGGGGAGCTATCGATGGCCAGACGTGTCTAGTTCACTCTTTTCACCTGAAAAGCCCGATTTCTCCTAAGATTCAGGTCACCGTGTGGGAGCAGCCCAAGCAAAAATGCAGCCCAGCACCAGGACCTGCCCAGCTGTGGGCTGTTTGGTGCCCTCCTCCCGGACCCCCGGGTCTGGGCTGGCACTACCTCTCTCCTGAAAAGTCATGGACATCAGAGAGCCTGGGCAGAGTCCAAAGCTCTCGGTTCTGGTCTTCCCATTGCTGCTGTTTCATGAGTTACCCTGGAGGCCCATCTGTGACATTTATGCGCTTGTGTGGGGTACCTGTGCGTTCACAAAGCACTGGGATGCAACGTGTCTCTATCCTCACAACAGTCTTGCAGGACAGGTGCTCTCATACCTTTTTCTTTTCAGTTAGATGAGGAAGCACGCGGCTCTGTGGCATTAAGAGAATTTCTCAAAGTCAACCAACGAGGCGGGCAGAGCTGCTGGCTGCAGGGCTCAGGGCCCGCTCCGCCCAGGCTTCCACTGTCTGCCGGGCCCCGTCACTCTGCTGTGCCCGGTCGACCCACCTGTGAGAAGGATGGACTCAATTCCCTTCAAAGCCCCGTCCGGTGCTAACATCCTGGGCTTTGCAAAAGGCGGGGGTCGCGGGGGTGGAGGGGTGGGAAATGCCAGGGGCTCTTTTATTTTTTTAAACAAACTTGCAAAGTTCTGTAGAGTGGACCAGTTAGATGTGACGGGGTGGGCACAGGTGTGTGGGTGGGCGTCCGTGGGTGATCAGGGATATTGAGGGTACGTGGGTGTGGACATGTCTGCGTGTGTGAGGTGTGTGTGTGAGCGTGTGCAGGCGCACGGGGGTCCTGCTGGGGGTTGGCTGTCGTGAGCCTGGGGGTAGTTGTGAGTGCGTACAAGAGTGGTTGTGTCCGGGGGCTGAGTGTTTCGTGCACAGGTGTGCTGCTGGGTGTCCTGAGCCCGTGGACATGTTGCACAAGTGTGTTGCAGAGTGAGTGCGGATGTGTGAGTAAGTGTACCCGTGAGTGTGCATTCACATTGGGCGTTTGGTAGGCGAGCGTATGTCGGTGGAGAGAAGCATAGCAGGACAGGCTGGTGTCCGTCTTTCCACCTCTCCGTGACTCCCATGCTGTGCTCCCTGCAGCTCACTCCCCAAAGGGCTCGTGGGGGGTTTGGGAGCTGAGCCAGACCCTGACTGCCCCCCCACCCTGAGGGCCAGGACCCCCTCCCGGCCCAGCATGGGGGATCAGAGCCCCTGTCCGGTGGGCTAGTGCCCACAACAGTGCTGGATTAGCGGCTGAGTGATACAATGGGCACATATGGTCCCGAGTGCCGGGTGCAGCCCAGGCCCCCTTACTCAGCGCCACTAGGATTAGACCTAATGAAGTGGAAGGAGTTAACAGGCCCAGGAGGCCTGCTCAGACCCTGCGCTGTGGCCGCCTTTCACCACGGAGGTGTAATCCGCTTTGAAATCAAAGGTGGTACAAAGTATGAATTTAAATTCGGTATTTACAGCTCCGGTGAGATGAAGTATTCTGGAAAGGTCTCTTCTTCTTTAAGGGGTCCAGGGGTGGGGAGAGAGGAGGAGAGAGAAGCCATATGCTCTCAGAGGAGGCCCAGGTTGGCCTAGTCCTGGCCAACGTGCCCCCAGGCCTTGGGCCAGAGGAAGGGGCAGCGGGGGGCCTTGGGGGCAGCTGGAAAGGAGAAGGAGGGGCAGTACAATCGGTCTCCCACCCTCAATTCAGAGGGTCTGCCCAGTGCAGGGCTCCCCTGATCCCAGAGAGTCCTCAGAAGAGCTAGAGCAGAATTCTCGCCAAAGAAGGTCTTGGCCCCATTTGTTTTCCTGTTGGATTAAAAACCTTCTTTCAATTATGGTAAAATATATACACCATAAAATTTGCCATTTTAACCATTTTCTAAGTGCACAGTTCAGTGGCGTTAGTTATATTCACAATGTTGTGCAACCATCACCACTATTTCCAAAACTTTTTCATTGTCCCAAACAGAAACTCTGTACCCACGAAGCAGTGACCTCCTGTCTCCCACTCCCTGCAGCCCCTGGTAACCTCTAATCTACTTTCTCCCTCTATGACTTTGCCCATTCTAGAGATTTCATATAAGTGGAATCATACAATACAATACGTACATACAATAGTTATCCTTTTGTGTCTGGTTTCTTTCACTCAGCATAACATCTTCAAGGTTCACCCATGTCGTAGGATGTAGCATAATTTCATTCCTTTTTGTGGCTGAATAATAGTCCATCGTATGTCCACAACAGATGTTATTTATCCACTTATCTCTTTTTTTAAAATTAATTTATTTTTTGGCTCCGTTGGGTCTTCGTATCTGCGTGCAGGCTTTCTCTAGCTGTGGCGAGCAGGGGCTAATCGTCGTTGCGGTGCGCGGGCTTCTCGTTACGGTGGCTTCTCTTTGCTGCGGAGCACGGGCTTCAGTAGTTGTGGCCCGCAGGCTCTAGAGCGCAGGCTCAGTAGTTGTGGCGCATGGGCTTAGTTGCTCTGCGGCATCCTCCCAGATCAAGGATCAAACCCGTGTCCCCTGCATTGGCAGGCGGATTCTTAACCACTACGCCACCAGGGAAGTCCTATCCATTTATCTGTTGATGGACACGAGTTATTTCCACCTTTTTGGCTGTTGTGAATAGTGCTGCTATGAACACTAGCATATTAGTATCTGTTTGCGGCCCTGTTTTCAGTTCTTTTTTGGATATACACCAAGGCGTGGAATTGCTGGGTCATATGGTAATATTATATTTAATGTTTGAGGACCCTCCAAACGGTTTTCCGTAGCAGCTACACCATTTTACACTCCCGCCAGCAATGCACGAGTGTTCTAATTTCTCCACATCTTACCACCATTTATTTTCTGTGTTTGTTTTTTCATTTGTTTGTTTTGTTACAGCCATCTTAGAAGAGTGAAATTGTATCTCCATTTCCCTAACGACTAATGATGTTGAGCATCTTTTCATGTGCTTATTTTCCATTTGCATATCTTCTTTGGAATCTGGTCCCATTTCATAGAGAAGGAAGCTGAGGCTCTAATGTGTGGTGTGGCATTCTGGGCCCATTTTTGTTTGGCCCCAGGCTCTCCACCCTCATATCCCCAGCAGCCACAAGGCACTCCCATGTCCCCCAGACACCTCTGGGGCTCTGCTGAGCTCTGGGCCGGGTAGAGGGGAAAGAAGAGGCATCCACTGTGTGCTAGCTCTGGGCTGGACTCCTGCCCTCTGGCCTGAGTCCCCTCCCTCATGTCCATCCATGATAACTTCCTGCTTGTTCTTCCAACACAGACAGCACCTCCTCCAGGGAGGACCTGGCATCCTCCTCTGGGCTCCCAGAAAGCTCTGTCCTTGTCACAATACTGAGCTCCTCATGGCAGAAGTTTAAGTTATGGTTTAGGTCCATGTTCAGGGGTTTTCTCTAAGAGCGGAAGCCATGCCTCTCCCATGGGTGCTCAGCTTGGAGCCCTGGAGCCAACGGGGGCTCCATGTGCTTTATTTTCTCCTCCTGCACCTCATCTCAACAAGCACTTGTTTGGGAGAGGGGTAGGGAATGGGAGAACAGCCACACTTTCCAAAATTTATTGAGCACTTACTATATGCCAGGCCATGCTGAGCCCTTACATCATTTGTCTCAGCTTTAGGACAACCTCACGAGGTGTAGGTGTTCTTATTACCTCCTTCAGAAAAATTCACCCCCTCACAGGTGGGCACAGGGGGGCCTGCTTCCTGTAGTCCTTGCCTCTTTGATGGCCACCCTTCAGCCCTCCCAAGACTTCCCCTCTCCGGCACAGTCCTTCTGTCTCTTGTATCATTTCATCCCATATCTGTCATGTTCCAGATTTGAATCCACAGGCCTGGTGATGAGAAAATGATGTCTGACCCCTTCCCCAAGTGTAGGCCCTAGTGCATCCTAAACTCATCCGTAAGGATTAGTGAGCCCTCTATCTGCTACGTAGGGTGGGGGTTATTCTCCCTCTGTTACAGATGAGGAAACTGAGGCTCAGAGAAATTAAGCAACTTGTCTGATATCACAAGACAGTGGAGATGGAGGCCAGCCTCAGTTTCAGATCTTTTGCTCAAATCCAGAGCTCTTTTCTCTAATCAGTTTGCCTCTTTAGATCCAAAAGCTTGTCTCATCAACCTCTAACAGATATTTTATTTTATTTTATTATTATTTTTTTAAATTATTATTTATTTTATTTATTTATTTTTGGCTGTGTTGGGTCTTTGTTGCTGCCCGCGGGCTTTCCCTAGTTGCAGCGAGCAGGGGCTACTCTTCGTTGGGTGCGCAGGCCTCTCATTGTGGTGGCTTCTCTTGTTGCAGAGCACAGGCTCTAGGTGCGCGGGCTTCAGTTGTTGTGGCACACAGGCTCAGTAGTTGTGGCACATGGGCTTAGTTGTTGCTCTGCGGTATGTGGGATCTTCCCGGACCAGGACTTGAACCCGTGTCCCCTTCATTGGCAGGCGGATTCTTAACCACTGCGCCACCAGGGAAGCCCTAACAGACATTTTAAAACACAACCCCAGCCTTAGGTTGACTTGCCTCCAGCCCTTAATGTTCTCATCCCCAAAATAGGACTCATAAAACCCACCTCTCACAGCTGCTGGTGGAGGTTATAATGAATGAAGAGCAGGCAGCACAGTGCCTGGCACATAGTGGGTTCTCCATCGTTTCTTCCCCTGCACTCTTTGGGCACCTACCGCCCCCCCTGTTTCCTTGAGGGTCTGCTGCAGTGGGAAATGAGAATTTCTGGGCTGGGGGGTAGTCGACCGCGTTTGAAGTGACAGTGACAGATGGGTGCGGTGGCTCTCCCAGGCACCCCGCCAGCCCTGCGGTGCGTGTCCGCCAGTCCCCGGACATTTTCTTCCTCCTCCTGGCCACGATGAGGTGTCATTTGCCGCCTGTCCCTTCTCGTCATCGATTTCCAAGTCGTTAATTAACGGGGCTTGTCAGCTGGGAAGATGAATTCTGTCCTCAGCTCTCGGGGCCTTTTGTTTTGGGATTGTAAATGTTATAGATCTCCCATGATGGAAGGCCATGGGGTCAGGGGGCGCCGGGCTGCCCAGTGGAGGTGGCAGGCAGGGAGAGGAGGCTGTGGGCCAGGCTGGGCCCCACTGGCCTGGGACAGGCCCCCAGGGGCTCCTCACAGCGGCCTCTCTGGCTTGGTTACCTGGGATTGGGGTGGAGGGATAGGGGAGTTTTTCTGTCACCCAGAATTTCATTCTGGGAGAAACTGCCTTGTGCCAGATTGTGTAGATTCAGTCGTGCCCAGGATGGGGACTGGCTGGAGTGGGATAGAGACCCTACCCAGTCTGATGGGGGAGACGCAGTTCCTAGCCGGGGAGAAAACCCAGTCGGTTGGGGGAGAGATAGCTCTGCCTTGGGGCCCCCAGTCTTATGGAGAAACACAGATCCTACACTGGGGGAGTTAAGGCCTTGAAACAATTGTTTTCCTGGCAAAAAAACGACTCACAGCTTTGTTCAGCTGGGTTTGGATCCTGTTTCCGGGTATCTGAGCAAACCACTCCCGGGGCGGGCAGGGCCATGGGAGGTCTCAGGGCGGATCAATGGTTTCACCAACAGCTGAGCTGAATTCCAGGCGGGCAAAACTGATGCCTAAGCACTCGGGCTGATATAAAAATAAAAATGACGCCCTTGGTTTTGATGATCTGAGCCATGGGATGTGTGTTTGTGAACTGGTAACCAACAGCAGGGAGCGGCCCCATACGTGTGGGAGACCCGGCTTCTCTTCCGCTGAGGACGGGGTGGGGCGGGGAAGGGAAGGCGCTTCACTTCCTGGGTAGTGGGGACTGCTGTGCCCTGAGCCTCGCCAGGACCGGCTGAATGCAGACGAGAGCTCAGGGTAGGCCCTCGGGAGACCCGTTTGAGCAACAAGATTGCTTCTGTCCTGCTGTGTGATTTGGGGGGATTTTCTTCCTGTCTCTGGACCTCTGTTTCCCACGAGAGGAGGAGAGCAGAGGTGCCCCCCACTCTGATGCTCAGGGTGGTGGGTGCAGCTCAGGCTTCCTAGCCAGACCCTTGGGGTGTGAACCTGGCCGTGATCTCTTATCTCGGCCAAGCAGCTCCACCCCTTTGAGCTTCATTTCCTACCTGTAAGTTGGGGATAATTGTAGCATATGCTTCTTAGGGTTGTTGTGATAATTAAAATAGCTGTTATGGGGCTTCCCTGGTGGCGCAGTGGTTGAGAATCTGCCTGCCAATGCAGGGGACACAGGTTTGAGCCCTGGTCTGGGAAGATCCCACATGCCGCAGCGCAACTAGGCCCGTGAGCCACAACTACTGAGCCTGCGCGTCTGGAGCCTGTGCTCCACAACAAGAGAGGCCGCGATAGTGAGAGGCCCGCGCACCACGATGAAGAGTGGCCCCGACTTGCCGCAACTAGAGAAAGCCCTCGCGCAGAAACGAAGACCCAACACAGCCAGAAAAAAAATAGCTGTTATGGGTAAAGTGTTTAGGACAGTACTTGGCTCAGTAAATGTGACTTTATCATTGTCATCTGTGAGGTTGTACCACAAATGGGGGTTGAGCGCTGCCCACGGCCCAGCAGCCAGATTGGCTGCTTTCAGCCCATTAAGCATTTATGGAAACCGCCGTGGCTGTCCCCCACCTCGGTCATTTCTTCACCCACTCTTCTTTCTGCTCCCTGGGGCCCTGATGCAGGGGGACTGCTCCAGTGTCTGCCTGCTGCTGGGCGTGCCCAGAGGAGATACACAAACCCGGTCCTTTCAGAAGCCCCCCGGCTCCCGGGGTCCTGCTAGAGCTGCAGGAAACGCAGCCTGGTCCGGGCAGCCCTGCCTGGGTTGGGGGGAGGGGCTGCCATAAGAAGCCCCAGAAGGTGGCTTCAGTGTCTGGGTGACTTTGAGAGTAATGGGCCTCCAAGAGCCTGTGCCCTCAGGCTGAGGTGAGACAGGGCCCTTGGCCTCGGTGGCAGTCCCAGGGGTGAGGGGACACCTAAGCAGCAGCTGGCCACCCTCGGCCCTCCTCCAGAATCAGGGAGTTGGGGGCACAGCATAACACGACTTGTGGGCATGGGGGTCTCTGGGGAAGCCAGCTCAGGGAGTGCTATCCCAGGATATAGACTCCAGGGTGGGAGGCAGTGAGGGTGCTCCTCAGGCTCCCCACCCCACCTGTTCCAGGCCCCCATTACATAGATGGAGGAACTGATGCCCAGAAAGGGTCGCTTACCCAAGGGAACATTGGCGCTATTTGCAGGGCAGGGACTAGAATCCAGACATCTGGTCGCCATCCAGTGCTCTTTCCCCATCACCACCTGGTGGGATGAGGCCCAGGGCAGAAAAGGAGCCCGAGAGCCCCTACCCCATTCCCTCCAGACACCCCAAAACTTCCTTTCTGTGCAGTCTGGGCCCTGGCTTTGAGTGAATAAGTGAATAAACGAAAAATAATGAATGCTGTGGTTTTCTCCTCAACTCTAGTGGGGCCCTGGCTACAGCCCTCCCCATTTCAGATTGACCCTCCAATAGTCCCATTGGACAGTTGGAAAACTAGAGGTGAGGGAGAGTGGCTGTGAAATGAACCTCTTTGGGAGCTGATGCTTCCTGGCTTCCCAAGGAGCCTGGGGTGGGGTAGAATGCCAGCTGGGAGACAGAAGAGCCATGCCTAGGGGGAGGTGTTGGTGGATGCCTGGGGTCCCTGCTCCAGGCCTGGGGTGAGGACATCCCCTCTGCCAGGCCTGCAGGTACCCACTTCCAGCCTGCAGAGGCAGCTTCTGCTTCTCTCCATCTGTAAATCACAGGCTAAGGGGCTGGAATCTGGGAGGAGGAGCTGGGCAGGGTGCTGTTGGGGAAATTTACAGCGGTGCTTTTCTCCTCCACGTTGGAAGCTGAGGGGGCTGCAGTAACTCTGCTGTGGCTCCTTATAAATATCACCCACGCCTCTAGCCTGACGCTCCATTTACCGCACAGGGGCAGGGGCAAGGCTACTGCAGGGAGGCTGGAGGGTAGACTTCAGGCAGAACTTCCCAGGCACCAGGAGGGTCGCAATGGGTGAGTGATGGAGGCAGCAGTGCACAGAGGCTGGGGGATGGGTGGGATGGCCTACGGGGTACCACTCGTCCACTCGACAAATATTTAATGGGTACCAGTTTGAGCCAGGCTCTGTCTGTGCCAGGTGCTGTTAAGCATGACGGATGTGAGCTGAACCCACTGGAGCTCAGGGGTGAGATGGGCTTTAGTGGGATAAGCCCACAAACACATCCCCGTGGGATGGTGAGCCTGCTTGCAGATTCCTTATGGCCTGAGGGAGTCTGAACGCATCACTGTCCTCCAGTGTCTGGGCTGGGTCTGAGGCCTGGGAGTTGCCTTCTCTGCCCACACTGACCTCCAATCAAGGTCTTAGTTACAGCTGCCTGCCCTGTGCTGGCCTGGTGGTGACATCTTCATGCAGCCCCGGGACCATCAAGTTTGCTGGTCTTTCCTCCCGGTCTCTCCCAAACTAGTCCCAGGGACCCCAGCTTTCTGTGGAGTTGGGCCTGGGCTGGGCCGGGCTGGGCTGTGGGGATAGCCCCGCCCACCTCCCTCCCATCCCCACGTCTCAAAATGCCCCGAGTTCCAGGACAAGGACTCAGTTAAGAAACTGACACTTCTTGAGCAGTGGAGGTGAGAGTGGAAGGGAAGAGGACCAGGGTCATGTCCAAGGCCCTCAGAGAATAATTTAAGATGCTTAACAAAGATCCCAGAGCCAGAGGCAGCCTGGCGAGGAGGAAAGAGCACCGTAGGGATCAGAAAGCCTGATTCTTGGCACGGTGACCTTTCTGAATGTAACCTTGGGCAACTCACTGAGCCACCATTGCTCATCTGTAAAATGGGGTTGAACACACCCAACGCTGTCATGAGAATTAAATAGGCAAATACTTTGTAAATTGAAAGGGGTACATGTGCAGATTAATAATAACAAACATTATCAAACACCTATGCTAAGCCAGGCATTAACTTACTCAATCCTCACAGTAACCCGGGGGGGCAGACATTATTATAACATTTTATAGGCAGAGCTTCGTTCAGAGAAGTTAAACCATTTGCCAGTCTCACAACGAGAGCTGGCAGAGCGGGTATTCGGGCTCAGACCTTTGCTTCCAAAGCCTTAAATTTCCACCCAGCGTCTGAGCGGGGTGGAGCACAGCGGGCCCCGACCTCACTCCGAGCTGTGCCAGCCACGGAATATAAGAACTCGAACAGTTTTTTCAAAAGTAATCTACCTGGGCTTCGCTGGTGGCGCAGTGGTTGAGAGTCCGCCTGCCGATGCAGGGGATGCGGGTTCGTGCCCCGGTCTGGGAAGATCCCACATGCCGCGGAGCGGCTGGGCCCGTGAGCCGTGGCCGCTGGGCCTGCGCGTCCGGAGCCTGCGCTCCGCAATGGGAGAGGCCACAGCGGTGAGAGGCCCGCGTACCGCAAAAAAAAAAAAAAGTAATCTGCCTACTTTTACTAGGTAATGCACGCCCAGAGTACCAAATTCAAAAGGACAAATGGGTGAGAATAGGGAGTAAATCTTCCACCTACCCCTGCACCCGGCCTCCCAGGTCCCCTCCTCGGAGGCAACCATTATTGCTTGTTTTATTGTGTAGCCTTCCAGAGAGAGCTGTAGCTATGCATATTAGGCATATGTATATTTATGTACATATTTGTATATATTTACATAGATAATTTAAATTTTTTATAAAAAGAGTCACCCACTGGATGCACCTTATTTCTAGGAAGCACTTTCTGGGGTCAGAAGTGAGCTCCCCATTACAGGAGATGTTCAGGCAAAAGCTGGGTGATTGATGGGATGTTGCAGACGGAAGCCCACCGTTGGGTAGGGCTGGTCTGTGCTTCTATCGGAATCTTCTCTGTCCCCACATTCTGCAGAGGTGGAAGGGACGTGATCCGTCGTACAGCGAGCCTGTAGAAAAGCTAGAGAAGACCAGGTGGGTGAAAATGACACAGAGGCTGAGCCCATGGGAAGATGCCCAATAGTGCTTGGGTCCAAGATGGGGGCAGGCGGGGGAGGCCCAGGACATCCCAGGAGAGGGTCCACTGCATGTGGGTTGATGTACAGCGTGTGTACTCCCTCAGCCCTTGCGTTTGTTTGTAAAGGCTCAGGCAGGAATCTGCCCTCGTGATCCTGAGGCCTCAGGTTTCAGGGCTCAGAGCTGGCCCAGGGGACAGAGTGGGGGCAACTGGCATCTGACCCCCTAAACCCGGTGTCTCCACTGATCACCAGGCCAGATAAGGGGCAGGTCACCCGCTGACCTTAGGCCTTGGAGCCCTTGGTGGGGAGGGGGGTAGTGCTACAGTTAGAGGGTCCTGCTCTCAGGAAACCCCCAAAGAACTTCTTGGCCACTGTTTCCCAGACGTCACTCATCTGCATTCTGCTTTCACACCGCTGGCCACGTCCGAGTTCCCTGGTGTCTTGAAGCTGAAAGTGCACATATTTAAGCACTCGGCTTGATCGATTTCTGCATGTGTTTCCCCCCATCACAATGTGGAGCATCTCCAGCTCCCAGAAGGCTCCCTCCCTCTTGCCCTCTCCCAGTTGGTACTCTGCTCTCCAAAAGTAACCATAGAGTGGTTTTGTCTGTTTTTGAACCTCATGTAAGTGGGCTCATCTACCAGGCCCTTTTCTTTGCCCTGCTTGCTTCACTCAGCATCTTTTCTGGGAGCTCCATTTGCCATGTTGGGTGAGGCCATAGGTTGCCCTTTTCACACACTGTATAGTATTTTATTCTATTTATACACCGGAGTTTACTTATCCAATATCCTGTTGGTAGACATTTGAGTTTTTTTCTGGGACTATTAAAAACATACTGCTGTGCACGGTCTTAACATGTCATTTGGTGGATACATGACCACGTTTCTGTTGTGCGTACCTCTGGCTGGGGTGGTGGGGGAAGATACTGGGTCATGGGGTTTCACCCTCTAGTTCTGTTTATATACAGTATTGTTAATGGACCCACATTGGTATAAAATTTGACAGTGTACATACAGAAAAGTACACAACGTATATGGGAATTTCTAGATGAATTTTTCATGAAGGAAGAACACATACACCTGTGTAACCAGCACCCAGAATGAGAAAACATAACCAGAATGCCAGAGATTCCCACAGACCCCCTTGCAGTCTCAACACCCCTGCTCTCCTAACACCAAGGATCAGTTTTGATTTTTAAAACTTTATAAAAATGGAATCACAGGGGATAGACCCTTCGGTATTTGGCTTCTTACGCTCAACATTATGTCTGTGAGATTCGTTCCCATTGCGGGTAACAGTAGTTCGCTCTTTTTTCATTGCTGTATAGTATTCCATTGTATGAATATCCCACGATTACTTTATCCACTCTTCTATCGGTGGACATTCAGATATTACCAACAGTCCTGCTCTGAAGAGTCTTGGACAGACTGGGGTAGACACTTCTCTGTTTCTAGAAGTAGAATTGCCTAGTGGACAAACCTCTTAAATACATTCACTGATTTTTAAATTAACAGACTTTATATTTGAGAGAACTTTTAAGTTTTCAGAAAAATTGAGCAGAAAGTACAGAGATTTCCCATATAACCCCACTCCCTCTGCCCACAGTTTCCCCTATTATTAACATCTTGCATTGCTGTGGTACATGTTACAATTAATAAACAAATACTTGTATGCTATTATTAACAGAAGTCCACGGTTTATATTAGGGTTCACTCTTTGTGTTGTACAGTTCTATGGGTTCTGACAAATGCATAATTTCATGTGTTTGCCTTTTAAATATCACACAGAATAGTTTCACAGCCTTGAAAATTCTCTGTGCTCTACCTATTTATCCCTCCCTCCCCTCAACCATGGATCTTTTTACTGTCTCTGTAGTTTTGTCTTTTCCAAAATTTCATAGAGGGACTTCCCTGGCAGTCCAGTGGTTAAGACGTTGCCTTCCAATGTAAGGGGTGAGGATTTGATCCCTGGTCGGGGAGCTAAGATCCCACATGCCTCGCAGCCAAAAAACCAAAACATAAAAAAACAGAAGCAACATTGTAACAAATTCAATAAAGACTTTAAAAAATGGTCCACATCAAAAAACTCTTTAAAAAAAATGTCATAGAGTTGGAATCATGCAGTATGTAGCCCTTTAGATTGGCTTCTTTCACTTAGTAATATGCATTTAAGTTTGCTCCATGTCTTTTCATGGCTTGATAGTTCATTTCTTTTTAATACTGAATAATATTCTATTGTATGGACGTACCACAGTTTGTTTACCCAGTCACCTTTTGAAAAGCATCTGCTTCCAAGTTTGGGCAATTTTATCAGTAAAGATGCTATAAACATTCATGCACAGTTTTTTGTGTGGACCTAAGTTTCCAGCTCATTTGGGTTAACACCAAGGAGTATGATTGCTAGGTCGTATGGTAAGAATATGTTTAGTTTTGTGAGAAACTTCCAACTGTATTCTAAAGTGAATATACCATTTTTCATTCTCACCAGCAATGAATGAGACTTCCTGTTGCTCCACATTTAGTGTTATTGGTATCTTGGATGTCAGCCTTTCTAATAGGTAGTTAATGGCATTTCATTGTTATTTTAACTTGCAATCCCCTAATAACATATGATGTGGAACATCTTTCACATGCTTATTTGCCATCTGTATATCTTCTCTGGTGAGACGACCGTTCACCTCTTTGGCCCACTTTTGGAGTTGTTTGTTTTCTTACTGCTGAGTTTTAGACATCTGTGTATATCTTGGTTACAAGTCTTTTATCAAATATGTGTTTTGCAAATATTTTCTCCCAGTTTGTGGCTTGTCTTTTCATTTTCTTAAAATACGTTCATTAAAAAATGAAACTTCATATCACAGCAATAATGGGGAAACCAGAATCGTTTGCCATGAAAGAAGGTAACCATAAAAAAATAAAAGAGAAAATCCCATGTTATTCCATTCTAGCGAGTCCTGTCACCTGCTCCAGAGCTCTGAACCTGAGGCTTAATCTCTCCTGTTAAAAAGGGAACAAACACGTGGTAGAGAAGTGCAAGCTGTACTAGCACCAAACCAAGACCTTCTTCTGGTCAAAGTCAGAAAGTTTGAAAAATAATTGAAGGAGTAACCTTTTTCTCTGTGTACCAGATGTTATTTGATGCTGGCCAAGGTATCTCCTAAATAATCTTTGGGAATCACTGATACAGTCTATCTCTTGGCCCCTGCCTCTGAAGTCCTTTGATCTTTCACCCTGTGTGTGCACACTTCCAGTGAACAGGAAATCCCTCCCTTCCAAGACAACCCATCTCTCCAGAGGCAGCTGTAGTAGGAGGCTCTTTATTGTATCGAGCTAAAATCTCCCTGTAACTTCCCCCATTGGTCTTCTCTCTCCACCTCGGGGACCCCAGGATCAAAGCCATTAATTTCTCAGAGCCTCAGTTTCTTCATATAAAAATTGGGGGGCATAATACTCACTTACCAGGGAGTTTTAATGATGAAATGAGATACTACATATAAAGTGCTCAGCCCCAGGCCTGGTGCCCAGGGATGTGGGAAGAAATGAGCCTTTCTGTTGATTCTACTGTGAATTCCTCCATAGGAGGAGGTGGGGAGGGGTTGGTACAGTTTTATCTGAGGAGGCAGGCAGTCGGGGGTGTTTCTTAGTGCTGGAAGTGGACTTGGAGTCCTGAGCCTTAGATATGAACTATGCAGTTTTGTGGATAACTTGCTGTGTAACCTTGGGCAAATGACTTTCCATCTCTGGGCCTCAGTTTCCTTACTTATAAAATGAGGTATTGACCTAAATGAACTTCGAGGTTCCTTCTGGCTCTAAAATTCTTATCCAAGATACAGTGCATTTCAGGTGAGGAAAACGGTACAAGAAAAGATTGGGGAGCTAACTGAATCAGACATTTGGGGAGATGAGATCCCAGAGCCTTTTAAGTGTACAGGAAAGCACTTAGCATGGCGTCTAACTCAATAAATTCTTTTCCCTTTCTCTGAGCAAAACTTTCCATTTCCACATCTCTACTTTCTCCATTAAATAGAAGATAATGTTATTGAACCAAAATCCATTCTCCTCTTCTTCCAAAGCAGTGAAGGTGTGGCTTGGCACATGGCTGACCAGCTAGGGACCAAATTCCCCCACCCCCTTGTAGCTTGGTGTGATCAAGTGACAACTTCCCCACTAATGGAATGGGAGCTGAAGCGATGTGTTGCTACTTCTAGGCCTGGCCCTTAAAACACTACTCATGTGCTCTCCCATGTCTCTCCTTCCTGGAGACATTACATGGACATGCCTGTGACCCAGCATGGCCATGCAGACAAGGGCAGCACCAAGGGCTGTTGGAGAGAAACTTGAGGAAGCAGCAGGTTCTTGTCTGTGTGGAGCAGCGCAGCCCTCCTACCTACCCTGTTACATGAGAGCGGTGGACGCTTTGTTACAGCAGCTCAGCCTTTTGCCAGGACCAACACGATGTCTCTGGGTGACTGAGGGCAAAGAGGACATCAGGTGGCTCCTCAGTGCTGAGTTCTGAGGGTTTCTGAGGGCCAGCTCACTGCTCTGTCCTGGGGAGCTCAGTCCTTTGGCCCCTCTCCCAGGGTGATGGCTATAAGTCCGTTAAAATGAATGGAAGATTCCTATTTAAAAAAAAGAAAGAGGAAAAAAAGGAGGTAGTTCTCTTATTGCCTAATGGTTAGGATTCTGGGCTTTCATTGCCACGGTCCGGGTTTAATCCCTGGTCGTGAACTGAGACCCTGCAAGCCTTGGTGTGGCCAAAAAAGAAAGAAGGGGGGGGGAGAGGGAGAGAGGGAGGGAGGGAGGGAGGGAGGGAGGAAGGAAGGAAGGAAAAGAAGGAAGGGAAAGAAGAAAGAAAGAGAGAAAGAAAGAAAGGAAGGAAGGAAGGAAGGAAAGAAGGAAGGAAGGAAGAAAAAAAGAAAGAAAGAAAGAAAGAAAAAAGAAAGAAAGAAAGAAAGAAAGAAAGAAAGAAAGAAAGAAAGAAAGAAAGAAAGAAAGAAAGAAAGAAAAGAAAGAAAGAAAGAAAGAAAGAAAGGGAGAAAGGGAGAAAGGGATAGAGAGAGAGAGGAAGAGGGAAGGGAGGGGGAGAGAGTAGGAGAAGGGAAGTCAACCATGAAGCCAAAGAAAGAATCCTAGGGTCACAGAGGTGTAAGAGGTCTTAGAGATGGTCTTCTCCACCTTCAGCCCTCTCAGACACCACAGCTTCCCCCTTTTACAGAGTCTCCCTTTTGACTATCTGGGAGGTAAAGCCTTAGCTAAACCAAAATATTTGAGAGTTGGTGGGAAGCGGGACCAAGCGGGCGAGGGCACGCGTGTTGCTGTCCGTGGTTTTGAAATGCCTCATACTCGTACAAGTCTCGATTATTTCTTCCATTCTGGGATATCGATGATTCCGGTTCATTCTCTTCTAGGAATTCTGAACCAAGGAAGAGAAGAAGGAGATCATGGGGCAGAAATGAGGTCACTGAAATAGAAGGGCTTAGGAAGAGAAGCTACAGCGAGGCACAGCTGTGACAGATTGTCAGGGAGAAGCAGAGAGACTTTTGTTTTGACATTTTTTTTCAAACAACTGCAGTTACCTGGAAAGAAACCAACCACTACCAACAATAGCCTAAATATAAAATGACTGAAGAAGAATAAGAAATGTATATTTCAAGTGATGCAAAGCTGTGCACGTGTCAACATGAATAAACTAATTCAGATGGGCATGCAGAACACAAATAGGAGGGGTGATGGAGTTGACTGTACTTAGTCTTTGTGTTTCTGTTCTTGCCTGATGAAAAATTTGCAATTTTTACACTGTCACAGAGCAATCAAAACTGTGATTATGTTTCACAATTTTGACAGCTAGTTTCATGTACTTTAAGTAGTTCTATTCTGTTATAGACAATTTGCTCTTCCCTGGAAAGTTAAGGGAGGACTACACGTGCCTCTACTTCCCACTAAGCCCATATGAGAGCAAGCCATAGAGCTGGAATTCCTTGATCCCTGCTCTAAGTGCATTGTGCATAAGAACTTATTTATCCTTCATAATGACTCAGAAAGGAAGGTGCCCTTAGAGCAGATGAGGAAACAGAGTGTCAGAGTGGTAGGTACCTGGTCTGAGGCGACCAGCTGGAAAATGGCAGGCTGAGATTTGAATCAGGTGGTTTGGCACCATATCTTTCCTTCACAGCCCTTCCAAACCTTGGTGTCTTACTTGGTAATAGCAGAACCATACCCAGATTTCCTGATTCCCAGAGTATACCCTTTCTTCCCCACCATCTCCATGTAGGTACAACACAGAACTGAGGTCCATTTGCTGAGGGGAGATGCAGTGATAGGGGGTCCTGTAGATCTACTATGCAACAGAGGGACAGGGCTGATCTTGGTGGGAGACATGGGGAGGAGAAAGTAAGCTCCTGCTGAGACCTGGGTTCCAGCACCCCTTCATGCCCCAGGGAGCTCTGGCCAGGGAGGAAGATCCAATTTCCAGGCATGGTTGAAACCAGAGCTGGGCTGCCCCCTCCCACTTGCCTCCTGTGTCCCTCCCCGATGTGTGCTGATGTGGAATAGGCCGAGGACACAAGGGGAGGTATTGTTCCTGCCCCCACCTTGCATGACCCAGCTCTCAGCGGAGCGTGGAGGAGTTTGTGTAACTTTCCTGGGGGTTAAGAGCAGGTCAGCACAGGGCTGCAGCTCAGGCTACTCTCCCAGCGAAAGGAGCCTCAGGCTAAACCGGGCGGCCCCGTGGGAACAGCAGCACATACCTGCTGCCCATGCCCTGAAACGAGAGGGCAGCCTGAGCTGCTGGGTGTGAAGATGCAGACCCCAAATCCCCCAGCTGCCCTCCTCCCAGCCTGGGCCTTGGGCACAGAGGCAGATCACAGAAGCCAGGACTGACAGGGAACTGGAGACAGGCAGCCCAATGACCACATTTGACAGATGGGCATAATCAGGCCCGAAGAGGAAATAGGAGCTAACATGAACTGTACACCTTACGGAGTGCCATTCATTCATTCACTCATTCATTCATTTATTGAACAATCACTTGTGGAATGTTAAGTGTGGACACTGAGGGGTTCATTACATTCCTCATTCAGAGGAGGAAATAGAGGCTCAGAGAGGGCAGGGATCTTTCCAAAGTCACACAGCTGGTTTGCGTCACATCTACTGAGTGTCAGCCCTAGACTCTCACCTGTGTACCGTACATGCAAATGTGTATTTATATATGGTTCCTAGAAAGTCAGATGAAGGGGGAGCCTTAAGAACCTATCTGACCCATTCTCCTGTCTCCTGGCAAATATGACTGAGTCTGTTCCACTCAGCAATTTATTTGGTGTCTATTCTGGGCGAAGTACTTAATTGATTCTCTTCTTCTGAAAGATTTCCAGGAAAGAGCCAACCTCCTGTATTGGGGAGTTAGTCCTAATAAGATCTTTCCTCCTTTACTTTAAGCCCTTTTCATTTGTCCTACATAGGATGGGAACATCAGTTGTGTTTCAAGCTAAGTTCTTCCCCACCACAGGGTGAGTGAAGGCTGGAATAAGGTTATGAATATGGAAGTGCAAAGGTGTGTTCACTCCCTGGCATCTGGTGGAGAGTCAGAGCTCAACAGAGACTGTGGGGATGAATGAAAATGTACATGAAATTCAACATTTAAGCAGTGTTTCAAAAGTTTACAGATGTTCATAGACACTCTCCTCTCACAAAGCAATCCTGGAAGGCAGGCAGGCAGGCATTTTATCCCCATTTCAAAGATGAGAAAGTCGAGACTCAGAGAGCATAAGTGGGTTGCTGAGAGCCACAGAGCTCATGAGCAGCAGAGTTGGACCTGCACCCAGGGCTCTTGACTCCCAGTCCACTGCTCTTTCTATGATGCCATGTGATTCAGGTACCTGTGCGTGGTACGAGTGGGCAGGATGGTGTCGTGACAGTGGCAGGTGTGTGTCTCTGGCATTCTTGCAGGGAGGGCAATGCTCAGTTGGGCTGGAGCCGTTTCTTCCTTTCCTGGAGTGGAGGTGGAGGAGGGGCCTCTATCCGGCCAGATGTGTTGGGAGGAAGAATGAGTTCATGGCTTGGGTTAATGATCCCTGCAGCCCACATCACTAGGTGGTGGGAACAGTTGGCCAAAGCCAGGCTGATCGTCCAGGGAATGAGGGCGACTGAGTTAGGGGGCACCAGCTGCGGTCCACTCCTCCCACCCAGGGAGATGGGACATGGGGTATCTCATCCCACTATCCCCACCTTGGTTCTAACCCTCATCAGCATTCATCCTGGCCATTACAACTATCTCCTAACTGGTGCCCGGTCCCCAGCCCCATCCAGTCCCAAGCTTCCTCCTTGCTGCTGGCAGAGCTGGGTTTATACAGGTCAAACCTGCTCATGTCACTTCTCTCCAGAGAATCCTTCAAGCCCCTCTCCCCCAAGTGCAGAGCCCAAGTCCCAATGAGGCTCTCAGCATTTGGCCCCAACTTACCCTTCTAAACTTGGGTACAGAACTCCCTTTAGGCACCCTGTGCCCTCACAGTAGTTCCCCCCACCTTTGTCCTTGCTCTTCCCTTTACCTGGAATGACCTCCCCCTCAGGCACTGACATTGACCTTTCCCTCTTTTCAACTTGCAACTCAGTTTTTCTCTTGCGACATTTCCCACTTTTTACTTGTGTTTCTGTGCACTTTTATCTCCTGACCTGGACCGTGAGCTCCTCAAGATATAGCTCATTTAGTCCCCTCCGGCCCCGGCACAGCAGTTACTCATGGTAGGGGCTTAGTAGCCTATAGAGGGGTGGGCAGGGGGCAGGAGAGGGGAGTGAAGGCTCCAGAGCCAAGCTGTGCCTGGATTCAAATCCTGCCACTGCCACTCATTAGCTGTATGACTTAAGCAAGCTGCTTCGCACCTGTGCCTCAGTTTCCCTACTGTCAAACGGGGGTAACAGTATCTGCTTCATGGGGTTCTTTGAGGATTACATGAGGTAACAGATGTAAAACATTCAGGACAATACCTGGTACATAGTTAGTATTCAATAGATGTTAGGTATTATTAATAATTTAGTCCTATCAATGGGCTTGACAAGATTTTCTTTTTTTAAAAAAAATGATTTATTTATTTTTGGCTGCATTGGGTCTTCATTGCTGCGTGCGGGCTTTCTCTAGTTGTGGTGAGCAGGGGCTACTCTTCATTGCAGTGCATGCAGTGCAGGCTTCTCATTACGGTGGCTCCTCCTGGTGCGGAGCATGGGCTCTAGGCACGTGAGCTTCAGTAGTGTGGCACGCGGGCTCAGTCGTTGTGGCTTGTGGGCTTATTTGCTCCACAGCATGTGGGATCTTCCTGGACCAGGGCTTGACCCCATGTCCCCTGCATTGGCAGGCGGATTCTAACCACTGTGCCACCAGGGAAGTCCCGAGATTTTATTTTCAAATGAGAATTTCAAATGGAGAGTTAAGAATTACAATTTATTGAGCACCCACTAGGTGCCAGTCAGGGTGCTAAGATTTCCACAGGCTTTTCTTCGTTTAGTCCTGGCAAAGGATGCTGGGAGGTAGGCAGTTCTCCCATTTTTCATATGAAGGATCTGAGGTTCAGAGATTAAGTGATGGACTTGTGGACACACAGGTAGGAAATGGTGGAGCTGAACTTGAACCCAGATCTGTGTAACTCCGTGCTCTAGCTTTTCTTTCTACTGACTCAGGAATCCAGAGAGAGATCCCTGTGAAGTGGTCCCTTTAAGGAGGCACCCCCTTTGCCGCTCCACAAGGCTCAGCACCCTTCGCAGTCCCTCTCCAAGGCCTATCCCTCCAGCGAGCAGTGGAGCTGGTACTGAGGTCAAGGTGTGGTCTCAGGGACTGGGGAACTTTCCTGAATCTCTCTCTTCTTTTCTCCTTCAGCAGCTGAGCCAGGACTGCCTCTTGGGCTCAGCCTGTTGACTCCAGGCCAATTGCAGATGTCACATCAGGCCTGGATCCCTAGAGGCAGCAGAGTACAGGCAAGGTGCCTATTCCAGGGCCCATCACAAGGGCACCATTGTACCTGTTACCCAGGCCCCAGCTGAGTGATAGAAAGCAGGGGCTCTTTGGAAGCTAACCCACCTGTGCTGGAATCCTGGCTCTGGCACCCCCTCAGCTGGCCTCGAGCAAGCTACTTAAGGGCAAAGGGACTCAGTTTCCCCATATGCAAAATGGGGAAAATAACCCCTATTCCCCAGATTGCTATGAGCATTAGTTAAGATGGGGCTTAGTAGGTGCTCAGTAAACACTAGTTTCCCCCCGCACTGGAGCTCCCCTAGGACCTTCCTCTGAGGGCCTTGTCTAATGCATTTCAGAAGTAGACCTGCCTAGAAGTCCCCCCACCCCACCCCAGGCAGCAGAAATTGCCTGGGGAGCCTGTCCTGTCCACCTTCTGTCCGAGGCCCTGGTCACTTTGGCCTTTCCCTCTAGGTGTGGAGTGGGGAGAGGACTCAGCCTGGTCCTGCCTAGACCACTTTCCTGTCCCTTTGGGGGGGCTTTTAAGTCCCCCCTGCGGATACATGAACCCCAGCCCCTGGGCTGTCTGGGGAAGGAGGTGCACAAGGCCCCAGTCTGCCTGCCCCTTGGCCAAATTCCTGGCATCCCAGCAGGAGCCAACCTTATCCTTGCCTCAGTCAGGTCAAGGGATCCCCCCATCAACCTCAGTGCACCTTAAGGAAGCTCATCCTGGACCCCAGTCAGTGGCTTTATCTGCTCCATTCACTAGGGCCCCTGTAAGGATGACGTGCTTATTCACACTTTACAGATGGAGAACTTGAAGCTTGGAGAGCATATAACAGACTGCACCACTGGGAAATGCCTGGGCTGGAGCTCAAGTTTACCTAGCTCCGAAGCCCACAGTCTTTTCCCCATACTCCTTGCCTCCCGGGTCCTGGCCCTGGGAGGAAACACTCCCACCTCACCACCTAAGGAAGGAAGCTCCCTCACCACTTAAGTAATGTGGCCTTTGCTTTGAAAGGGCCTTGCTTCTCCTTGCCTAGAATGCACTCCCTTTGCTCTATCCCAGAGAGGGGGAAAGAAAGATGATGAATTCCCTGGGGGGAGGCAGAGAGAGTCTGAAGACCACAGTGGAAGGAATTGGCCACTGAAGCTGAGTGATAACAACAGAGGTGGGCTTGCCCTGGACTGGCCTCACTGTGGCCAAAATCCCCTGGTAAACATGGCAGACCCCAGGAGGGAGCAGGCTGCCTAGAATAGAAGTGAAGGAAAGTAGATTAGGGGGTACTCTTTTGGCTTTAACTGTGAGGGCTTGCTGGGTGTGCTAACCTTGCAACACACAGCGTGCATGTCTGTGAAGACTCCTGGTTGCAAGTGAGAGAAAACCCTCCTCAAATAGGCATCAGAAAGTGAAGGGAATTCTTTGTTTTCATAATGGAGTAGTTCAGGTATAGGTCTGGCTTCAGGTATAGTTTGATTCAGTGCCCAAATGACATCACCAGAAGTCATCTCTCAATTTGGTTGCCCATGGTTGTCTCCATTCTTCAGCTCCATAAGGTGGCAAAAATAGCTGTGCTGCACTAGGATAGATACCAACTCACTACAATGGAAAGGAAGGCACTTTCCTTTCCCAGAAGCCCCAGCTTTCATTGGCTCTGATTGGTTTATATGCACACCCTGGAATCAATCACTGTGGCTGGAGGTGAGGGTGGGGGACACAAAGATTGAATTAATCCAGAGCCCATCCCTGGAGTTATGGGTGGTACAATCCACTCAAACCCCCTGGGGATGGGGAAGGAGTAGTGTCCCAAAGGGACTTAGGAATTTGGTCCTGAGAAGGGGCAGCAACTGCTGGGCAGTCAACAACAGTGTCCCCCACACCATCTCCCCAGGCAAAGAGAACTCCAGTGCCCATTCAGACAGCCCAGCCTTGGTTCTGAATTCTCCTCTCTGCCCCTCTCCTTTCGTCTCATCCCATTTCACTCCTGAACTTGCAGCTCAGGCTCTGTCTTAGGTCAGGGTCCCTAGAAGCAGAGCCTGAGACAAGGATTTGGGTACACAAGATTTCTTGGGGGTGTGGTCTCAGGAGAAAAGGCATGAGAGAAGCAGAATTAGGCAAGGGAAAGAGCTAAGCAAGGATGCAGTCTCAGCTTCAGCCTGACCCCCCCAGGGAGCTCTGGAGCAACAACTGCTCCCGAGGTTGTCCCTTCTCAAGGCAGGGAAGCCAGCCTCTTGCACTCCCCTCCTTCCCCCATGCCAATCACTCAGTGGTTAAGGGCTACCCAGTATGCATGTCCTCTCGGGAGGCAGCTCCCATTCACCAAGGGTGATCCTCCAGAGGTGGGGGCAGCTCAGAGCCATTAGCAGCTAACACTCATAGCAGCAACGAGGGTTTGGGCAGAATCCACTACAGGCTTTTGCTTGCCCTTCAGACTGAACACTTCGTCCTGTTTCTTCGGCAGCACTCCCTCAGAGACCTCCCTGGGCTAAGTCACCATACTTCTCTGGTTGCTTATAAATGCCTCTCCAAACTTGGTGGACTCCAAGGGCCTCCTACCTTTGACACGGCCCCCAAGGCGGCGCATGGTCCTACCTGGCCCCTGGAGCAGGAACCAACCAGAGATAGGTATCCTGCCCTGGGATGCAGCCTCCTGCAGAAGCAGCATTTATATGGGGCTGCCACGGAGGAGGGCAGAGTCAGTGGCCTCCTGGTTTCCTCACTCCTCCCTAGTCTGACCTTCATCTGCTACTTCAGCATTGGGATTCCTGGGACATCTCCTGCCCGCCTTCTAGTGAATGCCCTTGAGCCTCTTTCTAGGATGGTCAATTCTGCTGGTCCTTCCAGTTCCCCAGCCCTGGATTCTTCTTTAAGCAGCTGATCCCCTCTGACAAAAGTGGTTCAAGTGAGCTCTCTTAACAGGTGCCAACTGCGTTTGAAGGCCTTACTTGGCCTTGTTTGGGGGCTTGGCTTATCTAGTTTAAGAGCAGCCACCCTATACAAACTTAAAGGACAAGCAACAAATGTTTGCAGAGATAGGACCAACAAGGGGTTAACGCTGTAATCTACAAAAAGGTTTTATGAATCAATAATTATATATATGAACACTGCAATAAAAAAATTGGTCAAAGGACTTGAACGAGCAATATTATAAAAGAAGGAGTAGGAATCATCAATATTCATATGAGAAGGTGCCTGACCTCACTGGTAATCAAAGAAATTCAAATTAAAGCAGCGATGAGGAATCATTGTTTCGCTTTTCCAATGGGCAGATATTCCAATGAGGGTGTAGAGAAATGGCCACCTTCGTGCCCTGGTGATGGGACAACAGGAATGTAAAGAGGTACATTTCTGGAGGGCAATTTAGAAACCTTGGCAAGCCTGAAACCTTAGAATCTGCAATTCGACTTCTTGGAATTTATCCTAAGGAAACATAGGAAGATGTGCCCAAGGATGTATGTGCAGTGATGTTTATCTCAGCACTATTTATAATGACGCCCCCCAAAAAAGGATGTGACATAATGATCCATCAGTAGACAACTGGTTAAATCAATTATAGTTCATTCATATAGTAGAATATTACGCAGCCATTAAAAATGATGCACATCCGAAATAAGTCAGAAAGAGAAAGACAAATACCATATGGTATCACTTATAGGTGGAATCTAAAATATGGCACAAACGAACCTAGCTGCAAAACAGAAGCGGACTCACAGACATAGAGATCAGACTTGTGGTTGCCATGGGGGAGGGAGAGAGGGAGAGAGGAAGGGAGAGAGAGAGGACTGGGGGCTTGGGGTTAGTAGATGCAAACTGTTACATTTAGAATGGATAAACAACAAGGTCCTACTGTATAGCACGGGGAACTATATCCAATTGCCTGGGATAAACCATATGGAAAAGAATATTTAAGAAAGGATGTGTATATGAGTAAAACTGAGTCACTTTGCTGTACAGCAGAGATTGGAACAACATTGTAAACCAACTAGACTTCAGTTAAAAATACGATGCACATTGTGTCCACTGACCTCAGAAGAGCCCCATGATCCTTTAAATTTTAAAAAGTTACAAAATACATAGAGTATGCTTCATCTATGTTGAATTTTATACCTAGGTGTGTAGATAGGCCCAGGAGGTTGTCTGGAAGGATGGTCGCCTGTTTCTGGGTGGTAGGAATAGTGGGTTCTGTGGGTTGTGCCTTCTTCGGGTAACCAGTGCCACATGGCCCTCTGGGCTTGCCATTGCCCTGCCTTCTCATTCTGGTGGAACTTAACTCACCCCAGGGTCAGAATGACCGGCTGTGCCCCTTGTATAGGCCCAAGGGGATTGATCATGGGGACCCGAACCAATCTGGATTGTTCTGGAGCTCCTGAGAAAGACTGTGTTACATAACAAAGCTCACCCCCCCCCCCGAAAATTATTGGTGTAAAACAACAACCATTTAGGAATTTGGAGAGCGCACAACTGAAATGGCTTCTCTCTGATCCATGAAGCCCGGGGCCTCAGCTGGGAAGTTGTAGATGACCAGAATGGCTGGAGGCTGGAATCACCTGGAGAGCTCTTCACTCACACGTCTGACACCTAGGATGACTTGAAGGCTGGGCTTAGCTGGAGCTGTTGACGGGAGCAACCTACTCATGGGCTGCACGTGGCTTGGGCTTCTGATGGCATGGCAGCTGGGGTATAAGGGGAGGGGAGAATTTGGAGAATACTTCAAGAGATGAAGGTAAAAGCTGCAAAGCTGCTTCGGTCTCAGCCTCGGAAATCACGCCGGCATCACTTCTGTCACATTCTATTGGTTACTAAAGCCAGCTCATATCCAAGGGGAGGGGAACTAGATTCCACCTCTAGTTGATGGGAAGTGCAAGGTCACATTGCAGAAGAGCAGGTGAGAGGGGAGATAGTGTGGGCTCTTGTGGAAAGGGCAGTCGGCCACAGACAGACTTTCTTTCCTGCTGGACTCAAAGTTGAGAGATGTGAGATTTGGAATAGCCAGAGCCACCTTGGAACCACAAAAAGGAAGCCTGGGGCTTCCCTGGTGGTGCAGTGGTTGAGAGTCCGCCTACCGATGCAGGGGACACGGGTTCGTGCCCCGGTCCGGGAAGACCCCACATGCCGCGGAGCGGCTGGGCCCGTGAGTCATGGCCGCTGAGCCTGCGCGTCCGGAGCCTGTGCTCCGCAACGGGAGGGGCCCCAGCAGTGAGAGACCCACGTACCGCAAAAAAAAAAAGGAAGCCTGTGCAGGAAGCCACCTTGGACGAGAGCCAAGGGATGTGTGCGAGCCAGAAAGAGAGAGAGACAGAGACACAGAGAAAGGGAATATGAATATGAATATGAAAGGGAGAGAGACCAGGTCCAGAGGGCATCATGTGAAGCCAGCCCCACCCCTGGCTTCTCAGTCTCAGGAGCCAATAATCCCCTTATGCTTAATCCAGTTTGAGCTGGTTTTCTATCTCTTGTAAAAGAAATGGTCCTAATCAATATAAAGGGATTTTACAAGAATAGTACTCCCTCTTCTTAATACTTTTTCATATGGTTGAATTTTCTACAATGAGTTTGTCACATTTTCAGTGTTTAAAAAATTAAACAGCCATTTGTGAGTCACCAATGGCAGCTACCATGACTTTAATAACCTCCCATTTTGATCGATCGGAAGACTAACATCCTTTGCCTTCCATGATCTTTTGTTTGTCAGACTGCAACACCCACACTCCCATCCCACCATCCCTCGCTAATTCCTCAGTGTTCTCTGAGCTTCAAGCACCTTCCAGCTATCCCATCCAATGTACGGTTAACTGGTGGGAAGGTTCTGGTACAGCATGGTTCCTGGCCCCCAGGATTCCTCAGTCCAGGTAGGAAACAGGGGCAGGCAGAATCATTCTGATCAAGGGCTCTGCGTGCTAGGATGGAAGTACAATGTGCTGTGGGAGGAGATGGAGAAAAAGGGGGAAATTCTTACCAAAATGGAGATGAAGGGGGCATTCCAGGCAGAGAGACCAGCTTGAGGCTGGTAGTGAGATCATACGATGTATGGTTCACACGACACAAAGCAAGTGACGGCAAAATAGGGAGCATGATATGGGGGCTTCAGGGGAGACTTAGATGACCGGTTGGAACCTAAGCTGGGAGGGCCTTGAATGCCAGGATAAGGAGTTTTAGCTTTATCCTGAAGATAATGGGAGACCCTGGAGAGATTTAAACAGACAAGTGTCATGATCAGATTTTGAGATGGGATGGTAGCTCTGATGAAGGTGTGGCTAACAGATGAGAGAGGCCTGAGACCAGGTAAGCAGCCATTGCAATAGTCTAAGTGATCAGTAGTGAGAGCCTAAGTCGCCTTGCATCCTTGTAGCTAGTCTGTCCAAGCCTCACCAAAGAGCAGGCCTTCCTTGCTGCCTATGCCCAGATCCTGGGTTGGGGGAGAGAAGGCATTCTGGTGTCCTTCAGAGTCACACTCTGACCTTGAGACCTCGTCCTGCCCAAGCTGCCTCCATACAGTTTCCCCACTCTACCCAGATCCTGGTTCTAGGTAGGGTGTGTGAGAAGCAGGGGGTGTTTGTATCTACCCTCGTTCAATCCACCTGACTGAGGAATACCCAGACTGGAGGCAAGTCTTCAAATCACAAAAGGTGAAAACAATAAAGACAAGAACAATGATCACGTACTGCAAGACGGTGTAAACACTTGACAGGGGTTATCCCATTTCCCCCTCTTGGTAAGCCTCTGAGGGAGGCCCCAGCGCCCTGTCCACTTCACAGATGAGAACATGGAGCCTCTGAGCCAATGCAATAGCCACTCACACTGGAGGCGCCCAGGCCAGGGCATTGCCTGAAGATTCTACCCCAGCAGCTCTGAGGTCCTTGGTCTTCACAAGTGGAATGCAGTGGTCCACTTTCTCCTGCCACTCGTCTGTCCAAGATCAACAAGGATGTCCCCTCTTCTAGGCAGCCCCCGACCACCCTGGTCCCATCCCCACCCACGCCAGTGGGGACAGGTTTCCTGCTCCCTTTCCACTGCCCCAGCGTACACCTCACCACACTAATGGTTTGCTTGTCTGAACTACGGGGCAAACTTCCCGAGGATAAGCAGGCAGCTCTCACTCACCCTGTGGTCAGCACCCACCCAGAGCAGACTCACAGTAAGTGGTCAGACGTTGAAGGGAGGGGTAGGAGGTGCCCCCACTTCCCCACCAGAAGGCGATGGGGCCTTCTGGCTCTCCAGAGGGCTGGGCTGCCTCCCCTGACTCCCCTGAAACCTTCCCCACCGCTGCACGGAGGACCAAGGAGGGTCTTTCCGAAGTTATGTGTCCTCCGTCATTACTACTGCTCCCCACCCCTTGCCGTTTCTTTTCCAAATAAGCGTTCAAGTTCAAGGACTGCTGATAACCTCTAAATGGAGAGAGGCTGGTCCCGGCTCAAGTCTCATATACCGGGGTGCCCAACCCATGACCAACCCGGAAAAAAATGAGAGAGTAAGAGGGAAAGGGACGAGCTGGAGGCAGATGAAGAAGCGAGAGAGCAAAGCGTCTTCTCCTTTGGAGCCTCTTTTGAGTCAGGGATGTGGAGAAGCAGGGGAGGAATCGGCGCAGCCTTTAGCAGACAAAATTGAGCAGTTGTGGCGTGCGGCAGCCTGTGGTACTTAAACACAATAGCTGATCTAATCGCCAGCCTCATTCTCTGGGAAGCTTTTTGCTGCATTTTAGCACAGAAAAGTGTTGCCTTTCTCTCTTTTGTGGCTCGATCTGCTATTTAAGAAAGCAAAAAAAAAAAAAAAAAAAAAATCAATATGCCTTCTCTGGCTTTCAGTCTTTTTCCCCCAAAAGGTGTTTCTTTGGGGAAGGGGGAAAGGTGGGGGGGGGGGTCGAGGAGTGTTTTTGTCATTCATAAGCCATGGTGACAAATCCTTGACACCATCCGCAGTTCCTATCGATCAGCCCCATTCGCGGCACCAGAGGACAAATAGAAATCATTCGTCTGTCTTGGCTCCCAAACAGCCCAAGACAAAGGGCTCGGCTGGCAATCAGCAGCTGGAGGTATTAGCAGTGGGTCAAGTTCGGAGGTCAGAGGTCAAACAGGTTGTCATCAGTTTCTCACAGCTATCAGAGCAAGGACAGGGGAGGGGCCCAGTAAAACCCACCAACAACACAGCTGGCTCTTATTAGCCAAATCCTGCCTCCCTGTAAAGAGAGATGGGCCAGTCGGGTCCACAGCTACCCCAGGGACACCCCAGGGTGCCGGGTTTCATTGTGCAGCGGCAGGGCCAGGGGGTGGCGAGGGGCTAGGAAGAAAAGAAGTGAGATCTGAGCCCTGCCTTCTACTATTCATCCTTTCCACTCTCCCCGGGGAAACCCTGAGTTATTCTGTCCTGGGCCCTGAAAGAGACAGAGGGAAAGACCTTGGGTTTCTTTGGGAGTCTGAGCAAGCGCGTTAATCCTGGAAAATTGGAAGTGGCTTAGATGGCCTGGGAAACAGGGGATGCAGCCAGGGGATCCTTGAGTAATTTTAAGTCCCTGATTACACACCACCTGTTTTGGTTTCTCCTCCCACCCTTGGGAGGAGGAGACCCAACTCTTAGGGCAATTAATCTAGAGAAACATACGAAGAACGATGAGCGTGACAAATCCAGCCTCAGGGGAGTGATACATTGGGTGGTGACTCAGGAGGGCAGGAGAAGCACGACAAATAGGATGGCCGCTAACAACCCTTCTCACTGAGCACTCAACACCAAGGTTCTGGGCCTACTGCAGAGGTGATCTCACTTAAGCCCCATCGAGAGCCCTGTCAGGGCTTATTGGTACAATTTTACAGATGGGGAGACTGAGACTCAGAGAGATTAGATCACCAGTCCCAGCACATACCTGAGAAGTAGATCTCCAGGAAACAAAGGCAGAGGCACCGTTGATGGGGTATCTTCTCAGTGAACAGGAGTCCGCCTGATAGGAATATGGTGAGAGCTCTGGGTCCCTGGTCTTGTCAGCTGCTCCTCTGGCATGACCCCAAATGCCCAAGGACTGTATTGTCTTACAAGGATGAAAGGACCCAGAACTGGAACTTGCAGCCTCAAAGAGGACCCCCACTCAGGGAGGGAACGGTGATGTGCATGTAGATCTGATCGTTGTGAGCCCAGGCTGGACTGCAGGACTTGACTCCACCAAGCAGGTGGTAAAGCCAGCTCTCAGGAGCCTTCTAATCAGGTAACAAGAAGGATGATCCTTTCCAGTGCTACAGAGAGACAGGAATGGGCGGGTTTAGTGCCTGCCACTCAGAGGACTCTGCTGGAACAGGGGCCATTCCCGAGTCCAGGGGTCTCCAGGGGAGACCTTGGAGTGTTTGAAAGAAACCTCAATGATCCATGGGGTAAATAGTCCTTCTGAAACAGAAGACCTTAAAAATAACTAAGGGCTTTGTCTATAAAAGGGTAGCATGAAGGGTCTACAAATCTGCACATGGGATAAAACTGCATAGAACTAAATACACACACCCAACTGGCAAAATCTGAATAGGGTCAATGGATTGTACCAATGTCAGTCTCCTGGTTGTGATATTGTACTATGATTATGCTAGACGCTACCATTGGGGGAAACTGGAGGAAGGTACATGAGATCTCTCTGTATGATTTCTTACAACTGCGTGTGAATCTACAATTATCTCAGAAGGAGAAAAGGTATAAAGGCAAAAAATAAGAAGCATTCTGTTCCCTTAACAGAGTTCTAGTCTCTGCTGCTTGACAAAGAGACAGGGAAAAGCCGAGGGAGGAAAGAAACAAGCCCTTGATCCATGAGCTCTCTCAATGTAGAAGACAGAGAAGAAGGACCCACATTATCTTTAATCACACATTATTATCCCATTTTTTGGGAGGGGAAAACTGAGGCTCAGGGTTGTGTACTCATTTGGTCTGAGGCCACACTGGCCGAGCAGGCATCTCAGTCCCGGTCCGCTGATTCCAAATCCTGGGTGCTTTCCACCACATCACCAGGTTGGTAGTGTTCCTATTCCCAGAGTCACAGAAAGTGTGCTCTCCACAGGTAGGCTTAGCCCAAGAAGAAAAATGTGTCACTTCCATCAAGTATCCATTAAGTACATTGCCACCAAGAGTATGGAGTTTTTTAAAAGGAGAATAAAACAAGACCTCTGTCCTCAAGAATCTATGGTTGTGTACAGGAGACCAGTGCACCTAGGGATGGGCTGGACTTTCATAAGATCAACACAGGGTCAGAGAAGGGGACATCTGTGGGGAGTGGACACATAGGGAGGGCCTCTTGAAAAGGGCAACTATGTCTTTTTTTCCCAGTTTTTTTTTTTTTTTTTTTTTTTTTTGCGGTATGCGGGCCTCTCAGTGTTGTGGCCTCTCCCGTTGCGGAGCACAGGCTCCGGACGCACAGGGTCAGCGGCCATGGCTCACGGGCCCAGCCGCTCTGCGGCATGTGGGATCTTCCCAGACCGGGGCACGAACCTGTATCCCCTGCATTGGCAGGGGGACTCTCAACCACTGCACCACCAGGGAAGCCCCTCCTGGCTCATTTTTTTTTAATTTATTTATTTTATTTATCTATTTATCTATCTATTTTTGGCTGCGTTGGGTCTTCGTTGCTGCGTGCAGCTTTCTCTAGTTGCGGCAAGTGGGGGCTACTCTGCATTGTGGCGCGTGGGCTTCTCATTACAGTGGCTTCTCTTGCTGCGGAGCACGGGATCTAGGCGCACAGGCTTCAGTAGTTGTGGCTGGCGGGCTAGAGCGCAAGCTCAGTAGTTGTGGCACACAGGCTTAGTTTCTCCGTGGCATGTGGGATCTTCCCAGACCAGGGCTCAAACCCGTGTCCCCTGCATTGGCAGGCGGATTCTTAACCACTGTGCCACCAGGGAAGCCCCTCCTGTTTCATTTTTATTCTTTCAAAGATTCTGATCTTCTAATCTGCACTGTCCCTTTTACCTTTCTTCCCTAGTGTTTTGGAAAAGTTTTTATTCCATTACCGGTTAACTTTAAAGTTTTGTTTAACAATTCTTTAACTTGTAACCATTTAATATTTTTATTTTGAGATCCTTAAACTATAAAGAAATTAAGAAAAATATAACCAACATCTGTCTTCCCACCATCCATCATTAGTGTGTCAGTCACCAATGTATTGCCTCTTACCTCCAAATCCATCACTGTTTGCCCTGCTCGGTGATACTGGAGCTGGGCCCTGTAAACACTTTTCTTTTATCAGCTGGCATGATGTTAGGCTTTATGAGTAGACGGCCCTGGAGGTGCACTGCAAGGCATAGCAGAGGAAGGGGCTTCTCTTCCTGGTTCCTGTGTGCAATTCTTCCTCCCACGGCAGAGCTGCTAGCAGCATATGGGAGACCCAGTGGTGCTCACCCTCCAGCAGGTTACAGTGGCACCCCTGTGGGCAGCTTCCTGGTTGCCAGCTGTGGGCCAGCTCTGGCTGAAGCACCTCAGTGAACTCTGTGGGGTCCCTCTTGAGTCTGAACCTCAGTCTTGGGTTGGGGGGGCCCTCTTCCAAGTGTTTACATTATTTGGCCGCTTGTGAACAATTGTGTAGTATGCATCCTGTGTATACACACACCAGAATCCTCCAGGGAACATACCTAGAAATTGAATTTTCTGAATAGGTCTTAGAGTATGTACATTTAAAAATGTTATTAGATGCTGTTTATTTGCTCTCCAAGTGGCAGTATTTACACTTCCACCAGCCCTGTATTACAGTATTATTTTCCTTACATCCTCACCAATGCTTTATAGTGTTAGACCTCTTAATGTTTCCCAATCTAATGGGTGAAAAATTGTATCTCATTTTCTTTTCACAGCTTTAGTGGCTATTTGAATATCCTCCTCTGTGAATTGTCTGTTCATATTGTTTCTCTACTTTTCTGTTAGGTTATCTTTTTCTTACAGATTATAGGAATTCTTTGTACATTCTGATAGATACATTATATATTGCAAATATCTCACAGTAAATTGCCCACCTTTTAATCTTGCTTGTGGTATATTTTGCCTTAGACAAGATATAATTTTAATAAAGTTAAATAAATCTATTTTTTATTTTATAGGTTGTTCTTAGGTTGTTCTTGTTTGAGAAATCTTTCTCCATCCTGGTTATGAAAAATATTTTCCTCTAATTGATTTTCATAGTTCACTAAAACATCTACATTTTATTTTTGTGAGTGACGTGTTACAGCTCTATTATCACATAGTCTTTCTTTTCCCTAGTGATCAGTGGTGATATCTCTAACACTGCCATTTTCCTATATATAGAAATGAATATGTTCCTGGGCTCTCTATTCTGTTTTATGGGTTTATTATCTATGCCTGTGTTAATTAGGATTAAAAAAAAAACAAGCTGATATAAGAAGAGTCCCAACAATTGTGTGACTTAAAGAACAAGGTGTATATTTTATGTACATAATAGTCCAAGGTGGGCTCTGCTCCATGGAGCCATTCAGAAACTCATGCTTTTTCCATCTTGTGGCTCAATCATTCCCTGTTGATATCTGGGTCACTGCCACATACGGGTTCCAGTCTAGGGGAAGGAAGAAGAGCATGGAGAAAACCTTCCTCCTGCTTTAAAAATTGTAGCCCAGAAGGGGAACATATCACTTCTGCTCAGATTCCATTGATGACAACGTTTTCTCATAGCCTCACCTAACTATAAGAAGGACTGGGAAAAGCAGTGGCCATCTAGGCCACCATGTGTCTAACTACCACTCTACGAGCATGCAAAATGGGAAAAGTGGAATTGGGTGGACAGCTATCATCTCCATCACAAACCTTGACCGATGTTACACTGATTTAATTACTATTCTGTCCTGTTAGTAGCTCCCTTCACGCTGGCAAACGGCTATCAGGGCTCCAAGCGTCCTATCCTTACGCACTGCTGGCTAGCCATCTATTGCGTCATTATGAATTACCCTAAAAGGTAGTGGTTTAAACAGTAAACCTACAAGTGAAGATGACGGAGCAGAAAGACGGCATCACTCAGCCTTTGAATGAACTAATCCTGCCACAGAACATCTTATTACAGAGATAATAAATCCCCTTAAGGTTGAAGCTAATTTGATCAGGGTTTTCTGTAACTTAGTAGCTGAAAGTAACCTACATGATACGTATTTTATATTTTTAAATACCTGCTGTATCACTCAGAATGAACTCAGTTATGCTACAATAATAACCAGCAAAATCCCAGTAGTTTAAAACAGTAAAGGCTTTTTTCTCTCTTATACTACCAGTCCATCACAGGTTGGCTAGGGGCTCTGCCTATGCCACGCTCACTCTAGTCTACCAGCTATTGGAGCAGCCAATATCTGAAATGGTGGTGGTTGCCGTGGTAGAGAGAAAGAAAGCATTAGGTGGTTTTGTGCCAATAATTAAATGTTCTACCTTGGAAGTGACACAGATCACTTTAGCTCACGACTCATTGGCCCCATGTAACCAAAAGGGACCAGGAATTCTAGTCCTACCATGTGCCAAAGCACTGGGAATATCTAGTGAACAGCACTAGCAACCATGACACATACATGTAAGGTTATAAAATTTCCTCTAAATACTGCTTTAACTGCTCCTTACAATTTTTACATTGTACTTTCATTATCATCCTTAAATAACCGTTTAATTTTAGAGTAGTTTTAGATTTACAAAAAAATTGTGAAGATGGTACCTAGAGTGTTCCCCTATACCCCACACCCAAATTTCTCTATGTTAATATCTTACATTTAGTGAGTTACATTTGTCACTATCAATGGATCACTATTGATACGTTATTATAAACTAAACTCCACACTTCATTCAGCTTTCCTTAGTTTTTAACCTAAGGATCCCATCGAGGATACCATATTACATTAATCATCATGTCTCCTCAAGCTCCATTTGGCTGTGACAGTTTCTCAGGCTTCTCTTGTTTTTCATGACCTTGACAGTTTTTTGTTGTTTTTTTTTTTTTGTGGTACACGGGCCTCTCACTGTTGTGGCCTCTCCCGTTGTGGAGCACAGGCTCCGGACGCGCAGGCTCAGCGGCCATGGCTCACGGGCCCAGCCGCTCCGCGGCATGTGGGATCTTCCCGGACCAGGGCACGAACCCATGTCCCCTGCATCGGCAGGTGGACTCTTAACCACTGCACCACTAGGGAAGCCCCCGACCATGACAGTTTTAAGAGTATTGGTCAGGTATTTTGTAGAATGTTCCTCAACTGGGATTCGTCTGATGTTTTTTCTCATGATTAGACTGGAGTTATAGGTTTTTAAGAGGGAGACCATAGAGATAAAGTGCTATTCTCATCACGTCATACCAAGGGTACATACTATCAACATGATGTATCACTGTTGATGTTGACCTTGATCACCTGGTTGATCAGGGCCCATCCAACCTCCCCCAGAGGCACCTGGCTTGTCAGATTCTTGTAAAGTTGCTCTTTCGTCTCCTTTCCACACTGGACTGTTTGGAAGGAAGTCACTATGCATAGCCCACACTTAAGGAGAGAGGAGTTATGCTCCATCTCACTGAGGGCAGAGTATCAACATAAATTATTTAGAATTTTTCTACACAGATTTTTCTATTCTCCCTATTTATTCAACCATATATTTCTATCAGTACAGACTCACGGATGTTTGCTTACTGTGGATTATAATCCAATACCACGGGGGGTTTTGGGGTTTTGTTTTTGTTTGTTTGTTTGTTTTGTTTTTTTCTCAAATTGTTCCAGCTTTGGCCACTGGGAGCTCTCAGTTGGCTCCTATGTCTCCTGAACAAACATCCATCAATGTGAGTTGTTTCATACTTGAGCACTTTCTTACTTTCTGGCAAAACAAAATGCTCTAGGATCATCTTGTATATTTCCTGCCCTAGTCCTAGAATCAGTCATTTCTCTAAGGAACTCTGGTTCCTTTCACTGAAGAATGGTATTAGAAACCAATATCTGAGTACTAGGTGTGATCATTGCTACCAGGGTCATTGTTTCTAGGTCCTCTCAGCTGGCAGAGCAAGGAAATATACGTGTGTATACTAACTCATGTATGCATGCATATCTATATAAGATTCTATATGTAACCATCTGTATCTTTTATTTATTTATTTATGGCTGCGTTGGGTCTTCGTTGCTGCACATGGGCTTTCTCTAGTTGCCACGAGTGGGGGTTACTCTTCGTTGCAGTGCACGGACTCAGTAGTTGTGGCTCACGGGCTCTAGAGCGCAGGCTCAGTAGTTGTGGCACGCGGGCTTAGCTGCTCCACGGCATGTGGGATCTTTCCGGACCAGGGCTCAAACCCGTGTCCCCTGCATTGGTAGGTGGATTCTTAACCACTGCGCCACCAGGGAAGTCCTGTATCTATCTTAAACTAAACATAAATCCATTCTGATGTCTCCAACTCTAACCCATCACCACATGGCTCATTCTAGCCTCAATCTCTTGCTCATCCATAACTTCCCACTACAATAGTGAGAAACCCATCCATTAACTTAAATGTCTGAGTCCAGTGTACACATACAGTGGTTCAGAATTGTTCAGAATTAACCCTTTAATTATCATTTAATTATAACTAATTAATTTTCATTGATTTAATCTTTTTTATTGGGGTATAATTGTTTTACAAAGTTGTGTTAGTTTCTACTGTACAGCGAAGTGAAGTAGAGTTCCCTGTGCTATACAGCAGGTTCTCATAAAAGGGAACAAAATTGGGTCACTTGTAGAGACATGGATGGACCTAGAGACTGTCATACAGGGTGAAGTAAGTCAGAAAGAGAAAAACAAATATCGTATATTAATGCATATATGTGGAATCATTGATTTAATCTCTAACCACAAATTATTTAGAAGTTTGGCTTTCAGTTTCAAAACACAGAAGGTCTAGACAGATCTCTTTCTATGGTTGATTTCTAATCTTCTTGCATGCGGTCTGGAAACATGTTCCGTGTAATGTTGATTCTCTGGAATGTTTTGAGACTTCCTCTAGGATCTAATATATGTTCAATTTTGGTAACAGGTGCATATGTGATTGGAAAAAATGTATAAATTTTGGTACCTCTATGCCATTAAAAACATCATTATGAAAATGTAGAAAGTATACAAATGTTCGCGATAATGTGGAATGAAAAAAAGAACGCTAAACACATGCTATATTTGCAGCAATGTAAACTATTCAGGCATAAAAACAAAGACTGGAAAAGAATAAGCAAAAATGAAAATAAGTATCGACAAATAGTGGGGGGATTCTAAGTACATTTTTTTCTCTTCTAAAAAGAGTATTTAATGTTGTTTTATTGTTTCTATAATTTATAAAACTCTAAAAAAATCATCCCAGAAGACACTGGTTTGATAAATTAACAAAGGATCAAGAGTATTTTATTCTACAGACATTTTTTGAGCTCCTGCTATGTGTTGAGCACCATGCAGGATCCTAGCGATCCAGGAATGAGAAGTCAAGGTCACTTTCTTTAGAGACTCTTAGACCAAGAGGGGCACACTAGGCATAAGTAATTCGTACATGAGGCAGAGAGTGAACGGTCCCAAAGAGGTCCAGACACAGTACAGCTGGGAGACAGAAACGGGAGAAATTAATTTAGATTCGGCAGGGAAGATGAGGTATGCAATGTCCTTGGGGGACCAGTGGGAACCAGAGAGGATTTCAAAGCTCTGTGTGTGGACACTGGGATGGACCACAGGCAAAGGTGAGACCTTGAATAATAATAAAATTTGATGTTTGTATAGACTGTAACTTACAGAATCTTCCAACACACACACACACAGACACACACACACAATCTCATTGCTAGTATCCTATCTTTATGCTCTTTATCCTGTGAGGCAGATATTGCTATTTTTATGCCCATTTTTTTTACAGAGTTGGAAACTGAGGTTCAGAGAGGGGAAGCAGCTTGTCCAAGGTTACACAACTAGTAAGTGACAGAGCCAGGACTCAGATCCTAGTTTTCTAGTTCCAGGTAAAGATTCCTTCATGTGAGCCCCCTTAGAAAATAACTCCTTAAAAAAAAAAAAAAAAAGGAAAAGAAAATAACTCCTTTGCAGTACACTTAGAAAGAGCCCTAAAAATGGCTCAGCAATGCTGTCCCCCCCAGCGAGAAAGGATATTATCAAATGTCTTCCCAAGGAGAAGCTACTGTGAAAACAGACATTGAGAGTCACACGAGGTGGGCAACTGAGCAGAGATAAGACCTAGTTGGGTGTTTTGTGGAATTAGACTCTTGTTCTTTGTTGACCACAGAAGGGGCCCATCCAACCCCCCCAGAGGCACCAACCCACAGTGGTGAGAGCTCAGAGCCACTAGCAGCCATGGAGCCAGGCCAGGGGTTCAAGTTGGGTTACTGTTCCATATCCAGTTGAAAAATGGTGTATACATTTTGGTATATCAGTGTATTAAAAGGATCATTTGAAACATCATGAGACTTGAAAGATGAAAAAGTTGCCCAGAAGAAGAGCATTCCAAGCTGAGGGAGGAGAGTGTGTGAAGGCCTTGGGCTAGAAAGGAGCTGAAGACTTTGGAGGATTGGAAGCCTAAAGCTGGCCGTGGGGCTGGAGCCAGAGAGAGGTGACTGTGGTGGGGAGAAGAAGGCACAGGCCAAGTAATAAATAAAATAGAAATGCGTATATGTGCAGAATCTAAAAAATAATACAAAGGAATCTATATACAAAGCAGAAACAGACTCACAGTAAACAAACTTATGGTTACCAAAGGGGAAAGAGGGGGGGAGGGTAAATTAGGAGTATGGGATTAACAGATACAAACTACTAAAATAGATAAGCAACAAGGATTTACTGTGTAGTACAGGGGACTCTATTCAATATCTTGTAATAACCTACAATGGAAAAGAATCTGATATATATATATAGATATATATAAAACAATCATTTTGCTGTACACCTGAAACTAACACATTTCTTAAAAAAAGAAATGCATATAAGTGAATAAGAACCGCAATGCATTACAAGAGCCGATTGTCACCTCCAGGCTCCTACCCACTTCCTTCCAAAAGTTCCGTGCAGCATACAGACTTCATTCTGAACCGATTTGGAGTCAGAAAGACAACTCAGAGGGCCAGCGCACCCTGCATTCCCCGAGTCCCCACTGCCATGCTGGATTCCTGGTGCCTGGCCTCAGCCCCAAGATCCTCACCTGGGGATGATATCAAGGTCAGAGTTCAGGGGAAATAATGGCTGGAAGGCCTGCCTCATAACAGGTGTGCACATGGGACTTCCCTGGTGGCACAGTGGTTCAGACTCCATGCTCCCAGTGCAGGCGGCCAGGGTTCGATCCCTGCTCAGGGAGCTAGATCCCGCATGCCCCAACTAAGAGTTCGCATGCTGCAACTAAGGAGCCCGCCTGCCACAACTAAGACCCAGAGCAACCAAATAAATAACTATATTTTTTAAAAAAACAACAGGTGCGCACAACGCCAGTGCCCTGCTTCTGTCCTCCTTCTCTACACTCTTTCAGCCCATTTGTGGCGCTCCTCAGCTGCAGTGTGCCGATGCCTGCGTGCGAATCCCACCACTCTCAGTTAGCTGTCCCTGCGCTGTGACTCTGGGTGCACCAGTGTCTGCACCTGTGAAAATGAGGACAATCGCTCCATCCACCTCGAGCTGCGGGGGAGGGGAGGGGGGTAAATAAGATAACAAGGTACTTTACATACCTGGCATTGAGTTGAGCCTGGCACATAATAAGCACTCAGTAAACGTGGTGTTATTTCTACCCCACTACCATGGCTGGGTGAATGATAACCAGGACGGACAGGGACAGGATGGTTGCGGGCCTTTGCGGGTGCGTCCCTCCCGCCCCGCCCCACCCCGCCGCCCCATCCCTCCGGCCTGGCCAAGGGCAGCACCAAGGGCGGACGCCCAGGCAGCAGCTGCCCGGGGCGGAGCTCCACCCCCAACCTCCGTCGTCTCACGGATCCTCCCGAGCATCCAACTTCATTTCCACTTCAATTTTATCAGCGGCCGGGGAGCCGAGCGGGAGATAGGAGACTGGCCCTGACACGAATTAGCCCGGAGATTGCCGGATACGCTGGCCCGGGCTCTGGCGCGCGCTCGCCTCCCTCGCCTCTCCTTTGTGTCGCCTTGCGGCTCCCGCCCAACGCCCTCACTCCGGCTGCGCCGGCCCCGGGGCCAGCGAGCGTGTTTGCATTTGGCCATGTTTACCAGACCGAGGCGGGCGGCGGCGCGGGCCTCCCACCCCCGCAGGGCCAGGCAAGGGCACCCTGGGGCCGTCAGGGCGCGCAGGGGCCTCGCTGCTCCTCCCCAAGCCCCTCACCTTCCCAGGGGCGAGGGAGCGCCTGGGAGCCCAGGGGAGCGCGTCCGGTGGGGACGTCCTACTGGGGGACCTGTCTCTGTGTAGGGACTCGTAAACACCATCCTATTGAATCTGCCCAAGAACCCTGAGAAATGAAGAGATAAAGGGAAACTGAGGCTCAGAGAAGCAACGGTACTCGCCCAAGGTCACACTGCGCTTAAGGGGTCCGGCCAAGATTTGGACTCAAATTTGTTCCTTCCAGGAGCCTTGGTAAGGGGGGGGGGTCTGTCATATTTACACAATCGGTATTCCGCCTTTTCCTACTGCACAAGTCACAGGAATTAATTATTCCCCCAATTTACTGCAAGAGAGTTAGGCCCTATAAGATGGAGACAAAAGAGGCTCTGGGGTTTCCAAAAGGGGGTAGGGTAATGACTTCCTTCTGCTTCTTCTGCCCTCAGGTGCCCCCACCGCGATACACCCCCTCCCAAGATCCCTCCCCACTTTACCCTACAATCCCCACCCTCACTCCCAGCTCGACCCAGAGAAACCACTTTGCTCTGTTCCAGCCAGGAACCGGCCTCTGGGACCCAGGGGGTCTCTCCCCAGACCATCCCCAGGGCCTGGGGGAGGGGAGGCGAGCCCTAACGGGCTCCCCACCTCTGTTTCCGGGGTGCTGCTGGGGAAAATTTATGACCCTCTCAGGTTTGGGAACTGTTCCCACACTAAAAAGGAAAGAGAGAAAGAAATGATTTTAATTTTTTTTAGGTCCAGAAATGAAGCAGAAGTGAGTAAATTTTAATGAAACGGTGCAAAAATGACATCATTTACTCAGAAATCATTAATTTGTCAGCATTAATATTTCAGCTACAACATTGCCTGTCATTTTGTGCCTGCAATGACTGATAAATCTATAAAAGCGTGCTGCTAATTTACTGAATATTTATGTGCAGTGTCATTTGCAGAGTAAGGATGGAATTTATTTCATGCCGAGTTCTGCAGGAGAACATTCCCCACAAACCTTCACCCTGGTGGGTGGGGGAGGGCAAGGGGAGATTCCAAACTTCCTGGAAAACTGAAGACAAGATGGGGACAAAGAGGGCCCCAGGGCTCAGCCCCCCTCTCCGCCCCCACCCCCTCCCCAGCTCCAGCACACCCGGGAGGGCCCATCTTGCTTTCGCTCTGATGGTTTAAAGGCACTTTGGGGACACCCTTCCCTCCCCAATCCTGGCAAGTCCAAATTTTACCGTCAAATGTTCCTGCTCCCAGGAAGCCACCCTGGATTGTGCCGCCCCTGCACTACCGTGAGGGGGGACCACTGTTCAGTGGATGTGGGACTGGCCCTTAGTAGAGAGGATGGCAGGGCAGGTGGGCTTCAGGTCCTGGGTGAGTTATCAGAAGAGGGCATCAGAGAAGAGGTCAGCTGCTGGGTGTGGGATTCAGGCAGCCTGAATTCCGACTCCGGCTCTATGAATGGTCTCAGAAATCTGGGTCTCAGTGTGCTCCTGTGGAACGTGGGGACACTACCAGTACTTGTTCCTGGAGAGTCTGGGGATTGACAGACCTAGTGCAAGGAAAGCTTCTTAGCAGAGGACTTCGGGAAACATTAGCTGCTGCCTTTGTTGAAGGAATCACCACCACGGTCCCTGCTCCTGAAATGTCCCTTTCCCGGGTCTGTTTCTCCAGATGGGAAGTAGGGGGCCCTGAGACCCCATCCCCAAGGGTCCTGAGAGGGACATGACCTTGCTCCTTGTTCCTGAATGTGGGTCTGGCTCCGTCAACCTCAAAGGAGAGCCCATCCCCTCTCCCCACTCCCCCCTCATTTCCACATGCTTGAGTGACCAAGAATTCCGGAGGATCTATCCAGAAGCAGCTTCATGGAAGCATCCAGCTCGTGTTCCCCCCGGCCCTGGGAGCTGTTTGGGGAAAGGATGGCTGTCCTTTGAAATGCCTCCATTTTACAGAGACCAAAATCAAGGCTCTGAGAGGGGAGCCCGATGACCCCTCACCCCCACTTCCCCATCCCCCATCCCAACAGGAGCACAAATCACCAGCCTTCGAGGCTGGCACAGGTTTGCTCAATTTCCTGCCTGAATGGCACAGGGTCTGACCCTCTGCAGGTGCTCAGGAAATGTTCGTGGAATCGATAAAGAGCAGCTAAATCTCCCATCTCCTGAGAGCGTTGTCTCCTCCTCCCTCGTGCTCCCCACACTCCAGCAGGGGTGGGCTCCCATGGTGGTGGCGGTGTCCTCCTCTGAAAGGCCTCTCCAGTCGTTCCTTTTTCTTCTTTGCTGCTGCCGCTGCTCCAGTAGCATCCCCCATTAAGTCTTCCCCGGACCACTGCGATAGTCTGCACCCGGCCCTGCCTGCCTCCCTTTTCCTACTGCCAGGAGGTCAGCACAGGGCTTGGTAAAGAGCAGCCCTGAGACTGCCAGTCAAAGGGCTCCAGTGGCTCCCGCTGCCTGGGGACGGCATTCAGCGCGCCCTCCCAGGTCCTTCAGGCCTGCTCCTCTCCGCTCTCACAGACCCACCCACTGCTTAATATACACACCCTGTGTTTTCCGGTCTCCAAGGCTTTGTTGACCCTTCTGCCGGATATCCCTCCATTCCTCGCAGCCAAATCCCACTGTCCTTGCAAGCCCCATCACTACCAGGAAAGCTCTAGAAAGCTTCCTGATCCCCTCAAAAGAATTCCTCCTTATTCCAAGCAGGGCCGAGGGGCAGGGAGCCACGTTTCCTTCCAAGAGGGTCCTGGTGTGGGAGAACCTCTCAGCTCGAGGAGGAGAGGGGCGCCCACTGTCTGAATCCAGGGGAGAACGCTGGATTGGTGGCCAGGGGACGTGGGCTCTCGTACTTACAGATGAACACTGTGTGGCCTTGACCTTCCCATACTCTATGAAATGGGCTGGTCCAGCTCTCTCCCGTCCACATGAATCGGTCATGTCCACAGCTGCATCCTGGCACCAAGCATCGTGCCAGGCAGACAGCAACTACTCAGGAGATACCGGCTGAATGCCCTCCGTGCCGAAGTTCTGAGGTCCTGTGACCCAGTATAGGCCAGGCAGTCCTGGGGGTTCACCCAGGACAGGCAGAGGGGGATGCTTATGATACTATCATTGAAGAACAACACACTTTCCCATAAATGATGTTATTTAGCCCTCACAGCTTCCCTGTGAGCTGGACTTTCCTGTCCCCATTTCACAGATGAGGAAGGTGAAGGTAGAAGGTAAAGTGACCTGCTTGGGCCTCACATCCAGGCCCTTGACTCCAAATCCAGTGCCCTTCCTGCTGCTGCGTCCAAAGGCTTTCCTTTGCTCTTAGAACAAACCCTAGTCCTCTGTGGCCTATGAGGCCCGGCATGATGGGGCCCCTGAGACCCTCTCCAAGCTCGCTGTCCCCCTGCGTCAGAACCACGCTGCCCTTCTGGCAGCTCCTTCAACACTCGAAGCTCATTCTCACCCCTGGGCCTTTGCACTTGCTGTTCCCTCTGCCTGGAGAAAGCTCATCCTCACCACCCAGCTCTCAGCTCGAATGTCACCTTCTCAAGAGGCCTTCTGTGCTCACTCAAACTGAAATGTGCGTTTACTTCCTTTCCCTCCACCACCTGAAATGGTCTTATGCACCTGTGTCCTCCATGAGGGTAGGGACGTAGCTGCCTTACTCACCCCCGTAGGCCTAGCACGTAGGGCAGCGCCTGGCTGAGGGCGGCTGGTGGTTAGATAGATCCGTGCTTTGGGTGTGCGAGAGTAAAACTGTGAGCTCCTGTCTTCCAGGAGAACACGTGGGGGCTCTGGGGCTGGTGGGGTGGTAAGGGGGTCGGGGGGCAGGGATGTGGTCGGTCGGGGACGCCAGGAATAGAAGGTGCATCCTGCTCCCAGAAGCTGGATCCGAGAGAGGATGAAGCTGGGAGGCGCCTCCCCACCCTCATCCTCACCATCGCCCACCCGCCCCCACCCCCCACCGCCTCACACTCATTTCCTTCCCGGAGTCAGTCTCATTTGCTTTCCCTAAAAGCCGCTGGAGGAGCCAATATGTACGTGATGAATATTTCATCTCCTGAGCGTGGGTTTGCGGGAGAGCTGCGATCACCCGGGGAGGGAACGCTGCCCAGCCGTGCCTGGGAAGGAGGGGGCCTGAGAGGGGTGCTGGCAATAGCATCTCAAAGATGCAGGTTCTCCAGGGCCCACCGTCCTGCTCCTGTGGACACCCTTGGCCTTGGGAGGCTCAGAGCAACTAGGGCAGCCATGAATCTGGGGCACAGATACTCCGGGCTCCCTGGGGCTCCCACTCCTTCCTTGGGGTTTGCCTCTGACTAGGGGCAGACTTGACCATAAGCTCAGAGGCTCACGTTGCCCAGGCTGGAGGTTTGATTGGCATGGCCGTGGCCAAAGGTGTTGAGTCTGTTCTGGTCGTCGTGTAGAGCGGCTTCTCAACTAGGATCTTGCGCATCCTCTCACCCCAGGGACCGAGGCTGGGAAACTGCAGACTGAGGAAGGAAGGAGGGACAGATAAAGATAAAGCACTGTGCAGTGGGGCAAGGTGGGGGCTGTGAGCGGCCAGTCACTCCTGGGCCATGTCCACCCTCAAACCCTCCATCACGCTTCCCCGCACCCATGACTGCATCGTCCCCAGAGGGATGGTCAAACTGAGCTTCTCCAGCTCTGGAGTCTGGCGGTCCTGGCTGTCCGTCATCTGCTCCTTCACCGGTTAAGTGACCACTGAACCTCTCTGAGCCTCAGTTTCCTCATCTGAAAGATGGTGTTGGTCACGCCACCTGGCAGGGTGATTCTGAGGGGCTAGCAGAGTGCCTGGCACATAGGAAGTACTCAAAGGATTCAAGGCCTGCACTCCACACACACACACACACACACACACACACACACACACACAGACACACACACACACAGCACCACCATTCCAGTTCCGTTAGCATCCACCTCAGGTTAGAAAACAAAGGACCATCCATCCCCTCCTCCTTCACCCAGGTTGTTCTCTCTTCCCTCCCTCTACCCTGTCCGCCCTTGCTGCCCACCTCACTCCACAACCTTGAGCCTCTGCTCCCTAATGAATTGAGGGGGGAAGGAAGGCACCTTGCTTCCTGGGCCTCAGCCAGCCCTGGGTCCAGATGACCCCTTGCCGGGGAATCCTCGGCCCCAGCTCCAACCCTCTGCAGCCAGCCCCTGTCCCTCCGCCCCTGGCCAGGAGCAATCCCATCCTTCTCGTCCCTACCCACCACATTACCCTCTGAATACTCTCATTATACCATTACTAATTAGGGCCGCTCGGCAAATTGGCGGCTGCATTAGAGGAAGACAGTGCATGGGAGCATATGGCATAATATCGTATTAATGAACACTCTAAATTCAAACCCGGGTCAGCTGCTCGCTTCTCGCCGGTGTCACCCACGCTAAAGGCAGGGAGGGGGGAAAATGCAGTCAACCTTTCCCTCGCTTTCCTCGGCTGTCTCCAAACACACATTCCCCAGCGTGGGCTGGGCTGCTGGAGGTTTTTATGATATCTGGAGAGCAAAGAGTCTGGGCCTTCTCGGGGGCTGCAGAAGGACGCCCCCACCCCGTCCCAATCATGTATAAGCGTATGCTTAGCATGATCGGGAAAAATAATAATTAATAATAATACACCAGGCTGTGGGCCAGGCTTTTGAGCCAGAATATCTCTGGCTCCCGATAGCCCTTGGAGGGGGTTTAGCACAGACGGCAAACCAAGGGCTACGGAGGTCGTGGAGCTTTCTTAAGGTCATGTGGCAGCTGAGCTGGAAAGTCCAGGGGGAAGGGACGAGTCTCAGGAGACTCAAGAAGATCCCAGCACAAGACCCTTTCCCCCCTTTCCTCTCCAGGAGTCCAGTAGCACCGGAGCCCCAAGGTCAACCAGTGAAGTCAGGGGCGGACCTCAGACCCAGGTCCTTGTGTTTAAGCCGCTGTGTGATGCTGGGGGCCAGTTCCCTGTCCCTCCCCCAACAGGCTGAGAATTTGGCTTGTGGAGCTCGAATCAGCAAGCCAGGGGTGGACGAGGTCCTTCCTCTTCTCCTTCTCTCTCCCTCCCCTCTTTCCCACGATCCTCAGAGGAGTGCGGAATTCACCGGCTGGTCTGTGAGTCTTGGAGTTGCCCTCCCGCCTCCCCGAATCCTGGCAGGAGGAGGTGAGGGGGGAGACACCTGTGAGTGGGGGCCAGGTTGGCGTCAGTCTGAGGAGGCCTCGAAGAAGAGGTGAGCTCTGCCCGAGGCTCCCGAGTGGAAGGGGAGGACCTGCACTAGAGCTGCCTCTCCCCCTCCCCCCAGCCCAGGGGGCAGCAGCCACCGGTGCCCGGCCTGGGCCCGTCCAAGGCACCCTGACTCTGGCACTTCTGAGCCAGGCCTGAGCTGAAGGGGCCTCCCCGCGCCATCCGTCTCGCTGTCTGATGGGGTGATGTCAGTGATCCTCTAACAGAAACTGGCTTCCTGAGCTCATAACTCCTCATTTCACCTCAAGAGGAAGGGCTGTTCCGTTCCTGCCGCCTGCTGAGCTCAGAGCCCGGGAGGAGTACGGGGCTGGTCCACTCAGGCACAGGTCTCCCAGCCCCGCCCGGGCTCAGCCTCGCCCTGCTCACAGCATCCCTCAATACTGTCTCCTCTGGGAAGCCTTCCATGGCCGAGACCACAGAGCCTTGGCATCTGAAAGCGTCTTAGAAACTCATTTGATGTGATGGCCTCAACCGAGGACCAAGTGTCTCTGAGAGCCCGGCTAGACTCCAGACCAAACCAAACCAAACCACCCTCCTCCCTCCGCCCATCACACCCCGACGCTGGGGGCCCAGTTCCCTAGGAGGAGGCGTTACTTGTCTCAGGTGTGTGTATGGGCTAGGAGGCAAGATGGATGTCAGCTCCAGATGAGTCACAGTGCAAACCTATTCCAGCACCTACCCTGGCTTCGGTCTTTATGAATTCTCCCTGTCTCCACCCACCTGCGAGGATGGGGACAGGAGGAGATGTGACGATCAGTGGATCTTCTTGGTCCGTGAAAGGGTGTATTAGGGCACAGTGGACAGAGCACTGGAGCCCCCATGAGGAGGCCCTCCTCTCCCGAGTTCCCGTCCACCTCTGGGTTTCTGTTATGTATATGTGGAACAGGGATTAGGGGTGGTAGGGCGCTGACCTCCTTCCAGGGCCCCAGTCTGGAATCAGGGAGCAGTTCCCTGGCCTTTAACATTTAATGTGGCTGCAGGACTTCGGGGAGTGAATGCCTTCTCTGTTTACTTTTCCATTTGTGAAATGGGTGTATTGACATTAGCTTAGCCGAGATTGGGGGATGTGTCTGTGAAAGACCCACCGTCAGAGGCAGGAGGCTCTGGCCGAGGTGAGTACCGCCAGGCTCCTCCCCAGTCAGCTCCATCAAAATGAAGCGCCTGGACGAGCAACTGTCCCTCCCCGGGCCGTCCCAGAAGGATGACGGCGGGGGTAGCTCTGCAGCGCTGCTCCCTCACGCAGACTAGCAGGCTGCAAGGCTTGAGGGGCGCCAACAGGGGGTGCCAGAGGGCCCCTTCCCAGCAGACCAGCAGCCCCTAGGAGCGGCATCCCCCGACGGCAGGACGGGGTCGGGGTGGGGGACCCAGGTTACCGTATGGGGCCCTCCCCTTCCTCCGGCAGCCTGGACCATGGGGACGCCCCGGCCTTGGACTGTCTGCGCGTGCGCACCGTGTACACCCTGCACCCCGCCAGCCGCCGCCCCGCCGCCACCCTGGCCCCAGCCGCGTCGCCCTCTCGCGTTCCTGCGCCCTGCCACTCACGCCCCCGTCATAGGATCATTTTCCTTTGTCTCCAGAACCCGTAGATCCTCTCCGTAGCTCTCCCTGCAGGGGAGCCCAGGAGAAGTAAATAATTGTCGCCCCTCCCGGCCCTGAGCAGCCAGGCGGAACGCGGGGGTGTCATCAAGCAGTGGATGCCAATTACTTTATCCGCCCCCACCAGCCATAACCACTGCACCCTCTGCAGCTCCCCAGCCTCTAGTAGGGGAGGCAAGCCTGGGAAAGGTGCTGGCTGGTCTCTGGATTTCCGAAGCAGCTTGTCTGGAGTTGCCTGGGTGTGGGGACACCCCCGCTTCATCTCTCCAGAGGCAGTGAGACAGCTCTGTGTTGAAGCTGTTGGCTCTGGGTGTGTGTGTGTGTGTGTGTGTGTGTGTGTGTGTGTGTGTGTGTGTGTGTGTGTGTGTGTGTGTGTGTGTGTGTGTGTGTGTGTGTGTGTGTGTGTGTGTGTGTGTGTGTGTGTGTGTGTGTGTGTGTAGGTGCCAAGATTCCAAGGCTTGGCCTCTTCCCCAGGAAAGAGTGGCTGAGCTAGAAAGGAGCTAAGAGGTCATCTCCTTAGAAGCCTGAGCTTGGGACCCAGAGAGGTGAGGTGACTTGCCCAGGTGACAAAGACAGCAGGACAGAGCTCCAGGTCCGGATAAAGTGCACTTTCCACAAGTGACCCTCCTCTCTAGGGCTCTGTGCAGAGACCCCCTAAACAACAGAACCCCAGACTCACACTTTGCACACAGCCTTGTCCCACTGGCCCTGTGTCAAGGGCGAGAACAGGACCGACTACAGCATTTGGGGTGCCTAATGCACAATAAAACTTCAGGGCCCCTTGTTCCCAGTTAGTAAGACTTCCAAGACAGTAGCAGAACATTAAACCATTAAACCTTCTAACTGCGGGGCGCCGTGCACACATCACCAGCCCATGAACCCTGCCCTGGGCTAGGGCCAGGTCAGTCTACTTCCTCTGCAGCTGTGAAGGCCTTAAGTAAAATCCCCACACACATTCTAGAAGCTTCTCTGCCTGGAGTCAGGGTTCTACAGCCACCGTGACCCCACTGCAGCCCCTGCTAGGTGCAGTCAGCCCAGCAACTCCAGCCCAGGGAGGGGGAAGTGGGTCAGCATCTTGGCCTGGGCTGACCCCTAGAATTAGGGGGAGCTGACCTGGGGATGAGACTGGACCTGGCTCTTGCAGATGCAGTAGGCATAGGCTCTGGCATCTAAGGGAGAAGCTTCCAGGCCCTGTGGATTTTAGAAGAGGGCAGGGGCCAGGGGTTCTTGAGGGCCGTGCTTCCGCGGTGCTTGCATGTGTCTTGTTCTGATTATGGGCCGTGCAGAATCGTTCATTTCTGTGCCTCCCCGGGTGGCCCTTCTGTGCACAGGCTGCACTCAGAGCTTGAGAGCAAGGTGGACAGGCTTTACCCTACCCCCAGCCCCCAGCCCTGACCCGAGCTGCCCCCATGGGCGCCCTGGCCCCTGTTATGGTGGGTATGTTCCTATCCTCGGGCGTTCTGCATTGGAATTCAGGCCCTTGCCAGCCTGTTCCCTGCTTGCTAACTATAAACTATCTGATTTATATTCATTAACCAGTACTAGACAGTGGCAGGCGCAGCAAACTTCGGTGGGAGACATGCCTCCATCGACAGGCGGACTGCATTTCAGTTAATTAAGGGGCTGTAATTGTTGTCCAGGACAAGGGTCCCCAGGGCACAGGCTTTGTAAATAACTACCCTCCGCTGCCCCCACCTCTCACCCTGCCCCTCCCTCCCTTCTTCCCAGACCTCAGAAGCCAGGTAAAGGGAGCTAGGGCCGGCAAGAAGGCTGTGAGAGGTGGAGGTGAGACCTGGAAGCGGGGGGTGCCCTGCCGACATCCCAACCCCAGAAAGGCCACAATCCTAGGACCTGGGGTGGGCTGGGGGGAGTCCTGGGCAGAGCACGGTGCGGCTGGGTCATAGGAACCTGGGTTTTACTGCCCAAACTGGCTTAGTCCAGGAAGGCAGGACCTGCCTGCGCACACATACACACACACACACAGTGCACGCGTGCTCACACGCACGTACACCCCACAAAGCCCAGTAGTTTGTGCTGTTTCCGCCTCTTCTGCCTACATACCCACCCTGTGAGTTCAACCCTGGAACCTGGGCATGGGGCAGGCTTTCTGGCATCTGTCGGGCACTGGGAGACTTCAGTGGGCCCAGCAGCGAGCTAAACAAACAGGGGGGTGCTATCTCACCAGCCCCAACAAATGGAGAGGGAATCTCTTACAAAGATCGAATGAGGAATAAAAAATTTTAGAAAAAAGAAGCAAATGAGGAAGGCTTGTCCCCTCTGGAACTCTCAGACCAATGGGGGGACCTGCAGTCTGATGGGGGCATGGGAGTGTGATCAGAAGATCCCACTCTGACAGGGGAAAGGGTCCCTCCTCTCAAGAAGTTCCTGGTCTGGTAGAGAGCGAGGAGTAGGGGGCAGCCTGGGAACACAAAAGTGGTGAGAGAGGCGCATGTTGAAGACACCCAGAGCAGCCAGTGTAAACAGACATCATGCAGGCGGGTGGGCCATCCCTGTGGATGACAGAGCAGGAGAGGCCCCCTGGGAGAGGGGTCTGAGCAGGGCTTTGAAGGAAGGGTGATCGAGCTTCGAGGCGGGCTTCATCCAGCTCTTCTCTGCGCAGGTGTTTCCAGGTGCCCACAAGGTGCTGGGGACAAAATGGCAAATAAGACCAGCAGGTTCCCTGCCCTCCCAGAGGACAAAAGGACGGAGATGTGTGTGCACGCATGTGTATGCAGGGCATGTGTGTGCGTATGCATGTGCTATTTGGGCATATTTTCTAAATATCTATTGAGTGCTTGCTGCATTTTATTTTTAATTTATTTATTTCATTTATTTATTTTTGGCTGTGTTGGGTCCTTGCTACTGCACGCGGGCTTTCTCTAGTTGTGGCGAGCAGGGGCTACTTTCGTTGCGGTGGGCAGGCTTCTCATTGCGGTGGCTTCTCTTGTTGCAGAGCACGGGCTCTAGGCACACGGGCTTCAGTAGTTGTGACTCGCGGGCTCTGGAGCGCAGGCTCAGTAGCTGTGGCCCACAGGCTTAGTTGCTCCGCGGCATGTGGGATCCTCCCGGACCAGAGATCAAACCCGGGTCCCCTGCATTGGCAGGCAGATTCTTAACCACTGCACCACCGGGGAAGTCCCCTTGCTGCATTTTATACCTATGAGACATGGGAGAAAACAGCCAGCATGACGGTGTTTCTGCCCCCGTGGAACTTGCACTGGCCCACGCAGATGTGTGTACACACAGGTGTGCAGTGAGCGCTCATGCTCTGTGTTCTCTGGGTTCTGTGTCCGTGTGTGCAGGTCCCAGAAAGGACTCACTCAGAACTTGATCCAGGATTCACATTGCTCTGCGACTGTACTACTTTGTGACCTTCCCCAACCTACCCTTAGAACTATCACCTTCTGACATTTTGAACCTGTGACCACTTCTGCTCACACCTCACCACCCCTGTCCCTTGCCCAGAGAACCCACCTGCGTTTTGCTTTCAGCCTAAAAAGGTATCAGCTGCTCTTGAATCACTGAATAATCACCTGAAGGCAAATCAGAATTGATTTTTTTTTTTTTTTTTTGCGGTACGCGGGCCTCTCACTGTTGTGGCCTCTCCCGTTGCAGAGCACAGGCTCCAGACGCGCAGGCTCAGCGGCCATGGCCCACGGGCCCAGCCGCTCCGCGGCATGTGGGATCCTCCCGGACTGGGGCACGAACCCGTGTCCCCTGCATCGGCAGGCGGACTCCCAACCACTGCGCCACCAGGGAAGCCCAACCACAACCTTTAATGTGACTTTTGACAAGATGCTCCTGGGAGTAGGTATTTAACTTGGATCTATCGAGACAGAGTCGAGCAAAGAAGAGAAGTTTCTCTGTCCTCCCCCCACCACCTCTCCACCCCCATTTCCACCTATCAGCCCTTATCTGAAAGAAAAATTGGAGAGTTATTAGGAGTTTCATTAGGGGTGAGCAGGTTGGTAATGAAATTACATTTCAGCTCCTTCTCAGCCCCTGTAAGTATTAAGTGGTTTGATCAATGGTGTTCACACAATTAATTCTGCCTGATTGCGGAGAGTGGCTGTATTGACAGTTGGGTTTCACACCTCGAACTTTGTCTCTTAGCCAAAACGTGCCTTCAGGAAGGAAGCTTGGAGGGTGAGGGTGGGGACCCCTGTCGATAAAGGCCTTTGCTGAATGCCACATTCAAGCTCATAGATTATTTTTTTCTTTAAGCTTGTAAGGAAATTTCGGTATCACAGCACAATTACTGAACTCTAGACCAGGAGAGGTGATATGACCCGCCCTCGTTCCTCCAGTGTATGAAGTGGACCGGCACCGCAGGAGTCCCCACGCCAGTTCTCAGGCCTCCTTCCTGGGATGGGGAAGTACAGCCTTCTTCCCCCGGCCTCTCCTGCCTGTTATTCCAGGCTATCAGGAGAGCCTGCCTTGGAGCCCACTCCAATTTCTGCTGCTTTAATTTAATCCACTGACCCTTGTTGGGTCTTCCAGGGAAGGCAACTTTTATTTGGTCCTTTGTGAAACGACACTACCAACAATAAATGTCGTGTTCTTGAAGATGGGGAACCTCCAATTCCTGGGACCCTGCCCATCAGGACGTATGTCCTTCCCATCACCCCCAGTCCACGTCCCTGCGGCCTCTGGACATGCTGCTCCGGTGAGGATGGGGGAGGCCCTCACACTAGGGTTTTGGGTTTGCTGTGGCTCCTTACACAATCCCAGAGTAAGTCCTGCGTCTCAGTAATGTCCCCCATGGGAGAGCCCGAGTGTACTGGAGGGGAAGGCTGTAAAAATGTTGGTGACAAGGATGTGCTGGGAAAGGGGTGGAGGGGCAGAGAGAGGGGATGGACAGACTAAGACTGGGACCAACAGTGACATTCTCTGAACGCTCACATGTGCTGTTTTACAGACATGGTTTTGTGAAATCCTCCCAACTGCCCCAGGAAGTACATTCTCTTTTATTCCCCTTTAGCAGATGAGAAAACTGAGGCCCAGAGGAGTCAAATCTTTCCCAGACTCCACCACTTGTAAGTGGTTGAACTTACAAGTTCCTGAGAGGATGGGAAAGAATCATGTCTTCCCTGCTCAGCTAGGCTCACCCAGTTGTGCCAGAGACCACCTCCACCTCCAAGAAGTCCTCCAGCAGAAGCAGAACGTGAGGGGGTTGCCCATACGCCCATCACTCATCCCTGCCTGCACTTTTTTTCTCAGCATCAAGAAGCCTTCTGTTTGGGACTTCCCTGGTGGTCCAGTGGTTAAGAATCCGTCTTGCAGCGCAAGAGACACCGGTTCGATCCCTGGTCGGGGAACTAGGATCCCACATGCCGCGGGGCAACTAAGCCCAAGTGCCACAACTACTGAGCCTGTGCACCTCAACTAGAGAGAAGCCCACGCACCACAACGAAAGATCCCGTGTGCCGCAACTAAGACCCAACACGGCCAATAAATAAATAAGTAAGGTTTCTGCTTCCTGCTGGCTTGTCTGCCTGTGTATCCTGAATATTTCTGTTGGGTCACTTGTCCAATTCTGGCAGCAATGGGCAAATCATAACATCTGGCCCCCAGTACTGCAGCATCAGGGCTTAACAAAGGACACCCTAGGAGGAAAAGGATTCTGTGCTCCCTGACTAGAAGGAGGTGCTAAGAACGAGGAGACCAGCTGATCAGAGCCTTGAGTGAGGGGCTCCTAGTCCAAGGAGTGGCCTTTCATCCACGTGGCTGAAAAGGAAAGGGTATGATTATTGGGCCCTTCTGGTCTTCATCGTAAAACTTCACTCCAGATCCCACCTCAACAACCACAATGACCAACAATAAAGGATTTAGGCCACCATTTTCCATACATTCATCTGATGGAATATTATGGGACCATTAACAGTACATAATAACACAGGGACATCAAGGGTGCGGGTGGGAAGCAGAATGGAAACAGTATAAGCCCAGCTTGGGGTGTGTGCGTGTGACTCTATGTCAGGCCCTAGTGCTGGGCAGCGTCCACACCTCTTCAACCTAATCCCGTGGGGCAATAATATTATCCTTTTCTTATAAATGCGGAAACTGGGACTCAGAGCAGTTAGATAAATTACCCAAGGCTGCACAGCTAATAAGTGGTGAAGTCGGGATTCCATTCCAGACGCTCTGACTCCAGCACCTGTGCTATTAACCGCCACCCTATGATGACCCCATATCATTGGCCAATCCTTTTCACTCGACGAAGTGCTTTAATGTTTATGATCTTTATAAAAATATTCACAACAGCTCTATGAGGTGCCTATTAAAAAGCCCATTTTATGGGCTTCCCTGGTGGCACAGTGGTTGAGAGTCCGCCTGCCGATGCAGGGGACATGGGTTCGTGCCCCGGTCCGGGAAGATCCCACATGCTGTGGAGCGGCTGGGCCCGTGAGCCATGGCCGCTGAGCCTGCGCGTCCGGAGACTGCGCTCCGCAACGGGAGAGGCCACAACAGTGAGAGGCCCGCGTACCGCAAAAAAAAAAAAAAAAAAAAAAAAAGCCCATTTCAGGGCTTCCCTGGTGGCGCAGTGGCTGAGAATCTGCCTGCCAATGCAGGGGACGCGGGTTCGAGCCCTGGTCTGGGAGGATCCCACATGCCGCGGAGCGACTGGGCCCGTGAGCCACAGTTAATGAGCCTGCGCGTCTGGAGCCTGTGCTCCGCAACAAGAGAGGCCGCGATAGTGAGAGGCCCGTGCACCGCGATGAAGAGTGGCCCCCGCTTGCCACAACTGGAGAGAGCCCTCGCGCAGAAACGAAGACCCAGCACAGACATAAATTAATTAATTAATTATTATTTTTTTAAAAGCCCATTTTATAGATGAAGAAACAGAGAAGTTAAGAGACTTGCCCAAAGTCAGTATCATTCCACGCTGGCAAAAGAAGGTCTCAAACTCAGGTTGTACTTGACAAAGCCCTGCACTAGCTCAAGAACAGAAATAGACAAGAGAAGGCAACACACACAGATGTCAAAACAGACACAGCAGAGACCAGGAAAAGGGAAGGAAGAGCATTCTCCTCCCTTTGCCCGTCTCCACTCAAATGTAGAGGGGAAAAAATCATTTTAAGCAGGTGACTTACAGCCTTGAATTTAAGAAAAATCCGTGGAATTAAGTTCCTAAAAAGCTGGGAAAGCTGAACCAAACCATCATTGGGGCTTGAAATGAGATTTTATGTTTTCCCATTCTGGGCACTGAGCCGTCAGTGGTGCCACGTGCCAGGCTGGTGAGGACCACTTGTTCGTTAGAGGCACCAAGGGTTGGTAGCCGCCGCCCAGCCTGGCCCTGCCCTGGTGAGCGCCAGCTGCCTGCAGGCCTATGGGAGGGCTGGGCTCAGAGAACAGACATAGGGGTGTTCTAGCCCCTTGCTTTTCCGAGTGTGGTCCACAGACTGGCAGCATCACCTGAGAGTGTGTTAGGAATGCAGAGCCCTCTCTACCGAATCAGAATTTGTATTTTAACAAGACCTGGAGGTGGTGTGTCTGCCCATCACAATTGCAGAAGCCCTGCTTTAGCTAAAATCTGAATAGAGGAAGGACAGGTCCAGGTCTCAAAAGCCCCTTCTCCCCCTGCCCTGGGTCCCCAAGTTCTGAGCAGCTCACACAGACCCTGGGATCCCTGAAGCCTGACAGCATGTGGCCATGGGCACAGGGGAAGGAGGGAGAGAGGAGGCCCTCCCCAACCTGAACCGCTGGAGGTGCCTGCCAGCCACAGCCAGAGAGGGTGGGGGTGGGGAAGTTTTTCTTTGTCAGCACATCTTTCTGGAAGGAGAGTCAAGGTGCCCCTAGTTTCCCCCTCCCACGTGGGGACCGAGTGTAAGGACGCCGTGTGCAGAGATGGCAGGGCAGGTGGCCAAGGGCGCTGGGTTCACCTTCCCCAGAGGCACCAGGGCTCGCATGGTCTGTCCCTGTCCCTTCCAGGCCGGTACTCCCAGAGCTGGTCTCAGAGGGTCAGACCAAGGAGCTGCTTCTCTCCAGAAAAGGGGGGACCTCTGTCCCCTGCCTGCCTTTGGAAGGTTGCTTCCCCAGCTCCCGAAGAGGCACCTGCTCCGCCCCAGCCTGCTCTCCAGCCACCTGGCCAACCGGGCCGGGCCCTCTGCTGGCTCCTTAAAGAGACGGCTGTGCCATGTTTCTTCCCAGCGTATCCACCCTGAGCACAGAGACGCAGAAGCTGCAGTCTGCAAGCCTGGGGAAGGGGCTGGGCTGTACCCTTAGCCCCGAGAACTACTCATCGTCTCGTCCAAGGGATTCTCAGCCCTGGCGCACACCTAAATCACCTAAGGAGCTTTAAGGAATACTAATGCCTTTGGCCCAGCCCAGGCCAATTAAATCAGAATTTCTTGGGCTAGTGGGGGAAGGGGGAGGGTCATTTTTAATATGTATTTAAATATTTAACTAATATATTTTTTAAATACCGACTAATGTGCAGCGAGGGTGAAGGAAGCACTGAGCCAGTCCATCGACCTCACTTTCCTGATGAGGATGTGTGGCCCAGATAATCCAATAGTGTAGCTGCATCTCAAGAGAAGGGCTCACTCCGGATCCCACAGCAGGCGAGCCAAGACCAGAACATACCAGGCAACACGCTGGGCTCTAGGCACGAACAAGTCTACCAACCTCAGGGCCGTATGACCTTGGCTGAGTTTCCTAACCCACCTGACTCTCAATTTCCTCACCTATAGAATGGGGATAATGATGCCTAAATGATAGACTCATAGCAAGGGTACCTGACACATGTAGGTGCTCAATAAAATGTTGCCCCATGAATGAAGGAAGGAAGGAAGGAAGGAAGGCTGGCTGGATGGATGGATGGATGGGTGGTGAATGAATTAACACTTAGACTGTTCCCTGGGATTGGCATGGGGTTCTCTGCTTAGAAATCTAAAATCTGCAAACCAATCCCAAGAGAATCCTGCTTGTCCAAGGTTCTAGAACTTTTGAAACTTCTACTGGGAGGGGTCATGGCAGAGAACCAGGCAGTGGGAGGCTTTCCTTCAAGAGGCCCCAGGATTTCAGGCCAAGGTGTGGGTAACTTGACAGAAGAATAAGCGCTTCATTCATTTTCCAGCCGCCTCCTGCCCAGCGCGGTTCCACTGGAGTGGCTCTGGCCCCATTGTGGGAGGGCCTGGATGCTCACCTTCCCCTTACCCCTCCCCCTCGCTGGCGCCCAGCCAGGGCACCTGTGGGGTCACAGAGATGCTGGCACGGCCGGCCCCTGGGGTGGGGAAGCCAGGCAGGGCCTCCCTTCCCGTGCTGGCCAGGGTGAGGTCTAGCCAGCAGAGGAAGACGGGGGTGGGGGTGGGGGCCCTCTCAGGTCTGGTGACAGGTAAGTGGCCTCCTCAGAGGGCTGGAGGAGGGTGGAGGAGGGGAGGGGGTGATGGGACATCCCTCTCAGCCTCCCCTCCCCTCCGCTACAGGCCCCAGCAGGCACCTTTCCACCACCACTCCCAGCCAATTTCCTGGTTCTCAAACCTCTCCCGCCTGCTCTGCTTCACTGCCGCTGTTCCCCTCCCATTGGAGCCACAGGTCCTGGCCTTCCTTCCCTCAACTTCCCCACCCCCACCACTTGTCACCATAACCCCCAGGGCAGCCTGGCGCCCAGGTGAACCAGGACAGGGCCCACCCTAATCTGCTCCTTCATCACTGCTCTGATGAGACAGAAATCCTGCGGATGGAGAGATCAAACTAACTGTAGTGGGACATGAATGGGGGCAGGGAGTATCTCCTGGATCTGAGCTGCCATCCTGGGCAGGAGGGGGCACTGGCTTGTTTTCCTTCCTTGAGCAGGTACAAAAGAAGCCACATTAATACAGCCCTGCCTTTGAAGCTCACCTTTGAAACCCGGGTTCCTGGGTCTGAGCCAAGCAGGCTCAGCCGCTAGTGCCCTCTCCCCAGCCACGCCAGCCACCCCTCCAGAGATGCTTCGAACTGTGAGATCAAAGGGTCCTGGGCCCCTCCCCACCGTGCAGTTAGAGCCCTGGGTTAGGAGGGACTGTGGTGGGGCTTGGGTGGGGGGGGACGTGCTGTGCACAGGGTCCCCTGCAGGAGTGCAGGCCCGGATTTCAGGGCTCCAAGACACATATGCTCCCTAATAGGTATTGGGCGTCTACACACGTGGTTGGCCTCATTTCTTCCTCGCCGTTGTTATTGTGTCCTCTGTCCCATTTTACAGATGGGGAAACTGAGGCTTTGAGAGGTTAAATAACTTATCCAAGGAGTTAGGATTGGAGATCTGTTCCCAAATCTAGGGCTATCTCTCCATTGGAAAGTCCTACTCCCACCTGAAAGGTAATTTTCAATTCTTGGTCACCAGCCCAGTTATATGCTTCAGTCCCCAAAGCCAACAGCTCGCAAAGGGCAGCCATTTTCCTATTTCAAAGTGGCTAATGTCAGGGGGCCCTCTCCTCCCTCCCCAACCTGCACAGGTAGGACAAACAGGCATCCAGGGCTCCACCACAGACCCCAGTTTTCCTTCTCCTGGAGGCACATCAGCGCTCACGTTGGCTTTGTGTTTGCTGCATGGCCGTGAGAACTGGAGAGCTGGCAGTGGGGTTAGCAGGGAACCCAGCCTCAGCGCTGAACTCTCCTTAAAATAAAGGAGGGGGCTTCCCTGGTGGTGCAGTGGTTAAGAGTCCGCCTGCCAGTGCAGGGGACACAGGTTCGAGCCCTGGTCCGAGAGGATCCCACATGCCGCGGAGCAACGAAGCTCGTGCGCCACAACTGCTAAGCCTGCGCTCTAGAGCCCACGAGCCACAACTACGGGCCCATGTGCCGCAACTACTGAAGCCCGCGCGCCTAGAGCCCGTGCTCCGCAACAAGAGAAGCCACCTCAATGAGAAGCCCGCACACCGCAACGAAGAGTAGCCCCCGCTCGCCACAACTAGAGAAAGCCTGCGCGCAACGACAAAGACCCAACGCGGCCGTAAATAAATAAATTTTTAAGAAAAGAATAAAGGAGGGATGGGAGGGGCTGGCCCCTGGGCAGGGACTCAGCTCTTTCTCAGGTAGAGGGAGCCCGGGGTGGAAGGCTCACCCCCACTCTTGCCAGCTCAGCAGCTGAGTCTCTCACCTGACCACTCACCTGACCCTCTGCTTCCTCTCCTTCCCGCCACCCCTCACCTCACTCCAGACTACCTGATCAAAGGCAAGAATTGGGAGCCATTAATGATCTCCTCTTCCTCCTCCTCCCTCCGGCTCCCCTCTCCACCCCTCCCTCTGCTCTTCCTGCCTGGACACAAATAACTGTTTCCCAAGGTGGAACCAGACTGAGTCAGAGGCGGAAGGGCCTTCTACATCGGGCTCCTTCATTTTACAGCCGAGCAAGCTGAGGCCCAGAGAGGGTGACGCTCTTAAAGTCACAGAGCTCATTCGTGGCTTGGGACCAGGGCAATATTTAGGTCTTTGGAAACCTAAATAATGAACTAATTTTGTTTCTCCCCCAGCAAAGGTGTTTCAAAATAGAAACAACATTAAACTGTGAAACATAGGACTAATAAAAATCAGATAGAACTTTCTGCAGTGGTGGAAATGGCCCTGTGGTGGCCAGTAGCCACTTATGGCTCTTGAACACTTGAAGTGAGGCTAGTGTGACCGAGGAGGCGGACTTTTAATTTAATTTAATTTAAATGAATCTGAATTTACCTGGACATAGCCGCGTGTGACTACTGGTTGTTGAATTGGACATCTCTTCTTTCTAGATTTTCTGCTTGCAGAATTCTGGTTCAGTTTATTAAAGTGAGAAGTTGGGGGGTTGGGCTTTGTTTTAGGGGTACCCCAAACCACTAAGTCTGTCTGTTGAGTAATCTAGTCCTGTCTGGAACTCAAATTGGGGTCTGTAAAGGGTGATAAACGGTAAAATCAGATTCTAGAGAGGGATTTCCCTGGTGGTGCAGTGGTTAAGAATCTGCCTGCCAAGGCAGGGGACACGGGTTCAAACCCTGGTCCGGGAAGATCTCACATGCGGAGGAGCAACTAAGCCTGTAACCCACAACTACTGAAGCCCGCACACCTAAAGCCTGTGCTCCGCAGCAAGAGAAGCCACCGCAACGAGAAGCCCACGCACCGCAACCAAGAAGGAGCCCCCACTCACTGCAACTAGAGAAAGCCCACGCACAGCAACAAAGACCCGACACAGCCATAAATTAATTAATTAATTAATTAATTTTTAAAAAAAATATTCTAGGGAGTATCAGACGAGGAAGGGATTGCATCCAGTATGGGGGTAGGAGGGCCAGTTGAGGGAGAGTTTCATGGAGGAGACATTGAGATAGACCCTGGAGGCAGTGGGAACAGCATAAGGAAAGACACAGAGGCAGTCAGTTCAGGGTCTGCTCAGGGCCAATGTCCAGTGCCCAGGAGACACAGAGGCTCAGCAGGACACACAGATTCCCCAGGCCTCTGAGCTGCGGTCCCCTTCGCCTTGTCATGCTCTGACTGTTGTCCAGTTTTCCCAGGGAGACTGTGGTGGCCTTGCGTGCCGGAGGGGCGGAGGCCCGTCTGAAGCGATGGGAAGGAAAGCAGGGAGCCAGATGGCCACGGGCTGTGTGAGAACTGAACAGTGATGGGGAGCCCGGGGCCTCCCCATCTGCATCCTAACTCTGGCAGAGACACCAGGAGGGCAGGACAGATGCTGAGGCCATTTAGAGTCACACCCCAAGGAACTGTAGCATCCCAAACTCGTCACCTAAGTTTCTGGTCCAGCGTCCTCAGTAATGGCCTTCTAATCCAGGGGCTTGTGGGTAAGGACGTGGAGTCTGACCTCCATGGTCAGTCTAAACATTTAAAAATTAGGGATCCAGAATATACAAACAACTGAAAATTAATATGACAAAAAAAAGAACTTGACAGAAAAAAAAGGTGGGGGGGTGCAAAGGATAGGAACAGGGAATTTACAGAAGAGGAAATGCAGATTAATGGTCAATTATCAGGAAAGAATAATCAACCTTGACACATTGTACGCTTAAATTTACACCATGTTATATGGCAATTATACCTCAATAAAGCTGTGGCGGGGGAAGAATAATCAACCCCACTAGTAATCAGGACAGTGCAACTGAAACAATCCTGTGACACCATTTCACATCCATTCGATTGGCAAAATTCAAAGTCTGGCAATACCTTTGTAATGGTGTGGACACCCAGACACCATTGGCAGGAGACTATACAAGAGTTGGGAGATTATAAACTGATACTTCCTCTTTGGAGAGCCATTTGGCAATATCTCATAACGTTGATGATGCTGTACTCTATTGTAGTAGGCTGTCATATTGGTGGTCCCCAAGGAACTATACCTTGCTGGATTCACGCCCTCCCTCATTGAACTCTAGGCCTGTCCATGTGACTTGCTTTGGCCAACGGGTTATTAGCAAGAGTGAGACAAGCAGAGGCTTAATAAGCACTTGCGCAATGTGGCTTGGAATCCTGGACCACCATTCTGTGAGGAAGCCCAAGCTAGCCACAGGAAGAGGCCACGTGGAAGAAAACTGAGGAACACATCTGACAGCTAGAACCAAGGCCCCACACATATGGCCCCAGTTGAACTGTCCCAGGTGTTCAAGGGGCCCAGACTGAGACCTCAGACATTGTGGAAAAGAGATCGCTCACCACTGTGCCCTGCTTGAATTACTAACCCACAGAACTGTGAGCAAATAAAAGGGATGTTGTTTGAAGTCACCAAGTTTTGGGGTGGTTTATGATGTAGAAATAGAAAACTGACAAACCTGTCATCCAGCAATTCCATTCCTAGCTATATGCCCAAGGAAGACTTTGCATGTGTGCACAAGGAGATTTGTACAAGGGTACGTATCACAGCCTATTAATAAACGAAGAATAAACTGAGGCATAGAACTTCATTCAATGAATATGGCACAGAGCCACATGGAACAACAAGGATAAAATGAAAAAATGCTGAAGGAAACACCCAAGGTGCTGAAGTTTACACACAGGATGTAATATATAAAGTTTATACAAAGTTGAGAAGCATGCACACCCATACAGTATAGTGCTTCTGTATTGATAATCTAAAGTTAAAACCTGCTTATAAAGAATAAACCCTAGGGCTTCCCCGGTGGTGCAGTGGTTGAGAGTCCGCCTGCCGATGCAGGGAACACGGGTTCGTGCCCCGGTCCGGGAAGATCCCACATGCCGCGGAGCGGCTGGCCCCGTGAGCCATGGCCGCTGAGCCTGCGCGTCCGGAGCCTGTGCTCCGCAACAGGAGAGGCCACAACAGTGAGAGGCCCGTGTACCGCAAAAAAATAAAGAAAGAAAGAAAATAACCCCTAAATTCAGAAAGGTGGTTCCCTCTCAGGAGGAGGAGAGGAGAATGAGCCTTGGGAGGAAGAGACAGGGAGTTTCCATGGTATCTATAATGTTTTGTTTATTTAGAAAATATAAATCTGAAGCAAAAATGGCAAAACATTAAGATCTAACAAAGCTGGGTAGAAGAGACTTGGGTGTTCATTATATTATTGTTTATAGTTTTCTCTGTGTGAGAAATATTTTATAATAAAGATAATTTAAAATATAAGAATAGAGGTGGGAGGCTCTGAGTAGTGAAGGATAATTTAAGAGGAGATAGCGGCCTTCCCTGGTGGCGCAGTAGTTAAGAATCCGCCCGCCAATGCAGGGCACACAGGTTCGAGCCCTGGTCTGGGAAGATCTCACATGCCACGGAGCAACTAGGCCCGTGCGCCACAACTACTGAGCCTGCGCTCTAGAGCCCACGAGCCACAACAAATGAGCCCGCGTGCCACAACTACTGAAGCCTGCATGCCTAGAGCCTGTGCTCGGCAATAAGAGAAGCCACCGCAGTGAGAAGCCCGCACACCGCAATGAGGAGTAGCCCCCCGGTCGCCGCAACTAGAGAAAGCCCACGTGCAGCAACAAAGAACCAATACAGCCAAAAATAAATAAGTAAGTTAACATTTTTTTTAAAAAAAAGAGGAGATAGATTTGGAGAGAGGGTTCTGATGCCTCCTAGGCATGGTCCCTGCTTCCCCTTTCCCAGGGCAGCTGCATTCCTGCCCATGGGTTCAAGTCCTCCCCACACCCTTATCACAGAGACCCTGTTTCTATGAAAAGAAACAAACAAAAAAACTTCAAATAGTTAAGTTGCTTCAGCCTGCAGGGGGGGCGGGGGGGGCATGCAGGGAGGGGTGTGCAGGGAAACAGACCAGTAATAGACACCTGACCAAGACTCAGGAGATTTGAGCTGGGGTCCCAGCTCTTTCACAACCCCCTGCATGACCTTGCACAAGGTCTCTCTCTGAGCCTCAGTTTCCTTATCAGCAGTGTGAGATTAGCGGATCAGATCAGGGACAATCAACCAGACAGAGCTATCAGAATCAACGTTCCCCCTCCACACCCAGCCAAGGTGACCAGAGTCTCTCTCCATAAGGCAAGGGAAGCAGGCATTTGAAAAAGCCCCTGGGGATTGTGGTACCCACACCTGGGCAAGATGACCTCTCAGAACCCTCCAGGCCCAGCACTGTGGGAGTCTAGGATGTGGTAGTCTCTATCTAAATTACGTTAGGATTGTCAGCAAGATTAATAGGGCACATCCGAGGTGTCCACTGTACACACATCCCCTCAGGCTAGTCTATCCATCCATGCATCTGTCCATCCATCCACCTATCCATCCAACTCTAAAACATTTGTTGAGTGCTTATTATGTGCCAGGCCCTGTGCAAGATTCTGGAAACTCAACAGGGAATGAAGTAGACATGATAAAAATTAACACATAAATATCAGCTACTCCAGAACACTTTACATTTATTATTTATCCTCATAAGAGCTCTTTGAAGTAGACACGATTATCCCATATTACAGGTGGGGAAACTGAGGCACGGAGTGGTTAAGTATCTCACCTACGACCAGCAGAGTATAAGTGGCGGAGCCAGGATGCAGCTAAACACTCTGCACCATCACCCTCTGCATCCTTCCTGGCCTCCCACTCGGGTCCCTCTTCCTGGGCTTTCCTCCCACACCTGTCTACACAGAAGAGCACATTTCTCTCAACCCCGGCCCCTCACCTCCCACTGGGCAGGGAGGAGGGACTCTGAGTGACACAGGGCCAAGCGGGCCTGCCATGTGTTGGAGGCAAGTCTCATCCCTTGTGTTTGTGAAGTCAGAGAGGGCCACAGAGGGAGGGAAGGCAAGAGCCTGGATTTCCAATTGGCAGAGCCCAGGGGGTGGGAAGAACTGGCTTCACAGGAGGTGGGTGGGACAGGGCAACAGGGGACCCAGAAGCCATCAGCACAGTAACTACCATTTACTGTGTGTCTGGCAGTGATTCAAGGAAATGCTTGACAAACATCTCATTTCACAAACTCCCTTAGGTGATAATCACTACTCCCATTGTATGAATGAGACAACTGAGTGCAGAGGGGCCCGAGTGACAATCCCAGTTGCTCAACTGGAATCTGAACCCAGGCTCTCTAACAACAAATACTTCTTTGTAGGAGCCAGGCACTGTTCCAGGCTCTGAGGACAGCAGCGAG